>NC_059670.1:20000000-20704407 GCF_905147105.1 Pieris brassicae
TCAAACAAAGTCTGCAGATTTCATTCATCATCAATTACTAAGAATCAAGTTCAAATTATTTCTCTAGACGCAAAATCAACAAGTAACATTCGATGGCTTTTATTTATTTATATTTCGCGAGTGACAGCCGGTTAAGTATGTTATGTTTCAAAATGCGTCAAATATTAAAATGACATTGACAATATCGAATTTAGAAAGAGTAATTTTAGGAACCGCGATTTTGATGTCGGGCCTTGGGAATATAATAGCAATCCCCTTTACTTGAAAACTTATGATAGTTTAGTAACTCCCCTAATTATAAAAATAATACATTTACACCTACTCCGTTTCTGTTAGAACATGTTTCTTAAATATCTAATTGGAAGTCAAGATTAAAACCTTTTTGCTAATACTGCTGCTGAAAAGTAAAAAATTATAATTAATACTAAACATTGGTAGCGTTACTGTTACTATTATAATAATAATATTGATCTACCATTTTAATATTGTCAAAGACACACTACTTAAATAGGCACAGAAATGTATTACAGTATATGATTTGTATTTTATACGACTAGCTTACTAGATCGTTGATAATTCAATATTATTGCAACGTAAAAATAACCTACAAAAAAATAAATATATTATGACACATAAAAACGTATGTACCACATTGATAATACAAAAGTAGTTTTGCTAAGTCAGTGGACTTATTTAAAAAGAATCTCCCAAACAATTCTGAGTCACAATTTGTAAAGATTATGAATCAGCAGGGGTTGATTGATAAGATATCTATTGTTAATCTGTTTTTACAAAACAGTGGTTGATAGTATTCATGGCTATCGGTGGAAAGTCCGCTTCCTTTGATAATGAATGGCGTATTCCGTTTATGACAAAGAGTAAATTTTAGATGTGGCACTGGACAAATTATAATTTATACGAATTTCAGACCTACATAAAAAGAAAATCTTTGTTTAACTAAAAACTATAGAGTAAATTAAATTCGAGAGACTCCTTTAACGATCATATCTGCTTTGGGGATTCTAATTCTCTCTTTTTAAAGTTTATAAGTATTGTATTTTTTCATTCAAGTATGTTTAAACACAATTAATTTATGTCGTTTAAGCGATGAACATTTAACTATATAAACGCAGAATTACATTATTCACATAACGTTATTAGTAAATAATAATGCAGTTGTGGTCAGAGATTTGTTAATGAAGTTTAATCTAAATTGACACATCTGTTTAATTTATACTCTATTCATTAAAACTAATGCCTGCAATTCATTTAGTTTATTTAAAATACTGGAACCTCAGTACACATTCTAGTCCCAATGTAGTAACTTAATTTAAGGGGCTTAATTTTTATATTGTTAAGTTAACCTACTTAAAATGTTAATTCATAGTGTATTTATTTTGTTAATTCTGGAATTCCTTCATGGTGAGTGTTTTATTATAATAGCTTTACAATTTGACAAGAAAATTATAATCGTATTTAATGAAAATTTGAGTACGACAGTTAACTAAGTTGAGACCTGTCAAATATTTTTATCTGAAGTTTGACATAAGCGAGACAACATCAACAAATTCTGCCTTTTCAAAAAACCATCATGAACCAAGCACTGTCCAGCAGTAAAACCCATGACATGTCAACCTGGCTAGTCACCTACTTGCTTGATCGTGTGTTTAGACCCAAAAAAATTACAGAATATTTGCCACAGAGATACAGAATTGTGAGGCCCTGGGGAGGGGTATAATGACTATATTCAAGCGCTTTTCATTTTTTATTACTTTGTATTACTCTAACGTACAAAGTACCCAATTGACGGCATGTGTCATGTCCAGAAGGCTTATACTTCAATCAAAGCTAAAACAAAGTGTTGGCACCACTGGGTTGTTCCCGTAGGATAGTTCTTAATTAAAAACTTTTAAAACTAGCGTCCAATGGAATCGATTCCCGCACGGTGTCTACCTTGGGAGATACGACTTCAACTGTTTAAATGCTCATACTCCTTCCTCAAAGGCCGTAAACGCACTCACTAAAGTGGCTTTCCATGGACTCTTTTTGGGCCTCCCATGGGCTTGTTTTGTTTATTTATTTAATTATTTCCTATTTTTACAGTAACTTAATACTAATGCAATAGAAAACTAAACTAAAAACATAAGAAGTAAAAACTTAAAATCTAAACCATTTTATAACTAATTATAAATAATGCAATTCTTGCGAATTAAGCCAGTGTGCAAATAAAAACATCTGTCTCACAAGCAATAACATTTAGGGTGCGCCAGAGACGCGTAAATCGTGCTTTTCTAAGTAAGTTCGTACGTGCCCGAGGCACTGCCAGCAATTGCGATCGCTTACCACGCCGAGAGGAGTGATTATTTGGCACACGCAGCCCCAGTCTCTCCAACATTCCCGCATTGTGATAGTAAGGTCCCTCCTTACAAGGTCCCTATAAGACAAACAAAGTTGGATACATTACTGGGTAAAATATATATGTTACTTCATTAATCAATATAAATACCGGTGGAGGTGAGTTCACGCATTCAGTAAATGCGTACAAATTACTTCTGCGCATATACGCAATAATAACGCCCGTTTAATTACCAATAATGACAAAAAATAATAATAATTATACATTATGTTTCTCTTGTTATCCTATATATCCTATACCCTGCTACCTTTAGTACCGTGACCGGTTCATCACGTGGATAGCCCTTCTTCTCTGGCTTTCTTTCTCCATTCGTTTCTATTTCTTCTTCATTTGTATGTGCTAAAGACGAATTAACATGCGTTTTCTAACAGATTTTGAACATAATGTTAAATGCTTATAGCAGGGGGCAGGAGGGCTCACCTCATGTTAAGGCTGGCTGGCTAATGGCTCGCAAGGGAGTTGCAAGAATTGCTACAATCTTTTCTTGAGGTACCCGAAATCGAATTGGTTCGTAAATACTTTGGTGGGCAGCTGGTTCCATAGTTTTGGTGCGCGTGCTGCCTTATATAACGCTTACTTATGGAATTGTGAACAATGGCTTCGGACCCAAACTATTGCCGAAGATTCTCATATTAATTTATTCATGTTCTCAAACATCACACATGTTAAAATTAGGACAATCACACACTTATGAATATGTGATATGGATAAAAACTTTGAAAATTACATATTAAGAAGGCACCGAAGGCCGAATGGAGCTGCCATGCGACCTTCTGATAATATTTGTCACATAATGTAATTGTTAATAAAATCTATTAAAGGACACCGTACGGATTTAGACCACGATTGTCGAAGCAAAACGTTTACAAAATCCTATGCCATTTAGTACAAACACATAAGCACTGGTACTCTATAATTTGTCCCTGATTACGATTTTTAAGTATTTTCGTTTAGGTTTAGTAATTTTAATTGTTTTGTTTAATAATTACTTTGTTTGATATTTCTATTATCTCTTTGTCTATACCATGTTTGGCAATAAGTGCTTGTCGAATTATATATTGTATATTGTGGTTCTTTTACCAATGTGCCGTTGGAAAGCTTTTATCAATAAAAAAGCTTCCGATAACTATAGCGAGCTTTTGTACCGCGTCTAAGGTTGCAACGTATACTAACCAAAAACCAGTGGCGCTACAACCTTTTATCTTTAACTGTTACGTGATCATTTGGAACTAATAGGCAAGTGGATCAGTTTGTGCATGTGAGTGGTAATTTTGTATGTTAAATATCTTTCTTAGTCAATTAGATTAGACTTCAATTCTTATTAGTCTTAATTCAGACTAGATCATAATGTTCCAAGATGTCCATTGGTATACATACGCTGCTGTATATTGAGGGAACAACAACGTAACATATTAAAAAGTCGGGATATATTATATGTTACGGAGAGTACAGAGTACGGGCTCTGTTTAGCTGATATATTGAATACTCTTTAGACTATAAATTCGGGTATATACTATACTAAACATAAGTTTATGTACCCATGAAAAACTTAAGGTATAGTAAGAAACAAAAAACATTTATTGCATTAAAACACACACGTTATAAAACAAAATACCACAATCACTTGGGTATATTAATTGTTTTTATTATTACTCTGTCAGTAAAAATAAACGTGACAAAACGTGCTGTAAAATGAACAACTTAAAAAAATGTATACATGACTAGTGTACACACGTAAGAAGTGAAACTTTTTTATGACCTTATTTTTCAAAAAAATATCTACTGTATGTAAGTTTACAGATATTGGTTAAATAAAATTATATTAGGTAAAGTTTAAGAAAAGGCTTTCATTATGACTGACATCAATACAGATAATACAATTAATTCACTTTACCTTCTAAGATTATTACAGAATTTAAGTAATTGTAATAGATTTATTACTATCATTGATATTGTTATTATATATTTTTGTTATAAATGGCTTCGAATCAGCCGTGGTAGGGACAAGAAAAAGATGGCACGTAACGCAAAAATGTGACGGTATTTTTTTTCCAACACCGATAAAGAAGTTTCACATCAAAAATGTTATTCGACATTTGTGTCAATCTCAAAATAAATCGTAATTATTGTAATAAATAAACACTTATCAGCCGGATGCACACATATGTCCGTTTCCGATTCTCAAGCGTAGGTGTACCCTATCGACCTCTAAATTGCAAATGTTAATATACATTACGCAAAACACTTTGGCCGATCATTCATAATCCAGTGGCTCTATAACCCAATGCTTCTTAGACAGAATACATTTGCTTCTTCAATGGTTTTTATGATAGGTGATCAGCCTTATGTGCCTGATATTTGCCAAGCATGGGTCTAAGGCATGAAAGTTTTCTCACGATTTTAGACTTGAAATGTCAGGCACAGGAGGCTGATCACTGATAAATAGTCATGAAACAGAAATCTAAGACCCAGACCTAAAAAGCTAGTAGTTTATTTTATTATCTTAAATGAAATAATTGTATTACATTTTGTCCTTGCCAAAAGTGGGTAAATCGAATCAGTATGGCACCGTGCCCAAACACAATATTAATTAGTTCACGAGAAAATCGTTTAAAATAAGATACCAAAAACGACGTTGCTTATACGTTATATATTTTTGTAAAGTCAAAGCAATGCAAACTACAGCAAACTGCCACACGTGGACATACAACACAAAAATAAAAAAAGCAAACGATTAGCATGCCAGAAAGCAATGGAAAGAAGCGTACTGAAAATAAGAAGAATACACAAAGTAAAAAACTAAAAAAAACCATAACCCGTGAATCTATATATATATAACCTATCAATGATACTAAAGGAAGTTAGGATATTAGAATAACAAAAGAAAAGGTATATAACAAATCTAAGTTGTAAATTCTACGTTTGTACTAATTGGAAATGAAACGGTTTTTTTTTATTATTATTATTTATTCAATATATTCTTTATTTTATAACTAAAAACAAGTTCAAACGACTCTCGTTTAAAAGCTTAAAAAGTACAAAAGCTCTTTTAGCGGCAATACGTGTTTCTGAATTGCTATAGTGAGTTACTTAATGGAATATATGTTTTATATAGAATAGCTAGCAGTGTTAATAGCAACAATAGATAACAATTTCATTTTTAATCATGCAGGTTGACCTGTGAACAGCTATTGTCAGATATACATATCGATAGATGTAGGCGGGAACGACCTGTCTTATTCTTTGTTCATAAAATATAAATCCGTTCAATTGGAGGATTTTATCTAAATTCTGTTTTTATTTTGTCGTTATTACCGTAAAAATGTGATTAACAAAGAAATTTAAAACTAGTTTAGACTAATTTAAGGATAAGGATTGTTAAAGTTTTCGATGAAGTTCGATAAGGGACAAGTGTATTATTATTTAATTTAAAAAGTTACATACACATATTTAAATGTATACAAATGCAATAAAATGTGTCGATGTAAATGTATGTGTAGCTGTTAGACAAATTTAATAGTTAGATAATTTTTTTACCAACACTGTGTGAATACATTTAAATAAATTATGACGAGAGTGATCGTCAGTTTTTGATCACTAGCTTTTATAGCAGTGTTGGCCAAGTAGCTTCAGCGTGCGATTCTCACTCCCGAGGTCGTAGGTTCGATCCCCGGCTGTGTATCAATGGACTCTCTTCTTACTTGCATATTTAACATTCGCTCGAACGGTGAAGAAAACATCGCGAGGAAACCGGTTTGCCTTAGACCCAAAAAAAGTCGACGGCGTGCGTCAGGCACAGAAGGCTGATCACCTACTTGCCTATTCGATTAACGAATGATCATGAAACAGATACAGAAATCTGAGACCCAGACCTAAAAAGGTTGAAGCGCCATTGATTCTTTGTTCGTTTGGTTTTAAGTTTCGCTTCGTTTGCTTATTGCATTTTTATTAAAAGAACCATTATTTATGGTACAAACACACTTGTCTATATAAAAATAAATGTTTTCATTTCATTTATTAACAGTATATAGATATAAAAATATGAGTGCATACTTATAGAGCCGCCATACTTACTAATAAAATAATTATTACGAGCGGTCAACGCATATAAGGTTGTAGGGTCTATTACGACTGTGAGCGTGTATAACTATGGACAGCTAATGAAACCCGTGTTCACTGAGTGGTATGTCATGCTGCAAGATACAACAGAACTTATGTGCTACACGCTACATTACTCTATATGTAGTATTCGTATTTGTATCGCATGCAGCTTAATTAGCCATTCAATTAACGGCCTAGCCTTTTAACATAACATCGTCGTTTAACTAGCGGCCTGAAAGATATTGAGCCAGTTTATCAGACAGCTAGGCAAATGACTGTACAATAACGCCACAATATGCTAGTAGCTAATCATATATTTTTTTTAACATGTTATGTCGGACATTTTTCATTGTATGTAAATAAATCAATATAATAACTTAAGTGCTGTCGCTTAACTAGACGTAGAAACTATTTTACAGAAAGGGAGAAAATACTAGGAGTTTTTACGAATGAGACTGTATTATATTAATAATCTTTCGCAGCCTCATCATCGTTAACGATATCATGTGTGATGCCGCGACTGAAGCACGGCCGAGTGCGTCTGAAGCAGAGGGCCAGAATTGCTAAGTTCGATTGTCTAACGAAGTACCAACTTGTTGGCAACGTGTATACCTATTGTCGTGACGGAGAATGGGATGTGCCATTTCCCGTTTGTGTTCGTGAGTATTTTTTAAGTGTTCGTAATTAATAAGATTAAAGCATATTTTCAATAATTATTATAAGTTTGATTTGTGGCTTCCCGGTGGGAACTTAAAACACTAAACGAACATGCTGTATTATACTGAGGTAGTGACTGGTCGTATTGAATTCGTGTATGCGGTGATGTTAGTTATTTTTGACTATGTATTTGCGTGTTGCTCCCACGAGAATGTAAGTGCGTGCTCCTATATCATAATGCCTCCTGCTGATGTCATGTGGAATATGGAGTTATGGTTACAGCTCCTTACAAACGTTGTGAATTAAAAAAAAAACTTAGCGATTAAAAAGAGTGGCGGAGAGTTTATTGCCAGTTCTTCTCTTCCGTTCTACGCCCTTGATTTGAAAACTGGCAGTATATGAAAATAAGAAGCATTTAATGTATATTTCTTCTTTATTGACGTTCATAAGTGTACATTGTGTTACCTTTATTGAAAAGGTCATAATTATTCAATGACATGCTATTGCTACCATACTACCAATGAGCGGCGGTATCACTTAACATCAGATTAGCCTCCTGCCCGTTTGCATCCTATCATATAAAAAACACACGCTAACATTTGTTGAAGTTACCTGGGTTTAAGGTATAAATTAGGGCCTTATATAATATAATTTTATGTCATAAAATTAAGTACATTTAAATGTATTATGTAACTTAATTTTTTTTTGTAATTTCTTAATGTATGTTCGACATTTCTTTTAAATACGCAAAGTTGCTGCGTATCAATGTCGTCTATTTCCAATTATTTTTAAAACCACCATTTTTAATTTTTCTTATCATGACCAGGGCCCGGTTGTACGGTTCCATCAATCATGAATGGAGTAAGGATGAGCCAGTTCGAAGATGCCTGGATCACGTACTTCTGTATGCCAGGTTTTCAGCTCGTGGGTTCCCAGGTCATCTACTGTGATGGGGCAAGGTGGAATGCCTCTGCTCCGACGTGTGTTGGTAATAGACTATGTATATACATTTTAATTTAAGTCAATAACAAATCTGATTTGATAATCTTTAGACTCCTTTCGTTATCTTTTATTATTACCTATTAAATTAATGTTTAAGAATTCTTAATGGACTTACAAAAATCTATAAATAATATAAGTTCAATTATACCCTATATAAAATCTTTATTCTCTAAGCAGATACCGTAGAGGGTCCCAAACTTAGCTGTGACTTTGAGAATCCAGACCTCTGTGGATGGAGGCAGGATGAACTCCACGATTTTGACTGGAGACGGCTCAATGGTAACACACCAAGCACATTTGTGTATACGGGCCCTTCGTACGACCATACCTTGGGGAAAGGCAAAACTGGTAAGTAATGAATCCGTTGTACGGTTGTATCATGATGTAATTTTTTTTGGAAAACTATAGCAGTGCTCCGGTTTACCTCCTGCTGAACTAAATTGAACCTGCATCAGATAGATGAGATTTACGGAAGGTGTCTTCTGTCCTTACATTTAGATGTGTAGTATTCTGTTGGTTAGTCAGCCGTTAAAGTTTAGAGAAACTTTTATTGTGTTCAATATATAGTATTTACAATTCTTAACCTATATAAGGTAAAAAATAATTGAATATAAAGAAAATTAAAACAAATTTAAAAATTTGTAAAGGCAGTGTACTTTAAACGCTGGCAGCATTTCCTGTCTGTATTGCGATACTTATTCGGTGAGCGAGGAAAGCACCAGCACTGGTGTTTACTAGGCGCCAACCATCTTCAATTAAATATTTTATGGTTTGATCTATGCATTTTATATAAAATACTTTTTACGATTTTTGCGCTTTCTAATATACAAAGTTTTCGGAGTGGAAGAAACTGCTTTCAGCTTAGAATCATTGGGTTTTTATTCAGTGTTATTGTTATATCAATAGTAAGAAAACACTTTTTAAACGGATTGAAGCTATGTATTATTATTATAAACTTATAATTATTGACATAATTTTAAATTTTCTGACGTTTCGCGTGCTTTACAGCGTGCGTGGTCACGGTGACGGTTTAAAAAGTGTTTTCTTAACGTGTGAAAGCTTAACAAAAGATAATACTAATATCAATAGTGTTATTATTTATACGATAGTTTAAAAATCTTCTTAAACACCTACAAAACGAAACTGTGTGTTTTACACACTGTTTTGTGGATAAATATTTTTACATTAAATCTGTTATAGGTCAGCCTCGGTACTGTACAGTCGTGTACGTCTTCGGACTGTTAGTAGATTCAATGAAGAACCATCTTAAATCGCTCTAACTGTTTCCGACCGTTTCCCTAACTAAAACAGTGTAAAAACTTTTTCAGGATATTATATGTATATAGAGAGTACATCAAGATTAGAAAATGACACAGCGCGTTTCATATCACCGATTTACGATACTTCATATGCGAAGGAGGGGTGCTTTTCGTTTTGGTACCACATGTTTGGAAAGTGAGTATCTTTGAACATCGTTTACTTATATATACTAATAGCTATATTATAAAGAGAGAGAGAGAGAGAGAGAGAGAGAGAGATCTACTGAACTGATTTTGAAAATTATTTTACCAATAGCCACGTTATTTGCAAGCTGGTAATAAAAAGGATTTTTTGATCCGATTTTGCAGTTTCGTATGTATATATACGTATGTGTTAAGGTATCTATTATACGGAGCTGCAAAAGGGGGGCAAATGAAGCCCGTGTTCACTGAGCGGCATTCTGATTGGCTGCAAGATAATGTAATTTGTTTAGTACCTATGTTTGATTTTTTTCACAAATCGTTTATTGCTCAGATAAGTATTGGCCTATTGGCTTCAGCGTGTGACGCTCATCCCTGAGGTCGTAGGTTCAATCCCGCCTGTACACCAATGGATTTTCTTTCTTTGTACGCATTTAGCATTCGCTCGAACGTTCATCAATAGACTTTCTGTGTACGTAATTTAATTTAAATTATTTTCTCAATTTCATTTACAACTAGTTGCCTGTCAAGAATGGACTATCCAAGGTTAAATGGTGCATTTATTGTCAAAGAATTGGAAATCAGCCCCGTAATTTTTCAGCTTGTTTTAAAATACAATTTTTTCCTTTTAAAAATATTAATATAGTCATAACCAACCTCTTGATATTTGCGTGAAAAAATGGGTTTAAGAGACTAGACTATGGGAGGCCCCATCTGTCAAAATTCTAAACGTTAAAACGATACAGGGACTTATCTCTAGGTTTCTAAATGCCACTCTTATACAGGGTGTCCCAAAAGTCGACATTTTCTCATAGGTAATGCCACACCAGTTATCAGAAAAATTAAAAAAAAAATTAAGTCATGTATTTTTGAAGTTATGTTATAGTATATAACAAATACAAATTTCGTAATTTATTTTTGTAGCTATTTGCCTCGCCATATAGCAATTGTGTATTGTACTATATATCTCGAAAGTCTAGTAATTTCGTAAGGCAATACATTGAATTTAATATTCATAAATTACAGAACGTGTGGTGGATTAAGAGTTTACCAGAAACCAGACAGTGTTGACATAACGACTATGCGTCAACCAGAGAACCGAGATAAATATATTCTATTCGAGCAATGGGGAAATCTTGGTAACTTTTGGTTTCAATCGGTAACAAATCTCAGTGATTACTCGGAAAGCTTCCAAGTAAGGGACAATTTCATATTTATTGCATATTTTTTATTAGGGTTACATTTTTAAAAACTATGTATATATCAGTTACAAAGAAAAATATTTTTTTTTATAAATATTTTTTTTGTTGAGATTAACATTTTAAATACTATGTAAATGTCAGTTGCAGGCTATACTATAATATAAACATAAATAATGCTGTAAAAAAAATTATGTCCATACTTAAAGTTAAACGAACGACGGAAATCGGACCTAGAACTTCCGGTTTTACTGAGTTTATTCCGTATCTATAGATTATAATAGAAGGCATCCGGGGTTCAAGTTACACCAGTGACATAGCCATTGATGACGTCTCGATACTACAAGGGGAGAATTGCACTAATGCAGCCATGTCGGCTGTTACACCCAGTCCTCCTCTAGATATACGTAAGTATCGTAAATTGAAGTTAACTTAGAACTTAATATTTTTTCCTATTACAAGTTTAATTAATTAATTATATAAGTTTTCGATGACTCAGTCTGAACCACGATCGTACTCACGAAATGAAACTCGAGGTGGAGTTATAAATGTTCCGTTTATTCGTCACATCCAGTCTGTATTTATAAAACTGAAATAAGAAGAATCTGTGGCGCTACAACCTTTATGGGTCTGGGCCTCAGATTTCTGTATCTGTTTCATGATCATTTGTTAATCTAATAGGCAAGTTGGTGATCAGCCTCCAGTGCCTGACACACGCCGTCGACTTTTTGGGTCTAAGGCAAGCCGGTTTCCTCAAGATGTTTTCCTTCACCGTTCTGTTCTTTACTTACAGGGAAATAATAAAAATCAGTAATCAAAAACTGGTTGTCTGTAACGTTTGTTTACGGACGATAGCTTAACGTAACGACGTCATAACAAAACATTTATGAAATGTTTGCATACTTAACACTTAAGTGGATGAGAGATAGATACGGCGCAAGCGTACAATGAGTGTATCGGTACAATAACCGTAACGGGACAATGAGCGTAACTTGACAATGAGTCATACTCTTTCGGTCGTGCAGCCGGCGTTCATCAATAATCTTAGATGTTGTCACGTCAAATTTTATAAATAGAAAATTAAAACAAATTTAAAAAGTTTGGTCCCTGTGTACCATTAATTTTCTATTTGTCAAATAAATTAGTTAATATTCCCGTATTTCAGCTGACACGTGTGTTGGCCGCTGCTCGGTGTACGACCCAACGGCGGAATCTCCTCACATGCGATGTGGCTGTTCCATCGCTTGCTTCTCCGATCATAACTGCTGCCCTGACTTTTTCGACGCCTGCATTTTTGCGCCTGGTAAGATTTATTTTATTTTGTACATATAAATGCTTGCAGTTATTTATAAAACCTTCTTATTATAGATTCAACGATGTTGGACGAATTATCAGTAAATACAGAAGAAGCACCTCAAACGCAAAAACTTATACAAACTACGCCTCAAACTACCTCTTCATCTACAACCACTTCTACAACAACCTCTACATCTACTAAAACAACTACGACTACAACTCCCAAACCAACTACTAAACCGACAACTCCGAAACTGACAACACGAAAAATAACCACTAAGCCTCCACCCAAAACAACTCGAATTTTAACGACTAAAACTACTAAACCAACCACTGTACCTACTAGAAAAACCACTAAAGTGTTTACCACTCTAAGTTCACATGGTATATCAAGGACTATAGATAACCATAATACATATCATGAATTAGTAGAAAAGGCGAAGAAGGAACAACGTATTGAAACAAAAACGCTTCATAGAGAAGGTAAGTCAGTTTTTAATGTAATATTTCAAATTCTTAAGAGTATTTTTAAGTAAAGCGCTTGTTTATATAGAAGTATTGGCTTAGTCGCTGCAGCGTGCGATTCTCATCCGGACCAATCACCTTTTTTATGTGTGCTTAGATCGACAATTATTATTGATATTTTACATAGAAATGTAAGGTTGTATTATTTAGAAGCTTGCTTAGACCGATAAAGATCGCTGGTGATCCTCAAGGTGAATTGCGCCAATAGATACTTTCAGAGACCTACTCCCTTGTTTATATGAACTACATTAGTCTAATTTTTTCTAAGTTCTACTTTGTGTGTCAAAGTGTGTTTACGTTTTGATAAATAGAGACATATGTTTGTAGTTGAGGTTTTTTGAATACAATTCAGGATAGTTTTTAAATAAGTTTTGTATATAAGAAATGAATAAAAAAAATTACAATATTAACTAAAAAGAATGATTTCTCGCTATGAATACACATTTTCGTTTCTTTAGTTCAAATAGTGTTTACGCTCTGGTGAAAAAAGTATTTACGTATACCTTTATTATAGTAAACAATTATACAGTATTAAAAATGAGACTTTCTATATAATTCTTATCTTATAATTATTAATATATATATAACGTAAATGTCGCAGTAAAGTAGTTAAATCAGAGAGTTAATTGAATCTCTAGACATAATATTAAAAATCGATATTCAATCAAGTCAGACAAGTGAGTGAACGAAACGTTTAACGAGTTTCCTAAACGTTCCTATGCAACAAGACTAACCTAACCATTTACAATAAAGCAAAACAAGGAATATCCAAGCTCTCAGTTCTTCACGATCACACCGAAACAACAATAACAAACGAAATAATCATGGCTGAGTCATCATTGAGCGACTTGATTGAATATCGACATTTAATTAACTGTCTAGAGATTCAATTAACTTTACTGCGACATATATATAATAAAATGTTACAGCTGCCAAATCGGGAAGCACGTGGAAAATCGTCCTAATATTAGGTGTAATTCTTTGCGCTGGTGGTGGTGTATGGTTAATATACACGGGGCGTTCGGTTCGTGGACGCATCGCAATCGCGCGGTTACGAGGCCGCGCGCAGAACGATCAAGAAGTCAGATATCTGTCTGCTGATGTTGATGATGATTAAAGTTATTCTGTTATATTGACTTTTATTGATAAGAAGGTCAATGCCCATTTATATATTTATTTATAAAAACATGCCAACGCACGGCACACTGATACTTTGGTAAAAGAAAAAAATTAATATGACAAGCATAAAAAATTAATATACAAGCTATTTGTTAGGTAAAGATACAAGAGATAATAAAAATAAATTAAACAAAATAATGTAATTTATATTTAAAAAAACGAAAATCGATTTTAAAGTGTGAGGGGAGCAACTGCGGCTATCCAGACCCAGGTCGCTTATGGTCAATCTGAAGCTCGAGGAGTTCTACGAAAAGAAAGAACATATGGAATGATGGGATATATACTGGTTACACAATGTTTGTTAAAAGGTTGGGACAATCGACCTGTTTGTTAATCTTTATTGCAAACGATATATCAATTCATTTTCTGCGATTCTCCAATCACAACATCTTAAAGTGCTATAGCCTGGTTTCGAGATGCCACTGGAGAAAAGCAGCTACAGTAATCTTCTTTGTAAACAATCCAGTCGTAACATATGCGTCGCATAATGCCGTATACAACTGTATCGTATTCTAGAATGCTCCGCAAGAGACTATTGTGGTACAATACATATATTACTGGACATTTTAATAACAATATTTGGCATTTGAACACCATTCTTTACCCATGATTTGCTGTGGATGTCTGCCAATTCAAATTTATTTACGTGGAATAAGCGATACATGCATCTTATATTTCATATAATAAACATATTTTTTTTTATTTATTTATACACACACCTTTTTCCCCGAAGGTGTAAGCAGAGAAAACGGATCTCCACCAGCTACGGTTCTACTACATACGTTGCTTTAAACACTTTCATGACAATCACCATGCAAGCACGTTAATTATGGGTACTTTTAACATGTCCCTACTCTTGAACGTCCTGGATTTGGTCCAGGTATGCACAACAAGGACTTCACCATCCACAGTTGCCTTGTATATACTACTTGTAAGCCGCTTCTAATTAATCCGTTCTAAAATTCCCTTTCGGAACCTTCTATCTGTCCTCTTTTATGCCACACTTTTAAGTTCTTCATAAGTCTTTTTATTGAAATTGGTTGTGCTTTTACAGGGTAGCGGGGATACGTATTAAACATTGCCAATTCTGTAATTTTTGTAATCACGCAAAGCTCACAGTTAGTACCCACGACGGCCAAACTTTAATAAAAGCTCGTCCCCAAACCACGTAATATCAACCCGCAACTACAGAGTATGGGTTGTGGCTACTTGGGCAGGTTTATCTTGTCCAAGGCTTGCCATCTTTCTCTATCTCGAGCTATTTGCATCCATTGAGGAGGTGGTAGTAAAGGTGTGTTAATTACCATAAATTCCTTAAAATATAAATATCAATCTTTACAAACATATTTTCTTCAGGATAACTTTAGAACGTTATCCATAACCGGATACTTTTTACAGTTGCTACTACCTATACTGTAACAAATTGTGAACATAATTACGTTATTGTATGAGAGCTAAATTTAGCTAAATGTCCATGGTCTGCTGTAGGTCTCCTACCGCCGACCATATGTAATACTTATTAATATCATTTTGAATCGTTTATGTGCCTTTACTAATTCAATAAAATCCACACTCTTTTTATGTTAACTAGTAATTTATATAACGAGGATACCCATCAGTATAATTAAACTCTCAAGTTATTTCTTAAATACACTCACAAAATATATCAATGCCGGTGCAAAAAATAAATCCCAAACGACGTCCATGTTTCACAAAGAAAACACATTCTACCGTTTCGTTATAAAATATATCCCGGGATTAAAACCTATGATCCAATCGCATTCAACTGGGGCATGACCAACTGAACTACTAAGTTGATTAAGCTTACGCGCCATTAACGGAATCTATAAAAAAGCAACCTCAAAAACTTCACGTCTAACATATTCTTTATCCCAACCGGTGGTCCTTGTAGATGGCGTTACAGCATCCCATCTATCCTATATCCAGATTATCCGAATCTGGCAACACACCGGAAGCGCGGGATTTACGAATTGGTGACCTCGTTTCTAAACATTACCCTGTTTTTACAATGTCACCCAACATGAGGGCGCAGCCTTCAAACGTTATCGTATCGACCCACTGCCGGCTCTACTTCGCCTGCGCAAAATGGTTGCGGACAGTCTGTCATATGCCTGGCGTACAGTCACACGCCAGATACCTGCTGCAAAATAGTGATCCACATTCAAATGTACAAAGTACGGATTGTGTAACCGGAAACAGACTGGTAAGTATAATAAACGTTTCTCTCTCATTAGAATATTATGTTTAATTAAAAACTCCGTGCAATACACGAAGTAATAAGGCTCATGTATTTGAAACATAAAATTACGTCACAGTTTTATATTAACGACAGTTTGTACAGCTTCCTCGTGTTATACGAAGACATGTTGAGTCGCGGACGTTATAGAAAATGAATCAAATTAGCTGGCAACGTGGCTTTGAATGTTATTTTCATGTTTAATAATCATTTATTTATTCAAGTGTTAGCTTCTTAATGTGTTAGTTCCAATAGTGTACTGAAGGTAATATAGTAAATCATAAAAGTCCATAGCAATGACGTTGATGTTATGTCGGTTTTCAAGACTATAAATGAACTTTTTTTGTTTTTAAAATGGTTATATAATATAGGATTATATACTATTTAATGATTACGTCACTTACACAATTAAATCTTCGAGTTAATATAATCCATCGCGACTTTGCGTGTTGAGAATTACAGACACTAAAACTTCTAAAATCAGTCTGTCAACTTCTTAAATATCTTTGAATACAGAAGATATATAGGATATTAGTAAAAAAAGTACTGGGATTCTAAGGAAATTTCATAAATGTTTTAGATATATTAATAACAAAATTTGAACATACGGAAACACACTTGACGCTATTTTCGTTTCGTTTGTAAGGGTTCGTTATTTATATTTAAGGAAATTTAATAAGAATTTTGGCGGACTGTTACAAAATTCCTCACGATGTTTTCCTTCCGTATGAGCGAGTGTGAAATGCACACATAGACAGATATTCCATTGGTGTCGGGGCTCCAAACTACGACTAGAATATGACATCAATAGCAATATATACGCAATGTCCTAAAGAGCGTTTCACACAATTGAATAAGTATTTAAGCGCAAAATTTGCTTTTACTGTGATGGAAGTAAGAAAACAACCATAGCCAAGACCCAGAAAATAGTTCTGCCGTACACTACTTGGTGAAGCTGCCAGTACGACTTAGGGGCCCTTAATAGAATAGCGTACAATTCCCGGTCGTCGGCAAAAAAAGAAAAGTCGGCAACACACTCTCCAGGCCCCGGCAGTGTCTATGGGCGGCGGTTATCACTTTAATCAAATCTCGTTTGCTTCTTGGCCGGTAAAAAGACAACTGTTGTGAAGGCAAAGGGTTGTAGCGGTACTGCTTAATAATTCTATAGTCAAGGTCAAAATCTACAATCGACTATCTGTTCTAATTGTGTCTGAGCGATCTAACCATACATCACATATACAGACAATCTCTATATAACTATTAGCACAACTTTCTTTGCAAACAAATACTTCTTTGTTTGCAAAGAAAGGACTTCGGACTTCCAGTCCCTATTCGCTTAGATCCTTCTCTATCTAAGAAGATAGAGAAGGATTTAAGGATAAAATCTCTACTGTAAAAACGTTATCTGTCCTCAACGTATCTCTAACTTTAGTACTAACTGATGTGAATCTGATCTAAAATTATCGTTATTCATGTGCAATCTTTCTTTTTCATGTGTCCTTTGTGTTCAATTGTCCTGTTCACTGTTTATATATGTTTTGATTGCATTGTTTTGTTACATTCGTTTTGTCTATGTCCTATGTATTTTTGCACTTCTTGCGCTTGCCTTGTCTAAATTTTTTCTTACATTGGTTGCCTGGACGAGATCTCTCAGTTATGCGCATTTTCATTTAATAATGTCAACTGTTATATTTCTGAATGCAACGAAGACTAAATAATTAATAAAATATACCTACGCTCATGCTTTTTGTAGATTACGCAAAAGATTAAGACCATTTATTATTACAAAGTAAACAACAAATGCGAGTGAAACATTTAAAACTTAACATGACATTTCGCGTGTTCGCCGGTTTTATTGTGCAGATTGAAAACTGTTCATGGAATCAAATCGAAACTCAGATCTAGGTTGTTAATATTTATGGCCAAGCGAAATATGGTTTGAATTTTAAAATACATTATGAATACTGCTTCAAAGTGATTTCGTAAGTGGGGTCGGATACATTTCGACTGTAACTTCACTCGCTGTAAAATGCACGTCGACCAATCATTGCGCTGGGTGAATTGGATTTAAATATTTACATTTCTAAAATTCCTACCTCAGTATTGGTTGGTTTATAACGCACAACTGACTTAATATAAACTAAAATTATGAGTCTAAATACGGAAAATGTGTCCACCAACCATTGGTTGGTTTATATTGATACATTCATCCATTGTACCTCAACACTTCTTCCTCCTTCTTGGCATCTACCATGCGGACCAGGCCACACTGTTATCCTGTCCTGCTTCGGGCCATTGCTAGTGGCGAAGGGGTTTTACGTACGAATCCCACATAACCCATACAATACACGGCAGTCGCGCCGCGGGAAGGTATGGGAAACCAAAAAAAAAACTGTTTCTACTGTTTTTGTCTATGACAGACATACGTACATAGTACTTAATAGTAAAAGTTTAAAAAAATGCGAGGATACCGATCGAATTTGGACCCAAAAATCGACGATCATATAAACCTATTGAAAAAAATATCACGAAATAAATACAGAAACCTAAAGCCTAGGTTGATAATAGATTATAGAGGGATGTTGCATGCACAAAGTCCCACCGAAAATGTTTGTAGACTCTCGTTGAAGTTTGGCCGAATTCCAAATATCTGGGCTCTCACTTCAAGGTTGCTCTTACATAATATTGAATTAAGTATACTGATAGGCTTTACCATTTTTTGTACTATATTCTGAAAAAGACTTTTAGATTACGTATCTACATAATATCGGATAAATAGCTAAAAGAATATTTATTTGGAAGAAAATCGGAATGACAGAACATATAAATGTATATAATAATAAAAGCCTTTTAGTCCAGATACTTTACATTTATAATTCTATCGTCCCATTCTTGCTAGATACCCGCAATTTTTTTAGTCTGGTTTATCCAACAAACTCCACTCTAAAAGTCTACTCTTACTTTTACTCTACGTTAGTTAATATTACATCGTGTTTTGTGCTTTTGAGCGAATTCTCCTGAATTGTCTAAAGAAAGTAACTTAATTCTTGAATACATATATGACCTTTATGCATTCTAAGTTTTATTATGTACATGTAACTCTATACTTTATGATTAAAAAAAGTATTTATTCATTACACAACAATTAAAACAATTAGTGAATTAATGTTAGGGCGCGTTAGAGCTAAACGGTGAGTGAAAAAATATACAAGGACAGTGTTTCTGCCCTTTCATTGAGACTGTAAGTAGTGTTATTTGACACTTTATTATGTTAATATATATCCTTATTAGTAAATTAGGTTAGATTTTAATTTGTTTAGTAAAGAAAATAAAGTCCATGATGTTTTAGTAAAGACAGAGGAATATTTTTTTTTTCATAACGATTCATTATAATGTGTAATATTTGGGAACCGAAACTCTTCCATAACAAACTTAATAGTTAATTTACATCTTTTTTATTTAATTATTATTCATTTTTGTTTGTGTGAGTGAGTGAGCGAAATGTGTAACTACACTTAAGAATTTCAATAAATATCTTACAAACGTAAATAAAACATAGTTTCTTCCATTACTCTGTCGGCAATGTTGATATAGAGACTGCCGCACCAAACCGAGTCGAATCTCGCTAATTACGAATGCTGGGAAGTAAATAAATTCACATTAATATCACTTGCAAATTAATAAAATTCAATATTTCAGCCAAGTTCCTTTTACTTCAAATTAAACTTAAGTCCGTTTAAGAAACTCGAAAAAGGAATCCAGACTTTCCATTCTGCCCTTCCTCTCCCACGTCTTGAACAGACTTTGCCTACGACCAGTTTTATATCGTCTGCTTTTTTCTATCTACCAAATTCATTATGTTTACTATATCTATATGTACTCGTGTTCATGTATTCAATGATCATATCAATGTCGTTGACAAAGTCAAAGTGTTAACATTTCCGGCTGTGTTTAAAAATTCACAATTAAAGTTTTAACTAAAAATGGGTTGAAATTAGCATAAGCCATCGGGAAAACCAACAACTCGAGTTGAGGGGAATTAACATAAATTACTAACGGAAGTTTACATAATTTAATAACATTACTGGCGTATAATGTGTGTTAAAGGGTCTATTTTCGGGTTCTTTGTTTATAATACAGTTAATATAGTTATATATATTATAAATGTTGCCTTTTCTTATCTACCAAACTATTCCAAAAACTCTCTTTTGTATCGCGCTGTTCGGATATACAACGACCAATATTTAAGCATTGACTTGTTTAATCAATCGCGAGATATGGTTAAAAGGAGTATTAAGAATATGCATAACGCAAAATTACCAGCATCATGAGCACACCCCACATACACACCTTCAAGATACCCTCACTTTTACACCATCACACAACAAAACCAAATTAAGTTTTCTTCCCTTTTATAAATGTTTGAAATTTTTTGTACATAAATATTATGTATTCCATCTTTAGTGCAATTGTTTGTTATTAAGTATAATATTTGTTTAAAAAAATCAATGGCGCTACAACCTTTATGGGTCTGGGCCCCAGATTTCTGTGTCTGTTTCATGATCATTTGTTAATTAAATAGGCAAGAAGGTGATCAGCCTTCTGTGCCTGACGCACGCTGTCTTTTTTTGGGTCTCCTCACGATGTTTTCCTTCACCGTTCGAGCTAATGTTTAATGTGCACATAGAAAGAAAATCCATTGGTGCACACCTGGAGATCGAACCTACGACCTCAGGGATGAGAGTCGCACGCTGAAGCCACTAGGCCAACACTGCTCTATAATATTTGTTAATTGTACTTAATAATTACGATATAAATAAATAAATGCGAGTAAGTCTCGAAACGAAACGGAGAGAGCAAAGTTGGCCATCTTCCTTTGCGACCGTATTCGTAATGAAGTCATTCAAAGACGGATGTAAACGATATAGTCACGAAGATCGTAAACCTCAAAATGGGGTGAGCCATATAGTGCGCATGGATCAAGATAAACGCGAAGGCTTCTTAAATGTAGGCAGAAAAAAAGACCGCCTGGTCGCCCATCGGTGACTTGGTCGAAAGGCATGCAGGCTTCATGTATGAAATAGATGCAAAAGGCACAATGCCAAAGTGGAAGGAGAACATAGAAGGCCTGTGTCTAACGTTGGATATAAAAGAATTGCTGATTCTGAAATGCAAGTGTTTTTTTAATAATACAAAAGAATCAGTGGCACTACAACCATTTAAGGTTTCGTCCTCAGATATCTGCATCTGTTTCATGTTCAATCTGTTGTTGATCCTGTGCCAAACACACACAGACCACTATTTGGGTCTACGGCAAATCGGTTTTATCACAGTGCTCCTTCACCGGCACTACAACCATTTAAGGTTTCGTCCTCAGATATCTGCATCTGTTTCATGTTCAATCTGTTGTTGATCCTGTGCCAAACACACACAGACCACTATTTGGGTCTACGGCAAATCGGTTTTATCACAGTGCTCCTTCACCGGCACTACAACCATTTAAGGTTTCGTCCTCAGATATCTGCATCTGTTTCATGTTCAATCTGTTGTTGATCCTGTGCCAAACACACACAGACCACTATTTGGGTCTACGGCAAATCGGTTTTATCACAGTGCTCCTTCACCGGCACTACAACCATTTAAGGTTTCGTCCTCAGATATCTGCATCTGTTTCATGTTCAATCTGTTGGTGATCCTGTGCCAAATACACACAGACCACTATTTGGGTCTATGGCAAATCGGTTTTATCACAGTGCTCCTTCACCGGCACTACAAACATTTTAGGTTTCGTCCTCAGATATCTGCATCTGTTTCATGTTCAATCTGTTGGTGATCCTGTGCCAAACACACACAGACCACTATTTGTGTCTACGGCAAATCGGTTTTATCACAGTGCTCCTTCACCGGCACTACAAACATTTTAGGTTTCGTCCTCAGATATCTGCATCTGTTTCATGTTCAATCTGTTGTTGATCCTGTGCCAAACACACACAGACCACTATTTGGGTCTACGGCAAATCGGTTTTATCACAGTGCTCCTTCACCGGCACTACAAACATTTTAGGTTTCGTCCTCAGATATCTGCATCTGTTTCATGTTCAATCTGTTGTTGATCCTGTGCCAAACACACACAGACCACTATTTGTGTCTACGGCAAATCGGTTTTATCACAGTGCTCCTTCACCGGCACTACAAACATTTAAGGTTTCGTCCTCAGATATCTGCATCTGTTTCATGTTCAATCTGTTGGTGATCCTGTGCCAAACACACACAGACCACTATTTGGGTCTACGGCAAATCGGTTTTATCACAGTGCTCCTTCACCGGCACTACAAACATTTTAGGTTTCGTCCTCAGATATCTGCATCTGTTTCATGTTCAATCTGTTGGTGATCCTGTGCCAAACACACACAGACCACTATTTGGGTCTACGGCAAATCGGTTTTATCACAGTGCTCCTTCACCGGCACTACAAACATTTTAGGTTTCGTCCTCAGATATCTGCATCTGTTTCATGTTCAATCTGTTGGTGATCCTGTGCCAAACACACACAGACCACTATTTGGGTCTACGGCAAATCGGTTTTATCACAGTGCTCCTTCACCGGCACTACAAACATTTTAGGTTTCGTCCTCAGGTATCTGCATCTGTTTCATGTTCAATCTGTTGGTGATCCTGTGCCAAACACACACAGACCACTATTTGGGTCTACGGCAAATCGGTTTTATCACAGTGCTCCTTCACCGGCACTACAAACATTTTAGGTTTCGTCCTCAGGTATCTGCATCTGTTTCATGTTCAATCTGTTGGTGATCCTGTGCCAAACACACACAGACCACTATTTGTGTCTACGGCAAATCGGTTTTATCACAGTGCTCCTTCACCGGCACTACAAACATTTTAGGTTTCGTCCTCAGATATCTGCATCTGTTTCATGTTCAATCTGTTGGTGATCCTGTGCCAAACACACACAGACCACTATTTGGGTCTACGGCAAATCGGTTTTATCACAGTGCTCCTTCACCGGCACTACAAACATTTTAGGTTTCGTCCTCAGATATCTGCATCTGTTTCATGTTCAATCTGTTGGTGATCCTGTGCCAAACACACACAGACCACTATTTGGGTCTACGGCAAATCGGTTTTATCACAGTGCTCCTTCACCGGCACTACAAACATTTTAGGTTTCGTCCTCAGGTATCTGCATCTGTTTCATGTTCAATCTGTTGGTGATCCTGTGCCAAACACACACAGACCACTATTTGGGTCTACGGCAAATCGGTTTTATCACAGTGCTCCTTCACCGGCACTACAAACATTTTAGGTTTCGTCCTCAGGTATCTGCATCTGTTTCATGTTCAATCTGTTGGTGATCCTGTGCCAAACACACACAGACCACTATTTGTGTCTACGGCAAATCGGTTTTATCACAGTGCTCCTTCACCGGCACTACAAACATTTTAGGTTTCGTCCTCAGATATCTGCATCTGTTTCATGTTCAATCTGTTGTTGATCCTGTGCCAAACACACACAGACCACTATTTGTGTCTACGGCAAATCGGTTTTATCACAGTGCTCCTTCACCGGCACTACAAACATTTTAGGTTTCGTCCTCAGATATCTGCATCTGTTTCATGTTCAATCTGTTGGTGATCCTGTGCCAAACACACACAGACCACTATTTGGGTCTACGGCAAATCGGTTTTATCACAGTGCTCCTTCACCGGCACTACAAACATTTTAGGTTTCGTCCTCAGGTATCTGCATCTGTTTCATGTTCAATCTGTTGTTGATCCTGTGCCAAACACACACAGACCACTATTTGTGTCTACGGCAAATCGGTTTTATCACAGTGCTCCTTCACCGGCACTACAAACATTTTAGGTTTCGTCCTCAGATATCTGCATCTGTTTCATGTTCAATCTGTTGTTGATCCTGTGCCAAACACACACAGACCACTATTTGTGTCTACGGCAAATCGGTTTTATCACAGTGCTCCTTCACCGGCACTACAAACATTTTAGGTTTCGTCCTCAGATATCTGCATCTGTTTCATGTTCAATCTGTTGGTGATCCTGTGCCAAACACACACAGACCACTATTTGGGTCTACGGCAAATCGGTTTTATCACAGTGCTCCTTCACCGGCACTACAAACATTTTAGGTTTCGTCCTCAGGTATCTGCATCTGTTTCATGTTCAATCTGTTGTTGATCCTGTGCCAAACACACACAGACCACTATTTGTGTCTACGGCAAATCGGTTTTATCACAGTGCTCCTTCACCGGCACTACAAACATTTTAGGTTTCGTCCTCAGATATCTGCATCTGTTTCATGTTCAATCTGTTGTTGATCCTGTGCCAAACACACACAGACCACTATTTGTGTCTACGGCAAATCGGTTTTATCACAGTGCTCCTTCACCGGCACTACAAACATTTTAGGTTTCGTCCTCAGATATCTGCATCTGTTTCATGTTCAATCTGTTGGTGATCCTGTGCCAAACACACACAGACCACTATTTGGGTCTACGGCAAATCGGTTTTATCACAGTGCTCCTTCACCGGCACTACAAACATTTTAGGTTTCGTCCTCAGGTATCTGCATCTGTTTCATGTTCAATCTGTTGGTGATCCTGTGCCAAACACACACAGACCACTATTTGGGTCTACGGCAAATCGGTTTTATCACAGTGCTCCTTCACCGGCACTACAAACATTTTAGGTTTCGTCCTCAGATATCTGCATCTGTTTCATGTTCAATCTGTTGTTGATCCTGTGCCAAACACACACAGACCACTATTTGTGTCTACGGCAAATCGGTTTTATCACAGTGCTCCTTCACCGGCACTACAAACATTTTAGGTTTCGTCCTCAGATATCTGCATCTGTTTCATGTTCAATCTGTTGGTGATCCTGTGCCAAACACACACAGACCACTATTTGGGTCTACGGCAAATCGGTTTTATCACAGTGCTCCTTCACCGGCACTACAAACATTTTAGGTTTCGTCCTCAGGTATCTGCATCTGTTTCATGTTCAATCTGTTGGTGATCCTGTGCCAAACACACACAGACCACTATTTGTGTCTACGGCAAATCGGTTTTATCACAGTGCTCCTTCACCGGCACTACAAACATTTTAGGTTTCGTCCTCAGATATCTGCATCTGTTTCATGTTCAATCTGTTGTTGATCCTGTGCCAAACACACACAGACCACTATTTGTGTCTACGGCAAATCGGTTTTATCACAGTGCTCCTTCACCGGCACTACAAACATTTTAGGTTTCGTCCTCAGATATCTGCATCTGTTTCATGTTCAATCTGTTGTTGATCCTGTGCCAAACACACACAGACCACTATTTGTGTCTACGGCAAATCGGTTTTATCACAGTGCTCCTTCACCGGCACTACAAACATTTTAGGTTTCGTCCTCAGATATCTGCATCTGTTTCATGTTCAATCTGTTGTTGATCCTGTGCCAAACACACACAGACCACTATTTGGGTCTACGGCAAATCGGTTTTATCACAGTGCTCCTTCACCGGCACTACAAACATTTTAGGTTTCGTCCTCAGATATCTGCATCTGTTTCATGTTCAATCTGTTGGTGATCCTGTGCCAAACACACACAGACCACTATTTGTGTCTACGGCAAATCGGTTTTATCACAGTGCTCCTTCACCGGCACTACAAACATTTTAGGTTTCGTCCTCAGATATCTGCATCTGTTTCATGTTCAATCTGTTGGTGATCCTGTGCCAAACACACACAGACCACTATTTGGGTCTACGGCAAATCGGTTTTATCACAGTGCTCCTTCACCGGCACTACAAACATTTTAGGTTTCGTCCTCAGATATCTGCATCTGTTTCATGTTCAATCTGTTGGTGATCCTGTGCCAAACACACACAGACCACTATTTGTGTCTACGGCAAATCGGTTTTATCACAGTGCTCCTTCACCGGCACTACAAACATTTTAGGTTTCGTCCTCAGATATCTGCATCTGTTTCATGTTCAATCTGTTGGTGATCCTGTGCCAAACACACACAGACCACTATTTGTGTCTACGGCAAATCGGTTTTATCACAGTGCTCCTTCACCGGCACTACAAACATTTTAGGTTTCGTCCTCAGGTATCTGCATCTGTTTCATGTTCAATCTGTTGGTGATCCTGTGCCAAACACACACAGACCACTATTTGTGTCTACGGCAAATCGGTTTTATCACAGTGCTCCTTCACCGGCACTACAAACATTTTAGGTTTCGTCCTCAGATATCTGCATCTGTTTCATGTTCAATCTGTTGGTGATCCTGTGCCAAACACACACAGACCACTATTTGTGTCTACGGCAAATCGGTTTTATCACAGTGCTCCTTCACCGGCACTACAAACATTTTAGGTTTCGTCCTCAGATATCTGCATCTGTTTCATGTTCAATCTGTTGTTGATCCTGTGCCAAACACACACAGACCACTATTTGGGTCTACGGCAAATCGGTTTTATCACAGTGCTCCTTCACCGGCACTACAAACATTTTAGGTTTCGTCCTCAGGTATCTGCATCTGTTTCATGTTCAATCTGTTGGTGATCCTGTGCCAAATACACACAGACCACTATTTGTGTCTACGGCAAATCGGTTTTATCACAGTGCTCCTTCACCGGCACTACAAACATTTTAGGTTTCGTCCTCAGATATCTGCATCTGTTTCATGTTCAATCTGTTGTTGATCCTGTGCCAAACACACACAGACCACTATTTGGGTCTACGGCAAATCGGTTTTATCACAGTGCTCCTTCACCGGCACTACAAACATTTTAGGTTTCGTCCTCAGATATCTGCATCTGTTTCATGTTCAATCTGTTGGTGATCCTGTGCCAAATACACACAGACCACTATTTGTGTCTACGGCAAATCGGTTTTATCACAGTGCTCCTTCACCGGCACTACAAACATTTTAGGTTTCGTCCTCAGATATCTGCATCTGTTTCATGTTCAATCTGTTGTTGATCCTGTGCCAAACACACACAGACCACTATTTGGGTCTACGGCAAATCGGTTTTATCACAGTGCTCCTTCACCGGCACTACAACCATTTTAGGTTTCGTCCTCAGATATCTGCATCTGTTTCATGTTCAATCTGTTGGTGATCTTGTGCCTGACACACGCAGATCACTTTTTGGGTGTAAGGCAAGCGGCTTTCACACAGTGCTCACCGTTCGAGCGAATGTTAAATGCGCACAAAGGAAGTGCACAGCCAAACCTACCTAACCTCAGGGACGAGATTCGCACGCTGAAACCACTACACTGTTCTTAATAATAATAACCAATGGCGCTACAACATTTTTAGGTCTGGCCCTCAGACTTCTGTATCTGTTTCAGGATCAGTAGTTAAACTAATAGGCAAGCAGGTGATCAGACTTCATAGATCTAAGGCAAGTCGGTTTCCTCACGATGTTTTCCTTCACCGTTCGAGAAAATGTTAAAGCTTAATATAATTGTGTTTTAATACCTAGTTTCATACACGTCTAATGACTACAATGAGGAAGCATAAAAATAACACTGCTATTAAATATCAACTGTAGAACCTTCTATGGAAAGGTAATTGGACTTTCATGATAGTACTTTGTGTGATCTCTAATGAACAATATTGTTTTGTTATATGAACTAGGCCTTATCAAAGCTTTGCATTAATTAATTAACGAATAACAAACGAAGCGTTAAATTTATCTTATCATCGTACTAAACTAATTAGTAAACCAAGGGCGTATACAGAGATACAAAAGGGTCTTATTTGTTTTTTTAAGTTATTTTATAATGTTTGTACTTTCACACAGGAATGTGAATTATTTTTATTTTTTATGATGATATCACGGGCGATAAGCGGAAAATACTTTTTATTTGAATGTAATATGAATAAGAGATTTAGTATTGATTATAAAAAAAGAAGACAAAGGAAAACGAGGAAGGCAAATAAAAAGATGGGAAGATGATGTGCGAAGACATGGTCTGGTCTGGTCCTATGTGGATGCGTTAAGCTTGAACCAGAGAAGAGTGGAAGCCCTTAGAGGATGCCTATGTCCAAGGACAAGCTTTAACAAAAACCTACCGACTTGCCGACTAATTATTAGTATTAATTTTAATTTTTAATTTTTGTATTATTCTTTTTGGTATTTCACGATTTTTATGTACTGGTATGAAAACTACAGCAATAAAGGCTTTCATTATTATTATTATTAGTAGGACCAAAATATGACACATCAGAGGCTAAGGGTAAGTTAAGTTAGTAAGTTCTTAAGACTAAAGTAAGTTAGTAAGAAAGAAAATATATATTTATTTACCAAAAACTAAATCCTGTCCTAACAGGTGACCCTTAATCAATAAGAATGCATAACCAATATCAGTTCACACACGAAATAAGAAATTAATTAGGAAAACAAGCTATAATGAAAAAAATTGGGCACTTCAGGACTCGATCAAATAGTGGAACTTTGTTAGTTCACTTAACGCACTTTACTATAATTTGCAAATTTACGTTGTTTGTTGTTACCGACAAGTGTTTAGATGTTAAGTTAGTCGATGTACTAATAACACATTAAATACTTGTGTTTTAAAAAGATATTGACAAATAAAAGATTCATTAATTAACGTCCAAAAAAACGATTTGCTTTCATATGGTGGTTGTGGTATACCTTGCACATGGTGTGATTATGTCTTAATATTTGCGTAAGTTCCTTGTCGCCTTGATGTGAATCGACATAGTTAAATGTTTGAATGCTTTGCAAAAGTAATGGAATAATACTAATACTGAAAATGAGGATGTTTTTCTCTCGTATCGGCACAGCTATTCATCGATAAGTAGAATAAGATTCAGTAATGGAGAAGCATGTTTAAAAAAACAACACAATTGTTTTTCTGCGGGTATTTGCAATCAGTCCTAAGGCTGTGAGCGAATCTATTCTATGGTACTGTCATATGGACTTAGTACTTCCCTTTGGCAGCATCTACTTAGATGAGTAGCATCTAGCAATGCTGCCTAAAGCTACTGCTGGTCTTCTAACTCTAGAATACGGAGACGTTTTAGTTGTCTCCCATACTGTTCTATGGTGTTCACACAAATATGACAATACAAACTTTACACCAATAATAAACATTAAATCCAATCATATATATTTAAACAGGAAATATGTCAAATCTAATTCTGACATAGTTAAATTTAAAAGCCGAATTTTATATCGCCACAGGTTTATAACTGGTGTATATCAGAAGAAATGTTTTCTCAACTCTGCCAATGACTTGTATACAATAACTATCAAGGAGACATTGAGCCCCAATTACTCAGCGGATATAAAATCTATACTTCGTGGAAAATCTAATTAATAATACCAAATTTTCCGTATCCTTAATTATTTATTGCTCTGCCAATGGATCAATTACTTTTTATTAGCCTTTTGCTTATTGCCTTTTTTATGGTTATTTTACATTGCGCGACTGCACGGTGCGGGATTGTTATGTGGGACTCGCGTGCATACCCACTAAAACCCCAAGGCGCAACCAGCAATCGCCTTAGGCGGGATGCGGTAACAGCCCTTATCCGCTGTCTCCACGCCCATTGTTGGTTTGTCAAGATACTTGACAATCCAATACTTATTAGGGATGGACCATTCCTTCTTTTTCTGCTTATTGCCGTCTTAATTATCAAATGAAATAATGGCGCTTATATCGACACATGAGCAGATGTGGACGGGGGTGTTACAACAAAATAAAACTCAACATATCTTTATTCATATAGGTAACCAAGCACACTTATGAACGTCAACAGAAAAGATGTTAAATTGGTTCTAAATTTACTACCAGTTGTCGTTAAATCTTTCTTTTAATCCGGTTAAAAAATTGTTTTCTTACTACCAGTTCCCAAGTCAAGGGCGTAGAGCGTGCAAGAACTGTCGATAAACTCTCCGCCACGTATTAATCGCCAAGTTTTGGGTCAAACAAATTGTTTGTAAGGCAAAGCAGCCATAAATATTAAACACAACAAAGTTAGAAGAACTTAAGCTGAAATGATTTCATTACTTCTACCGGATGAGGACTCAAAGGCCATGACCATTCGAGGGCGGACATCACACCAAATCGTAGTATCTGGAAGCTTACGTAAGAATCGCGTTTGTTTATGTCATTAGTTGACTTAAAACTTAAATAAGCGTATAATTTAATAAAGTGAGCCGTGTTGGCCTAGTGGTGTGCGACTCTGATCCCTGATGTCGTAGGTTTGATTCCCGGCTGTGCACCAGTAGACTTTCTATGTGCATGTTTAACATTCGCACGAACGGTGAAAGAATACGTCGTGAGGGTTTCCTCACGACGTATTGCTTTAGAGCCAATTGGCTTGCCTTAGAGCCAAAAAGTCGACGGCGTTTGTCAGTCACAGAAGACTGATCACCTACTTGCCTATTAGATTAACAAATGATCATGAAACAGATACAGAAATCTGAGGCCCAGATGTAAAAAGGTTGTAGCGCCATTGATTTATTTTCAACATATACTTACAGTATTTAAAATATTCTTAACCTATATAGTAATAATAATAATAAAAATGTATAAATAGAAAATTTCCTCGCTGTATTAAGATACGATCGTTGAGCGAGAAGCCACTTGTACCCAACGGCCTAAGAGTTCTACTCCAAAGGGAACAAAATCGAAGTTAGAGCAGAGACTCCTTCGAGATATTTGAGCCGTTCTTTAAGTATTGAATACAAAGAATTCTAGTATTTAATCAAAAAAATCAACCTAAAATTGTTTTTTTTTTTTGGATATTCAACATTTATTTTATTAACTATTATTTTACAGACATTATTTATATGAAGGTAAATTAAAGCTTGTAACAGCGACAATTATACCATTTTCTTTGTCATCCTAAGCTTCCCTCTACAAGTGCTTCCATTGGCTTCTAAGCTGATAAGTGCGACAATTTTAATCTTAGTTTATTTTTCTCAGGGTCGGATTTAATAGAGGGCAACTGGGGCTACAGCCCGAGCCTCCACAATAGAGACTTCGAAAAAAATTACTTTAAATTCCGACTAGTAAATACTAGTAAACAATTTTATTTTGATATAATATATTTATATGTGTTTGTTAAATTCTAAAAGATAAAAGAATCTACTAGGTTTCACAATAAATTATTGATTGAAAAACTGCATTGAATTTTTCTTTCATTTTATTTGAAAAATAATTTGGGGCCAGAGCTCCTGGGGAGAGAACTTCAGAGCTCTAAATGCGGCCCTGCTTTTTCTAAGTACTTTAGGTATTGTATTACTAATGATTCACAAACATTGTTTTAGCAAAGCGATTTCACGGATTGGATCGCGTTCATTCAAAGCATTTTTTTAATTCTCCGTTTTTACCGTTAGAACATGAAACATATTTTGAAAAATATTATAATAGAATGAGGGTAGGAAGAAAACGAGAGACACTGGCGGTGATTGCCGTGTATTCGACGCTTTTAAGACATAAATTGTATGTGTGATGTATAAGTTTGAATTATTTCGGATATAACCGTGTTGTACTTTGTTGTGTCGGTTTTATTTTGTTGTGAAGCTATCTGAAATGTTTTCTTCCTTTTTAGCTTTGGGAAACGCCCTCAAACTAGATGTTCATTATTGAATAATAAATTAACAAATTTGTTTATGTGGTAGACGTTACCACATATAATAGGTTTGGTAGGATAAACCAAAATCATTAGTTTATTACTATTATTTAGTTAAGTTAATTATAAGATTTAGATGGAGGATTTTATAAATATCCTAATATGTGCTAATTTGTTTTATTTAATGTTAAAAACCCATAACAATATTAAGTGTAGATGAAGTATGTTATAAATGTACGTTTATGTATAGGTTATGTGAGAACAATTTTGTACTCATACATAAATTCTATATATTCACGAAGATTCTTTTAACAATCCGACAGATCTATTAATAGCGTTGCCAAGCAACGGCATAAAGTGACCAGTCTTGCATGAAGTGACCTTGACCGAGCACTTTCCACTATTCAAGAGCAACCTTCACACCACGATATCAATCTATTTAACTCTTATCGTCAAGTTTATTAATTTAGGTTATAGTTTTTTACTACGGGACTTAATAGAGACAGGATTTCTCTGTCTGTTTTGTGATTGTTTTTTTTTCTAATAGGTAAGTAGATCAACCTTCTGTGTCTGACCTGTGAACTTTTTGATTCTAAAGCATACCAGTTTCTTTCACCGTACGAGCGAGTGCTAAGCGCGCAGATAGAGAGTACGGTCTATCGCAGCATAGTTGGAGTTCGAACCACCTTAGGGTAAAGGAATGAAGCCAACACTGAATCTACATATCAACATTGTGGTGTTGTTTTGCCTTGTGGGTAACGTTTTCTCATGCGTTTATAAAAGTTCATACGTCCATGCACCTATGTACTCGGGTACTATAGAATAATATTATTCCCAAAAAACAAATCAATCCTTCGGGAATACTGTGTATACTTTATATATCCTTCACTACTAATATTCATTAACACGAGCTTAATAACTTTTGTCTAATAAAATTGTAATTGTTTTAGTAACACCATGATCGATCCCAGCTCATCAGAAGAAGATAGTGATGATGAACACAAGAAGCAGCCCTCAAAATTACCAGGTAATTATTTAACTAACGAATTAATCCATAAGGAATTAAATATATTATAAACATATATGTAATTGCTTTAATGTCGGTGTGGATTCTTACGGATACAGTGTCACTTACCGTCAAAATATATATTGCAGTGAACAGTTTGCCAGCCTATATCAGGTATTGATAAAATGTATAGTTACGATTACCACCACAGTATGGAATGAATGATTCTAGTGTCCTTCAAGGAGATTCCTAAAAATTGCCCCCCGCAATGCTATCGCGAACCCACAGGCATTGAGAGTGTCCATGGGTGGCGAGTATCACTAAATACCAGGTGAGTCTCGAACCGTTTGCCTCCTGTTCTATAAAAAATAAATAATAGAAAAAATCTAAAAACGCTAGGTAAAGGATGAGATTCCTATTTTGATAAAATTACCATTAGAGGTTAATTTTTCAACAAGAAATTGGTTTGTTTAGATAATGTTTGTCTACACTAATATTATAAAGTGGATAGATTTTTAATGTTTGTTGGCATTTGACAGGATCTAAAACTACTGGATCGATTTTAAAATTTCTTATACCGTCAGAATCCTTTATTATCCCTAATGAACGTAGGTTATATAGTGAATATGAAAAAGCGAGAGATCCATATGAAAACTTCGATAATGTAACACAAGGTGTGAAATAAAACCATTAATAACTCAATATCGCGTATACTTCGAAAAGTATTGATAATAGAACAAAATGATGAATGCAAAACCGCGTTGTATGTTTAACAATTATATATTAAAAAAATAATTATTCAGCTGTACGAGACTGAACTCTAGCATATAAAATCCTATCAAAACACAATCCTTGTTAACTGACCTTTTCTACGTATAAAGATTCAATCCAATTACCTTGGCTTTGTGGTAAGGGAAAAATTTCTTCCCTTCCGGAAATAACAACGGAAGTTTAGCATGTTTCCGACGTGTGCTAATTAATACATTACAATGCAATATCGACCTTATTTCCGATTTTCAATATATAGTGTAAACTCCATGTAACGCATCTCGATTTAACCTTAACATTTAACATTAAATAAAACCTTAAACGTTTTTATCGGTAGCTACAACCAAAAATATTTGTTACTTTAGATACACAGTCCTACTTATTTTATTTCATTACAAAAACAGTAACCTTTTAGTATGCTTAAACAAACATATTGCATTTAACAAAACGCGGTCGAGAGGGAAGGATCACGCAAAAGATTGATTGGTGTAGCTTGTCTTCTCTTCTTCTAGAATTATATACTCCATAATAGCGGGCACAAAGCTTCATGAAGCCATGGGTTGACATTTGTCAGTTGCCACAAAAATGAAACGTTCCGATCCTTACTAAAATCATATTACTACAAAAAACATAAATTATGATATTTATTAATATAAATAGAGACCTTAAACGTTTTTATCAGTAGCTACAACCAAAACTATTTGTTACTTTAGATATATACTCCTACTTATTTTATTTCGTTACAAAAACAGTAACCTTTAATATGCTTAAACAAACATATTGCATTTAACAAAACGCGGTCGAGAGGGTAGCAAATATAGGCATTCAGATTGGAGATCGATCTTTAGATATGAATCAATCCAATTGTTTATAATCTTAGATTAATGATACATTATTAATTTTGGGCATTCAATTAAATATTCTTTTGTCGCTTTACTGACCTAACCCATAATAAACTCTACTATCCGTTCAGTTGTTTACATATTTGGATTGCTTGAACGTGCCTTATCACGAAGATGCTTGAATATCGCGAGATATGAACAAAAATACAACATAATTACCGGTGCAGCAACAGACGTCAAACGAAAATAACAGACTATACGCAATAGCGTTTAAACAAATATGGTTTTCTGTGTAATTACTAACGCTAGTCTGAAATAAACTTTTCTTTTTCTAATACAGATTTTTCTTAACGTCAAGATATGCACAGTGCCTTAAGTGTAGTTATATAGTTTGCACTGTATATGCTGTATTGAAAATTATTAGACTTTGAACAGTATATCACAATACTTACAGTTTACATTCTCAGGAGATAGATTACCTTCCCATGGCCATTTAACTATTCCGTCTGTGATGTAGCCAAGTCGAATTGAAAATATAACATGGCGTTTGTTGTAGCGTCCTTCGAGCATTCATGTCATAACAAAGTAACTTGGGCGTGCTATCAACGAACATGAATAAATACGAGTATAATTAAAATACGTCCTCGTGTGTAATATTTTGATTGTTTCCATAATTCTGTCAATTTATTATAAAATTAGCTGTGCTCTGCGGTTTCACTCGGTTCGGTTGTCGCATGTTTTATAGCCTATAAGTATAGACTTGTTAGACATTTGATAAAGCGATTTTTTTTGTATATATTGATGTTTGTGATTAGTATATTATTGTTATATTGTCAATAGTTTTTGTATGTCTTTTTCACACCTTTCATATTTTACTTATACTAAAGTAATCTAGATTATGTGTTCATCATACCATATGTAGGGATAACGTAGGGTTTTAATGATGAAATAATTTTTCAAATCTCTTTCTGATATTAGTGTACTTATAAATATTTATTTTTATTAATATATACAAAGTCAAAATAAATAAAAAAAGCTTGCTCCCTGCGGCATTTTTAATGTTGGCAGTATTTTAATTAAACCTGTAAAAGGTATGTTTTATTCAATATAATTAAAATAGGTTTATGATAATATAATACTACGCATCTAATTCGTAGTTCGTATTCTTTAACAAGATTTTCGCGTACAAAAGTATGCTAAACAGATACGACTGTATACAACATTTGTTGTTTTATCAGTTCTATGAGTCACAGGGGAAACAACAATACTTCTGAATACATTTCAGAAGGAAGGTCGCGAACAAAAGTGCTTTGAAATGGTGAAGAGTCGCAAAAGAACATTTTATGTCCTTTTCACGATAGACAACACGAACAATATTTAAAATTGAAAAGTTTAAATTTTTACTAGTGACAAAAAATGTTTGTATAAAAACTTTGAAGCGTTTAAAAGAATTAAACATATACATATATATATTAATAAAAAATATAATAGGCAAGAAGGTGATCAGCCTCCTGTGCCTGACGACGCGCCGTCGACGTTTTGGGTCTAAGGCAAGCCGCTCACGATGTTTTCCTTCACCGTTTGAGCGAAAGTTTAATGCAGATAGAAAGTCTAATGCTACACAGCTGGGGATCGAACATACGACCTCATGGATGAGATTCGCACAATGATCCAACAGGCTAACCCTTCCCATATATACATTTATTACGTATTATATTTTTATTTATTACCATTTCATTGCATTACAGTATAAAAATTTAACAAAATAAAATAAAAGGAGGGCAACTGTGAGAAACAAAATGTATTAAATAAGATAAGGTATATAAATGCATTAACAGTAATTGCCTTCGTGTTGTCAGAAATAATCTAATCGGTAGATCAGTAGATATTTTTCATATATAAAATATTTATAAGGGATACGAACACTGTCTAGCTGTTTTGTAATAAAGTATAAATTACGTTTACGGAGGTTATTTTAAGGGTGGCATTAGCTATGTAGCGAGAAGTGCCTAAAGTACTCTCACGTAAGTGCCTGTCTGCGGTGAGCATAAGTGGTGTTACTAGCTATAGTTGCGGTGTAGGTCCTAGACAAATGGTTTTGCCATAGTCGTGCCCCAACGAAATTGTGTGGAATTTGTCACTAGTAATATATTTTATAGAATATGTATAGGTGGACATTTATTTTATTAAACATTTTTGCATAAACGTACAATAAATGCAGGACATACCTAAATAATAATGTATTAAAAATATTAAATTAAATCGATGGAGCCAAGCGATCACATCCCAGGTTAGCTAAAAAATACCTCTAGGCTTTCGAATTTAAAAAAAATATACACTAGTTTTAGATACTTATATTTGATGGTTGAGTGCTAGTAATCGTTTGATTGCGATTTGATAAACGTCATGACATGTCGCCTGTTTTTGCGTGTCATGTCATGAGGACTAGATAAAGATTAGTATTCATCAGAATTCTTGTGAATAATTCTAAGTTAATACGATAATTACGAAATTAAATATTTTTTTTTTCTTAACAGAGGAGATTGGGCAGGAGGCTTACCTGTTAGTAAGTGACCCATATACAACCGCATTCATTTCTTGAAGGATCCTAAGTAGAATTGGTTCGTAAATACTGTGGTGGGCATCTGGTTCTATATAGTGGTGGTCCGCGGCTAAAAAACGCTCAGTTGTGGAATGACGGAAGTCGAGGTGATACGGCTGGTATTTCGTATTCTTGACGTCCGATTATGGAACTAATATAATAATTAATACATAAGGGTACACAAAGTCACTACTGAAGTCTGTGGATATATAAAATTACGATTGTGTTGGAGGAAGCCTTAAGCGGAAGGTTTTTGTTAACGAGGCTCTGCAACAAACTGGTTCTGGTTCTAACGCAAAGAACCTTGATCCAATCATATATCCTCTACGTCTGCAGTAGATCAATCTTCATCAACGCGCTATGGTTCATCGTCTAATATTCTCAACTAAGGCCGCCCTATCTAGGTAATAACAAAAAGCCTTTAAAAACATAACTTGCAAAAACACCTCACGAAAAAAGTTGTAGGATCCATGTAATACCAAGTCGATCAATTTATTCAGTCGCCACTTAAGAGACCTTTTGTCTAAAGTTATTACGTAATTAGCTAAGCTAACAATCGTATACTGACCTTATCAATATTACAAATCTTTTATGTTTAAAGTCCATTGACTTGGAGATTTTACATTGCGATTTTCTAAATAAATATGACGGAAATGGTGCTTTCATTTATTTTCTATCGTTCGATTTTACGTATACCCTACGTTGTAATATTGAAGTATTTTTAGCAAAGCTTAAAATAACTAGAAATTAAATCTCGTCTCGACATCTAGGCCAGGTACAAGAGGTCGTTAGCGCTCAGAGCGACATTAAAAACATAGTATGAATAAGGAAAAGCAAAATGAGTGTATATTGTTTTTCGAGAAATGAAAATGTTTTATCGCTCGACAGTATAAACGTTAATATATATTCATATTGCGTGACCCGTACTTTTTAAGTTTAATTATAGTCACTTAGGGTTACCACTTAGGTTTCATTAATAGAGAAAATATGTAGCCCTTTTAATTAAGTAATTATTAAGGGTTGCATAAGCGGAATAAGTTATGACTTTTAAATACCTGTCTATGAAAATTTACTTTATCGATTTTCACATCTTGAAGCTTGAAGTTTCAGCTTGAATTAAAAGAAGCTTTGTTCAGCTAGAAAAGTGATGTAGTCATTTCGATCCCCAGTGACAATAGACTTTCTGTCTATTTCCGAATTAAATTCCTGCTCATACGGTAATAGAAACTGGAATTCACAAAAATCGTCGCCGTGTCTCAGGCACAGAACGCTGATGACCATGCCCACTGGAAGCCAAGGCAATAACTAAGTGGGTGTGGCTACAGGTCAAATTGTATGTCTCACGTTGAATATATGAAATTGTACGTCTCCTGAGAAAAACTGTACTCAGATTATATTTGGAATCATTCGAATATGTCTGTGTATGTGAATATATGCTTTTAGCATATATATATATCTTCTGTTAATATCATAAACTTATCTATATTTTACAAAAAAATTGTTATCAGTTGTACCACCAGGAGGCTTGGCAGGTGCAAGGCCATCAGTGCGGGGAAAACCAGAGTTACCACGAGGATCTACAGCTGGACTGCCAGGTGAATAATAATTGCAAATTTATCTATAAATTTAGTTGTTAAAATAATATTTTGAGGGAACTAAACTGCGCGTGATCAACATATTTGTGTTTATTAAACATTATAGAACTGAAATCGTTTTCTAAGTTCAATTTTATTAAGTTTTTCGTTTAATTCATTGACACTACACGATTTTAATTTATTACTGTGTATTTAACTGGTATTTTTAAGCTTTTATAAGGTTATAATAATGCTAGTGTTGGTACAGCTTTATATAGTTGATGAGCCTGATGAGCTGATCTGTCTCTTTTTATCACAGCATACACTTAATTTAACAGAAAGAGAGTCCTATCCTATCCACGTTATTATTATAAACTGTGATGATAGCAATATATATAATCTATGCATTCTTCTCTTTATAACTGCCCCAGCGAACTAAGATTCGCCTTAATGTGATTTTTTACCTTTTTAGTAGTTACTATCAGCAAAGGCATGAACATTTTTCAGAACAAACACTGGTTGTCAGGTTTTACCGTGCTATTTTTTAAAATGTTATATGAAAACCTAGCTCAGAGTTCAAAGAAAAAAAAAATTATACACGTAAGAAGTGAAACTTCTTTAAGACCTTATTTTTCGAAAAATGATCTCCTATATGCAACTTTACAGAAATTGGTTGAATAAAGTTAAATTACATAAAATTTAACAAAAAGCTTTTATTATCATAGACATGAATATAGATAATACAATTATTTTATTTTACCCTTATTACTACTAAGATTATTACAGAATTTCATTAAGTGTTAAAGAATAATAACTATCATTGTTATCGTTATTATATATTTTTGTTATTAATGGCTTCGAATATCTTCGAATCAAGAACGCGCGTAACCGAAAAATGTGACGGTAATTTTTTTTACAAGGCCGATAAAGAAATTTCTCTTCAAACAATACTTGGTCTGGTAAATTGCGATCTATTTTTATATGGGTAGCGAAAAAGTATAAAATGTGCAACTCTTAGACGCTGCAAAGTGGACGTTCAAAGTGGAGATTTCAATTATCAGTTACCCATATAAAACAAATCATCGTTATGAACTGGACACGTTTAAGTTCCAATATAAAGGACCTAATTATCAAAGAAACATAATCTGGTATACTGGAGAACAAGGGCCAGAAATCAGTAAGGTTTTTGCTCCACAGGCGCAAGTCCACTTACAACAGCCCCCCACGCAGCTCCCCTTCACCCCGCGACTCGACAGAGGGAGGCCCAGGCATTAGCACCCCCTCAACATGCGTAAGTAGTCAAGGGTGTTGAGAACTACATATTCTAGATAAACTGTTCGGTAGAATACCTTATTTTTCATGAATCCTTTTTTGTTTAAGTTTGTTTATACACTATTTTCCTACCTTATCCAATTTAATACATTTTTTCTCTCACAGTGGATGCCTGGGTGAGATCGCTCGAAAGCGATAAGGCCGCCAGTTGCCCTCCTTTTCATTTAATTAAGTTCACTTTTTTATATTATGTTCAATGAAGTGTTAATAAATATACCGTACGTCGTTTAAATGCAATCATTTTTTTCCTCAAACACAAATCTTAGTTTATTAACGCGATTACTACGCTCTTGAAGCCTTTTAAACTTATGTAGATAATAAATGATACACAATGATATACCCGGTAAAGAAGTAGTTTAGCACTATCAATTAAACATAAGACGAGATGTATTAATAACTCCTAAGTCCCTAACACACCGTCGACTTTTTGCCTATTAACTTAACGTACGAATATTTCTATTCAAAAAAGGGTCGTAAAGAAACTTGCAAATACGTTCTCCATATGTACGGACCAATCACAACTGATTTGTTTGACATGGAATGTTATAAACTCCGGAACAGTTTATTAAGAATATGATTGTATATGTTAAATTAGGCAGAATTTCAAAGATCTTCACGACCATTTCGTTTCACGAAACATTGTTGTAGATTAGTAGTTTATTTTTAGTCAGTTAAATGCTTTTAAGCCGCATAACATAAACAAATATTGACCGAAGCGATAATCGTGAAATACGGATATCAAAAAATATAACACATATCAATTTCGTTATATATAACCATTTATAATAATGAATGCAGATTCATGGTTCACGGTATACCAACATCAGGAAGGCTACCACATAACTTCCAATAGCGATTACAAGGTCGCAGCCGGTCAATATATGTATTTTATTTCACTGTCATTAAACTTTAACGCTGTCGATCGTTTAGATCGTTCTTGCGCAGGACATCAACCGGAAGTGCCAGTTCCGGTGAGGCTCCTGCTCCATCCCCAAGTCCATCTGGGACCAGCCATTCGGATAAAGACCAAGATCCACAGGTAACGTTTAAAATGGGTGTACTCTTAATAAATCGGTGAGCTATGAGTTTGATTATGCAGATGAACTCAGAACCCACACGAGAGAATTAGACTTCTATTGTGAAGATGATGCATTTCTATCTAATTTGGATAGCATAAGAGTAGTTGGACACAAAATCATTTAAATTAGATGTCAAATTACTAGGAACGATAAATATGCTCTATAAACGTAGGTTTTTTAAATCAGTCCCAAGTTTTTATTTAAATAACTGAACATGGGAATTCATCTTAAAAGTACGTTCATATAAGTAATGCTCTTAAAAAAACAACAAACAAAAATATATTAACAACTTGAAATATACAAAATGAAGTCAATACGCTAATATATTGGAAAAAAAACAATAATGTAGAAGACACCACAATAATGTAAATATATATTTTTAATAATTGTTCATATTTTAATATATTTATTTATTCATAAATAAATTATAAAATACACACAATATCGCTACTGTGAGACCATATAAATATGTTGATAGTGTTGGAGACAGCATTCGTCTTAAAGTGTGTGCAACAAATTGGTTCTGGTCCTTGGTACAAAGGAACCGAGTGCTCAAACTGATCATACCTTTAAAATTACAGGAAAAGATAGAGAAGCTAGAAGAGGACAAAAAGAGAAGACTGCAACTCTACGTATTTGTGTCCAGGTGCATCGCACATCCGTTCAATGCTAAACAGCCTACGGATATGACGAGACGTCACACGAAGGTCACTATGCACCAGTTGGAGACAATCCAAGCAAGATTTCAGGTATGTACCAAACGGAAATCTTACTGTGTAACTTCCACTAGGGATATTAATGATAAGTGTTAGTTCCGCGCGAATCCAAGGTTGCGACATCTGCGCTACATTTATTGACAGAACAACATAGATCTTGGGTACAAAAATGTCGCTATTGGAAGTTAGAGGGTAAGGCCGCAGTTCTCTAGACCGATTCGGTTACAACGGCTGATCTACTAAGACTTGCCATTTAGATTATAATGCAATAGATTGTTAATAGCAGTGCTTACATATGTAAGGAAGGCAGGGAGCTCATCTGATGTTAAGTGAACAGCCCATGGACACTCACATCGACAGAAAGCACGCAATTGCGTTGCCGGCCTTTTAAGAATTGCTCTTTTTTTGAAGAATTAAATTGGTTCGGAAATACATAAGTGAGTAGCTGGTTCTACATCTAGGTGATCAATTATTAATACGACCAACTCCTCCGAACACTCTTCATGGTAAATGCGGTAGACGATGCAGCGAAGGCTTTTCCGAACAACTCCAAACATCTAATCGCGTTTATCATAGGAAAAATGCGTTTAATTTATTCATAATATATATATCAATAAGTTATTTTGTTTTAGGCCTTCCTCAAAGGAGAAACTCAAATATTAGCAGATGAGGCATTCCAAAATGCTGTCCAGGCGTACTTTGATATCTTCTTAAAGTCAGAAAGGGTGGAGCAAATGGTGAAAGCTGGTGCCTGTACCCATAACGACTTTCGCGAAGTATTCAGGAACAATATCGAGAAGAGAGTGAAGTATGTACTTGTTTTAATAGGCTATTTGTCTGTCCGAATAAAGTGTAGGTATATATGCCTTTAAAAAGTGATATAGTGTAAAATAACTTGTGTTATTTTATATCGATACCGTAAATAATATGTCTTTGCCCGTCAAATATAAGTACTGCCATCAAAAACTGTTTTTTAAACCAATATATGTGTATGTGTACTTAAAAAATGGATACGTAAAAACCGTCACGCTCATTTACGTGTCAGGCATGATGGCGTCGCAATTATCTCTATGGTACTAATTATAAACGTTTAATTTGAGTTTTTAAAATTAGAATTCAAGAAAAAAATAATGCAGGTTTTAAAGTCACTAATAATAATAATCAAAGCTTAAGATGTATGTCTTGGTGGACTACTGTTTTTCCATTTCAATCAAAACCTCACATAAATTTTTATGTAATAATTACATTTGTTACTGATTCCCGCATCTATATTGGCCACATGTTTGGCACTGTATTGTATAGATTAAAATCAAACATTAGTAAAGATTAATTTAATGATAAAAAATAATTCATTTACAATAGATTACACTATATAAAATTTGATTTTAATAAATTAAAAGTCACATCAGGTCTTATTATATATATATATATTTACAACTTTCAAAAAATCTATAGATTATCCAATAGAAAATAAATTTTTCATATGGGGACGGGACTTAAAGACGATGGAGAGTTCTGTTGATGTTGTGTGACTGGTGACCAACACCAGTATCTCTAGTACAAAATGAGTAGATAAATAGACGTAATATGACTATAACGTTTGTTTAATTACAAAAGCAAAACCTTGTCAGTTTTGGACAATAGTTATTTCTAAGAATATTCATGCTTGGCAGACTTCTTTAATCTTCGTTCCCTCGTGAGGTGTGTGCTAGTATATTGCAGGCCACTCCATTGTGAGGAAGTTGAATCGATCTGGTAACTGGTTAGCGCCGCGCCTTCTTAAGTTTAAGTATTTTCCGCGTCTATATTCCTATAACATATTTTCATAAATCGGATCATCCTTGTAACAAAAACAAAATAAATAAATCTATTATAATGTTTTTTCAGTGAGTGCATTTTTAAATCGCAAGCCGAAATCGACGGTCTCACTAAAGACACAGTAGTGACAACGTGGCTGGCGAAACTAGATTGTATTATGAAGGGAACGGGTGAGTACATAGTTTATCAGGAAATTTACATAGATATAGTATGTTTTGGATGAGAAACAAACGTTGTATAACATTTGAGTTCTACTTGTGAGCATGGAATTACTTTTATCGAATTGATAACATCGGTCAACAAAGTCTAAGAATACCTTTATGTTTAATGACTGTTAAGACTTAAAAGTCTGATTAATATTGTAATTTATTCATTTATTTGCGAGAGTTATTTAAATATCATTTATTATTTATTTAAAGAGATAGGGCAGGCCTTATTGTTCCATTTTTAAATCTCATTTAATTCTTGATACACTCATTGCGGATTAGATCAAAATACTATTTTACGACAGTTTGCTTTTCGTCCAAAACACTTTTAGATTAAAAGTGAAATGTCTATTTAGCATGAAGCTGTGTGGAGTTATGCTTGAGTCTGCAACTTGCCTTTGAATGTGTGTAACTCATTTCCGTGTGCTAATAGATGTTCCGAGCAACAGGTAAACATAGTATCATACAATATGTAACAATTCAAAATATTCTTATATTGCGAGTACTTAACTACGTTCGATTCTTTTAAGCTTGCAAGTAAGAGGTTCACCACCCAATGATGCTTTATGTATTGATCTCTTCATATGTTTCCTTAATATTTTTTCTTCATAGGTCGCCAAACATCTGCCTGGCGTTTCCTTCGAGAATGAAAATGCTAAATTGTTAATAAATACGAAAAAACATTTCACCACGATTTGATCACATTCGCAAGATTAACTTTTAGGCTCAGCCGCACTCGCCCTCTGGTATTGATAGTTTTTTTTTTTTTTTTTATAAAATAGGGGGCAAACGGGCAGGAGGCTCACCTGATGTTAAGTGATACCGCCGCCCATGGACACTCTCAATGCCAGAGGGCTCGCAAGTGCGTTGCCGGCCTTTTAAGACCTTTTAATTTTGGGCGGCAGTATCACTTAACATCGGATGAGCCTCCTGCCCGTTTGCCCTATGTTTTATAAAAAAAAATTAAGATGCTTTAATATTATTACAATATTTTAAATCGTTTGGTTTGTTACATATTGTATAATAGAAAAAGGATTTGAATATCTAGATACTAAACTATATTTAATAACAAAGAATAGTTTAACTAGTTTATTCCCAAGAACTGTTAATGCAAAAGTAATTAATTATAATTATTAAGAAACAACGTCAAATATAATTACTATATGTCTTTAAAGTCCTCATATTTAATGTATGTAGAATTTTCTTTGGTGAACGAAATATATAAACCTGAATCAGATATAACATAACAGCCAAGTAGTTTTAAGTTCTAAATTCAAATATGAACGAGTGCGGAATGTTCGATATTTGAATTCGGAATGTTAAATGTTTTGACAATGTGTGCCGCCTGCTATCTATCTCACTGTGTGTGTTTCTGTCCTACTCTTTCACGATGCCTCTTTCACACCCCAGGAATACCAGGTATCATTTCTCATTCCTTTATCATTCGGCTTTTGTCTTGTGATGTTGCTGTCTGGATGTTGTAGATTTTGATCATTCATTCTTTTTCTCTTATCTTTTATCTACTACACATCACCAGTACAGACTACAGTACACATTAGTTTCTAATATTTGCTTTTCTGTAAATACAATTTCTTGCTTTTGATAACTCATACGATACACTATTTTTACTATTTTAAGCACAAGATGGCTGTAAGTACAAGATCTTATTAACATATTACTCAATTATCATTATTATGCAACTAAATATATAACTAATAAGTAAGCAAAACAGTGACATACAATTTTTTACACAGTTTCAATATTCCGACACGATTCTTAACTATCCTTCCTTTTACCCTTCTTTCTCCGTCTGTCATGAAATATACACTCATCGACCATCAGGTGTACCAGGAGACGATGAATCCAAACGGCCATCACGAGCTCAGCAGCAAAGCCTGAACGCGGAGTGCATCCTCAGCAAGGAACAGTTGTATGACATGTTTCAACAGATACTGGGTGTCAAGAAATTTGAACATCAGCTGTTGTTTAATGCTCTCCTGGTAAGTTTTTACAAGTTGGAACTCTATTTCTGATTAACTTTCTTTTTCGTTTTTTAAACCTTTATGTCCTGCATAAACAACAATTATTTTTCTTCTTCTCCTTATCCGGTCCACTCTTGACAGAGCGGTCGTGATCGCTATGTAGTATTGTGTATTAGAAGGGGCAGACGTTTCGCTGTCGTTGCCTATTAGAGGTCATCACTGCTCTCCGCAGACTTGATCTGGTCAGTGCAACGAGTAGGTGACCTTCCGCGCGGTTTAGCGCCTTCCACCTTCCCCAATTCCAATTATTTTTACATTATTATAAAACCTTTTCCAACATATAATGATAAAAAATTCATTTATATAATATATATATTTTTTAATTTTAATTCGTTTTGTAATACTTGAGTGCTCTCATTTCGACACGCTTGGTTTAGTTTTATCATAATTATTCCGGCCCTTACAATGTGGCAAAAATTTAAGAAATTGTCTTTTGTTAACATAGCTTTTGCACATTAAGAAAACACTCTTTAAACGTCACCGTGACCACGCACGCTGTAATGCACGCGAAACGTCGGAAAAAATTTAAATAATTATAAGTTTTTAATAATAATACATGGCTTCAATCCGTTTAAAAAATGTTTTCTTAAACTACTATTTATAACTTAACTTTATTTTTACATACTCAATCCTAATTGGCAAATCATTTCGTTTTCTTTAGTTGGATTCGGCGGATGAACAAGCAGCAGCAATAAGAAGAGAACTGGATGGACGAATGCAGAAAGTCAATGAAATGGAAAGGGTAATCCTCCTTTTTCTTCCCAGTCAAAGCATATAATTATACAAGTATATCCCATATTGCAAAACAAGATTATTTCCCAAAATGTAAAAAAAAAACCTCTTCAACGTGTATTTATTATTCATTTTGTTGTTGATATTAAGATGAAATTAATATTATTTTAACTATGACATTCATTGCTTAGAACCGCAAGTTGATGCCTAAATTCGTTTTGAAAGAAATGGAGTCGCTGTATATTGAAGAACTGAAATCGTCAATAAATTTGTTGATGGCCAATCTTGAGTCCCTCCCTGTGTCCAAGGGGGGAGCGGACTCAAAGTACGGCCTTCATAAAATCAAGCGGTATAACCACAGGTCAGTTTCTGAAAGTATTGATTCTTATTTAAGGTAATAAATATATAATATTTTGCATACGTAAATTAAATACAGTTTTTATACAGTGCAACTATTCGCAGGAGTGTTTTGTGGTTACATTCATCTTTCGTCAAGCACACAAAACAATCCATCATGGTTATCTTGATTATAACCGACTGAAAACTGTATTTAAAAATACAAGTGAATACGATTTTAATTTAAAAACTCGCACAGTTAATATCTAAGAGAATCTCAGAGTTAAAACAAACAAAAATAGAGACGAAGGCCTCGTTTTGGCATAATTAATTTGAACAAAAGAAAGACATTAACAGACAATCGAACACTTTAACAATTGGTTTCGAATTTTCATTATTTTCCAAATTCTCCCCTATGTTGTTTATGTTACATTTTCTACTTGTTCATTTCTTGATTTTCTGATCCTGGCACATTACCGGATAAAGGAAGTACAAGTAATAAGTCAATATATAATTTGCGCACGTGTCTTGATTAGCCGGGATGACACCTAAACCTTGTAAATTTCATCCAAATGTTGTCATGACCACTGTAGTTTGACCCCTTTTAGTGTAGCTAGATAACTCTTGGAGAAACAAACCATAGTTATTATTTATTAGACTCTCTTTGATCTAAGAAACAGTCGGAGCTTTCAGGTAAAAAAGACGTAAGAATAACCTAATTTAGATCTCGCATGAAGAAGACCTAAACATAATCCTTGATGTCGTAATAATATTGATCATAAAAATACCTTCAGGTAGTGTTCCTTATTAATTTCGTGTCATTGGCATTTTAATAATGAAGTATATTTGTATACAAGTAGTTCAGTTATTACTCTAGACCCAAATATTAACCAATTCGACTTAGGGTTATGATAGACTTAGTTGTCTATAGGTGGCGTGTTTACTTAACATGAGTTGAGCTGAGTCTTCTGCCCGTTTGCTACCTGTTCTAAATAATATATAAAAAAGGGGGGATGAGCAAACAAGTGTATGGCTCCACCACAATAAGCAACTATAACAGACCTTTACATCCAATCTGTTAGTAGATGATTCCTGTTATACAAAAGTTCTTACATAACGGATTCAACTTTGTTTCTCCAATGGTTTAAATTCCAAATAATAAAGAAAGTGGTCGCAAAATTAACAATAAAACCATTTGATCAAATGACAACGGATGGATAAAGCTTCCACTTGCCAGAACGCTTTTTAATAGATTAGGTCTCGAATAAAGCTTAAATGCTTGTACTACGAAAGCTTCTGATAAGCATTTTTAGATACTAGTCCGACACATTTCTTCTTTCACAGCTTTTTCATTTCACCTTTTTTATATATTCTTTAAATACTCAATACACTAGGTATAAACAAAGGCTTGTTAGGCTTTGCATACACGTAATAGTTGTACAGTTTTACTAATCACCGTTATATAGTTATAATATACCTTGTGTGTTCCATAATCTATGTAATATTTCCCATTTTCCATGCTTAATCATTCTTGGTGTCGGTGATGGTATGCTACCTTGTGAATGTATCCTCCAATACCTTTATCATGGGGCAATTATAACATCTACATGTCACTGTCATTATGATGGTATGAAAAATGTATCCAACTTTGCATTAAATATTTCTAACTGATATGTAATAAATGTAATTCAAATGTCTTGTTATGTTATTATTGGTTACACTTAAAATGGTGTGGGTACAAATTAATTGGTGGTATAGGAATCCCGGGCCAGATCCGAGTCCAAGATTGAGTAAGCAGCTATGTTTCAGATCGCAAGGCTCTTTAGCGAACAAGTTGACTGGGGGCGAAGGGGACGGAGGGGATGTGGACACACAGCTCACTAAAATGGATGTGGTTCTAACTTTCCAAATAGAGGTAATTTCTGGTAAGGGTCTTTGAGCGGGATGAAAGTAGCCAATGGAAAGAGAAATATCTTGTAACGTGTTTATTATAAATAGGCATCTTAGCTGATTGTTATTTCAAGTAAGTAGGTATTCAGTTAAGGAATAAAGTTGTCAGTTTTGAAAGTTATTAAATCCTGTGTTAACTCAGCTAAATTTCTATTCATATAGGTAAACAAATACACTTTTGAACGTCAACAGAAAATATGTTAAATGGATTCTAAATTTACATTTACTACCAGTTCGTAAGTCAAGGGCGTAGGCAATAAGAACTGGTAAGAAACTCTCGGTCACTCTTTTAAATCACCAAGTTTTGAGTCATACAAATTGTTTGAACTGGAGCAAATCAATGCCAAGGATTAGGATCGTTTAAATTATCGTAAAATTTATAAAAAAACGCTTTATTGATAATAATTATCTCGTTTCGCTTGAGAGATTGTTGAGAAAAACGAGTACAATTTCCATATAAAGAGTGGTTTATCTTCTGGAGCGTTGGTCGAACGCTTAGGTTAATTCTCTTGCTCGTATTATACTATTTAGAATCGCATTAAGATGTATCTCGTTCAAGTGTTTATTATGAAGTATGTTTTAAAATAACATTTAATAATTGTTGTTAATCAATGTTAATGATGGGATATTATAGGTAGTTGTTATGGAAGTGAAGGGGCTAAAGTCCTTGGCGCAGAATAGAATAGTATACTGTACCATGGAAGTGGAAGGTGGGGATAAACTACAGACTGATCAGGCGGAGGCATCTAAGCCAATGTAAGTCACATTCAACATATGTAGTGACCTCCATAGCTAGAATAGCCACTACTACTACTCATTTAGCCATTTTCATATATAAATCGATCTCAAACCTCATAATAATTATATAAATAATTGTAATCTAATTAACCACAACAATCCCTGTGTTGTGGTCAACTAGATTAATAGTGTGAATTTAACTTAAGCAATTTAATTTTAAAAGATATATTTTTCACCTTTTTTATTTTTGCCGAATGATGACTCTATCGTACGAATGGCTCAAGCATTAGCTAGCCTGTTCTTTAAATGTTGTAACAAATAGTGCATAATCTGGCGCAACCTGTGATCTCGAAGCAAGATCGTTTTATATTATGTCGTGATGATATGACAAGCAAGTTATTCTAATTCTTCAAGTATTCATTTGATATTTAATAATTAACGGTGTGCCGGCTAACACAACAGTAACACAGGCTTCTCAACCATATTTGGGACACTAACATAAAAGGTCAAAAATAAATTAAAAAATTATGTCCCAATGTAATAACGTTTAATATAGTAAGGTGTTTTTTTTTTAAATATTAAAAATGTGGCGTATAAACCCCTATCAACAGGTGGGACACACAAGGTGACTTCAGTACGACTCAGCCACTTCCAGCTGTAAAAGTGAAGCTGTATACAGAGAACCCTGGTGTACTAGCACTTGAAGACAAGGAACTTGGAAAAGTTGTACTCAGACCTACACCTCTGTCTAGCAAGGTTAGTTTATGTCTAAACTCAAACATAATTAAAGTATTTTTTCAATGAAAGAAAATCCACAACGAGGTTTAACGAATAAGTACATTAAAAATATATATCAAATTGAAGTCGTATGGGTGTTTTACGAAAATATTTTGTTTATTTACAGGCACCGGAGTGGCATCGAATGACTGTGCCCAAAAATTTACCAGATCAAGATCTAAGGATTAAAATCGCGTGCAGAATGGATAAACCATTGAATATGAAGCATTGCGGGTATAAACAATGTTTAAATAAATTCAATATTGGCCTGAAATTACGTGAAGTTCATAAATTCACCTTTCATCGTAATTTCATATATTCAAAATTTAATACATTTACTAACAATTTTAAAAAGAAAATGTGTGCGTCTACTACCCTAGTAAGACACGTAAGAAGTGAAACGTTTTTATGACCTTATTTTTCGAAAAATTGCAATATCTATATGCAATATGCAACTACTATATGCAACTTTACAGAAATTGGTTAAATAAGGTAAAGTTTAACAATTCATTAATTGTAATATAATTATTACTAATATTGTTATCGCTATTATATATTTTTGTTATTAATGGCTTCGAATCTCTTCGAATCAACCGGGGTAGGCACAAGAAAAAATTGGCACGTAACGGAAAAATGTGATGCGTAAACGAAAAATGTGACGGTTTTTTTTTTCAACGCCGATAAATAAGTCTAAGTTCAAAAACTTTTTCCCAACCTGTCCTATACTAAAACGGAAAGTATGCCTATGGTGCAACTGTAGTTTAATTATAAAATTGTATATGTGTCTATATAATGGCTGTGAAATTATTTAATCAGCTTCCTAGAAGTTACACATGACTGCCGAAGAAACTAGCTGCCCACGACACAGGGAATCCTAGTGTGTAATCCTTTCTTTTCAACTTTCCTGTGCATATTAAATAAGGGTGTTTTTTTGGTATCATTATCAATATTTTACTTTTATTTTAATACACAATATTTGATATTTTTTAAACTACTTCATAATAAGTGTAGAGGAAGCCTATCGATCACCTTAAACATTTATTTAAAAGATTTAATTTGAATAACTAAAGCCTTACTGGGACGCTTTATAATTTTAGTTACCTCCACGTAATTGGCAAAGCTGTATGGCGAAAGTGGAAAAGGCGATACATGGTGTTAGTGCAAGTCAGTCAATATACGTTTGCCCTCTGTTCCTATAAGGACAAGAAGTCTGAACCAGCTGAAATGATGCAGCTTGATGGATTTACTGTGGACTATATTGAGTTGGCAAGTGGTAAGTTATGTTCTCTTTACACCAAGAACATATGATAATCAAGAACTTTAAAAGCCGATTGAAGGTTTAATTTCAAATAGACCTAAATATTAAAAAAAAGACATGGACTAGCTGTCTAATACTTGTTTCTTTTTTCAGCTCAATTGATGGTGGGTCAAGGTGAGTTTTGCGTTTCAATTAATACCGACTGATGCACATACTTGCTCCTATATGTATAATAAGGTTTACGTTCCTTGCTTCTTCATTTTCATGCTTCTTCCTGGACATCGGTTAAAGAAGTTGCTCGTTTCACGATGTAATGTTAAAAATTTCAGAGTTGGAAGGTGCTAAATACTTCATGAACGCAGTCAGAGATGGAGAATCCGTTTTGATGGGTGTCAGCGATGAAAATGAGTGTCACCTCTGGGTGATGGCCCTGTACCGAGCGACGGGACAGAGTCACAAACCAACACCTCCCACAACATCCGACACGCATATCAAAATTATGGGAGGTATGTTACTAATTCAGATTGATACCGCGCAAGTTCTATAGATTCCAATGGAAAGCACGTCGGGTTTTTCCACGAAATTATGATTCCACGAATTATTAAAAGATTGTTCAATCACCTGAATGTCCTCCTCCTGATTTTCGATTCGGCTTTCGATCACATAACCCTGTGTGTGTTCACAGTTTCCTCCCGGATGATTTGGTCTTGTTTAATAATAGACAATTTTCTAGTTTGCTTTTATAGCTCTAAACATTCGACCACCAGCATTGGTGACATATTGACGTTTTCGAATCACAGTAATCCTGTGACAAAATGCTTTTACACTGCATATAAATATTTTAATAGTTTTATTAAAATGTCGAATATAAATACTAATATAGGTAACTCCTTTTCAGCATTCGTGGTCTTCAAATGTAAATAATGTAAAACATAGGAGTAAAGCAAAGATATATATTAATTTCAGATGCGGACAAAGCGAGAAAACACGGAATGGAAGATTACATCCAAGCTGATCCATGTCAGTTCGACCATCAGCAACTGTTCTCGATTTTGCAGTCGCTGACATTGAAATATCGGTTACAAGACCCTTATTGTTCCTTGGTTAGTTCTTATATATTACCAATTTTATAGTATAGGGGGTAATCGGATAAGAGGCATAATTCACACTGCCAGAAGTCTCGGCAGTGCGTTGCCAAAATTTACAATAGTTAACCGAGCGTGCTTCACTAACTTGACTTGCCACTTCAAAATTTTAGTACCCACTTTTTATACTATTTTTGGTAATACACTAAAAATTCCAACGAATAGCGAAGGACATGAAAAGACCTCTACTGCTAAACACTTTCGCGTTAAGAATCGCACGGCTGATCACCAATTTGGTACCAAAAATCACGAACCAGATAAATTCGAGGATCAGACCTAAAAGGTTCTAGCGATAAAAATTAATATTTAACTCAATATATTATAAATAAATCTTGATTGAAACATACCTTTATAAACAGTAATGGACAAAATTTTATATCGAAGTATTTTTTCAGGGTTGGTTTTCTCCCGGCCAAGTCTTCGTTCTGGATGAGTATTGTGCACGATACGGCGTCAGAGGCTGCTACAGACATCTAAATTATTTATCAGACTTACTGGACGTCGCCGAAAGCGCCACACAGATGGTAGACCCTACTTTGATGCATTACTCTTTCGCATTTTGTGCGAGCCATGTCCACGGAAACAGGTAACTATTAAGTTGATAAATGCTATTTGCAAATAAATCTTGGAATAAAAATATCAAATTTCTAATCTTTCATAATAATAATGGTCTCTTTAATAATAATAATAATAGCCTGGTCCTTAATAACAATAGACAATCTTCATTTCTTAACAGCAGTAGCATTGTTTCAAGTATCAAGTCTTTGTATCAAGGTTTAAAAGAGCGTTTAAATGGTGAAATATGATACTTCCGGTAAAATTAAATTTGAAGTAGTTACGAAAGTAAGATATTAAAATTATGAACGTTATTATCATATAAATGATAAGCATGTAAATTACCTTCTGGACACTTCTGGACACACTAATTCTCTTATACAAAAAATCTAATTTGTAAATATTTCCCTTTGAATGCCAAAGTCAAACAATTTTGTATAAAGAATCCTGTAACCTGTATATACAGAAACATACACTATAGTAAAAACGTATCTTCCTCATCATCATCAGCCTCTTTATTGGGTCCATTTCTGGACGTAGTCGTCCTCCATTTTCTTCCAGTACGCCTTGCAGGCGTCTCTTTATCCACTGCGAAACCACCTCCTTAACGATGTCGTCAGTCCACCTAGTAGCTGGGCGGCCGCGCAGTCTTTTGTTCTGCCGCAGTCTCCATTCAAGGAGCCTGCGGGTCTATCATAGATTCCTGTCTATGCACGCTACGTGGCCTGCCTGCTACCAGTTAGATGTTGTGACAGCCTTTTTACGTCTGGGCGGCCGCGCAGTCTTTTGTTCTGCCGCAGTCTCCATTCAAGGAGCGTGCGGGTCTATCATAGATTCCTGTCTATGCACGCTACGTGGCCTGCCGCATCTTCCTCACCGTGGTTCATGTTCATTTCAGATTTCTCTCTATTTTCATACCTACTGAACGGTTTTGCAGGGTTTTTGTTACATGTAAAGTCAATATTGCACATAGCCTATTTTGTCTGCTTGTGTCTTAATATCCTATGCATTCTAATCTGCCTGTTTTACGGAAATTGCAGTATTCACCAAGACAATACTCAGACCTCACTTAGAAAACAAAACATTTTATCTAGACAGACAATCGGAGTAAGTTTCAGATACGAGACTTTATATGGTCACGACTCCAGCATGTCAAAATCCTATAGATCTTTGAAGGAAGTCAGACGTCTCGTCTGTCTCGTTTCTGAATCTTACTTCAGGTTTGGATTATTATACGATCACTCAACGTAACTTTCTGTCTTTGCAAACTGTAACCTCAAAGTAACTGGTGATTATGTATTCTGAAAGCTCTCTTCCAAAGATTACCCATGAAACTTTAAGCGAGAAGTTATGAATGACTCGATAATCATAAAATATTTGTCATTTAAAATACTGCAGTTTCCGAGACCCTTCCCGCTTGTGCCTTACTAGAGTGAGTCCAACCAACCTTTCACAGTACCGCCACGTTGCCTGGCAGGCCCGATGGTGTGGGCAGCATTACGGTACAGGAGAAGGAGAAATTCGCGGAGATCAAGGAGCGGCTGAAATCGCTTTTGCAGCATCAGGTCACCAACTTTCGATACGCATTTCCCTTTGGAAGGCCTGAGGGGGCTTTGAAAGTAAGTTAATATTTTAGGACTTGTGGTATTGAGTTCTGAGTCAATGGCCATTGTTAGCTTCAAGAACAGCATTTTACATATTCATAAAACTCTAGCCAACACTGTATTCTCTGAAGGTATATTCAATTTAGAATTTTAAGAACTGCCTCCTTAAATACCCCAGATACTCTATATAATGTCTTTCTCAGATGATCACAACCTTATTTCAAAGTGCTTAAGATTGATATTGTATCAATCGTACCATACGCAAATAAAATAAAAGGAAACCTTCTTCTGTAAACGCAGAATCTTTTTTTTATTGAGTGTTCTTTGTATATTCTACCCACACTACCATTGTGTATATATTTTTAATATACTTTAACACCATACTTGCAATTTTTAGGCAACGCTGTCCCTATTAGAGCGAGTATTAATGAAGGATGTAGTAACTCCGGTTGCACCAGAGGATGTTAGGATCATGATTCAAAATTGCTTGGAGAACGCAGCACTTTTGAACTACCAGCAACTCAGTCAGAAAGCTAATATTGAAGGTTTGTAAAGTCTGATGGTACCCTGACAGTAAACTCAGTAGAACACGCCATTAACATGGTAAGGCGAATTTGGTATCGCTGGAACGCATGCGCAAATTTACAACCGACAAAGACGATATTCTACGAAGTTTACTGAACTATAAATCATATAATCGTAACTAAAATAACCAAACACTTTTCAAATGCCTCATTATGTCATCATCATAAATTCCTCGTGTTTTACATCATTGCATCAAGGAGTTAATTCATAACTGTATAATATATATATATATATATGTTTTTAGAAAAAACGTGAAAATTGTCAATCAGAAGATTATTGTTTACCATGGAATGAATATACTTGTTAAAGAATAAATAAACCAAATAAAGTTAACAGTTGACTCGACTCCGGTTATCGAAATAGCGATAAGTGATTGAAACGAATTTCAGAGGATCTACGTGGTGACACGATGGTGACACCAGCGAAGAAGCTGGAGGACCTGATCCGTTTGGCTGAGCTCTGCGTAGATCTTTTGCAGCAGAATGAAGAACACTATGCAGAGGTATAGTTATCAGTGATAATTAAAACCGATACAATTAACCGATAAAACATCTCAAGCAAAATACCTTTTTAAATTGAAATTAAACTTTCTTTAAGTTTCAAAATTTTCTGATAAAACGAATTGAATTTTTGTTTGGTTTTCCAATACATTTTTGATAATCTTTTGAGAATTAAGTACATTGATATTCTTTATTCTAAGCTTCAATTGGTTATAACTGGTCAATGCGGGTGAGATTGTACAACAAAAGACGAAAAAATGACACAACCAGTTACACAGACACGATACCATCCGTTCGATTGACGAATCAGAAATAAACTATACGAGCCGCCGTTTTCTTTCGTTTTACTTTCTCACTTCGTCTCGTGTCGGGCGAGTGCTACGCCTCGCGTAACACGTAAACTACGTTTTAAATTTCGTAGCACCTACAGGTAAAATATAATATACTATGGTGTACGTGAAAGCTTATTCGTAAAAGCACTATATTAGAAGAATGTCTTGGCTAAACATATTTTATTGGTTATATAATATTTTCAGCCAGACATAAGTCGCGTTGTCCGTTGTCTTTATTGTTATAGAAAAACTTTTCTATTGTACTATGTATCACGAACGTAATTGAAATAGTTTTCGTGACGTAATACAATACTTGTAGTATCAATGTTAAATGTCTGTTTTGTGTCGCTTTGTCATTAACGTGAATTTCTTTAGTTTAAACAGTATGAATTAACATATTTAAATTTTATATTTATTCTCAAAGCAAATTATCCTGTGAACTTCGCACCTACATATACACATATATACTTCGCACCTACATTAATAAATTACTTTACGATCCTAATCAATTGATTAAATACTAAACAAATTCACTTATTGACACGTTAGCCTTTTGCGACCTTTGACTCCACTTCTATCTTATTTTTTTGTTTCTCCGCAGGTTTATAACGCAAAATCGGAATCGACTGGTCAACAAAATGTAACTACTTTACTCGCTCATCACTAATAATTCACGTACTAGCCAAGTGCCTTTTACTGGCGTGAGACGCGAACAACCATTGTGTGAACCTATGTGATACACTAGAAAAGGAGTAGACAATACACGCAACTTCAAATAGTTAATCTTTTCTCTAATGTCATATTGAATAAATAAATTTCCAAAACACAGCTGTGCTTATACGTTTAGAAGATCCAAATTTTACGCCATAAGCCAAATGGAGGTCACGTTTGGCATCTATATTAACTTAAAGTATAATATAATCACGTGATTTTACAAACTATTCATACAGTTTATTATTTATAGATTGATTAAATTTGGAACGCTAATGCTATCATCGCAAATTTGACATAGAAAGTAAATGTCTCTTTCTTATAGTCACGAGATCGCTAATAAGTTGTTGCGCTCAGCTCAAAAGGTACTTGTCTATGAAGGTTCATTCTCACTATGGTTTGACCACAGACAAATGATCACGATTAGATTTGTGATATCAAACCACTTGCTTTAATAGTTTAGTTTATTTCATAATAGGGTTTCTGCAGTTGCGACAAATTTCACAGGTTGAAGTGAAATTTTTTTCCACTCTTTTGATGCTTGCTCTTTCTATTTTCAATTCTTACCTTAAACGCAATAGCTTAATTTCTTCAAATAGTTAGGAGTTATACTACAAGTTAAAATATTTAGATACATTCTTGTTACAGCATAGAAATAAGTTGTGGGTTTTAAGGTTAATTAAATCTAAAAAATATATAATTTTATATCTTTAAAATTAGCTTTACTTTGCTATCTCTTTCCTGCATTCTATCTACAGTATATATATGTAACGTATATGTCTTAAAAAATAAATATTTAACTCTTGAATGAACAAAATATTCTGGAATTGAAGATGTGTCGTTATATACAATAGCGCTTGCTTTTAACATAATATATACAGTTTAAGAAGTAGTTAGTTGCATGACTTTCTTTCAAATTATACCTTTTAGAAGTTGAGAAACAGTAAAAAAGAGTTATACTGGCTAATTTATTCAATACCCACCATAAGAATTGGAAAGTCTCAATATTATAATAATACATGAGTATTGTTAAAAATTATTCGAGGAAGGTAAAATTATTGGCAATAATTGCATTGCATTTTTAGTAGTAATATCCAATTAATTTCACAAAGTTACACGTCAGTACGACTGAAAGTTAGTACTGTAATTGGAAATAAAATTGTAACCGTAGTGATAAACATTTATCCATGGTTTAATAAGGCTGAAAGTGTCAGTCAGTTCTAGTGTAAACTTGCCTGGTTGGTAGAGTAAACTTGGCTTTAGTGTATACTTGAATGCAGTGTAAACTTGGTTCTAGTATAAACTTGGTTTTAATTGAAACTGGTTTCTAATGTAAACTTTGGTTTTAATGTAAACTTGGTTTTAATGTAAACTTGGTTTTAATGTAAACTTGGTTTTAATGTAAACTTGGTTTAAATGTAAACTTGGTTTTAATGTAAACTTAAAGACTCTTTTGTGCGCAGGCATTCGCATGGTTCTCAGATCTTCTGACAGAGCACGCTGAAATCTTCTGGGCTTTATTCGCTGTTGACATGGACAGGGTTTTAGCTGAACAACCCCCTGATACCTGGGACTCATTCCCATTGTTCCAAATCCTTAATGATTACTTGCGCTCCGATGGTAAGATGAAAGGCAAGCTGGTTTTAAGGTTTTTCGTAGATTAGTTCTATAGTCAGTGGAGTAGCAGGTAATGGCCCAGGTGAAAAGAGCTGGGACCCAACTAAGGCGTCACAAATGATACAATTGTAATTTAATCATTTACTAATCATTATAATCAATACGCCTTTGCGTTCTAAGGGTGTGTTTCAGAAACGAGGCTTAGCGGAAACTTTGATACCCGTATGTCAAAATGCAATACTTTTTTGACATGATGTCAAACTTTGTCTAGCGCTGTCTCGCTTTTGAATGTTAACCTACGTGATCGCTGGGGTCTCAGCTAACCTTAAGTCGACCTTTTGTTATGCCACTTAGAATAAATAATTTAACATGAATTAATGATTAAGTAAGTAGCTTTGTGTTAAATTGTTTAATAAACCTCAGTAGATTATAGTTTAGTTTGCAAATAACTGTAACATTTATTTTATTCATGTTTTTTTTTTTCAACTCTGTGACTGAATTACATTTTGAATTGACTAGACTCCTATCATACACATCTAATTAATTGGATCAAAAATAAATGATAGATATTGAATCACAAGTTTTAAGTGTTTATGTATAATAGATAAGCTGCACAAAAAAAACATTCTTTGTGTGAAATACCAAAAAATGAATGCCTAGTTTTAGAACTTTGTGGCTTAACTTACTTAAAATTTTAGTACAGCTGTATTTGAGGCTTATTCGGTATTGATCTCCGGCACTTAACCAAATTTAAGATGTTCTAATACCAAAAAACAAATACTAACTTATATTTATTTGATAAATGATGGAAGTATATATAGAAGTAATAAATAAGTAACTAGTGTTCTCCATAAAACAAGCCAAAAACATATTTTTCCCATTATCTAACTTATATCAAAAAGAGACATGAATTATCTATGTATATGTCGCAGTAAAGTAGTTAAATCAGAGAGTTAATTGACTCTCTAGATAGATAATTAAATGTCGATATTCAATCAAGTCGCTACCATTTTGATTTAAATAAAGCAGCGTCGAAAACGTTTAACTATCTGTCTGACCGAAAGCCAGCGTGTTGATAAACAATATAAAACAAGACTCCGCCATGATTAATTCATTTGTTATTGTTTTTTCGGTGTGATCGTGAGGAACTGAGACCTTTGATATTCCGGGTTTTGCTTTATTGTAAATGGTTAGGTTAGGTTAGTCTTGTTGCCTAGGAGCTTTAAGGAACTTTAGCGACTTGATTGAATATCTATTTTTAATTAACTGTTTAGAGATTCAATTAACTCTTTGATTTAACTACTTTACCGCGAAATATAAAACATAAAGTCTATCGAATATTCATATTTTTTTTACTTTAAATCCACTGCTAGATTATGTTCAGCTTACTAATGACTCCTCATCTTTCATGCTTCTGTAGATGCTTGTTGCGTTTTGTTTTAATTAATATTAAAATATACTATTTTTTTCAGAAACTCTAAGAAACGGCCGTTTTCATGAACATTTGCGTGACACGTTCGCACCATTGGTCGTTCGATACGTCGATCTTATGGAGTCTTCAATATCACAATCCCTGCATAAGGGTTTTGAAAAGGAACGATGGGAAATTAAAGGGTAACAATATATTCTATTTATGCTCAATTTTTTTAGGAGATTTAAGTATTTTTATATACTCTTTCTAATGACAGTTATGGGTTGTCAATTGTCATGTCAGAAATACGGCTTTGAGATATATGCCAGGTTTAATTCATCCGCACCCTTCATTTCTGAAGGTGGTGTTAGTGGTGCCGTATAACACCATCATTACACCATCACCATTACACCATCGGCAAGCCTCTGCGCCTGAGTGATGGTAAGACATGTAATGGCCTTTACTTGATCGGCCCAATCGGCCTCGGGGTCAGGTGCTGTTCGTTCTTCCAGTCGCGTTGAGTTTTTCTAAACTTCCTTGATCTCTACGTGTTCATGCACGTACTTGCTTATACGTACTTGCATCTTTTCCTTTTAATTCTTTTTCGTTAATGTTAATTTCGTTAACTACTTGGGTCATAAAAAACCTCAGGAATCGTAAAGTGCACACGTGACGTGGTGATGTTCTATTACAGCAACGGTTGTGCTACCAGTGAAGAATTATTCTGGAAGCTGGATGCTCTGCAAAGCTTCATCAGAGACCTGCACTGGCCAGAACCAGAGTTCCGGTCCCACCTGGAACAACGCCTGAAGTTGATGGCAAGCGACATGATGGAGACATGTATACAGAAGACGGAGGCGTCATTCCAGGTTAACATTTGTAATAGTAAAATGAAAATGTTTTTATTAGTCTCCATTCGCTTAAGTGATCAGCCTGTCAAAAGCCAGCAAAAAAACATATTTGATTGAACACCACATCCATGGTTTTTCCAGAAAATTAACTTATCTTGTTCTGGTAATTGTGACACTGAAAAGACTGTGGTGTAGTGCTAGTAAGAGATAAGCCTTTTGTCCCTGACACGAAGATGTGTTCCTTGCAAACCAAAGTGTTAAAGCGCACATAGGGAAGACCGTAAATCGAACTCATGACCTCAGAATTGAGAGGTGTATGTTCAAGCCACTTACTTATTAATTAAAAAAAATTTCCTCTTATCACACAAAGGCAGTGTGTCATTACAACGTTGTGTTGCATGCTGTCCATTCAAAATCAAAAAGACGCAAGAAGGTCTTATTACGTTATAACGTCTTTTGTATCTGGTCTGATCAAATTTTGGTTGATATTTTCAGTCGTGGCTGAAAAAAAGTGTGACATTCATGTCAACAGACTACATAATACCAGCTGAGATCTGTGCAATGGTAAATGTGGCACTGGACGCGAAGAACCAAGCGTTGAAGCTATGCGCTGTCGAAGGCGTGGATATTGTACGTACACGGCCGTTCTTATATTTAACTAAAGGATAACGGCGCGTAATGAAACATACATTAACGTTATCTCCTATAACCCAATACTGCTGGCTGCATGTTGTATATTATTTACTTCATGGTCATGTATACTTTTAAACGTTTATTGTAATTACTTTTTACATGAATTTACGCCCCGTTATCCGTAAATTAAATATAGGAACTGCGACGATAAAGGTACTCTTTATATTGTAGCTTGTATTAAGTCTAAAGTTAAAACGTAGAGAATTAATGGATTACTCCGGGTCTCATGCGCCTAACCATAGTTATTTTAAATGTATAGTCACTATCCCCTTTACTCATTAATTCATAGTGATCTTTGTTAACTAAAAAAAACTCTTTCGTCTCTTTCTGTCAAATTGTGTTTACGCCGTTATAAAAAGAGAAAAATGTGGGTAAGAATTTTAAAGAATATCTAATCTATGTGTGAAAATGTCTATAAAATATCCTCGGCTAGTTTAACCACGAACTGGCTTGAAGGCCCCAGTGGCTGAAGTCGAGAGGTTGTGGAAAACACTTCGTTAGCACGATTCACGGCATACCCTGGGTAATGTTTTATATGGGTCCATCCAATGAGTGAACAACGGCATTTGATACTATAACAGTTTTCAATTTGCGTTCGATAACTTGGGTAATCCACTGAGGTATTTTGATCATTATTACTAAATTGGTAGATCAATTTAAATAAAATACTGTTAATTTATATATTAACTAATTGAGGCTTATAGTACGCTAATCAATAAGAAAGAGAGCCTTCCCTTGGAATTTTGCAGTTATGGTTAAACAGTATTTTATTTTCGACGTAACTAACATTTTCAATTCAATAATATTGTATTATAGGATGTAGCAACGCTCAGCTAAGCTTAATTACATTTTTGTAAAATCGTTGACAGTACAAGGTTTTTTTGGTACTAAACCAAAGTAACCTAACTTCGCCAAAGAATAAATCTGTTATTGTATTAGATTTGATATACTAGTAAATCTATGTAAAAGTATTTTTTTATATCTACTCTATCAGAAATAACCTTTCAGTGACAGAGATAACTCTACGTAGCATTAATCTGTGGTCTTTAAAAATAAGATGGCGGATTTTTCAAAATGGCGGCGTTAAGCGTTTGCCAATCTCCGTGCCAAAGAAACCTAAACTGTAATATTTTAACCATGTTCCATTTACATCATCCATCGAGTTGGTTGTTAACATTTTACATGGGTACAATTCACTGGGGGGTCAAAATTGATTACATCAAATTGGCTTCACACACATGCTATGCTACTAATGCTAGATACAGCTTGAGACCATGCACGGAGGCTGCGGTTGACATAGTGCTCCTTGCTACAATTCATTAATAGAAACGCGATGAAGGAATCCTAAATCAAAATTGTTGCCATTGAATATTTGTTTCTTAACAGTCCATATTTACCTTAAGTCAATTGATAAGGTTAGTCAGTGCCAGTATCAATTTAATTCTAACAACTTGTCAAAATATATTCTTAAATTAAAATTTATTACAAAGACTATGCACATTCAAAACAATACTATTGATTTAACGACTACTTAAACATCTAATCTAATCAAGACTGTCAACCTATAAAGTGCAAAGTAAAATGATAAGATCTTCATGGCAATGCCTCCAATCGTCAAGCCGACGTGCTTACTCCACAATAACGCTAGAGACATACATGCATCTAACACTCCACACGGGGTCGCGCAGGTTAAAATGTTAACACCAACCTCTCTCACAGTACCAGTACCATGCTAAAATGGATGCTCAGATCGAGACCTGCCTCCACGCAATGGCTACGGGTATGACGACTCGCCTGTCCGCCGTGTTGGAGGCTACGCTCGCGAAGATCGCGCGGTTCGATGAGGGAAGGTAAATACACATCATTAAATGTATCTTTAATCCCTCACGTAGCCAGCATAACTAATCAAATACATCTACCCAAAAGCGGAATTGAATACGGCTTAAGGTAACCTATATCGGTGTTACAACCGGTGCAACAACAAAAGCTTGCCTCCTGATATACGATGAATCTGTTTTATATACGCAAAGTATTTTGGTAGATGGACTCTAATGCAATATCAGCGTACTAAGGTTATATTACCTCTTCATGTTTTTTCTTTTTCTCATTTAAGTCACAAGTGACAACGAGAATAAACTTAGTATTGCCTTTGCACATTAAGAAAACACTTTTTAAACGGATTGAAGCTATGTATTATTATTAAATACATATAATTAATTAATAATTTTACATTTTAAATTTGATCACGTGACCACGCACGCTGAAAAGCACGCGAAACGTCGGAGAAAAATTTAAAATTATGTAAATAATTATATGTATTTAATAATAATACACAGCTTCAATACGTTTGAAAGGTGTTTTCTTTAAGATAATAAACTTCTTTAAACCTAAATAAAGCTTTCGACGTGCGCCGTCTGTAGGTACTCTGCAATTTCTCTGTCAGTTTGCAATTACGATGTAGCGCTCTCAATATCCGAAGAACGGTGTTGCAACGCCAAGGCGTCAAGACGCCTTGTGTAATGACTTCATTATATTTATTGTCAGATATGTTATAAATGACTATATATTATAGTTTGATCGGGTCAATTCTGACGATTGCGAACGTGTCAGGCTCTGGCAAGGACATCGGGCAAGGTTACGTCACATTCATGAGAAATTCTATGGATCAAATTCGATCTAAGGTAATTATCATACACAAAGTATTATAAAATATATACACTAACATACTATATTAATCTTTAACAAACAAAATATTCTTAATTAATATATTCTTGATTCTCCTATTAAAAATATATATATTTATATGTATTTAACGTATAAACATTTTTTATGTTATTAACTTTATTCGTTATGATATTTACTTATGGATTACAGGTGACAGATGAGCTGTGGATACTTCAACTATTTGAACAATGGTACGGTCAGCAAATGACTCTCATTGGAAACTGGTTGCAGGAGCGACCAGCTCTTCATCCACAACAAGTCGCCTGTCTGTCTATTGTCGTTAAGGTAACGCAATTATGTGTGATACCTGTACGTTCTGATATATATATATATACAGAAATCTTTGGAGCAGTGAGGTCGCCCCGTGAAGCCCGTGTAGTGCCCAGGAGACATCTGTGCTTCTGGAAGGAGCTAGGCTGGCTAAATTAGCCAGGGCTTTACGCACAACGGACCAATTATGAGCAACCAATTATATTAATTGGTATTGGCACAAGTTACATATTAGAACTTTAGATGGCAATTTTGTCGCATAAAGTCTTGTGCAGTAAATAAAATTAACGCAGATTTTTTTTATTAATATAGATATACAAATACATGTAGTGATCATATACTGGTACATGATCATCTATTGGGGCTTTTACCTTAGTAATAATTAATTTAAAAAGAATTTTCACTTGTGACATGTGTACTTTGTATGCACGAGTAAACTACATATATCTATAGGGTTGGTACTCTTAACTCGCGCACTTTTTAAATAATATATATATATATACACTTTTAATATGTATATATATATATATATATATATATTATAATGATTTTTTAAATCTCTAAGTCCGTGGCCATGGTGAACCAATGTGAATATTGTAATATTTATTTTTCTTGCAAACCGACTTCATAAAAACTGGAAGAGGTTATAAATTCGAGGTGCAGTTTTTATGTGTGTGGACCGATCTGCATAATCTAGTCCCATATATACCACCATTGGCACCGACTTATAAAAATAGCTTTGTGGAACCTTCATACCCCTTTATACAAATAAAATAATTATTTTTACTTAATTTACCAAGTTCGTACAGTTCTTACTGGCCAATCAATAAAAATATAATACTTTTCATTGCAATTGAGAGTCGATTATAATTTCGTAATTTATTAAATTACGTGCGATAAAGTAAAAATGGAACAAAACCAACAGTTGTAATGTTGTTACAGAAAATGAACAGTGACTTCGAGCTGCAAGGTGTAATAGATGACAAGCTCAACTCAAAAACCTACCAAGCAGTCGCTCAAAGGATGCATACAGAGGAAGCCACTTGCAGCTTACTTCTTGCTCAGCAGGACGCCGGGTGAGACTTGACTGGAATATATGCTGTCCTATCATGGGCGGATCGTAAATTTTTGGGGATCTAGGCTATTACGGGGAAGTCCCCCGTAATAGAGGCATACGCGAAAAATACACCGAGCGAAAAGAACCCCCTAGAAAAAGAACCTTGGGCTGCAGCTCAAAAAACCCTTTAGTAGCCTGCCTCTATCTACTACATACACATGCAATTGCTAGGATCGTTTAATATCTTCGCAATTGTATAAAAAGGATAAATATATACTATATTGAAAGAAACCACATTTTAACCGGATTGAAGCTATGTATTATTATAAACTTATAATTATTTTACGTAATTTAAATTATAAGTTTATAATAATACATAGCTTCAATCCGGTTAAAAAATGTTTTCTTTCAATGTGTAAAAGCTTTGTTAACAAAAGACAATACTATATGTCGGAGAATGAATATTTTAAAATTCCCGCCACTATGAAGTTACTCGTAGAATGCGGTGTGGTATGGTAAGGTAGTTTGTCAACGTTGACAATTGACATGCCTAGTCTGTGTGATCTACCAAATGTCAGTGGCGCGACTGTTTCGTGGAGTAAGTAAATTCTTTAGTCACTTGAGTTTCGAACGTCGCCTGCGCCGGACGTGCGCACTCACTGTGTTATAATGTCGGACGAAGGTAGTAACACCAATTTTGCAATTATTAATCGCGTTGAATCTGCGACATATATATATATATACTATACCTATACTATATATATATATACACTATACCTTTACGATATATATAGAAATTGAAAAGCAGGCTCAAATTTAAAGGTCTGTAGGCCCCGGGACCATTAAGGAGTGGAGGCCCCGGGCCTGAAATAAATTATTTTTTCAATCAATTTATTCTGAAACGAAGTAGATTATTTTAGTATTTAACAAACATTGATTATATATCAAAACAAAACTTACTGCTGTTTAGTAGTCGTAATTTAAAATATTTTTTCCCTAAATCCGGAATGTTGAAAATGTATATTGAGTTATTAGTTTATAGTGATGTATGATCAAAATGTTATTTTGTTTACCATACAATTAAAGGACTTGTGTTTAATCGAATCTTTACTATTAGATTATTGGCTACTACTACTTGCCTTCTATCTAACACCTAGTAATTTACTAGCGGCAGTGAGGAGGGCGCAGAAGAGGGAACTAAAGCAGGGAAGTCAAAACTTGAGTCTCTCACAGAGGAGGCAAAACTTGGAAATGTTTCTGCTGTTGTTGGGAAGGTAATTTTATATATATACCATACATAATTATTTTACGTGAAGATATTGAAATATAGAAAGTGTTTCGTTTTATGACTTAGGTTACTGTGTGCAGCGCCATCTCTTGTTGACTCTAAATAATATTAAAGTGACATCTATGAATAAACTTAAAAGAATAAACAATTTACTATACTAGTTCATAAAAGATACAAAAGGTGGCGCTGTTTCCAATGTAGGTAACTTTTTGAGATTATAATTATCATAATAATCATTTAAAATCCGAGCGCGGGAAATGTAATAATTTACTTATGTTTTATTTTAGACTGATTATATTTAAAACGTTTTATTTCTAGGTTGGCAACATGTTTGGAAGAGGCATAGGCGAATTATCTACCAAATTAGGAGGTGCTTCATCTTGGTTTTAGTGCGTTGTTTTCTATATTTTGTTATTTATTTAGAAAAATATAATTTTTAATCAATACGTCACTCACGACGTTCACTGTGATGTCAAAATTCACTCATTCCACTATAACACATTTCCCAAAAGGTTATTGGACTTTCACTGACTAATGTTTTGTTAGAAAATGCTAGAATAACAACCAGAAATAATTCATAATGTAGTAGTCTAATATTGGGCGAGCGCCCAAAATATCATCTCAAAATACGCGCCATTTTCTTTTAAGCTATCAACAAAATGGCGTCACTTATTGATAAGATTGTAGCCTATAGTTTAGTATTAACGTAGACTTTATTTTATAAAAAGCTTTATGTACAGTTAGAGGATTGATTTGAAGCAAATAATAATTATGTATAAGTGTAGTATTTGATAACACAATAATTATATTAGATGTGGAAGCATGAAATATTTAAAACATATTACCCAGTGCTAACAATAAAAATACATATCGCTTTGTGCAAAATATTATTACTTTGTAATCCATGGCATATAAAATGTATGTACAATATTGTCATAGTCATGACAAAATTGGGTCGGTGACCCGAATGATTGTTGTATTTTATTTTTCTTCCAGTTAAACTTTTTAACTTTTAATAACTTTCGTTTCATGAACTAATCTATGGCAATTAATCCAAAAAGTCTTGCTCATCAATATATTATGTAGCAAACAAGAGTTTTTTATTAGAAATTATAAACAGTTCTCAAAAACATGATTTATTCTATAAGATCAATATTTTTCTAATGTACCTAGTAATTTTTAAAGTTCTTTTATTCCTAGATTTGTAACTCTTTAATATATTTACGATTCGCGTAATTTCAAAAGTAAAATTTAAAAACGGCGCCAACATTCGCGTAACAATTTATGACAGCAAAAGTGTTGCTATTTTTCGGATTCAGAAAGTTTGGCAATGTTTTTCTTTTGGGAATACTCGAATAAAAATGTTTTGCTGTAGCCTTTAATTATAGTTTAAAGTCTCTATTCAAAAATTAAATCTATTTTGTAATGGATCAAACTTAGTCGTCATGACATTTAATAAAATACTTATTCTAATAACTAGTTAATTAAAATTTGTTAAAAATTATTCTTCTACGCTATTAAAGTTACAAATTTTGAATGACTAGCGACAAATTTTAAGAATCTTAGATAAAAATTAGTCTAAAAAATAAATATTAGACGCTGAATCGCCTTAAAATCTTATTTGAGATGGCTAATCATGTATGTGTCATGTCATTTCATTACACTCGAATCAATATTTCGTTAATATTATATAAGTTTTGTTTAACCTCTGACAAAAAAAACAACAGAAGATTAACAGCTTATTAACATTATGTTTTGAGGCAAAGCCTCTTGACGTCGAATACAAAATTAATACCTGTCTTTCAAGACAAAATCACCAAAATCAACCGACGCGATATCTAGTTACAGTTTAATTTTACTTAGGACCAATGTATTTTTGATATACGCAGAAGCAAAAGCAAAACACAGTAATATTTTATACATATATTTACTCTCACACATACCTCACATTGGTACACTTTACACTTATTTTTCTAAAAAATTCCCAATATTTCACTTTTCACATGCAATATTCACATTTTGATAGTACTTAAAATAATACTTACATATCTATTTAATAATTATTTCTTAAAAATTACTTTATTAGGTTTAACATTATTTTAATTATTTATTTATAAATACATAAAATGTACTACTTGGCCTGATCCAGACTAATCTGAACAAATTAGTTTAAAAGTTTTAATTACTATTTGCGTTTCAAACTCATTGTCATCATCATTCGAGTACTGAGCTCAATGGATAACGTCTAGTATAAGTGCATTATGAGCCGACTGAATTGATAACAGAATAAGCTTGTGACATCTACTTGCGATGGGTTTAAAATCTAAGTAAGCTACTTGTGCCATACTAGTAGCTTGAAATTTGATAGACGCTTAAATGCAGGAAGCACTGTTAAAACCCATCGTGAGTGCAAAAGATACAATAAATTATTTACAATAAAATGTTTACTGTTATAATCGTTTTATTTTTACCTTTTATAATTCAAGAATACTGTTACGACTTATATTTCGATACCTACAAATAAGAGGCTTATTAAAAGTGTATGCTTTTACATTACTAAATTAGTTCACTCACGAAAGTAAATTAGTAATTCCATTATGCAGGTTACTTCAAAGTTTACTAATTTCTAAGTCAGTTATTAAGACGTTAATAGGAAATATTATTATCACAAACCTAGTGTATTATATAACAAGTATAGTTTATAGCAACGCGAATTCGATTACTAAAGCTCACAAGCGGATTCGTGCCAACATTTTTAAATATTGTGCCTTCTATTTTTAGTTACAGCTAATAATAATAAAAGATAGGTAACGTGAACCTAGTACCTCTCGATCTGGCGACTAAAGCAAAAACACCAAGCCGCGTCAGTTCTTTAAAATATTAATATGAATAATTATTCATATTGACTAAATGTCCCGTAATCAAATTCTGTTTTAATTACGTTGATCATAATATGCGTTACAAGATTATTTTTAAAATATGAGTAATTTTAGTGCTGTGAAGTGGTAACCCCGTTGCGTTTGACAGATCGCACACGCAGTGCAGTGGTGCCGAATGTGAACGTGTGTTGTGTATTCGAATTATTTAATGTTACTGTGAATAACAAGAACGTAAGTATTTTCAATGAATTATCACTTAATATAACATATGTATTTGTTAAATTTGTTTAATTGTACATTTAAGAGAGAGTTTTTGTTATTTCGCCCGACATATCCCCGGAAACAACGGTTAAGTAGGTCTTCAAAATAAAATAAAAAGCATGAATGCATCATCTGTTGCATTCGTTGCATTCCTATTGGATTACGTCGGCTCTCCTTTTTTCTTTATGGTCGAATGTCCGAATTATTGATGAAAACATATATTAGGTATTTAAATTTAGGAAGGATAAAAATAGTTGTGTTTAAGAGAGCTTATGCAAAAATGTTACGACTTTGTATTTAGGTGAGGGTTACATACCTGGAATTCTACACTTTTTACCTTCGCCTAAATATTTTTTAGTAATTGGTTTATTTCTATATCAGAACTAGAGTTACTTTAATAATTTCAGTCGTGGTGAATATTATTCCTCTTACAAAAAAACTTTATCGACTAACGGTTAGTTTTTGAAATTCAAGTTATATTTTAATAAGTAAATATTAAAAGATTTGCTTTTATAATATTCGTATAAAGTTTTTAATGCATATTAATTTTTTAAATAACGTGCAAATTGTGATTTTTTTAATGCGGCTAAGCATTTCGTATTGTAACAAATAAATAACAGAAAAACTTTGGATAACAATTAATAGCCCTAACAATTATGCCCAATCATGTCAACTGTCAAGCTAAGCCATTTGTCACTATCACCTGGAGATAGCTAAGTAGCGAGATAAGCAACCATTAGGAGAAACGTAGCATTCTCTGGATGACTCTGGATAAGATTATTAAGCTCATTGTTTACTAAACTTTTAATTTAAGTAGAGTTTTATACACTCTATACTTAAGCAAAATTAACAATAATTATCACTTCTTTTGTTGTCTTGCGTCCTGCCATAACGCTTCAACGGAATTAATTTTAATTTAGAATGTTTATTAGTGACACATTTAGAAGATTTTTTTGTCTTTTTTATAAACTTGGTTATCATTATCCACAAGCTAACTAGTATGTCGAGTAGAAATATATAAGTAAGGCTTTGTGTCGCCAGTAAAGCCTGGATTCGAAGTTCGATTCCCGGTCTATGGACTCGGCGTTTGAGTTTCTGACAAATTATCCTGGCAACTGTCCTGCCTTGACACTGGGCTCAAAGTAAGATTTACTGTTAAGTCGTCTTTTATGTGTATACCTTACCTATAAAGTACCTAAATATACGATGAACTTTGCAAATAAAAGAAGTCATTGTCAAAACGATTTCTTTGACAGCTACAACACATTTCCAACGACCTTAACCTGATGCTCTATTTTTCAAAAAAAACTGTAATAACAAAATTCCTAAAACACTTGCCAAGTTTCACCTACGAGTTGAAATGCGCTTGTCATTGCCTCACCTCTAATTTTAGGGAAATACGCCAAACATTGACAACACTAAACGTACCGATTTGTGCCGCAATTTTATACGAACACTTAGACTTAAGGAACTCGGAATTTATAATATAACTTCACATACAAATTTCCGTCTATATATAAAATTCTTGGCTTCTGTAACCTTACTCCTCGCTTAGGCGATTTTTATTTATTGATAGGGCTGAGAATTAGTTGTACGCTTGTGCCCCTAAGCAACCGTAAGAGTAAATTACGAAGAAACAAAAAACAAATAATTGTCGGGGAGTATGTCAGGGTTGTATATTGTAACCACTGCTGCGCTAAGGCCACTTTAGCGCGAGCTGTAGGAAGACTAGAGATAGGTGTGGAGGTAATGGAGAAATCATAAACAACCTACGGTACACAGACAAAACACAGTTCTGATTGCTTCAACAATAGAACACCTGCAAACACGTATAAACAGCGTAAATGACAGTTTGACCATTAATATTGCAAAAACAGAGGTAGTGGTTAATAATACTATTGAACCTGTCATAGATGTAGCAGGTAGATCCCTTGATTGCGTGCAGCAATACCAAGTCCTTAGGGACATGGGTAAACGAAACACGGGATTCCGATCAAGAAATTAAATCTCGAATCCAATTGGCTTCTTTTGATAATCTGAAAAGAGTATGTTGCCGCCACATGAGTATCAAATTGAGGGTTCAATCTTACCAGGGTAAGACATCTCGCCAGTACACACTATACGGCTGTGAGGCATGGACTCGAAGAAGACATGAAAGACACAACGGTCATTCATACAGTAATGTGACGATTAATCGAATATACCATTATTAACTATTTATTATGTAATTGGACATATGAAATCCTTTTGTAAACATTGATGTCTTCTATGAAACTGTTGTCATCACATCATTTTTGCTCTCAAACAGCACACACAAGGAAGGTAATTAGATACTAATGAATATATGTAAGAGAAAAGATGTACATGTGTGAAAATATCCTCAGAAGTCACATATCCATGCACCTTCCACACAACCGAGTAGCCCACAATATCGCAGCGCACAACTCCCGAAAGCATTCTTTGTATTAAAGAAGTCACATGGGTCTGCAAAGCATCAGCGAATAAACGCTGTAAACACATTATGTAGGAAGAAATAAAATAATAATAATAGCAAATAATGAACACAGCAAGATTTCTAAAACGACTCGGCGAAAGGTCTTCATGGAGTTGCTGAAAATGTCCAACTTACGGGACCTTAATTTAAAAAAAAATTAACTTATTTTCATCAGGGATGATTCATCGATAATCAAATCGTCATCGATGTAGTAGTTTTAGATCTTTACATATGAAATTGACATTTGATCGTACAGGCCACGCCTTCAAAGATTTTATTGATTCCCGTCCGAATGTTTTTTTTTAGTTAAGGGATCAATGAACTCTCTATAAGACGGCAAAAGTGCATGGATAGCAATTGTACTTACATATTAATTATATGGTTAATTATAGATATTTAAAAAACAACGACTTTTTGTTCCTCCCATACAAAACGCCAATTTCATATGTAAGGACTTAATATTAGTGAATAAAGCGACACAGCGCTTTATTTTACATATTATAACTCCATAAGAACTAGTTCTCGTAAACTCATGAACACACTTTAGAATTTTTTATAATATAACCGCACTTATGCAGTTCCACCCTAGCCCGCATTCTTAAAGATGCTTATAATATAAAAAATGAACTTTAAACAATTCATTATTGTTAGGAACAATAGCGAAGATTCTATTAGGTTTCGATTTTTTATGACTCTATGATACGTCCGGGATTCTCACCATTACTCGCTAGAAAAAGGTCGAGTCTAAATAATAATTACACAAAATATACGCGTAGCTAAAGTGTATTTTCGTAGGAAAAATGTATATATAAACAGTGTTGGTTAGTTACAACGTGCGACTCTCGTTGCTGGTTTGATCCCCGGCTGTGCACCAACTGTCTACGCATTTAACAGTAGCCGGTACGGTGAAAAACCGGGAATGAAGGGAAAATATCGTAAATTGGCATGCAACTCAAAAGGCCTACCTATTAGAAATGATCACATACCTAAAATGTAGCGTCATTTCTATGTAAAAAATTATATGAAGGCTTTCTTATTCTTTGAAACCGGAGGAGAACTCTTCAGTGTTCGAATCTATTAGCACACACATTTTATGTATGCAAGCGTAATTGTAAGGTTCACTCTGTGATCTACAAATATTTTGCCTTATCCTAATAGCTCGTTAACGAGAGTAAATACTGATTACGAATGTTTACCGACCTAATTTAATCACGGCCAATGAAGTCAATTGTCTTGATGCAGCCAATTTGTTGTTTTAAAAATCGGGACAGACGCGAGACACAAAAAGTAATGCTTTTATTATTCAATTCGTAAAAAAACATCGCACTTCTCAATTTTCTTTATTTTTCCGTGATATTTTATCAGCAACAGTTGAACAGCTTTATAGGGGTAGACAGAAAGCACGGAACTCACACTTGCTACGGTCCTGTTATACACTTCATGATATTCATCATGCATGATCGTCGCTTATCGGTACTAGTAACTAGCTCCTCCTGGATTTGGTCCAGGTATACGACAAGGCCTACCTAACCCAACCCAACCTAAAAAAACTGTGCGGGAGGGGGGAGTTCTGCGGTATAATAAACTTCCACAAAATATAAAAAGTACAGACAGCCTGGTAATATTTAAAGTAAGACTAAAAGACAATCTCTTGAGTGATCCCAGTCCCAGTGACATAAATGAAAGTCCACCTAAGTTCTACAACGCTAATTCATCCTTGAAGCTTCTTAATGACCCACGACGCGAAAAATTGTATCTTCAGTGTATAAGCTCTGATGGAAGTGAGCAATTCAATTCAATAATAACTCTTTAATTTCGCTTGATGTAAAAGCTTGGTGTGCTCAGCAAGGCGAGACGGTACTTCACTCCGGGCCACCGCTTGCAACTCTATAAAGCGCAAATACGGCCCCACATGGAATACTGTTCTCACCTCTGGGCGGGGGCTCCCCAGTACCAGCTCCTTCCACTTGACCGTATCCAACGAAGAGCGGTTCGAATCGTCGATGACCAATCCCTCTCCGAACGGCTCGATCCTTTGGCGTTGCGTAGAGATGTGGGGTCACTCTGCATCTTCTACCGCATTTACCATGGAGAGTGTTCAGAGGAGTTGTTCGGATTAATACCTGCAGCTGAGTTTCAGCATCGGACGTCGAGGCAAAATACAAAATTCCACCCGTATCACCTCGACGTCCGACGTTCCACGACTGAGCGTTTTTCAAGGCAATTTTTGCCGCGCACTACCGCTATGTGGAACCAGCTGCCCACTGAAGTATTTCCGAACCAATTCGACTTAGGGTCCTTCAAGAAAAGAGCGTACAAATTATTAAAAGGCCCGCAACGCACTCGCGAGCCCTCTGGCATTGAGTGTCCATGGGCGGCGGTATCACTTAACATCAGGTGAGCCTCCTGCCCGTTTGCCCCCTATTTTATAAAAAAAAAATATATATAATTTCCATATAAGGAGTGGTTTATCTTATGGAGCCTGATTGGTCGTACGCTGGTGTTGTCTTTAACGTCCATCTGTTGTCCAGGTATCGTGTTACATGACCAGCACATTGACATGTTAATTTCAGAGCTTGTGATAGAGCAAATTGCTACAGTTTGTACTCTTTTTACTTTGAGTATCTTCTTTACATTTAGTATACTTCTTTTCATAGCCCCTTGTGCGCTACTCTTTAACTTACCTTTGCTGTATCATTTGGCACCCACTTTAATATAAGCACAGGTTCAAGTAGACAAGTGGAATTACAGCCTAGTCAAGTAGAAAATTCTAGTTAATTAGATAACATGAAGTGAAAACTAGTATCACCTTTTTAATACTGACGTTTTATACTTAAGTAAATACGAGAAAGTTAAACATGTAATTACGATATTATTACTAAACATAAGTGTTATCACTCATGGGGTCGTGTGTTCGTAGCCAGACTGTGCACCTATGTACGTAATAAATTAAAAAAAAAAATCAGCGGCGCTTCAACCATTTGGTCTGGGCTTCAGAATTCTGTATGATGAGCATTTGTCAATCTAATAGCCAAGAAGGTGATAAGATCAGTCAGGTGGTGCACAGTTGTACATGGTAGCCACTAGACCAACTCTGTTCAATACTAATAATTTATTTGCACAAATATCGTATAGGTATATTACAGAAAGTAATACAGTGTTGGCCTAGTGGCTTCAGCGGCGCGACTCTCTGAGGTCGTAGGTTCGATCCCCGGATGTGCACCAATGGATTTTCTTTCTATGTGCGCATTTAACAATAGCTCGAATGGTGAAGGAAAACATCGTGAGTTCAGCTTGCCTTAGACCCAAAAAGTCGTCGGCGTGTGTCAGGCACAGAAGGCTGATCACCTACTTGCCTATTCGATATACAAACATGAAACAGATACAGAAATCTGAGGCCGAGACCTAAAAAAGGTTGTAGCGCCATTGATTTTTTATTTATTCATACATTGCTACAGCTAATGATTACATACTTATTGTATGACATAGTTTTTTCTTAATATTTGATTTAAACCCACCTAGTATATATGCGAGAATACTTCTACAAGTCATTTCCTTTAACGTGAAACCAATCTACCGTGTTATAGGGGGATTACTGTATAACATTTGATCCACTTGAATTAAAATCGTCAAGCTAACTAACGGTAATAATTGCTTCGAGGTAATTGTCTAACACATTTTTTCCACAAATCATTTTCGCGAGCGCAAACCGTGAATTACAGTTACAAAAAGATTATGAGTCAATTGTATGAGTGGCAACTCAAAATAACACCTCAAACGCGTTGCCAACCTCCAGGTAATTTAATGACGTATAACCAATGAGCGTACGACATTATGCCAGGGGTCAGTGATGCCAACAACAAGAATGTTCCTTCACCAACATCAAACAAATATCGATTAAAAACCCTTAAAGTTTTTGTATATACATTAAAAATTCAGTTAATAGTATAAAATCGCTGTATTTCGATCTAGTAGTATTACAGCATTTTAATATTTCAGTTAGGAGTTAATAGTTCGTTTAGTTTGTTCGTTGGTGGGTTGTATAGAATCGTGGGTTTTGTTTAAGATTTTTTTCACCCATTCAATAAAGGTACTCCCGGATCATCTTGATTCTACTTTATTTTGGGGCAAGTTGGCACTAGAGTCACTCCAGGCTCTGCTACTCAGACCTCCCCCACTAACCACCTCGCGTAGTACCAACGCGTCAACGTCAAATAGGCCCTCAATCTACCGGCTTCTACTACGGTTCTTATAGCTGAAATCTTGTCTCCTTGTGTGAGACTAAACTTGAATGAAGCGAATTTTCTTCAGATTTTTAAGTTCTCTTCCACTGAACTTTACCGTACCAATTTATTTAATTTTATCATAACGTGTGACAGACCAGTAACATACTTTTAGAAACTTAATTTACATTTAACTGGAAATCACTAGATAAAAGACTTTGATCTTTTCGGAAATCGCGCAATGGAACAATAAATGAAAGATGGTTTACTTTTTGACATGTTCATTGATTTCACCAATTATCTCACGATTTTTGATTAAAAGATGTTTTTGTGTATTAGCAGTTATAAACACGATATTTTAAGATTTACCAAAATCGTTGATTTTATCTAAGTATGTTAGCAGTGTTGGCCTAGTGGCCTCAGCGTGCGACTTTCATCCCTAAGGTTGTAGATTCGATCTCCGGCTTTGCACCAATGGATATTCTTTCTATGTGCGCATTTAACATTCGCTCGAACGGTGAAGGAAAACATCGCGAGGAAACCGGCTTGCCTTAGACCCAAAAAATGGCGTACGTCAGGCACAGAAGACTGATAATCTACTTGCCTATTCGATTAACAAATGATCATGAAACAGATGCAGAAATCTGAGACCAAAAGGTTGTCGCGCCATTATTTTTTTTCTTTTTTGTGATGCTTTAATTATATACAATAAAATGTATTATTCTTAAGTATTAAGACAATAACATCTTGAGGAAACCGTGTCAGTTTCCTTAGACTAAAAAGTCGTCCCCGTTTGTCAGTCTCTTTTTATTATATCCGAGGTGGAAATGCATTTGCGCATTGAAATGTCCCTGAAAGTTGCGCTATGTTGGAGCAATACCCACTAAAACTACTTCGGGTTGTTCCTACAAGCCTGCGTAAGAGAAGCTACGAGGTCACTCTTGCATTCGAGCGAATAGTTGTTACACTTGTTGTTGGCTATATTATGTACCTATTAACAATTATTCACAAATGTCTATTTCGAAAAGAAGTCTGTTATTTTGAGAAAGTTTTTTTCAGTCTTTCATTGTTCAAAGAATTAAAAAAAAAACAAATGACAGGTGTGTGCACGATACACACTTCAAATTATAGAGAGTAGGGAAGTCCGGTCTTCAAATTATCGCATGTTGGCGAGCAAGATACTTCAACTTGATATTAACATCGATATTCGACAAGGGCCCAGGAAATTTAATTATCGAGAATCTACTGTATTACTAATAGGTATGAACTTCATTGTCACCTAGTATAAATGACAAACATCTTTTGTTATTGTCATGATTCATTGTACTCGCTGATTTTGGTCATAGCGGGACGAATTAAACATTGCCTGGTCATTTGTGTATTACATCTGCAGGGTCACATTACATCAATAGCAATTCAGATTTTAATTTCCGTATTCCAAACCACCTCATTGAAAAAACGTTGTATGTACTTTAGAGTTTTCAATTCCGTAGAACAAGTAGAATTTGCAGAGCCATAATTATAATGTACAGATCGATATCACATTCAAAACAGAAACTAAATTAAATAATTTCAAAAAATACTTCAAAGGGAAGAAATTCGTCACTTTTTTTTAAATTGCCAATGCTTTTTTTACTGATATGTCTTCGGTTTATTGAGGTCAGATAAAAATGCCATTATTTAAATCTAGTTGTTTAGTACACTAGTAATAAATTTAAGTAAACATGCATAATGGTACCTTTATGGTAGCGCTCTTTCATACAATCCCCGATAAAACAAAATTTTATAAATATATACAATAAACCTTAATTAGTTAAACGTTATTTTTTGAAGAAAGAATAATAAAACAAAGCAAATACAAATATAATAAAACAAAGCAAATACAAATATAATAAAGTCCCTTTCTTAATTATTTTTATAATAAACTTTTAAAAAAATTATGGCGCCTCATTCGTTTTACAGTTTTTGATAATTTACAGCTACATTGTATGTGACTTACAAGTCTTTGTTATGGTTTATTATGATAACCATAACTCGTTGTGTGGCCTTTGTTCTGCGCGTGCGCACAGTACTTTATGGATGCAAAATGGAATTTGTTTATTGAAGCATTTCGGTCAGTAATTATTCCAGAAAATTTGCTATATTGTTTTGATTATTTTTAATTTGTTATGATGTTACTATATCTAAACTGCTTATTATAGGTCATCAGACAATATTAGTTATGAAAAATGTAGAAAGTAATACGTAGATCAACACTAAGGAAACCTAAAATTAATTGTTTAATAATTTATAGTTAAAATTTTCCTTTATTTCCAAAATTACATCTATTCCAAACGTCTAGGCATAAATTATTAATATATTTTTGACGTACGTAAGTCGGAATAATCTCATATTGTTAAATTTCGTATGTCAAATCCAATACATTTTTGTTGGGAGTTAAAATTTGTATTAACTCGTATCTGAATCAAACTGAATCACGTTGGCAAGGATATTAGTTCCTTAGAAGGTTTTAGTCGACATTTGTAGGTTTTGCCGGTCCTACTCTCTTACTTGACTCTCACCGTTCCACATAAGAAATAGGAAGGTCCCTGGGTAAGACGAACTAAGGAGTAGGTATAACTATTTAATCATACTTTATTTAAATTGTCTATATGTACAGCTTAAGAAAATATTATAATACTATTACACGATTAAGTAAATTTTATAAAAGTAGAAACAGGAAAGAAATCTTTTTACTATCCATTAATCTTTTCTAAGTACATATTTTAATCATAGGATATGATCCCCATAATCTTCACAAGTAGGTCGCTCTCCGGCGAGGATGGGATGGGAATGGGAGCTTGTTGACGCCGGACAGTGTGAGCCGAATACACAGCAAAAAGGTTACGTTTCCGGAAGAGGTGATAATTGTCCGGAACGTACAGTCTCAGAACGTACAGTATCTTTTCCAGAAAATTGCTGCTTTCCGATACGTTATTCATTAAACCAAATTTGATTAAAGCCATATAAATTTTGTCTTATGGAGCCATCTCCTTTCGAAGGTTGGCAATCATCATGGCTACTTTAAGCGGCATGGCTTCTGAACAATGTCTTGGTACTTTGACCATTGTCTGAGATTCTACAACCAAAACGTGAGTCAGTCCAGGTCTCATTCTACCTACAGTTTGTATGATTAGGAGCTCGTATTTTTTGGTGTTACGTAAAACGTGTCCGAAATATTCAAGTTTCCTTTTCTTAACCATTCTGTCCAGCACAGTTATATTTCGTATGTGCTCTGTCCAAGATTTTAAGCACACGTCAATAAAGGCAGATCTTTCGATTCCAGATTTTAGGACATAATCAGCGTCACGTTCACGATTCAACAAACAAAGAAATCCCTATGAAGTTTAGTTGCTGTGCCTACGTTACAAATTTAAGGCAAACCAGTTTTACATACAAAGTTTCGCCGAAGTCTGAATAAACAGCTGAAATTGGCATTTAGTTTACACAATTCATTCCCGCGATTCGCCACCTTCTCACCTAGATTCCAGAGGCTAAATTCCGTTGCCTCACCTGCGGATGCGCCGGGTTTACGCTAAATTTAGCTGCGTTATGTCACAATGGTTGGCGCATATCGTTTCCTGGTGCACTATTTAAATTTGTCAGATAGTTACAGGCATATTAAGGATGATTGATTGGTTTGACTGGATTATATCTTCGTCATTTCTGATGTTAGTGTTAGTGGCGCCGCACAACTTCCTTCACTCGCCCCTGTCTTCGGGAAGCCTCTGCGCCTTGGTGATGGTATGACTCGTAAGGGCCTTTACCGGTAGTAGAGGATCGGCCTTGAGGTTTGGTACCCTCTATTCTGCCAGTCAGGATGAGTTTTTCTAATCTTTCTGGACTTCTGCGTGTTACATGTCATAAAAAATCAGAATGCGTTGGTAATAAAGTGTCAAATTACTACGCTCTCTTCTTGAAGGAAAGAAGTCGAATTGGTTCGGAAATTCTTCAGTGGGCAGCTAGTTCCACATTAGTGTTGATGCGCGGCAGAAACTGCCTTGAAAAATGCTCTGTTATTGAACAACGTGATACGTGAACGGTTGAACGAAAGCATTCATACGCTTCAAGATGTAGCTAGTTCGGATCCGATCAGCCGTAGTACATACAAACATCTTGATGTGTTAAGCATGAACAATGAAAAACACAAAAGTCTACATAAATCTTTAATATTATCTATATTGACGTAACTATGATTTAACTCAAATAATTCTAAACATTTTGACAAGACCTAGGTATAGTCTGGGCGAATTGCCAAGTGGCAGGTGGGAAGTTATTGCAGCACTCGATTTAATTGCACTGCCTTTGAAGAGTTTTTGGGTTACGAATTTATTGTTATGCGAAGTTTATTGGCTGTTTAAATTGTCTGTTATATGACGTTGGAAGGATGCTCCAGTTAGTGCTTTGAAGGTATCTTAGTCATATTTATGCCGTGTCAACATGTGGTTTTCCCAGAGATTAAAAAAGGAGGTAAATAAAAATAGAAACACCTGGAGGCGTTCTCTTCCAATGAAGGCCTGGAAAGCATAATAGTACCTATGACTAAAAAACTTGTGATTTTAGGTTTTTCGTAAAACATCTATATTTTATTTAATAAGTAGAAAGTTTGACATAAATTTGTATCGTGACATATTATAAGAGATACACAAAAATATAGAAGAATGCTGTTTTATTTTCAAATAACCTTAATTTTCCTCCAACTGTTGCCAGCGGGCAGGAAGCTCATCTTACGTTAAGTGATACCGCAGAAGACACATTGCTAGAGGCTTCGCAAGTGCGTTGCCGTCCTTCAAATCCTATCATACGCTACTCTAGTCAAACCTGGCCCCAGAGTGGTGGAGATACTCCACTCCTTTGTTTCCTCGAGTCCTCCAGACCTCAGCCCTGGATTTGACTGGTTACTTCTCCTAAAGAACGATATAACTACTCATCCGAATGATGAATGGAGCACAAAATTTCCGATATCAATTTTTGAACAAAGCCGACGTGTAATTATAAGTATGCAGGTGAATCCAAGCATCCTTCAGCCGAGGGTTAAATTGTAAAGAACTATCGTGAAGAAGAATATTTCAGATGTCAGAATGAAAATTTTATTCTAAAACTGGTTATCTGGTCTGCGCCTCGTTTGCCTATCATAAATATAATGTTTTTAAAATATCCTTTTGTCTGTTTTGTCAGCCGCTCCTTTCCTCTCGTAGGTGTTAACTAATATTCATTTATTTATTCAGACAACAATAAGTACATACAGTTATGATTGTGTTAGGTACAATATTATCCTAAATATTATATTTAGTTTAGCTAAAAAAATATATTCAATCATACAATTATTAAGCGCACTTGCAATCCATTGCAATCCAAGCCTTCCCTTACCAAAGATACAGCTCGCTTTCACATCGTGGCGTAACGACATCTGCACAACCAAACATTGTGGACGCACTGTGAGGCAGCCCCATCAACATCTTGAACGATGATTTTTTTGTAAAGCAAGGCCATAGGCAAATGCTATAAAAAAATGTTTACCTCTCGAACATCGTGCAAAATGTTTATTAATGTTTATGTAAATAAAAAGAAATACATAAAACCTTTTTAGGTCTGGGCCTCAGATTTCTGTATCTGTTTCATGAGCCTCCTGTGCCGCGTCGTCTTTTTGGGTTGGGCAAGCTGGTTTCCGCACGATGTTTTCCTTCACCATTCGAGTGAATGTTAAATACAATATATAGTAGGTATAGTAAGAAACTCCATTGGTGCATCGCCGGTGATTAAATCTATGATCTTAGGGATGAAAGTCGCACGCGGCACCACTAGTTCTACACCGCTCTGTTTTTACCATGTTTATTTAGGTTACATACAAAATCTGAACAATTAAAATGAAACGTTAGCGAGTTTTAAAATACATACAACGCCATCTAATGGTAGTCTAGTGTAATCGTTTTAACGAGCGCATGATATTCCAACTAAACACTATTATTATTACCATCTGTTTAATAAAAAAAATACGTTTTTAAACGTACATTTAACTTTCTCTAAAAAAAATTACTCCTTTGTTGAACATATTTTACGATAGATTTAGTACAACCCGTCCAATTTTTGTATAACTGTAATAATAAATGCGCAAACGATTATTCTAATTTACGTGAAAGCGTGAAGATTCGCAATTTTACAGTCCACTTTTTGCGATATTCCTTCCGTCATGTCGCGTTTTCCGGTTGCGGTTAAGTATCATGTGACACGGGCGGTACCGGGATGGGTGCTTGTTTTCCTTCCTCAAGTTACCAGATAGATCCTCGGAATTGACTATTACTCAAATGTTATTTTTGGTTTTAATATACGTAACTTGGCAACATTTTACGTTTTTTATATTAATAAAATAAGACTACTGCTCAGTGGCGTAACAATAAGGTGGCAAGGCTGCCAAAATACCACGGGCCCCCGACCCAAAAGGGCCCCTGCCCAAGAGGCCGCGAGCTCAAAATTTTGTTATTTTTATTTCGTTGTAAATGTATGCATATTCCTCACGTTTCCTTCACCGAAAAGCTAGCGAATAGACATTGTTTGCATTGAGATATTATGTTCTATGGATGAATGCAATATGCATTGGGTTAGTGTGGAGACTACAAACCATTCCCTCTCGCCTAAGAGCGGAGTTATTATTGTGGCATTAACATATACAACGTGTAATTGTATACGCTGAAAATCTCGAAGTTTATTAATTTAAACTGAGTACAACGTGACGAGTTTAACTGATAGGGCTCCATTAAAAGAAATTGCCACGGGCCCCAGGATTGTATAGTTACGCCACTGCTAGTGCTGTACATAGTCTTGAATATTTCTTATTTCATTATAACTAATCAGCTCATCTCTTAACAAAGGCTTCAACCAAATATATTTTTAACGATATTATGAATTTTTATTTGTTTAAATAAAACCTAAACAACAATCAAATATATAATTAAAGTGAATAAAAAGAAAATTAAAATATTTAAAAAGTTTCGTCCTTGTGGCAGTTACCTTTAACGCTGGCAACAACTAACCTTTCTTCCGATACTTATTCGTTGAGCGAGAAAAGTACCAGCTCTGGAGTCACTGTATCAACCAGGCGCCAATAATTTGAACCAAGAGTCTAACTACAAAGAGAGTCTCTATCTATTATTAATTATATATTATACAGTTAAAAACAATATTATATAGGATTTTTACGGCCGATCGAAAAAAATATTCAATATTAATACAAACAAACTAGCTGCTGTGGTCTATGGCAGAATGACCAGCGCTGTGGAACAACTTTGCTCCTCAGCATAATGCTGAGCTAGGGCCAATTACAATCACAGCGCTCACGCTTATTGTTATTATTATTTATTTATTTTTGTTTACTGTTATTATATGTGATTCTTTGTGTGTATTTTAGTAATAAATTGTGAATGAATGTGTGTGTGTGAATGAGTTATGTGAACTTTTGGCGTGATTTTACCGGGTTTATAAAGAAAATATACTGAAAACGAAGAGATATATGATTCACCCTTGCGAAAATTTTCATCCCACACAATCTAAATTTACGATAAACTGTGTGTGAGAAAATTTATTTCATTACAAGAGTGATGCCATTTCTGCATGTGTAAACTAATATTATAAAGCTTTGTATATTTGTAACGTTTAAACAAAAACTACTAAACCGATTTCTCTAATTGACAAAAAAAAAATATCTCAGGAATAGCACTGAATAAGTAGTATATTAATTTCGAAAGTGTTTAAAAAGATTCAGGCCGCCGGTATGACTACTCCTGTTCGGTTGCTGCTTGGTACATTCAATGATGCTCTGGATAAAAAACTTTTTACTTTGTATTTTTATGTATCATCTATTTAGTTTAGTTTGTTTTTTTTGTTCCAGTTAAGTTTTGTCTTAATAAATGTGTATAACATGTATTTTTGCACTACTTGCCTATCTTATGTAATAGAATACATTTTTATTTTTTCTTTACTCACAGTGGTTGCTTGGAAGAGATCGCTCGTAAGTGATAAGGCCGCCAGTTGCGCTCCTTTTGATTTAATTATGTTCAATTTTTTTATATATTGTAGTGTAACGAAGTGTAAATCAATAAATAAAAAAGGTAAAAAATTACATCATTTAAACACGCACTACTTACCTATAAATCTACTATAAACCCTAAGTAGTATATAAATAGGTATAGATGAGAGTTAGAATTGTGTACTCGAACAGGATTAATAATAATAATAATAATATTCACTCGTACTAGACACATTCTTCGTCGGATTGAAGCTTGATTTTTTAATTACACAACATGATGTTTATAAAATATCATAGTTGCTCAATTAATAGTTATTCGTAATTCGTACATCGATGTTTGTAGGTTTGAATTTTTTCGCTCACTCACGGGAAAAAATTCACTCTTTGAGTTATCTTTTCCAAATAATTTATTACAAAATAAAATCGCACATTTGTGGTTTGTAAGAATTCTGTTAGAAATACTTATTAAGTTAAGTATGCTGTCTTGTATCGAAAGCATTGTCGCCCGCAGTTAATTTTTACTGTTTTACTTATTTGTTTCTAGATGTATTGTGTATTCTAATGGACATTCCATTAGCAGACCCTTTAAGTAAATATCACTTGTACTACGTACCAGGCTTGAAGCTCCACGGATAAAATAAATAATAAACCTACTCTAGCTGAGCTAAATTGACTATGATTATAGTAACACTAAGTATAGTCCTGACACATCATTCATAGAGTTCAATCCTTTCGGCTTTCCGACATATACTTCGGGATTTGTCTTGCTTTTAATAGGTTTCGGAATTTTAATACGCTAATGTACTCATAATAAATCACAATACCCAATAATTAGACACTCAATGGAATCGACAATAGCACTGACAGATGACAATGACAGCGACACTCATTAAAGATTGTTGCCATTCGAAAAAATTACTTCCAATAATTGTCCTCATGGTTTATAGTATTGGATATGCTTTAAAAATAATCAGCTCACGCGGCCAACTTCATACCCCGGGACGGATACGATGAATTGAATTTATGATGTAATAAATTGTTTCGCGACGCCATTAATTATATAATAAAGTGACTGACTGGATTTGCAGAATTATCTGGAATGATTCAGTGAGTAATCGATTTTTTTTTTTAAATTAATTAATTTGTTCATTTTTCGTATATTTAAGTATTTTGATGTATTATGCATAAGCTAAGGAGCTTACACTAAATCGATTTCTGAACGCACACAAAATAAATATTTGACAACCAATATAGATGTCAAAAAATTTTTCGCATTCTATATTTTTCTTAACTCTTATACATAAATCTCAAATACTTAATTATCCGAATATTGTGAATATCTCTTGTCGATTCGAAACCTTTTATTGAAATACGTTCTTTCATTCGATGGAAGATTTTACTGCACTGTACATTATATGTTTGATAGTTACAAAGTTAATTTTTTCGTTAATTTTACCATGTGTTTAATAATTCGAGACAAATATTACAAAACCATGAAGATCGGTCGAACTTTTTTTTATGGCAATAGTTTTAACTTCATGCCATCTTCAAGTAAAAGTTAGGAAAACTACACGCGAGTAAAAATAAACAGACATCAAAAGAAAACGGGATAAGCTAGTTCAAACAAATTATTTATTAACACTTCGTTACATTACAATATAAAAAAATTAACATAGTTAAATCAAAAGGAGGGCAACTGGTGGCTTTATAGCTTTCGAGCGATCTCTTCCAGGTAACCACTGTGAGTAAAGAAAAAAAAATTGTGTGTGTGTGTCAGCTACGACGCACGATTGGAGTTCACTCCTTACGAACGATAATTATGATATATATCGAATAGAAAAAAAGGGTAAATGAACGCATCTGCTAAAATGATAAGAGAAACAAACATATATCTGTAATTATTCGGATTATTTATATTACTTCAATAAAGCGTATTACATAAAGTATGTTACAAAACAATATAAATATATAATATAATAATTGTGTTAAATTTATACAAATCCAATTTTAGAGAGAGAATGAGATGGAATCATTCTTTTACACGTTCAATCCTACAGATATATATGTTTGTCTTTTTTTACGTAACGCCTCAACTTTTCGTGTTACACTTGACTTTACTCCTCATAAAATTTCCGTACCGGGCATTATAACTCAAATCGTTTCTTAAGGAGTAAACTCCAAAAAAGTATTAAATTACATAAGTTAGGCAAGAATACATGCTGTACACAGTTATTAAGACAAAACTAAACAAGAAACAACAAAAAAAATACATAATAATCTTAATATTATTATCTTATCTCACCAATATGATGATGCTAAATGATGAGGTGTACAATTTTAGAAGTTATTAAATTAAATAACATATTACTCTGGGGATCCTGGCGGTCTAGCCTTTATCGAGTTACTTATTCGAAAAAAGTTTTTATATTAAAATTGTAGACTATAAAATTGTTTACATTTGCGTCACGCTTGCGTTGACTACTGTATCTATTGATGTCTACATTTAAGGTTAATGTTTTTATTACCTACATACCTGTGGCCTCATATCGTTCTGTTTAAATTCCCGTTGCCAGATCGTTATTACGAAAGATTAAACATTTTTATAGCTATGGAAATTGTAGAAGACGATAGTAGCTATTTCTCTCGGAGTTGACACCAGGGGGGGGGGGGTAATGTGTTGGAGGGGAGACACTATTTTAATAATAATATTTCCATTTTATTTATTTATTTATTTACACTTCGTGACACTACAAAATAAAAATTAACATAATTAAATCAAAAGGAGGGCATCTGGCAGCCTTATCGCTTACGAGCGATCTCTTCCAGGCAACCACTGTGACTAAAGAAAAGAGAAATGTATTAAATAAGATAGGCAAGTAGTGCAAAATACATGTAATACACAGTTATTAAAACAAAAACTAAACAGGAATAAAATATTAAAGATACATTAAAGAGTAAAATGACACATAAATCACGATAATTTAAGATAAGTCTCTCGTCAGTTAGTTGTTAGTAAGAAAGTTAGGGATACGATGTGGACAGGTAATGTTTGTACAGAAGAAATTTAAAGGAAGATAGAGAAGGAGCTAAGCGAATAGGGACGGGAAGTGAATTCCATAGCCTAACTGCGGAGACCTTAAAGGAATCGCCATGAAAGGAGGAGTTATGAGATGGGATTTCAAGGGTATAGTTTTCGGATTTTGATCACACAGACTCATTTTATGTAACTAATTTATATACCAGCACGAGCAACAAATAATAATAAATAAAATAAATATACAGCTGGTATATGTAGAGCCGAAAAGAGAACGCACAAATTGCCTATCAATTTGCTATTAAGTACAGTTATCATTCCGAAGTCATCTGGAGCCTGGGCAAACATGCCCGAGGCCCTGCAAAGGTGTGGCAGTCTCAACATCATCCTAAACACGTTAATATTGAACGCAGGGCAGGGCTAATCCATATTGAGATGTGTTTTGGCTGTAAATCTTAAAAAGTATTTTATTAATGTTTGAATTTCAGCGTAAAAACTTTAAAAGTAAATTTATATATGTAAATGAAGTTCTAGTTTAAAACTGGCTGACGAATCCAAGGCATTTATGTCCACATATCGAGGTAAGATATGTATCTTACAATCACGCTCTTGTGTAAAGTCGGATAAAAAGTTCCAATTATATTTTACAGCTGTTGTTTTACTTTAACCCATTTTATTGAAAAAAGTGTCGTATTACCATTACAGAGTACGTTGAATTGGCACACGATATATTTAGATGACTTCATGATCGTTCACACTGTGTCGGTACGATATATATAAGAAATTTTAAGGCGAGAGTAAATCCGTTTATTTTATTGAACATACAAATATACAGTTTTCTTAACCTACATAGTAATAAATAAATATTGATAAATTAAAACAAATTAAAAGCATTTCCTCGCTATATTGCCACATTTATTGGTTGACCGACGAAAGTAGCAGCTCTGGGGTCACCGTCTATCTACCAGGTGCTATTCAATATTTAATTAGCGCCTATGAACTTGAACCCTCTCGAACCCCCACTGGAACAAAATAAAAATTGGAGAAGACTGGAATACGAACTTACCTAAATCCTATTTATATGATAAATACTTCAAAATATAGAAGGAATCCTGAACTTCAAATTATCGCAGATTGGCGAGCAAAATACCATTCCTTCAACTACAAATTACTGAGTGGACCAATTAACATTGATTTTTACATTTTATACGAGACATTCAGATTAGCGTGATTATCATAATACATATATATATATATATATATATATATAGTATTGCCTTACGACATCGTGTAAACGTTGTATGCGGGACGTCAGTTACGACACGAGCGCGGATAAATATACTTCACACCTTTCTTTGAACCAGCTAGTATTTCAGTTATTTAGGTCTGTTTTATTTTAGACTTTATCGCTTTGTATTATATGTTATTAACAAGTGCTTGATAACGCAACTGTGGAATGCGATGGCGGTCCCGGGAGTCTTGTACTCTATGATGCCTGGTGTGAGTTATGTCCCACGTTTAGTTGCGGGGAATGCTCATTTCTTTCAAGCGATAAATAAGGACTGCAAGTATGATATATAAATACTTCATGGATATTGCATGTACTATAAAGTGAGACGCTAAAGATGATAGGCATTTTTGACATGTTAATACATGTATTAAATATGTTAATACAGTAGAACCCGTTTAAGACGATCACGCTTAATACGATTTCACGCATAATACGCCACTTTACGCCAGTCCCTGCAACTAGATATATTTTCATACATTTCTTAACGCTTAATACGATTCGTCATCCCGTTTTATACGCCCGAACCTTCACGTCGTGTTGAAAGAAGAAGAAGCCGAGATACTGCAGGGTATTCCTAGATATTCTTCCATCGATGACAATGTACGAAATTCAATCAATTGAAGATCTTATTGAGAATGTGAATAACACACAAAACGAGGCCCTAAGTGATAATGATGAAGACGAAGATGAGTCAACGCCCAAGCATTATCAGCTGTTAATGATTTAAGACGCCATGTAGCTTCTTTGGATCAAAGCGAAGACGCACTGCAAAAGTTGAATTATGTTGAAATTATTTTAATTGCTAATGCATCAAAATCTTGTGTAAAAATGTATTTAATACCTATATGTGTTGTAATTCTTGTTAGGGCACGAAAATTATACACACAGTATCCGTAATAAAGAAATATATTCACTGTTTAACTTGGAAGTGATATGTCTGCTTCCTACCACGATACAAATTGGAATAAAACACAATTTGGCACCTCGACAAGATGGCGGCTCGATCGCTCATTCAAATGACAGGAAATAGTCAGTACAATGATTAATTTTTTCAATCTTACTCAAATAAATCAACAATATGTACCAAAATTATAACATAACATATATTTAGTACGTATTATTCTCCCCATCCCGCATAATACGCTTTCTCGCTTAAGACGCGTTTTTGGTAGGGTCCCTGAGGAATCATCATGAACGGGTTTTACTGTATTTGCGAATTGGATGGAATTTTGTTTTTCGCAGAAAAAGTTATAGCAGTCACCGAATCGTACCAGTACAAAAAATTAATGGTGAGGCCATTTGTGGCGGAGAGTTTATTGCCAGTTCTTCTCTTCCGTTCTACGCCCTTGACTTGAGAACGGGATTTGATTTCATATTGTGTTACTAATATGAATAAATGATTTTGAATTTTGATTTTTTCCTTTAATTGTGAACAAAATCGACGATGCATTTTTATTATTGCGATTTTCTTTTTAATAGCCAAGCTGAACACTTCTGACAGACGCCGTTAATTTTAAAGTCTAACCGACATTCGGTTTCCAACATCGCATGGAAACCTATCTTCTATCAGCCTTAGAGCGACTGTTTATTGCGCCCATAAGAAGTCCATTGGCTCCAACCTATGAGCTTAGGAATGAGAATCGAACATTGAGCCGCCACTTGGCCAAAACTGCTCATCCTCGATTATAAATCTTCACAAATCCAACCATTAATAAACCACATCTAAAAACAACATTTCTAATTCCAGTAAAACAAAATGGCGACTACAATAGAGGCGTCGCAGAGCCTCATCCAATCTGAGTCCAGGGTGACGCACAGTTACCAAGAAGTCCATGTCTCCGAGAGCCGACAAGTCAAGAAGAAGAAGTCCAGCAGGCGGCATAAGGATGAGGGATCTATATCTGTGGTACGAATATTTAGCTCATATGCTAATTGTTTTTTCCCTATTTTTACATTTTTAGCTTCGACTGCGATAGACTTCATTGTGTCAAAAATGTTTTGAATTTTGACATTTGGTAGTGACAGGGACATTCAAATTATTCATTAAAATATATTCCATTATATATTTCCAAACCGCTTTTGGGGCCTTCAAGCAAAGACCTCTCCTCTGATACCAAACTCAAAGGTTGGCATCACGTCCGCTAGCCCCCATCTTTGCCGGCTGGTTTGCCTTTTCCTAAAAAAAAAATGCGAATTGAATCAGGTCGCCTCCCTTATTATATTTCTTTATTACGCCATTTTCTTAAATATTATACCTTGTACAAAATAAAATATAAAAAAAAACTAACTGTTTGATTTATTCAGCCTTCTACTGGTCTGTGTTTAGTTAATTTAATTTTTTGTCAGCTACTTACTACAGCCATAATCATAATACAGCTCAGACAGCAGAAGACTAGATTTTCTGATTGCCAAATTTAACTAATAATCGATACTATTAATTTGTTCCTTTAATTTTCTTCAAAACAAATGCCTTCCTCATAAAGGAAATCTATTTATTAAACTTTTTAAAAAGCGTGTTACGTTCCGTATCTTGGTTACGTATTGATGAATTATTTCAACGGATATAGATATGACGAGGTGGCCGAGTGGTTAAGGCGTTGGACTGCTAATCCAATGTGCTCTGCACGCGTGGGTTCGAATCCCATCCTCGTCGATCTTTTTGTTTTTTATTTTTTGTTCTATACCTTTATCTTTATTATTTAAGATTACTTGTATTTATCATAATGACAAAATATATTTACTACAATAATACGATATCTAAGTAGCGGTAAAGGATTCGATTGCTTCCAATGAATAAATAATTCTAATCTTATTATTTGTTAATATTTTTTAAATTAAAATAATAAATATTTTTATTACGACACATTCTTTTTTAAAGTAATATTTTTTATAACATTATTACATTAATTATTTGTGATTCTTTTACGTATAATAAAATATATATAAACAGAGACTCAAATTGTTTAAGACAGGTGCGTCGCCGGCCTTGAATAATTTATTTATTCAAGCTTAGTGGTAAAGCATGCGTGATTTTTCTTTATATGTGTAAAATTTAAGCATGCATGAACGCACTGCGCATGTAAACAGCATATATGTTTATTACACCGTCAAAATAGGCCCGGCCCATACAATACGTTTTTGGCATACCGGAGTCATACTTAGCGCTAAGACATTGGTAGGCATTATTTTAAAACCGAAGTCATTATAAATTTCATCTTTTTTATTTCCTACCTACAATTATTTATGTTTCTTTCAGTCAAAAAGCTCTGAAAAGCTATTCAAAAAGATGAAGGCCTCTGAAGAAAATCCCACTTGTGCCAAATGCTCCAGGCCAGTGTACGCCATGGAGAGGATTAAAGCTGAAAAGAGAGCTTGGCACAAGGAATGCTTCCGATGCGTTCAGTGCAATAAGCAACTTACGTGAGTATATGATAAATACATATTTCCTTTACAATTATAATTTTTTTGTTAAGCGCCATCTAGGGGCGCTATTGTAAACGACGATTATTTCGAATTGACAAACATATTACTACAAATTCTCTTCTATTGAGTAAATAACAAAATAATTTTACAAATATGTAAAGAAATACACTAATAATTCAAAGTATAGAACTATTTCTTTTTGACTGCTGTGTGTACGTATTTTTTTGTTATAATTTAATTACCTACATTTTTGTACGTTTCTTTTTTCTTAAAGTATAAATATATTATATACTATAAATTACATTTTTTATGACCAGAATGGAGACGTATCAAAGCGACCATACAACATTGTACTGCAAACCGCACTTCAAGCAACTGTTTGAACCGAAGCCGGTCGATGATGAAGATGAAACTGACGGTAATTTTATTCATTCATATATTACAGTATATATTTATATCAAATTTATAATTTTGTAAAAGCGCCATCTAGGAGGCTGTTGTAAACGACCTAGACATTTCAAATAACAAGACTACAAACATAAATGTTAAATAATGTATAAAGATAATGTCATTAAACAGTCATAGTTTAAATTGTGACAATTAAAAAACTATATTCAGCAGACTTAAAAGCTTCTTCCCACCGCTAATAGATGGCGATACTATCCATTGCAATTTCCTAAAAGGCGCTGGCAAAGTTACTGCAAAACGAATGATTACCTTGCGTTCATTATTTTTCGCTATCGCTTCTCGGCCTTTTGGCTAAGATCAAAGTGTAGTATCTGTTCTTTTCAGCTTAATATCTGAAAGTTCCCGCATAGCGGGACCAGTATATTAAACTGATTTTTGGAAACTGACGGGATGTTCGGGGCTCGCTCCACTCCTGTCACGGGTCGGCCCGGCATTGCAGTGCCGCCGGGATCGGCCCTCAAAATTAAAAAAGAATGTATTATTTTATATTAATCACATGTAAAAATCTTCGCTATTATTCTACTAAACTTAAAAATTGAATTTGGTTTCCGTGTGTGTGCTGTCACTCTCATCCCTAAGGTCGTCCCTGCACCAGTGGAGTTTGTCTTTGTAGTTAAGACGACATGCAGTGGCGTAACTATAGGGTGGCAGGGATGGCAAAATGCCGACCTTGAGTAGGCCGCGAGCTCAAAAATTGATATTTTTATTTCATTTTAAATGTATGCAGTTTCCTCACGTTCCCTTCACCGAAAAGCTAGCGAATGATGAATGTATTGAGATATTATGTTCTAAGGATGAATGCAATACGTATTGGGCTAGCGTGTGGAATACAAACCATTCCCTCGCCTAAGAGCGGAGTTATTATTGTGGGATTAGTGGGACATATACAACGTGTAATTGTATACGCTGAAAATCCATCTCCATCCTCTCCATCAAAAGAAATTGCCACTAACGGCATGCCTTAGACTCAAAAACGACGTGTGTCAGGCACAAAGCTAACCTACTTGCCTATTAGGAAAAGACATGATCACGAAGCAACACAAATCTAAAACTCAGGGCTAAGGTAGGGTCCCTGGTTATTATTGTTCAATATAATAATAAAAAATATTGTTACAGCTGCCCCAAGAAAACATCAAATGATAATCTGCGAGAGCAACCCAGTGGAACTTCCACCTGACGTTGTGCGTGGTAAGTCAGAACAAACATTTGTACTAATTATATTTTTCCGTATGTTTATAGCCTAATATAGGTTGTGCGGCCTGGATAATAGGTGCAGACTGAGTGCACAGAAATGACGCTTATAATTAATAAGTTTATAAAAGAAGACCTTAAATTATTTATTTATTAGTATTATTACAACTACGATACATATTATAAAACAAAACACTAACACTGTACCTTATGCAAAGCCAAAACAGATAACATAGATAAACAATATATATGAAACAGAAAAAATAAGTAAGTACATGACACAATGCTGCCAACATTAAAATAACAAACAAATTAAAAATATGTGCGTGTACACACGTAAGTGAAACTTTTTTATGCTCTTATTTTTCGAAAAATGATCTACTATATGCAACTTCACAGAAATTGGTTAAATAAAGTTAAATAAGGTACAGTTTAACAAAAGGCTATTATTATCATAGACATGAATACAGATAATACAATTATTTCATTTTACTTTATTACTACTAAGATTATTACAAAATTGCATTAATTTTAATAGAATTATTACTATCATTGTTATCGTTATTATATATTTGTAATGGCTTCGAATTAACCGTCGTAGGGATAAGAAAAAGATGGCGCGTAATGGAATAATGTGACGCGTAACCGAAAAATGTGACGCTAAATTTTTTTACAACCCCAATAATTTATTTCATTTAAAAAAAATAACTAACCTTAAAATATAATAAATTTTAGTTATTATATATTATTAAAATAAGTCCCTTTAGGCAAGCTTCCAAAGATACTGGCATCGTTCCCCCTTTTTCTTAAAAAAAAGCCTTATAGCGCTATGACCCCACGGACTAAGGGTCTCGATGCCAAATGGGACAAAATCATAGACAAAAATGAAAGAAAACTTTAACCTTAACATTATATAGCAAAATAACATAAGACAGATGACAGAATGTATTTCCTGATGTTCGTACTCAAATTAAATTATCTAACGCTGGAATAATAATTTATGTGAAACTAAGCAAGCATCTAGCAAGCACTTGTAAAATGTAAAAATGAAACAACATAAGTTAGTATGTGGCAGTTTCTATGTATACGTCTAGATAAGTTATGCGTATTATCTGGCGATATTTTTTATTATATATTCCTTGAGCAAAGGAGCAGTTTCATGCAGAGAAAATAAAACAATTGAGTTTTATACACGTACTACTTTGATTTTTATTCCGGAAAAGCGACGTCAATAATTGTTGGTACTAATAAAAAGATAGACTAAAAAACATTAAAGTGACACGAAGTTCGCTGGGTTAGCTAGTTATAAATTAAATATAACGAGAAAAAAACCCAAATTCTGTGTGAGATTTAAATAATAACTTAGAATCTTTTAAGTCTTTCCTCTCTTTCTATCAAACGGGGTTAACGCAGTGTTAGAAAAAGACAGCACTATGGTTGCAAGTAGACTGATTTTTTTTTATTAATTTACTATAGCGTCAGACAAACCAGACTTGGGTCTAGAAGAGCTGGCATCCCTGGACGTGAAGTCTCGTTTCGAGGTGTTCGAGAAGAAAGCACAGCCTGAAGAAAAGCCTACTCTGGAAAAACACCATCGCGAGAAAAGTTCCACTCTATTGTCTAAATTGGCCAAGTAAGTAGTAAATTTATTTTCGAGGCATATTCTTCTCAGAGCGACGCCTTGTGGCTTTGGTGTGCGGCTTTCGTTCCTGAGGTCGTAGCTTCGAACCCCGGCTGTGTACCAATGGACTAGTGCGCATTTAAATGCTCGTATAGTGAAAGTGTCAGTCACAGAAGGCCGATTGCCATCTGACAGTTACATATCTAGAAAACAAGTTTTAAACGAATTGGAGCTAAGTATTATTATTAAAAACTTATAATTATTTACATAATTTTATATACATAGCTTCAATCCGTTTAAAAAGTGTTTTCTATGTGTAAAAGCTATTTTAACAAAAGACAATACTACTTACATATTTATTAGAAACAGATATAGAACTCTGAGGCCCAGACCTAAATGGTTTTCTGCCTTCTAGTTTCAGGGTGACATTTTTTAGGAGTCTTGGCTGCGCACAAGCGTAGCGTAGTATACGCTTTGGTTGGGGGCATGAATTGAACAATAAACCTCTTGTCCTGTCCCCATCCATACCAGATGGGGCCGTTGGGTTTTCGTAGGTAGGCGTGCACCTCCCGGACCGACCTCCAAACTTACCGCGTCACTGTAATAAGTTTTCCCGGTGCGGTCTGTAAATGGATTTCCCTATAAGAAAAAGTGTGGAGAATTTGTATGAAGGTTTTGATATACTTAGTTTCACAATTTCCGTTTGGCCATTTCATGGTAGGCACTGGCACCAGGTTCCTCCATTACGCCTACGACGGGTGGTCTTGTGACGTCTTAACGAATGGGTGCAACCGCCATTTGTCTTCCTGCGTTTCTGTTGCTCGGCAATTACCAAGATTATCTTCATTAATATCAACTATATTGGAAATCATTGCCGTGCACCACCACTATGTGGAACCAGCTGCTCCCACTGAATTTTCGTACCAATTCGGCTTAGGGTCCTACAATAAAATAGCGTATCAATTTTTAAAAGTATCTCATTAAGAAAGTCCATGGTATCATGGTAATCTTCCTGCCCGTTTTCCCTATAAAATACGCCACATTGCCAAAAAGCTAGTTTTTATTTTCATACCAAATGTACGTTATACGTACAAGACTTAAGAACTTCTGAAAATGAAAATAGGTGAAGTTCAATGTATCTGTGAATTAGGCCAATTTCTACACGAACGCCATACAAAATTCGATTTTATATCAATGGGTTTGGGTAGAATTTTATACAACAGTAGTATTCTATAAATAAATGTAGAACACATGTTACCTTCTTATTACTTGAAAACTCACTGAGAGTAGACCTACTGGGAATTATGTAAGTTTTTTATTCAATATTATATCATTTGGTTAGCGAAGCGCCACCCCAGCGAGCAATACAAACAATAAACAGAATTTTGTGTGGCTGATGGGTGGCCATGCGTCATACTCGTGAATGGCTTCTACTTGTGGTGATTGGTCGGACTTTAATTTGTGTATGCGGTGATGTTAGTTATTTTGCGTGGTTTTCCATGCCTCCTGCTGATAGAGGATAAATCTTTCTTTTTTAATTGATTTTATTATTATTAATGACTTAAGATGTTATGTGGAACATTGTGTAAAACGAAAAACTTGGCGATTAAAAAGAGTGGCGGAGAGTTTGTTGCCAGTTCTCAATATAATATTCCTTGTATTGTCAATACTTATTGACTGTGAATAATTTGTATATTGTTATTGATAAGCAATATTTTTTATTTAAATTATATAAATAAATATTTAGATTGATGTAATAGTTATAAATGTTACCCGCTTAGTATTTATATACTTCGACTATAATAAAACTAGAAATCAATTTAAAGTTTTTATATGGTCGCCCTTCTGAAAAGACTGTTTTATATAATTATATTATATATATACAGCTAGGTTTAGGGTTCGATTCTCATGAAAAATATTTCGTATTGACGGTACAACCTATCAAATCTTTAATCTAAATCTTTGGGATTCTCGTGAAAAATATTTCGTATTGACGGTACAGCAAATCTTTAGGTCGAGGTGGTCTATAATCGTTAATTAAAAAGGAAGTTAAAATAATGTATTTTTCTTTTAGGTTTAAAGCAAAGGGAATGGACATTGGTGTGTCTGATGAGTACCTTAATGGCGTGGAACCTGAGGATAGCTCCAGCGAAAGAGGAGAAGAGGACGGTAAGATTATTGAGATTCTCTCAAAACGAAAATTAACTCTCAATGTATTTATTAATTAATGCGATAGTCATATAATATTTATTAGACTCAAAGTGCCTATACTCTTCGTTAGCCTTTCTTTTCTTTGTCATCACACGCTTTATTTGAAACCCCCCCCCCATTTAAGGCGCCGTAACGTTTTTTATACCCCCTCTCCCCTAGTAGTGACCATTTTGCCTAAAAACAATTGTGTGTCGTAAAAAACAAAGCTAGGTAACCCTGTACCCCCTTCAGTTGCTGTAAGGCATCTTCACGATTTCAAAAAAGTCTCCCCCCAAATTACGTAATACTTGAACGCTCTCTTACCTATAGTTCTTATTATCGTACGTACTCCATATTTTGGCTCTCTGTTTGTCGTCAATTATAGATGAAGACTCAGTCCTCAAAAACTCGTACAAGCATAGTGGAAGTCGCGAACAACCTGTCTCGTTTTGTAATATGAGTGAAATAGTGGGTCGCTTCGAGAGTGGACAGCACACCAACTCCGAAAGACATAGAGAGCGGAAACAGGAAATACAAAATATTCGGAGCAGGCTGTTTATGGTAGGTATTTATAATAACTTAACATTAACTAGTATGAATGTATACAAAAATAGTGATAAGTTTAGATTAGAACATACTCACAATGTTAATACTCGGAACGAACGCAGGCTGCAATTTCCTCGTACTAGAATATCTAAAGTTAGTCATTCTATTTGGGAAAAGGGATACTCTTCAGAAATGTATTAAAGAAAAGCTGTGTAAAAAGGCTTACTACAAAGTTAACGATTGTCTAGTTGACAAAAGGGCCTGGGACTAGAGCGAGACAGGCTACTTCTAATTAATTTGTTTTAAAATAATCGTGATGATTTGGTATTTTAAAAGAGTACCGAGAGTTTTTTTCCGGCTTTTTCTCTCGGCCTACATCCTCTGTCTTCTTTGACGATGAGTAGTGTGTCTACCTATTCAAATTTAATGACACGGAATAAGTGATACTTGTATCTTATGTTCCATAATAAACATATTTTATTTTTAACATAAAAAAAGTATTTTATATTAATTTTTACATGCAAACCCTATATCTGGTTTGAAAACCTCCTTGAAATAGCTTGATATAATTTTGTTTATACTCGTTTTAACTACAACAGTTTGTTTTATATCTCTAAGTGATAAGTGGACTGTAATTTTTTTTTTGATATTTTGCCATTAAAATTCTGTAACCAATAATTTACACCCTGCTACCATCAACCCTCAACATCTTTACTTGGTAAAACAAAGCAGAAAATGAAATTTGTTTACAGTTATACAAAACACCACAATTGTAGATTTGAAACGTATATTTTTAATATTTTCCGAATTATACACAAACATACTCATTTATTTTATGTATTACCTTATAGTACAATTTATTTGACTATTTGCAGGGAAAACAAGCAAAAATAAAGGAAATGTATGAACAATCCGTGATGCAGAGTGAACAAGGTATAATACAAGATAAAATTACATATATACTGATAAAAATAAGGGACTTATGTAATGTGTCCCGGAATAATCTCTTAATAAACATTTTTTTAATTGATTAAAATCTATTTATTCTCTTACGATCAGTTTATGGAACTCAACCCTAGAATCTATAAAAAATAAATCAGTGGCGCTACCTCTAGGTCTGGGCCTCACATTTATATATCTGTTTCATGATTATTTTTCAATCTAATTGGCAAGTAGGTGATCAGCCTCCTGTGTCTGACACACGTCGTTGACTTTTTGGGTATAAGACATCTCGGTTTGCTCACGATGTTTTCCTTAACCGAGCAAATGCTAAAACCTACGTCCTCAGGGATGAAATTCGCACGCTGAAGTCACTATACCAACACTGCCTCTGCTCTCTTAAATATGTCTTTAGTGCTACGAAATATTATTTAGTTATAAAATAAATATTAATGTATTAAAAATACAAAAAGCCTTTAACGCTGTTTACATGCTAAATATAAAATAAATATGCCTGAAGTAAAATCAACAAATGGTTATTTATTAACAGCTTTCTTCGATAAAAAACCTCTCCTCCTCTCCTCTAAATTTTTCAAATCATGACGTCTAGCGATGCGAATCCACATTAGACTCATTAACGTTTTATATGGACTTCCAATTTTCGTATCTACCTGCCACTCTTTCGTTTCCCACTTCGTGGGCACCACTCTGTTATGATTCTGATCCATTTCTGCTTCTTCTCTCTCATCTTTAAACTATATTTCCTTTTTATTCTTGATGTTCTTCTATCCACACTGTTTCGACAGATATTTCCAGATCACAGTGGTTCTGTCAATGCCTATTTCTGAAACTAAAATAGCAAATATGGCCGTAACACGTTGTAAACTTTTCTCTTTTCCTTCATATAATAGACATTAACTATCATTTAAAGAAAACACTTTTCAACGGATTGAAGTTATGTTATAAACCTAAAATATATTTTATATATATTTTTCGACGTTTCGCGTGCTTTATAGCGTGCGTGGTGACTGAAGACAAAGGGTGTTCAGGTTTCAAGTATTCATTATCATTCTTTTTATTACCTACTTACCGGAGGACTTTGTCTGACTTTTGATTTTTGAGTCCCAAACGTGAAGACAATTTTTTCTTATAAGTGCTAGTTGCACATAGCAAAATTGGAGTGTACACACTCTATATATAATAATATTTACCCCCCTTATTTGTAAAAACTAAACCTAATTCTTTCCAGGTGTAACATCATCGGAAAAAATCTCCAAAGAACTGGAGTTGGATGCTGAAAAATCTCGTGCAATCAAAGAGCGCTTTGAGAATGGTGAAGTGTACAATGATGAGAACCAGGCGCCTAAAAATCGGGAATTCGAAGATCGGGCCGTTTTTAATGAAGGTACGAAAGCATTTAGAATTATTAAGACTTATTACATACATAAACATAAAAAAACGTACAAAATAAAAGTAAGAAATTGTGAATTTACTGACGTTTTTGACATGTGGGAGTCACACTTAGTTCAAAGTTTTGATTCATTTAAAATCATTATTGATAAATTGGTTTTTGTGAGCGACTAGATAATAAAAAATGTGTGCACACGTAAGAAATGAAACTTCTTTATGACCTTATTTAAAAAAAATGATCTACTATATGCATCTTTACAGTAATTGGTTAAATAAAGTTAAATTAGATAAAGTTTAACAAAAGGCTTTTATTATCATAGACATGAATACAGATAATAAAATTATTTCATTTTACCTTATTACTACTAAGATTATTACAGAATTTCATTAATTTTAATAGAATTATCACTATCATTGTTATCGTTATTATATATTTTTGTTATAATGGCTTCGAATCTCATCGAATCAACCGTGGTAGGGACAATAAAAAGATAGCGCGTAACGGAAAAACGTGACGCTTAACGGAATAATGTGACGCGTAATCGAAAAATGTGACGGTATTTTTTTTACAACGCCTATAAAGAAGTTTCTCTTCAAAAAAATACCTAACCTTTAGGAAAAGTTCCTAAAGGTTATAAGATTCATAGACATGAATACAAATAATACAATTATTTTATTTTACCTTATTACTATTACTACTAAGATTATTAAGGAATTTCAATTTCATATTTTTGTTATTGTTATTGAATCTTTTCGAATCGAAAAAGATGGCGCGGTACGGAAAAATGTGACGGTAATTTTTTTCCAACTCCAATAAAGAAGTTTCACTCAATAACTTTTACCAAGAAACTTTTGTTTTAGAAGTTGTACACCATATATGAATAAACATAATTTATTTATGTATATGTGTATAAATGTCAAGGATTAAATAAGCCTTTTATTTTATTAAACAACCTTTACTAGTTATTAGTAAAAATATTATTGTTTTAAACTCTCCCTCGAAGAAATATGGAATGTTTAGTTTCTTCTTTTTCAGGAATCGCAAAGAAATCAAGATCTATATTTCTAGAGTTAGATGCGAATGCCAAAACTATGCCCCCGTTATCTCCACCGCCGCAGGATGTGCCGAAACGAAAGGAAATTGTAAGTAAAAATATGTTGGTCACACACAAAAATTCACTAAACATACTTGTAGGTGATTAGTACGTGTCGTAATGAAACAGTGGTGTGTCCTGACAAGGACAGTTGTAAACGTTATCGTCATGAAACAATAATATGTTCTGAAAAGAACAGTTAATTGGCGTTATCGTTAGACCACGATATCGAACTGTTCTGAGAAGAACACGTTCGTACGCTTCGATGGCTGCGCACAGAAAAGGACCAACTTTTTTTATTTTTTTGAAGAAGGAATCTCGCTGTTGGCCTTAAGGGCCTTTACAGCTCAGCTCGGGCTGTTTTGGCGAGCGTAGCTCGGCCAGAATGGCGTTTTATCCCGCGGCTAGCGCAAGGGCGTCTCCTGTGAGACTCGAACCTCGGCTTGGGCCGTCGCGGGGTGGTCAATCGCCTGAAGGGCAGGACGGAAGCTCACTGGAGTGAGCGAAGTGCGAAGTAAAGGTCCTCGCCTTCCCCGGTGAAGGCGGTTTTTTACCCTAATCTGTGATTGGCTATTTTTGGCCGCGCGGGCGGCTTTTAATTTATCGTTTGCTACGGTAATTGGATCATCCGGATCCGATAGTATGTGTCGGGGCCTCCTGCGAGCCTTTTTTGTCGGGAAGGGGTAATAGTTGATGCTATTACGCACCAGCGGATTGGGATGGTGTTTAGCCTTGTCAAAGTGGCGTATGGACGCCAACTTCATCCATTGGGCTATGGTAGGGAGCTCCAGGTCGTGGTGGAGATAGGACCAACTTTTTGCCGCGCCGCGATTTTATCGTCTATGCACCCTTCGCATCTTGGTACCACATGTTACCACTAGTGGCCAGTGTAGGATAATTTTTGTGTATAAATCTACAGTTTTAAAAAATAAACACATTCCATCTTCACCTCTTCTCTACGAATTATTAGGAAGTTTTATTTTAACCAAATAAGAACAAACCTAAAGTAAAACAACCCTAAATACTAATGTAAATCCCAGATCCTTAGAGAACTGATTTTCTCACTTGATGACTCACAAAGGAATTTAACAGGTAACAAATGTATGGAAATTATTTAATTATTTTTAGTTAATCACCAAAATCAATGAGGAATTCATGTTTAGGAAGCTAGGAAGAAATTAGTATACAATACAGCAGGTATTTTGCATTCACCTTATTTAAGTGTACTGTAGTACAAAGGTGCATTGCAGCATGCATAATTATTGATAGTATCAGCACATCACAACGGTTTTCTTGGACTACAGACACATAATTATAATATATAATAATAAAATAAATTAAAAGCCCGTTTATTATCCAATCATGTCAATATATATATAATTATAATATACAGCTTACATTTTTCCTATCTTGTTTTCCTGTACCTTCAGAAACGTGGGTCTTCGAAAGCCCACATGGAATGAAACACATAGTTCTGGCCACACTGACGCAGGCTAATTAATTAAAGATGTTCTCTTTAAAGGTCGTTTCCTCCTGCTAGTCTCTTGGCTTCTTCTTCACTCTTTTCAGAGTGGTCCACATCGTTGTTTCATCCCGGAACCGCTTGACTTTTGTCCAGTCCGCTTGATTATGTCAACTGTTTTTGAAGTTTATTACTTTAAACACTACTTTCAGCCATTCGTACCAAAAGACGTGATTCGCGCTGCTGATAAAATGGAGGACGTGAAGATTGAGACGTCAGATATCTCGGACCGATTCAAGTTCTTCGAGACTTATCAGCCTGAGGCTAGGCGTAAGGAGTTCCGTATGACTCCACCACGGCAGACCCAGGTGATCATTTTTCATCATCAGTATTCATATGGGACATTTTATTCCTATCATTATTTTTTTGAGAAAAGTGCTTAGATAGTTTTAAAAGCTGATTTTTTTATAGGTACAGTAGAAGAGTATTAACATACAAATAGTCAGTTAAAATAAATTTTATAAGCCTGTTTAAAAAAGCAGTATTGGCCTAGTGGCTTCAGCGTGCGAGTTTTATCCTCATCATGAGGTCGAATGTTCGATTCCCGGCTCTGCACCAATGGAGTGTTCCGTCTATGCCCATTTAACATTCGTTCGAACGGTGAAAACGTCGTGATCAACCTGCCTTAGACCCGAAAAGACGGTGTATCAGACCCAGGAGGCTGATCACCTACTTGCCTATAAGATTATGAAACAGATACAGAAATATGAGGCCCAGGCCTAAATAGAGCTCCTGGTTTTATTGTGGTCAAAATAATGGTGTGTCGCTCGGATGTCATGAGCCATGTGTCCAGAAGTCTTGTATCCGATTTATCTGTATGTGGAAGTTTTTTTTAGCGACCCAAATCCCCATCCCCCGAAATATACCACGAGCCAAGCGTGGTGCGGAGTGAGGATGCCGTCGCTGATACCAATTTAGCTGCGAGTCGGCACACGGCATCTCGGATGATCTCCGTGTTTAGAGAGATGGAGGAACAGAGACAAAAACATGACGAACCACAGGGTAATGTTAAAATAATGTCAAACTTCTGTATTAAGAATTTGTAATATTTTGTAATTTTACAACTACAATTCATAAGTGTCTTTGTTTTTGTAAGCTAACTTTCAGAGTACAAAAAATATTATATTTTAATAGGAAATTTTAGTTATTATTGTCTGGGCTTAGGGAGCGTTCAAGTATTACGTAACATGTAACATGGGGGGGGGGGGGGGTTCTCTTGTAAAACGTTACGATGCGAGGCGGGGATTGAATTACGCGTTGTTAATATTATTTTCCACTTTCCAGTACTTTACACCACATAATGGTAAGTTTCAGGTATAAAGAGTCACTGGGGGTGGTCACAAAACGTTTTACTATTGGATACAGAATCGTTACGGTGCGTTTCATGGGGGGGGGGGGGTCAAGGATCTCCAAAAATTGCGTGACGTAATACTTGAACGCTCCCTTAGTATGTTTGACTTTAATAAAGCTAAAATAAATGTCTTATAGATAGTTTTAAAGGGTTTTTTTTCATATAGGCCCGAAGCCGTTAAAGCGTTTCACCCCCCCACCACCCGGGGAGAACACCCATACAGGCGACACCACATCCTCGGAAGAGTACAGCGAGGAAGAAGATAGCGAGGACGAGGCACGCAGGGCGTATTATGAGGCACGTCAGAGGGACGAGGCTCTTCAACAGGTATGAAGACCAGGTTTTTATTCAGAAGGCAAAAAAGACATTTGTTGTATGAGACAATAAATATTTATAACGCTATTGGAATCTCTGATGGTTCAGAGATGTCTGAATTAATACCTGCAGCTGACTTCATCATCGGATGTCGAGGTAGAATACATCAAAACCATCCGATACATCACCTCGACCTCCGTCTACTAAGCGTTTTTTGGACAGTTGGGACTATGTGGAACTACCTGCCCACTGAAGTAGTTTCTAACCAATTCACCTTAGGGTAAAGAAAAGAGCCAATTCTTAAAAGGTCGGCAACACACTCGCCGTCCCTCTGGCAATGAGAGGCGTCGGTATCATTTAACACCAGCTGAGTTTGCTGCCAGTTTCCCCCTGTGTTATTAAAAATTATTTATGCAAATAAAAAAAAATATTTAGGCCCAACAATTAGCTCGTACGAAGAGTTTCCGCGACCGCTTCGAACATTGGTCCGAGAGCGAACCACAGCGTTCCCCCTCCACTCTCATCATAGAGAGGGATCAAGAGGAAGATGGAGACTCCCTCGCCACTGCTAAGAGGTACACACAGTCTCAATACATTCTAATTTACTTTTATCTTATTGATTGTTATAAAACTCAAAACACAATAAAAAATCTAATCCATCTAAATTGTAAAGTATCTTTCGTCTCTTTCTGCCAAATTGTGCCATCCGCTGTGACGAAAAGAGACAGTCTCTCATTATATTTATCTGTGTGCCCTATTTGACTAAGGCCTTCTCCAAATCTCGCCATTTCTGTCTGCACTGTGCCAGTCTCTGCTCTGTCACTTGCTGTTTCCTTCATCTGATCAGTCCACCTTCTAAAGACCATCATAAGTCCGTCATCCAAAGACCGACTTATTTTTAAAAATTAAGGTGCTTAAAGAGATTTAAGATGAAATATTTTCAAAAATGCTTTCGTAGGCTGCTTCTAATAGCATATTAGAATGGGACTTTAAGTACGTTGGTGTCACGAAATTCATATTAAATTATGTACACCTTTTATATTATACAGGTTGTATAAATATTTTTTTTTCAGTTTGCGGGATAAGTTCGAAAATATGAAAGTCCAGACGACAACTGTCAACAAGACTTTTGTAACGAAAGTTAATAGATTTGTGGTGAGTTGAAGTATTTGTATATAGATAAAGAATTATTTACGAAAGTATAATTGAGTCATAAAAAATTGACTGTAAGTTAAAAATAATTCAGAAAATTAAGGTCTCCTACGAAGAAGTTACTTCATTAATGATAAATCGAAGTAGAGCTAAAGTCGTTATAGGGCTAACTCCAAACAAATATTTTAAAAAAAAGTTTAGAATTTTAGTTATCTTTGTGCACACTTGCCTTCATAGCTTATAATTGTTTTCACGTTCGGTTAGTTGGATGCAATAAAAATAACTACTAACTAAATAATAACTACTACTAATAACTTTTTATTGATTATGGGACACTGTTTATCTTTAAAAAAATGTTTTTTCGATTTAGTTCAGAATTATTCTGATTACAGAAATGTTTCTGCGTACTTCCTAACAAATAGGTGAATGATTATTTATTCATTTGGGAAACAAACAGATACATCTCTAAAAGTAGAAGTCAGAAAAGAAATATAAACATAAAATTAAAGAATTGGATATACCCACAAAAAGTTTCACTGATAAAAAATAAGGATATAAAGCAAAACAAAATATTTAAGTAGACAATACAAAGTTTATAGATAGAACGACAGATATACTAATAGCCAAAATAAGAAGAAAGTTACAAGGTTTACTACTCGAATAGTTGTTTTAACCTATTCTTAAATGAAGCAGTTGAGGAGTGCGAAAAAAGATCGATATTAGTAGTAGAATCAAAAGTAGAACGCATCCTGTGAAGAGGCTCACGGAACCCAATGTTGGTTCTGGGAGTCGGAAGGTTAAAGGTTCTGTGCGAGCGTAGAGATCTGGCAGGAATATTGAATCTCATGAGTTCGAGAAGATTTGAACAAGTTAATTCATGTACGCATTACGTGTCTAATCCAAAACAATTTAGCGACAATTGAACGCAGAAATGTAAATTTTGCAATTAGGCGTTCAAAAATAGATTGGAAATTATAATTTACTGCTATTTTACTTTATGCTTTGTATTTTTATGTAAATAAATGACTACATTTTCTTTTTCAGTGACGCCGTCGCATCATAATATTTATTGCCAAAGCCTTCATATAAACACTTGCCGTGTGAAATAGATAGTCTTTTTAAATATAAGTTCTACTTAACCTATATTGTAAAGCCAATGTATTTATTGCTAACAATGCTGTATTAAAAATATAATTCTTGGGGTTTTTTTTAGGAAATTTATAAACGCTGTGTCGGATTTAAGGTATACGCTGTGAAGTTTTTGCCGCCTTTGCCAAAACAAAATATAGACAATTGTCATGTACTAGATTATTTTTGCAATCGTTGTCGTAAATTTCGTAATATATATATATATATTTGATCACAAAATTATACACAAACCATGCAGTTCGCAGCCTCCAACCAGTAGTTAGACTGACATGTATAGGTTGAGAGAAGACGGTAATACAGTTTCTGCAATTTCGCTTTTTTTACTCATACACAATGTGAGCTGATGACGCACAGGTCGATTACTGGGCGGCGAACTAGTTGTTTTACCCTAGAATACTGAATTTTACTACACCAAATGTAGTGACAAGTAAGAGGGGAAAGTCATCGCCAAAATTTGTTGCAGACTTCTGTAAAACATGATGCAGGCATTCTATAAGGTAGCAAAAAATATCAGTTCCCAAATTTGCCGCTCTAGGCTCCAGCCTACTCGTGAATCCGCCACTATATAAACATACGGAGTAAACACTTTGGTGCCATTTAATCTTATTTATAGTTTTAATATATGCATATTATTTTCAATTTGTACTTTAACTATGTTATTCAATATATTGGTCTATAGTTAGTTGATTATTGAGATTATAATTTAACCATTAATAAGTTTGCAATTTAGTACTGAATTTAGGTGTATATTAAAATTTTCGCATTTGACTGATATCAACGTAATTGTACTTAAATTATTTGGGGTTTGATTACAATTTTGTAAGATTTTTTTTAAAAATAAACGTATTTAAATCATACGCATTTTTATTAACCGTTTTTCGGTTGGCTCATCGAGAAATCCTAACTCAAACTATCTTTATTCATATAGATAAACAGGTACACTTATGGACGTCAAAAAGAAGTTAAATTAATTGGAAATTCACATTTACTACCAGTTCGCAAGTCAAGGGCGTAAAACGGGTAAGAAGAACTGGCAAGAAAGTCTCCGCAACTCTTTTTAATCGCCAAGTTTTGAGTCCTACAAATTGTTTGAACTGGAGCAAATCAATCCCAAGGATTAGGTTCATTTAAGTATTCGTCAAATTTATAAAGAGTTTTATTGATTAATTTACGTTTAACGAGCCCTCGTTGAATTTATTTAGTGCCAAACGAAATTAGAATTATTCTATTATTTCGTTTGGAAGTTTGTTCTAAAAACGAATACAATTTCCATATAAGGAGTGATTTATCTTCTGGAGCTTGGTTGGTCGTACACTGAAATTGGTTCTGTTTCGAGTATTGTCCTGGTGAAAGTCACCATTTGTCTTAAAATCGTTTATATTTTTTGTACATACAACAAGGCTTCAAGAATATATTGACCAAGTGTCATAATATTTAATTCCTTAAACTTAAGTTCTGACGATCTTCAAAAAGGTAAATAAAAAAAACACCAATCTATCATAAATCTATTTATTATTTTCAAAAAATATATGTACGAGAAACAATAAATAATTATTTAACGTATAGACGTTTTTTAATCACATTTGTGTGACATCAGCACGTGTCGTTTATCCCATCGTCATATTTAACTAAATCGGAATCTAAAATTTAAAAAATCGGATCCGTTAGTTAAATAATGAAACCGAATGTCAGGCCTTATTTAAGTCAACAATTTTAACTCAAACATACAAATGAATTTAAAAATAGCAACAAAAATAATAATAATTTTGATTGGATTTTAAAAGAATAATCCAGAAAATAGCCAATTAAAAATGAGTTTTGTATTATACAATACTCAATTTAGTATAACTGTAATATCCCAAAAAAATGAAAACTGCGTGTTTAATGATAAATGATACGTCATCATATATTTAAAAACATCTTAACCAGATATAAACGCATTTAATGACCAAATTTTTTTAATTGAGCCCGCATGGTCGGTTATATAAATCCACATAGAATCGTGATTGGACGCGGTTAATTCCGGATAATATGTTTTATATCTGTGATAGTACAGAAGATAATGCCTTACATCAAAAACCCCTCAGATAATCCTCTACTCTTTACGAAGAGAACTAAAGCCTAAAACGGCACCTTAGAGATACAGACGTTAAATAAGGCAATATTTTCAAATAGTATACCGAAAATCTTTAATTTTACCACAAGGTAATAGTACAAAATGTATGTATGTAACCAGAGATGTGACTTTTATCTATGGGCCAAGTGTGAGATTTATTGTCACAGAGTGAAACGTCATTTGTCAAAAACTCCAGGCTACAATGAAACTGACAAAGGATAATTTCCACAGATGTTATACAGTACTATAAAAGAGTTCCGTGTATTTGAAAGTATATTACATACAGTAGAGTTTATATTAATACTTGACTGGATTATATTATATACAGGGCTTAGCCAATGTCGAGCCATATGTTTAATTTATCCAAAACCGCTGCAGTGAGACGTACAATTGTAACCATTGCGACCGTTTGAGTGCTTCAAAACATTAAACATTAATGTTGGATTATAGCTGTCAGAGCAATGTCATTACTGTCAGCTGCCATTGTTATTATGTTATAAATTTCCGTTTATCTATCGAATAAAGCACAAAATTGATTTCAATATGAAATTGCCTTTCAGCTTTTTACGCCATTGAATAATCAGTCGCAGAATATAAATCCTGCCCATTGTAACACATTGAAAATCTCTGAGTATTTTAATAAACGTTTCTTTTATAAAAACTCACACAAGACCATATAAAGTCAAAAACTTCTAATTCATATTATTATGACATTGAAAAACAATCCGATTTAGAATTATTTACTTGAGTTCACTGGCAAGCTGTGATTTTTCAAATAATACTATGGAGAAACTTATGGTAGTCCTAGCAAACATTAACATAATAAATAAATTATTAAAAAATCACAAAACATTTAACCCTTAGAATACTTAGTGCAATCTTTAGAATTATGCGTGAATTTAATTTTCTCCTTAAATTTATATCGTCTTCGTTAAAACTCTTTTAATCACATTCATAGCGCAGTTTTAGGTAAAGAAATTGACAATATGGAGATATATATACACAACTATTTTTATATATATTCAAAAAGGCCTTTATAATGGCAAAAAAATTAAAGGTCGATAAAAGCAATCTCAAACAATACCTTTAATAATATTTAATTGAATTTTTACTTTTTATATAATCAAAAAAAATTGTAACGGCCAAGTCTTAAATACATAAGTCACTTATAAAAATGTATGACACCGATATAAATGGTGTATTTAAATAAAGGCCAAACTGAGTTCAATATGATTTTTGAAGAAAGAAAAAAAAATTGAATTTCTCGCTAGTTTTTATAACATTGTAGTAATACAATAAAATAAATCTTTTAAAGAAAAAGGTATGTATTAAGGCCAATTTTATAATATCAAATAAAATTATAATTGACAAAGCTCAAGACAAAGGATTTTAAATTTTTTACTCGGCACACATAAATCAAATTTTTGTTCGGAAGAACTGGAGTTTTAGTTCCTATAAAATCTTTTAAAAAGGGATAATCACCTAGTGTAATCTTCATATTGCTGACTCTGTCTCTTGAATGTCATCTAACAGACTTAAGAACTAGCAACTAGTGTCATATAGGCATTTGACAGAGTTAGTTACTACTATTTCAGATATGCATTTGAAATGTGTGCAATAATTGTATGTTAGCCAAATTATGTTTATGTATAATTTGTCCAATAACCATTTTAACATTAAATTAGTTCAAGCTATACACTGATGTAACATTATAATGTCCATTAGAAAATATATATATATATATATAAATAGAGTGAAATTTCAACTAAATATGCAATGGTTGATTTATTCCAAAATTGTACCAAGAGTCTAAGTATTGTAGGTATTGAAAGTTATGCCAACGGGGCTTTTGCTCTTCAAATCAAATTTTATATAAGAACTAACACCGGGGCTATATGAAGCTGATTAGGCTGTTTACTTATGAAACAGCAGACAGGTCACCTGCTTGCAGGTGTTAGAGTTATATCTTGAGCTTTCTCAATTCATCTAATAAAACTAAAACTGCGCATTTAACCAACACTGCTTAGCCTCTGAGAGACGTCTTACACTATATTTACAACCCTTACTCTAGTGAAAGTGATTGAATGTTACGGTAAAGTTTCTGAGATCGTACTCTTGCATTGAGATTAACATAAATGGCCAATATCTTAAAATGAAAAGTTTACTAACTTACAATAACTATTACTTTGAAATAAAATTTAGTAGCTTTAAAATCATATAAATTTTCTTAAGTTTCGCTGATCAAGAATAATTTTAATAAAACCAAAAATTACCGATTCAAGTATGTGTCATACTTTGTAATTATTTATTTACAATTTTATTTAATGGTGATTCAGACATGAATTTTTGGCCCCAGTCACTTAAACCCTTAGGTTAAGACCTTACCGTGACATCCAAGTAGAGTTTTGCTTAATCCGGTGGCCGATGAAGATTATCACTTTCACTTTCTTTCACACACACAGACTTTTCATCAGAGACAACTTTTGTCTCCTTTTCACACACCAACTTATTATCAGAGACAACTTTTGTTTCCTTTACACACACTGGCTTTTCTTCCGACACTGTCTTCTGCACACTTTCCGATTTAGTATCAGTTTTCACATTTATACAGTTTTTAACATCTTTTTCTTTAGCATCTCTCGACTTGTCTGTTCTATCCTTAGAATCTTTGTGTTTGTCGTGTCTCCTTTCCGAGCTTCGGTGCCTATGTTCTCTTTCTCTTCTGTCTGATTTATGAGATTTATGCTTTGAGTGTCTTCTATGATGATCATGAGACCTCTCTTTCTCTACTCTATCAGATTTCTCTGACCGCTCTCTTTTGTCTCTTTCGGATCTTTCTGGTTTTTCCCTATCTTTTCTGTCTGATCTATCTCTTGTTCTTTCTCGTTCTGATTTATGATCAGATTTTACATCTTTCTCTTTTACTTCAAGCTTATCTATAACTTCAGATTTTTCCTTGGCACGGTTAAGGTTGTTGGTTTGATCTTGGTCTAACCTCAACTCTGGTTTAATTGAACATGCATTTCCTACCATATTTCTTTCTCGCATTTTCTTTTCTGGAGTTTTCATTTCAACCTTTTCGTATTTGAGATCGGCAACTTTTTTATCTGTTTTAACATCATTTTTATCCAATTTTTCCGTGTTTTTGTCTGCCTTATCTGCATTCGACCGATCACACTTGTCACTTGATCTATCTGATTTTTCATTTGATCTATGTGATTTTTCACACTTATGTTTGTCAGAATCTTTATGTCTGTGTCTATCCTTTTCAGTCTTTTCGGATCGATCTTGTTTGTCAGACCGTTTGTCAGTTTTGTCTTTATCTATGCTTTTTCTACTCTCTGATATCTTTAATTCAGACTTTTCTTTAAATTTAGCACTAAGTGCTCTCATTTCTATTACCCCACTCTTGTGATTGGATGTTTTACTGGATTCTGAAAACAAAAGACAGTTTTGTAAAATTATAATTATTATAAAGTATGTACATACAAATATAGGTATGTAATATATATAAGTTACCGTGTTAGGGAAAAATGTTGAGAGTAAATATATACGATGCGCGCGTACACCATCACAAAAAACCGACACCCTTAAGTTAGCTATAGTCAACATTTTAGTTTTTTCTATCGTATCCTTTTTCTACACGTAGAATGAGGCAAAAGATACAAATTTTGAAAAGATTTTTTTTATTTTTTATTTTCTTATAAATGACTACACTAACCTGAATTATTAACAACTGGTGCATCGGGTGGTAACCTCTCGTCAGCCGGCGAGGACGCTTCTGATGATGGGTAATACTGCTTAAGACGTAGGTGCCAGGCTGTAAACGAATTATGCATATCTAGTTTTATATATCTATCAAAGGTTAAAGTGACACTTCAGGAAAAGGTAAACGCGATAATACAACAATATCAAGTGAGTATAATATATATTTTTTTATATATATAGTTGGTATAACTTTTTTTTTTAAATAGGGGCAAACGGACAGGAGGCTCACCTGATGTTAAGTGATACCGCCGCCCATGGACACTCTCAATGCCAGAGGGCTCGCGAGTGCGTTGCCGGCCTTGTCAGAATTTGTACGCTCTTTTCTTGAAGGACCCTGTGTCGAATTGGTTCGGAAATACTTCAGTGGGCAGCTGGTTCCACGTTGCAAAAATTGCCTTGAAAAACGCTCAGTCGTGGAATGTGTGTGTGGAGGTGATATGGGTGGAATTTCGTATTCTGCCTCAATGTCCGATGATGAAACGCAGCTGCAGGCATTAATACGATCGACTCCTCTGAACACTCTCCATGGAAAATGCGGTAGAAGATGCAGAGTGACCCCACATCTCTACCCTCTCGGAGAGGGATTGGTCATCGACGATTCGAACCGCTTTTCGTTGGATACGGTCAAGTGGAAGGAGCTGGTACTGGGACCGTATTTGCACTTTATAGAGTTACAAGCGGTGGCCTGGAGTGAAGTACCTAGCCTTGCTGAGCACACCAAGTTTTTTGGAGGCTAATTTAGCCTTTCCCTCCAAATGACCGCGAAACTGAACGTCGTTCGATATGTCAACGCCAAGTTTTCCGATGCTGGCTGTGGCTTCAAGAAGTGTTTTCGAAAAGAGGGGTAGCGATAAAGGGTATTTTTTTTGCGGAAAACACGCAGACTTGTGTCTTCTTGGGGTTAAATTGAACTAGATTTAGTCTACCCACGTCCGAGACTCCACGTAGTAGGTTCGACTTCAGACACAAGTTTGTTCCGATATTCATCGACAACTGCCCGAGAAATACCTGCCCGGCCAGTGTAAAGAGTATCCCCAGTGCTGTCGTCCGCATAGCAATGAATGTTGCTAAGTTGCAACATGTCATTGATATGCAGAAGAAACAGGGTCGGGGACAGAACACAGCCTTGTGGGACCCCAGCATTCACGGGTTTAAGGTCGGAGCATGCTCCGTCGATGACGACCTTGATGCTCCGATCGGCCAGAAAGCTGGAGATCCAGTCGCATAGTTTCTCGGGAAGCCCGTAGGCTGGAAGCTTCGAGAGCAGTGCTTTGTGCCACACCCGATCGAAGGCTTTCGCTATGTCCAAACTAACCGCTAGTGCCTCCCCCTTGGACTCAATTGCCTCTGCCCACCTATGTGTAAGGTATACAAGGAGGTCACCAGCTGAGCGACCACGACGAAAGCCGTAATGATAATCGCTAATCAGCTGATGGCCCTCTAGATACCTCAAGAGCCGGCCATTAATAATGGATTCCATTATTTTGGAGAACAAGGAGGTTATAGCTATTGGGCGATAGTTGGACGGATCAGAGCGGTCGCCTTTTTTAGGGATCGGATGTATTGAAGCGGTCTTCCAGCACTTCGGGACAGTGCCGAGCGAGTACAGGTACCGGAAAAGGCGCGTCAGGACCGGAGCCAACTCAGGAGCACAAGTACGCAGCACAATTGGAGGGATACCATCCGGCCCGCTGGAAGGTGATGAGGAAGAGAACGCGAAGACACAGCCCAAGAGGTCGGCCTTCTCCTTCGCAGTGTGGTCATCCTCCCTGTGCAGCGGTGGTATCGATGGCTGACAAAAATTCCCTTGTACAGCTTTGGCGAGAGACCAGAAGGCTCGAGTCCCCGAAGGGAGTTGGGCCAATCTCTCGCCAAATCTGACGATGTAGCTTAAAAGAAATATGCTTAAAAATGTGTTCATTACCCACATTTATCTATTTGGATATGTAAAGTCAAGCCGTAAGCAAACTGAAGTACGCAAACCACTTGTACATCTAAAATATAAAAGTATTTTTCTCACCAATAGAAGTAACAGCTGACACAGTCCGGAACTGATGTATAATATTTCTTGGTAAAAAGTAGATGTCGTCAGAGCACAGAGGAAGACGGGAATACCTAACTCCTTCTCTTCTTAATTGGTTGAGTTTCGCTTCTTCTAGCCTGGAAGATATTTTAGACACCTTTCAGTACCATATTTCTGTGGTTTAATCACAGTTCATCCCAACCCATCAATTCTTGGCCAGGGTGAGTGTTATTTAACTTCGTATATACTCCTACCATGAAAATAAATTACCATTAACCAAAATTAGTTGCTTGACACTGTGTTAGTCCCCAGCACCCATTAAATTGTAGCGGAATGTATAACAACTTCATTGACGCTTCCTTCTAGAAGGCTAGTTTTAAAGACATCCCTGTCACCATGAAGCATAGACCTGGGTATACTGACTACAAAACGACACACAAAGCATAGGCAACGCCCACCCATCATATTTTGCTATATTTACACCACGACATCGAAATGGGTACCCATCACATTCGCGACCGTAGCAACGTTTGCTTAACATAATTACTCACCAAGTAACACACTGCGAAATGGGCGGCTCGTACAAATCAAGTTGCAAGAGTTGCACTAATTTGTTGAAGTCTGCCGCGTGAAATGCCACCACGTCCTTCGTTATTCTGCCGCGGTCTTGCTCATCACCGCAATGGATAGCTTTCAGTACACCTGAAGATGAAAACATTATCATTAAAAAAACTACATTATCTGACTGAACTGTCCAAATCTATACTAATAATATATAAACTAATAGTAATAACTATACATACCGACAGCGGCAGTGGTGATGCGATCCAGGCCGTGTCCCACATGATCTGCGTGTGCGCGGGTTCTGTCTTCGAATAGAAATTCACGAGCCTCGCTGTACCTTGGGAGGTATTGGAGATTCCGGAGCTCATTTATACCAGTACTGAAAAGATTTATAGGTAACTTAACGTATTATAAATAAATTGAAATTGAAAATAATAATAAAATATCTCTACGACGGCCTTGCCTAATTTAAAAATATAGATTGATTTAGTTTGGAAAAAAAAATTAACAAGTTTTAAACCATACATTGTGTTTGTTGCTTTTATTAATATTAGAATATTTGGAATCCCAGAGAAAGAGAGATACAAAAAGTCTCTTTCCATAACACGAACTTTGTATGGAAATCCTTTAAAATTTCTAAAGAATCTCTTACAAATGCATTTCCTTTCCATAACGCATTCCTCTATGTCTAACACGGTGTAATAATTATCATAGATGATACATTTTGATACACTCTTCCATTTTTTTACAATTCCTTCAGTTTTATTTGTTTTAAGGGTAGCCTGGAAGAGATCGCTTAGTAGCGATAACGCCGTCCAGTGCAACCATGATTTTTTAGTTTTATATTATTTTTAATTCTTGTATGTGTAAATATATTAATTTAGGAAGAAACATTTATTTTTAACATATTATTTCTCTTACCGTCTCTTCTTGATAGGACTCTTTCCCAATTCAGCAGTGGGTACGAGTTGCTCACCAGGTCTTATCCATAAAATGGGACCATCGTTCGATTCCTGGGGTTCCATTTCAACAGCGGCCATTGGACCCCACGGCATGGTCTGTAAAAGGTTTTATAAATTTATTAAATGTTGGAATTTATATGGATTTCATATACACAGATAAAAATAACAGGCATGCGGTAGAAATTATAGCACTAATATGTTAATGTCAAATTGCATCTATTTTTATAATTAAATTAGTTGGGAGTCAATCCCAAGTTTTTAGGTTAAATTTTCAGTTGGTCTTAATTATAGACTTATGTATCTGATGTGTGGTCACAAAAATTAAACAAATATGAACCCCCGAATTCTTAAAATATAAAATAGTCTAATTTCAGTGTTTAGCCTAAAGTACTCTCTTTTATTCTCAGTCAAAATACAATTTAACAGAAAGAGACAAAAGAATACAGTAGCTAAAAATATCCATTAGATTGATATCATTCCAGTCTTCATAAAAAACGGGGGCAAAATTTAACATTACAGTGAATGGATTATATTATTAGTATTATTAATAGGAGTATATTTTTTTTCGTTTTCAGTATTCAAAGAATAATTTAACTATATCCGAGTAAAACAGAAGAAAAATAACCTTTTATTCATCATTAATCTCACTTAAGCCAAAATGACAAAACATTTGAAGAGGAGTCTAATATTTTAGCAACATAAATATTCTTTACTCACCAAATTAAGAAATGGGCACTCGCCCAGCATTTCCAGCATGTCAGGGAAGTATCCCCCAACTTCTTCATGGACTGTTCCTACGAGGGAGATCTGATGCAGAGGACCACTACGGAATGTGCCCGCTAGATATGATTGTTGGACCTGGAAAGACAAAATAGTTACAAACTAACTTTATCCCTAGTTTTACGGGTATAAGACCTATAAATAATATTTCCTCCCTAATTAAAAAAAAAGTCTAATTCCACTTAAAGAAGAAAATTTTTCGAAAAGCGATTTTTCTTCTATAGTAATTTGTTTTTTTTTTTCTTTGCGATATGTCAAAAGTTTCACTAACATCTCGACAATATGTTTCGGTGCGTCTTGTGATCAAAGAGTGATTAATAGGAAATGAGAAAACGGGTTTTGGGCTTCGACTATACCGCATACACATGTTGACATGTACCTATTTGGTTTCTGAGGAATGTGCCAGATGTGGAACGGGGATACTGCCTCCACCTATTCGAATGTTTTCAATACGGCTGGTCTTTCTAACAAATATAATTTTCCGAAAATTTCAGTTACCATTGTAGTTGTTTAAAGAAATATTTTATAAAAAGTGGTGTTTTTTATAAGTAGGTCGAATAGAATTCAGCCTGAACCTTAGATTTTCGTCAAAACGATGTGGTCGTAAAGGGTTTTATCTACTACAGCGTAAATACTATATTGTATTTACTGATACCATACATGGACTATTGAACTAAATATTTTATTTTATTTGAACCCATAGTTCTGAAGAAATCAGGTTCAACCAAACAAACTAGTATAATTAATTTAATTAATTACACACCAGGCTTATCTTTGAGGAATTAGACAATATTACAAAAAAAATTGGGCAATAATACTTGTATTTAAGCCATCGTTGAGAACGTTTTATAGAATTTTGTATAGCGACTGACTTTTAAAAATTATATTGTAATTTGTTACACAAACCTGTTGATAATACCGACTAATTGTAGTGGTTTCTATATCTGATGCTCTTGCTAACACACCAGCCTTAACAGTGAGTGTGGGATATTGTTCCGAGAGATATTTTAAGAGACAAGGCAATCTCCCCGCAGCACCTCGAACTACTCCACACACAAAATGTGCCCAGCCTTCACTATCTTCCGAGAACACCAGCTGAAATTTAGAATTTATTTTTAGACTAAACTGCTATTAGCTGTATTAGATTAACCACTTAAATATTTCAAGTACAAATTATTTAGTCAAATGCAATATTAGATTATAAATCGTTATACTATAAACTGTAGAAAAATTACAGATAAATTTACTCTACAACTAATTAGATACTAGTAATTGTAATAATAACTTTTATTGGACAGTTTTTTTTGAGACATTTTAATTGTCAATGCATAAAAACTAAACAACCCAGGCAAACCGCCAAATTTCTTTCGATATATATATATAACATATTGAAGTGTATTTAAAAATTTATGGTGAAGTATATAAGACTAAGAAAACATTTTTTAAACGGATTGTAACTATGTATTATTATTATTTACATAATTTTAATTTTTTCCGATTTTTTTCCATGCGTGGTCACGGTATAAAGCACGCGAAACGTTCTTCAATCCAATCCATTTAAAAAGTGTTTTCTTAATGTGTAAAAGCTATGTTAACAAAAGACAGTATATAAGATAATAAAAATAAATATGTTAACCTTAAGAAATTCCTTAGCCAATGCCTCCTGCTGTACTGGTCCCAGCATATCTACATCATTCTGATGTAAATAAACGACACTAGCGCCGCCATTTAGATGTGTTTCGACACGCATAAGTCTGATAAAATATTTAAAAGACAATATTATATCTACGTATTAACTTACGGGAGTAGAGAATGTCAACAAATATATACACACTGATAGATATATTATGCATGTCCCTTTTAAAAGTACTCATATATCTACTGAACCGATTTCGATGAAAGTTCCGTAAGTTAAAAAGTACTGATTTTATTAAATTAAAACAAAACTTATGGTCTAAATCAGTGGTGGGCAAACTTTTTTAACGGGCCACAAAGTTTAAAATATTCTAGAGAAAGGCCACAATTATTAAAAAAATGCATTGTTGTTAAAGGTTTTAATTATAATATTATAAAAGCAATACAAATAGAATATACTTTTTATTCTCGACTGTCAAAACGGATTTATAACGGACCACATACAATACATGCTGATGGACCTTCGGGCCGGATTAAATACTTTCGCGGGCCGTACTTTGCCCATCACTGGTCTAAATACTCGCCGTATTGTTTGACACCAATTGTAAATAACTTAACTTTGACATTATGTTAATGTTCTTATTATATGACATTGCAAAAATTGATGACATTTTCATGCCTATATGGCTGATTGTACGGATATTTGTAGTTGATCGATCTAACCACTGTACGACTATTTTGGCAATTAAACGATTTATTTTTTAAATGTTTGTCGTGTGTCGCATTACTTGATTTCAAAAAAAGAATCTACAAATCTGATGTGAGATTAGCTATGGAAGAAGTGTGTTTAAAGACCTTGAAAGGCCCTTATGGCCTTAAATAGTACTAAGGAATAAATGCTTAATTATTTGATATTGACGACTTTAAAAAAAGTTTGTTAATTGTTTTTATAAAATTAAATGAACTCACCGATGATACTTCAAATCTTTAAGGTCCAAGCTCAAAGCCAAGGGACCCCAAGTGGGAGCAGTTCTGTCTCTTCTACACTGAACACCAATAGAGCAACGCTTCACACGCGCTCGACGCCTGCATTGTTGACACGAGTGGCGTGAAGAGTGAGACCTGAGAAATATACACTTCTATGTATGCTGGATTGTACCCTAAGTCGAAGATACACTATTCAAACATAAATCAATGGCACTACAACTTATTTAGGTCTGGGCCCCAGATTTCTGTATCCGTTTCAAGAGCATTTGTTAATCGAATAGGCAAGTAGGTGATCAGCCTTCTGTGCCTGACGCACGCCGTCGACTTTTTGGGTCTAAGACAAGCCGGTTGTGCAATTTTTTCATTTACCGTTCGAGCTAATGTTAAACGCGCACATAGAAAGAAACTCCATTTGTGCATAGCCGTGGTCGAACCTAGGAGGTGATGGACCTCAGGAATGAGAGTTGCACTCGGGAGACAGAGAAAATACAAAGTGACACAATGTTAAAGAAAGGTCTAGTTCAAATGAGCTTATCTAGTATTACATTAATAACAAAACTTTCCCATTCATATAATATAAATAAACTATTAGACCAAATTTCAGAAACTAATATAAATTCAAATCTCTTACCTCTCCTTTTCCCGCTCACGTTCCTTCTCCTTATCCCTTTCCACTTTAACTTTCTCCATCTCCATTTTGACCCTATTTACAAACATTTGTGGTGACGTTGATCGCTCTTGTTTTATCTTAAACGGCAACTCCAAATTTCCATAACATGGTAATTCTCTCCTTGGTGATTGGAATTTAATAGCATTGAGTGATAAGTTGAAATGAGTTGATAGCCGTCTCGAGCTTCCTTCCAATAAGACATTTGCTTGGGTAACTTTGGGGTATTTGTATTTTGACATTGCATGTAGGAAATGAGTGTTGATTATTCTCAGTTGTCTTGATACTGAGGAATATATCCTTTTTGTTGTAGCGTCGTGTGGAATTGTATTTGATAACTGTGTTTGCTTCCACGATGCATTGATACCTCCAATACAGTCTAGCAATGGTTGTGTGACATCAAGGTTTGTCCTGTTGAATAGTAGGGGATTCTCCATAGGTGGTGTCTTGTGAAAGATGTGCATGGTAAGTATAGACGTATCCCCAAATCCACCTGAATCGAAAACTGGCCATATCTTACTTTGTTTCGCCGGTCGTGTATTTTCGCCCCAAACACATAATTCTTTTGCATCGCCGCTAAGTTTGCGTTTCCTCTCTGTAACCAATAAATACTTTTATGAACACATATTCTAATCTAATGGGATTACAAGTACTGCGCAATTTTTCCCATAACTATTACAACATTCACACTTGAGATAAATTTTTCATACAAATAAACTTCTTAGAAGACAACAGTTAAATTTATGAAAAGATACATATTTTATGCACAATAAACGATGTAATATAAAAAACAAACAGAAAAAGATATCTTGGTAAAGTTGCAACATAACCATGTTTAATTAACGACTTAATAATAACTCAAACTCAAAATATCTTTATTCATATATGTCAACAAGTACGCTTATAAACATCAAAAAGAAGTTAAATTAATTGTGAATTTACATTTACTATCAGTTCACAAGAGAAGCACCGCCACTCTTTTTAATCGCCAAGTATTGAGTCATACAAATTGTTTGAACTGGAGCAAATCAATCTCAAGGATTAGGATCATTTAAGTATTCGTCAAATTTATTAAAAGCTTTATTGATTAATTTATGTTTAACAAGGGCTTTGTATTTATTTAGTGATAATCTGGAGCCTGGTTGGTTGTACACTCAAACTAGCTTTATTTCGCGTATTATACTGGTGAAAGTCACCATTTGTTTTAAAACTGTTTATATTTTTTGTACATACAACAAGGCTTCAAGAATATATTGACCAGATAATGTCATAATATTTAATTCTTTAAACTGATTTGAGCATCTGCAATTAACAATTGTCCCATAATTTAAATAACAATGTGTGAAATTAAAATGCAAGAAACCAAATATCACATATTTTAAATTTCCATTACTGCGGATTTTTTATCAATAATTTCTTCCCATCTCTGCTCAACAATTACTTTCTACTTTTGCCAACCAAAGACAGGATGGGTAAGATGTTTGTTGGCTTCAGATAAATTTGAACCTTGTTTCCAATTTGGTATTTAAATGAATCAATAAAAGTTTACATTAATTATTGACATCTTACTATGCTAAACAATTTATTTTAGTCAAAATAAATCAGTTGATTTCAATTTTTAATATTACTGATAAACGTATTAGGAAAGATGACAAACATTGTACAGTAACATTATAAAATATATTATGTTCCATAGCTATGTTCCATAAGTACTAATAGTATAGAGCTGAAAAGAACATCTAAGTGATAGGTGATATAGCTCATTTTAACTTATTAAAGAAATAATGTAATTTAAATAAGAGTCTTGAAATAACAAAATCAAGATATTAACATATAAAAAATGGCAGTAAAACATTTCATTACAAAGATAAACTATTGTGTATATATTCTTATGTATGCATTTTTTTGTCCAGCAATTTGTCCATATTTTAATTCCTATTCAGAATTACTTTTATTACTACTTTAGTAACTAGGTAAACAAACCCAATATTACAACTCAAACATCTGTGTCAACATACAAAAACTAACTTGTTACTTATTAGTTTGCAAGAAATTTCATAACCTTAGCTTTAATTTTGTTAATTAATATATATCTAGGTGATATCCATGTTAATGCTTAATACACAAGGAAAATTAATCCTAATAGTGCAATTTCATTTTATAACAGGATGATATAGGAAGTATAGAAAAGTACATACTTTAGCTTGCTACAAATGATTCATTGAGAAGCTAGTCTGGGAATAATTTATTATACCGACTCAACTTTAATAATTTTTAGTTGTGATCTTAAAGCTTTTTATAATGCTGAAATTTATGGTCAGAAGTACATTTCTGAGTAAAAAATTAAATACCCAATTGGGTGAAATAGAGAATAGAAAGTAGGTTCTGAAAACAAGGTCACTAGCAATGACTCAATTCTGAGCACCAGGATTGTGATATATGGATTACTTTAAGACGATATCAAGAGAAACCAATAACACATATTTGTAAAACCCCGTAAAATGCATGAATTGTTTATAAACAGCTTTGACCTCCATTACAGTGATGTAACTTGTAAGCTAGGTTAACAGTTTTCCCACCAAAATAACGAATAGGTGCCTAGCTTGGCTTAAATACTCTTGAAAATCCAAGAACTCATTATTTATTTAAAAACCATGTTAATTTAACAACCCATACCTTTGAAATCTCTAGATGTTGCATGTTTCAAATTAGTTGGCACACTTTGGTCATTGCCTAATTTCGATGGTTTTCGACAACCCTGACTTGATCGTCGGCGTTTAATACCTTCACCGGCATCTGCTCCAACTTTTTCACCGTTAGTATATTCACTAGAGTCATGATTTCCACTAACTTTTACACGGGATTGTAAAGAATCTTTCGACGCCATTGTTCACACGAAATGGTGAGACCACGACGAAATAGGCACAATTCGCCAATGTTACATTAATAATACTAATAAAATCGATATCACTTCAATAAATACAAATAAAAAGACGACGTAATAGATTGGAAACACTTTTCTGATGAATAAAAAACAAATTGAGACGCCATTTACTTGGCTGCCTTGGACTTTTTGTTGGCTTTTGAAGAGTTGCCATACTTTCAGCCTTAGTTACCTAGAACTGTAAGTTTTACTTATTGAGCCTTGACTTAATTTGATGATAAAATTTTGAATAAAAATAATTTTTGTATGTAAAATTTAATCTAGGCTTTTTGAGTAAAATGTTGTTGGTTTGTATGGTCGATTAATATATGCTTGTTCGTTCGTGAGTCTTTACTTATTACCCATTATTTATGGAACTTTCTCAAAAATATAAACACTGTGATTAGAGAAAGTTTCGATGTTGCCGCAACACATTAATAATAAAATTATTAAAATTTAAAAGTAAGTCACTGTTTATATGTCTTAATAAATTAAAATTATCATGCTACAAATTTACACACATTCTTTTTCTTGACTGTCATTTAAATAAATTTAAAGTGTGTATATAATTTACACTGCCATCTATTTGACCAATCTAAAACTATGAGTAATGAATCCCCAGCAAGAAACATTATGTCACTAGATGTCACTTTGTACTGTTGTTTGACATTCAATCAATAAGACAAAAAATATGTTATCGGATGAAAACGCTTTGTATTATATTATGTGTAAAAATCTTGTAGCTACTACTAAATATTCTCAATTTCATATAGTTAATACTTAAACCTCATACGTAATTGATTAGGATTTCAATGTATGTGTGACGAATTCATTACAACTTACACGTGTGCGATTTTTATGACATTATTAGAATAAAACTGAGCCGGAATCAGCAAAAAATTAGGTGATGTTAGGTCCTCAAAGAATACAAATTTATCATTCATAAAAGCAATTAACTTTTGTGTTTAGGATGTCTAATAAAATCATTATATGTAAATGTAAGTTATTTAGATTTTATTAATTTTAAGAGGCTTTTCTTTAAAAATTCTCATTCAATTCTAAAATATATATTTACAAAAAATATGAGTATATGGACGAGCTATACACAATAGATACGTATGTACTCATCAATCATTATAAATAACATGACAGTTATGAATACTATGTAAAGCCCCAAAGAGGCCCAAAATGTACACGAACAAGCAAACACATATACAGAATGGAGAGGCACCACGTGACCAGGGCTCCACAAACTGGGCCTCAAATAATGCACGGTATGTGTCAATACGTCCACACCAACAAACAATGGGCATATCAACACGTAAACCTTACAAAGCTTGTCTCGTGAAATATTGCGCTCGCGCATATTAGACAGGCGTTAAACAAAATTTAATTTATGATCTGTTCTGAGCCCCCTAGGCATGGGACAGTTATTTATTAACGTTTAAAATTCAATATACTAGAATATATTTTTGATGATTTTTGAATGATTGATCATTTAGTAGTATGTATTAAGTACAAACAAGTACTTCTCTTCGCCGGAGTGCGATCTATTTGTGGAGCCTAATGTTATTACTAATTATACTATATTATTAATTATGTAAAAATTACTTTAATTAATTTTAGTATTTTTAATTAAGATATAATCATTTAATATGGGGGCAAACAAGCCTACGGGATGCCTGAAAAGGTAAGCCCATAGACACACATTTTAGTAGGTACGTTGGCGACCTTTAATGGCCTATGTATTATTATAAAGACGCGGTCAAAAACCGACTTCAAAGAAACCAAATTCCACGATAGCTCCTTCGTCCGTGGAGTGGTCTAGATGATAGTGGTGTTAAATGATACGGATTTGAAGAGAATAAGGCCCATTTTGTAATCAGATTGATAACTTTAAGGTTATTAACTATTTCAGGGTATTGATAAATAAGAAGTGAGGAAGAGTTTCTGCATCTGGTACAGGGCAAGACGTTTGAAGCGTTCACGAGATTGACGGCAACCTTCAGCGGAGAGGCAGCAAAAGAAGGTTTTTAACTGGAATGTTTCATGTTTAGCCACCGAGTCCCATATAAACATTGGTTAATAACTTTTATTTTATTGATTAAAAAATAATACAGAAATACCAAATATATCAAAACGGGTTTAGCGTACAATAATAATAAAATAACTTAATAACCACCACACATTTAGATTACCACCGCATTAATCCTAATCTTACACGAATCTAGCAAGCAAGCAAGAATAACCCATAAATTTCAACAAAGTAACCCTTAAAAACTGAGTTCACTTGGCTTAGGCCGGTATGCAACAGTGTACCAGGATCAAGAATCGATCCCGAGCTAAAGAGAAAATAATTTACATTATTTATAGAGTAGAGCCTCTTGGGCCGTGGAGTTCAAGTGTACAGGCGCTAATTAAAGAAGACGCCTGGTAGACACTACGGGTGAACCCAGAGATGGCGCTTTCCTCGCTCAACGAATAAGTATCGCAATACAGCGATGAAATGTTGCCAGCATTAAAGGTACACTACAACAGGGACCAAACTGTTTAAAATTTCTTTAAAAAAAAAATTATTTTTATTGTTGTAAATACACTATTTATATTATATATAGTATAGCTGTTTATTTATTATATACAATTTACACTAGCCATAGTAATTGAATTACGTAATTTTTTTATTAGAAACCGAACACACAACACGTACAAATTGAGACTTATTTGTATGCATTGCTTAGCGTGACCCTGAAATTTGCCATTTTTTTGTCCGCATTAATATTTAAACTTAGGCATAATAAATAAACATGGCTACACAAATACTTATCAAACCCAAATTGTTTTGTAATTGTGTTTAATTTATGAAACATTAGAATTACGACTTTAACAATACTTAACAACGATTTAAATAATTTATCTTATACGAAAGTAATAGATTCCTTACATTCTAAGCACCAATGGACTTTCTATGTGCGCATTGACACTCGCTCGTACGATGAAAGAAACCATCATGAAGACACCGTAGAGAAGGCTGATCACCTACTTGCCTATTAGAAAAAACTGTTACAGATACAGAAGTCTCAGGTCCCGGCCACCTGAAGATACAGATACAGTGAAAATATTCACTGGTCTTCTTACCAAGAGTATTAAATGTATTAAACGGTAATTATATATTTATATACGTTGTAAGAAGATCATATTATCCTTTTTAGATGTGACAAGTCCATAATAGTCAGTTGTGCTTCCGTCACCACTTATTACGTTTGTATTGGCACCGACTTCCATAAAATAGTTTATATAACATATATTTGTATAAATAAATTCATGAACTTCATGGGCATTGTACCTAGGTATCACTGAAAATGTTTAGAAACTAAGAAACGGCTTAATGTAGAAAGTTGCCAATACTTTTATTGTTTTTCGAAGTAATCTCTGTTCCTCTCTACACATCGTCGCATTCGATGGAACTACTAAGACAAGCAGTGGGCCCATTCTTTCTTAGGGGTCTCGTCTATAGCAATTTCGTATGTGTTCACCGCATATTCAGGGCTCGTGAAGCGAATACCTCGAATATTATCTTTAGTTCTTGGGAATAAATTAAAGTCGCAGGGCGCCAGGTCAGGACTGTATGGCGGATGACTCATTATGTCGACACCTGCCATACTCAAATATTCAGCAGTCCGTTTTGCGGACAACAGGCATACCAGTCTGCAGTAACTGTCCTTCCAACTTCTAGCACAACTGTCGCGAAAGGACCTTTCCGACCAAAGAATGAGGAATTCATCTTTTTTCCTTGCCTTTTTTTTCTTTCTTTACCTTAGGTAATAGGCTTATCCTCGAAAGGAAACACCAACTGAGCTGATTGTCTTTTGGTTTCAAGTTCGTAACAATATATCCAGCTTTCATCACCTGTGACGATGTCAAATACAGCATTTGAGTCACCGCCGTTGAACTTATCTAACATTAGGCGACACCAGTCCATGCGAAGGTGTTTCTGTTCGTCGGTTAAAGTATGGGGAATCCATCTGGAACTAAGCTTCCTTGAAACTTGACTCATACCAATGCCTAGGCTTGTCCATATCTGCTGATACGTCACTCTCTTATGCGACGCACAACACTGATGTTATCTGCAGTAGTCGCTGTTAAAGGACATCCCTCACGCGGATCATCATTGATACAAAGCTTAAATTCTTTAAACCCATGGTAAATAGTGGTACGAGATGGAAATTATCTCGCGTTAAATTCATTTTCACCTGTAACAAGAGTTTTACATTTGCCGCCAATTCACAAAAACAAATGACAAATGAATGAAATATACTACATTAGTTTACCAAAGAGCTCTAAAATTAAAATTCAAAAAAAGTTTTCATTTGCAATGTTTCTAACTGGCCAGTTCGAAATATTTTCAGTGTTACAGACGTATTGTCTATTAATTGATTTGACTGATGTACTATTTGGCATTACCTAAGGTGATATTGATTAATGACTTCGCGTTTGCGTGTTCTCACAAGTAATGTACATGCACCTAATTTGTCCTATAAAGTAAGTCATTCTTTTCGGTTCTTATTTAATTACAGTAGAACATAATCAGCAGAATTTTCCAAATTCCGTCTGCAAAAACCAACCTAGGAGTTCAGGCACCTCTCATTCGAATTCTTCGCGATTAGAACAGAATAAAGGCTACTTTTCCAGAGCTTAATATATTCGGTTAATAAAAACAAATCATTGTTAAGCGCCTATCTGGTAGCCAATACACATAGTTAAGCAATAAATTACTAGTATAACCTACCTTTTTAAAAGATAGCTTGTAACTGTACTGTAGAAAATGTATTATATATGATATTGTGTACTTAAATAAATATAATTAACTACTTTAACATGAGTTTGTTGTCAGTTCTTCTCTTCTCTCCCTTTGAGAACTGGCAGGAAAAGTAAATTTTGAAGCATCCATTACTCAAATTAATAAGTGTACATTAAATTACCTATATAAATGATATTTTGATTTAAATTGTTAAATAAGTTATAGTTTATTATTTTTAATGTGTAAAAATAACAGTTAAAATTTCTGTTTGTTAGCGTGTGTATTTTTTATGTTTAAATAATTCAATTAATGCACTTCAATATTAAGTGCGAAACAGTGGTAAGTGGAAATAAATAGTACACAAGTATATATATATATATATATACTTGTGTGTGAGTATACGTGTGTGTGAGTATATATATATATATATATACTTGTGTTAGTATGTATGAGTTAATATGTATCTTATGTTCAATATCCTTTTAAGTAAATTAGGTTAATAATGAATCACATATTTATTAGCCTTAATTTAGGCTGGATCGTCATGTTACATCTGCTTTGAGCAGAGAATATTCATAAAATATATGTTTTAGCGTCTCCTGTAAAGTCAGTATAGCCGATACTATCACCACAAGGTTGGCCACACAACATTATCATCGCATTAAAGCTTCTTTTCTTTAATCTTCAAAACATCAGCTAATATGCTATGATTAAAGCGGATTCCGTCGTATACATCCGTTATTATTACTAGTAATTTGCAGCTCCGAAAATTGGGTAGACTGGGTGTTATTCAGAAGTGGAGTGGACCTGACTCCTGTACGACAAAATCCAATTTGCACGAGTCTTCGAAAATTCATCTATTTGTTCTACCAAAAAATGGTGCTTCAGTGACTGATATTTAAAGAATTGTGATATATGAAACGCAGCGTTGAAAGGCATCACACGCAACGACTTTAAATTAGATTAAAATCACACTGGTATCAATCTTCTATATTGAAACTAACTAAAATAATCACACTTCACTTTATTGTTTACTAACTACTCATTCTTTGTTCACCTCGCCGGCTCCTACGAGGCGTATTGCGAGGCTTACTCCTAAAAGATAAACAAAAGAATAACATTCAGTCTTTTATTTAGAAGTAAATTTAGAATATTCACGACCTACATAGAAATAATAATTAAAAATTCATAAATAGAAAATCCAAACAAATTTAAAAAGTTGCAAAGGCAGTGTATTTTTTAATTTTTCCGCATTCTTTCACCGCATCTTCAGGGCTCGTAAAGCGAATACCTCGAATTTTATCTGAATAAATGCAAGTCGCAGGGCGCCAGGTCAGGACTGTATGGCGGATGACTCATTATCTCAACACCTTTTTTTTTTTTTTATAAAATAGGGGGCAAACGGGCAGGAGGCTCACCTGATGTTAAGTGATACCGCCGCCCATGGACACTCTCAATGCCAGAGGGCTCGCGAGTGCGTTGCCGGCCTTTTAAGAATTTGTACGCTCTTTTCTTGAAGGACCCTAAGTCGAATTGGTTCGGAAATACTTCAGTGGGCAGCTGGAGTGAATGCAATCGTGATGCCAATACGTGAAGCGCCAACGCTTAAACCAGGGCTGTGACCTGCCACCGATCGGCACCGCAGAGAATGGAATAAAAAGTTCCATGCCCTGCAGAACCACTTCGGCGGCAGAGGCAGCGACGGAATCTGGAGCTTCCGACGAAAAGCACATAGGCCCCCAAGGGTAGGACGCAAAGAAAGACCGCATCCCATCCCAATCTGCTGACCGATAGTGCCAAATACGACGACAACCCGAAAAACGGGGCCGAGGAGGGCGCGTAGTAGGCACAGTACTCCGGACCACACAATGATCCGATGAACCCAATGGCGGGTCAACAGAGACTTGATAGGTCTCCGGATGTGAGGTCAGCAGAAGGTCCAACAAAGAGGGTTTATGACCATCCACATCTGGTATTCGCGTAATCGCAGGGACCATTTGTGACAGGTCGTAAGCTAAAGCAAAGTCGTGAAAGGATCTTCCCGCGTGATCGGTGGTTTCCGAACCGAGCCAATCGGCATGGTGAGCGTTAAAATCGCCAAGTATCACGATTTCAGCGGTAGGAACCCCTTCGAGCAGGGAATCTGTAGCCATTTGGATGTGCTCAATGAGTCGCTCAGTTTCGGTATTTCCGCTATGGGACCTATACAGGCATGCGTAGAATCGCGGATGGTCATCGCAGTCTACGCGCAGCCAGAGGCTAGATAGGTCCCTTCCTTCAAGCGACCCGAGGCGACGAGAACAGATATGCTCTCTGACGTACACGCAAACTCCCGCCCGCGGCACAAATGAATGTTCCAATTTGTACCCCGGGTAGGAGAGGTAGGAAGTATCAGCCGGGAAGGATATCTGAGTCTCAGTAAGGAAGAATAAGGCCGGCTTCGCAGTTTCGAGGTGAAAGTGAACCGCGTTAAGATTAGAGTTGAGCCCCCTAACATTGGTAAAGTCCACTGAGAGCGTGGAAGGGGATGCCTTCGGTAAATTCTTCCGTTTGCCCCGAGATCGAAACTTATAGTTTTTTGAGCAGTTTTTGCCCACCCCAGAATACGAAGGGCAGCCTGTGCATCCACCACCGAATACTGATTGTTCCGATGATAGACGCTCAGAGGGGGATTCTCCACAGCGGAAACGTGTGGTACCCCCCTGGGGTAATCTCTGTTTAAATAAACTGCATCTTCATATTCTGGGGGAGGGGGGAATTGATGGGCTCCGGGAGTCTCACTCACCGCACGAAACGCGAGTACAATAAGATGAACCTATTGCATCACTTCACGCCGGTTTTCTGTGAGACAGTGGTACTGCCCCGGTCGTGCCTGCCCGATTGGCTGAAGCCCGAAAGCAACAGCATGGCACTCCCACCTGCCTTAGTCAAATATTCAACAGTCCGTTTTGCGGACTGCGCTGAAGCATTGTCGTGGTGAAGCAGGATCCTGCTTCGAGGGTGCTGCTGTCGAATTTTTTCCAAGACAACGGGCAAACGGCGATTGAGGCACCAGTCTGCAGTAATTGTCTTTCCAACTTCTAGCATAACTGTCGCGAAAGGACCTTTCCGACCAAAGAATGAGGAATTCATCTTTTTTCCTTGCCTTTTTTCTTTCTTTACCTTAGGTAATAGGCTTATCCTCGAAAAGAAACACCCACTGAGCTGATTGTCTTTTGGTTTCAAGTTCGTAACAATATATCCAGCTTTCATCACCTGTGACGATGACAAATACAGCATTTGAATCACCGCCGTCGAACTTATCTAGCATTAGGCGACACCAGTCCATGCGAAGGTATTTCTGGCTGTCGGTTAAAGTATGGGGAATCCATCTGGAACTAAGCTTCCTGACGCCTAATATTTTTTGAACTTGACTCATACCAATGCCTAGGTTTGTCCATATCTGCTGATAGGTCAGGTAGGTGCTCTGATGCGTCGCACAGCACTGATGTTATCTTTAGTAGTCGCTGTTAAAGGACTTCCCGCACGCGGATCATTATTGAGATTGCTACTTCCATGTTTAAACTCGTTAAACCAATTGTTAATAGTGGGAAGAGATGAGGCTGCATTAAGAAATGCTAATTGCAGCCTATCATAGCTTTGTTGTTGTTGTTGAGTAAGTCATAATAAATCATTGACCGAAATTTTTCTCACGTTAGGTTCATGTTACGTGTAACAAGATTTTTAGATTTGCCGCCAATTCACAAAAACAAATGACAAATGAATGCAACATTAGGTTACCAAAGAGTTCTAAAATTGAAATTAAAAAAAAAAGGTTTCATTAGCAATATTTCTAACTAGCCGGTTCTAAACATTTTCAATGTTACCCACGTATTCTTTTTTTTGTCCTGTTAAAAAGGTGTATTGACAATTGTATATTAATTGATTAATAAGCGTAATGTATTATTGTATTAGTATATTTTCTCTAATGTTGTAATGTTCTTAAAGATAAATAAATAACTTAGGCCGTAAAAGTTACTGGGATTACTGAGCATAAAATATCCTCAAATATTTATTTCGTACAAGTAATTTGTATACAATAAAAAACTTATGCTAAACATATAGCCAAAGATGAAATATATACAAAAAGACTCAAACATTTAGGAAAGGAAAAATTTATAAAATTAATAAAATATTTTAGGTATCGGCATAATCATACAGGTGCTGTGTGATGATGCGATAGTGTGAGGGTATGTGCCAGAGAGTGTGTATGTGGGGGGTGGGCTAATGATACAGGTGATTTAGCGCTATGGATACTGTTCGCGCTAAATCGGTGTCAATCAAAGAAGGATGACAATTGTCGATTTGACTTTAACACACAAACCGGAGATGATAGGTGGTGTCTCGGCGCAAGGGAGTTAAATTTTAACCGCTGTCACGTGCGCACTAAATAGATACCGCATACCGTATAGCATTTACTTTTTTTTGATTCATCATTGAAGGATTCAGTGTTTAGAGTGAGATACACCACCGTTGATGGTAAGTGCTAGTTTTAGTCTTATCCATTATTGGATTCCTTTTTTCTTATACTGACACGCGACAGCCGAACCAGCGCATATTATTTCAGCGAGAGAAGGGAGCATCCTGGATATAGCTTCCAGATACCCAGGCCCACACAGATACACTTACCTTACTTACTCCTTTTAAGCATATTCCTAGATAACTTAGACAAGTCAAGGCTTAAATATTAGTCGTTCTATGCCTGGCCTGCGCGATACAAAACCAAGATTTTGCATAGTTGGTGTTGATTTGAGGCATACAAACAAGGCATGATTCTGGTGGACACGAATCTGGTAAGCTGGAACATGGAAGTGCAATCCTTCTAGAAGTGATTTGAATTTTATTTGAGATGTTGTTATGTATCATTATAGCGTATTACTTTCGTCAAGACTCTGTTTATCTTAAAGTCGATTAAAAATCTATGAAATGAACAGTGCCTGTTCCAGAAGGGATAAATAAATAGTGTAAACATACAAAATTTCTGGTTTATCAATATATCTATATGTTATCTCACACGAGCTGGCTTATCAAGATATTCTAAATATTCTAAGTCTATATTTGGATTTTGTTATCTAGGTAGGTAACTAGTACCTAGGTAACTGTAATTTTAAGACAGTTTACTTTTCGATAGCTCCGGTGATACTCGATATCGTTTTATGTTACGATACGAATGTAATCGAATGGCTATTGAAAAGTTTATCAGCGCTCCGTGAGCGTATTTGGAACTAAAGGCACGAGAATGATTCAAATTTCTAATTTACCCGTGGCGCTACAACCTTTTTAGATCTGAGCCTCAGATATATATATTGTTACGAAGATGGGTCGACTGCAATGTTTCTAGATTTTTCCACTAGTTAAAAAACTTTTCAGCAGGCTGTAATATGATTTCTGACCGTTTCAGGAGAGGGTCAATCACATATTAGAAAATTGTAATTTCCATAATGTTACCCTAGTTTTCAGGAAGCTGAAACCTTTTTTCAGTCGGTTTCAGAACATGTGTAGTAGAGTGGTGTAGTTTTCAGGAGACCCGTTTTCAGGCGTTTTCAGGCCTAGTTATACCCCTTTGATGAAGGAATATTCTAGACCGAACTTTCTAGGTGAGACAAGGACGAAATGATACGAGAGAGAGAAGATCAGAACTTTCTCGAAACTAGACGAGCACTCTAGAACGCCGTACGACAAGGACGGAGCAACGTGCGAAAGAGACAAAGAGTGCGGACGTTCTAGAATTGTGCAATCGCTACTCAGTAGCAAGCCCGCCTAGAAAGTTCTCGAATATTGTTTAGAATTAATCCCAGGGATATATAAGCGAGCCGAAATGCGACTAGTCGCCTTTAGTTTTGAATGCAATTACACGAGAGGAACACCGAAGCGATAAAGTGCGAATAAAGTGAATACAAGTGATAAAGTACTGTGTGAAGTGTGCATAAGTGGAGTAATTAGTGACTGTGTTTTTGCGTGCAATTAGTGCATCTCTGCAATTAATTTGTGCCCATAAATTCCTCATTGATTTATCAAGAAATAAACCTTTGAAGAAATCTACGGCATTTTCTATCCGATCCCCTAGCTCGTAACAATATGTTTCATGATCATTTGTCAATATAATAGGCAAGTAGGTTCAGATCAGCCGCTTGTGCCTGACACGCCGTCGTATTTTTGGGTCTAAGTCATGCCAGTTATATCCCGATATTTTCCTTCACCGGACAAGCGAATGTTAAATGCGCAAGTAGATAGAAAGTCCATTGGTGTACAGTCGGGGTCGAACCTACGACCTCAGTGATAAAAGTTGCACGCTGAAGCTACTAGGGCATAACTGCTCACCGTGCCTCACCTTAGCCTTTCTAAATTTTATGTCCCCCTAGTAACATACTTATTTTTTAATATTAAAAAGTCATTTAAATAATAGGAAATCAAATGACAATTGTTAACGAAACACAGTAAGTAAATTTTCAAAACATAATGAAAATTGAAATTCAAATACAAAATAATTTCAAATCAAATTGCTCCCTATTGGGTGAAAACACTGAAATATACTATATTTGAACGTGAACAATTCAAAACGAACTGTCATTATATTTTTTGTATGTTGCTTTTTAAGTAATTCGCCACCTAGACTGACTCCAGCATAGCCTTTTTAACTAATCTTTTCATCACAGCTTAAACGCAATCGAAACGAAATACTAAAATGAAACTGCAATGGTACTGATTGGATTTTAAAATCTCAAAATCACCCAAAAGTTTCATGAAACCGGCCAACTATTTATTTACAGCCTGGCCAAATTTCCACTAAAAATATTATACAATAAGTTTAAGACAGCAGACCTATTGGATAGGCAATACGGAGTGTAGCGTGAAGAGATTCCAATGGCATCCCCTAGCAAGCGTTTGATTGAAACGCAAAATGCAAGCGTTGCCGTCCCAAGCGAGCCTGGCGTCGTACAGTTCCATTAAAGGCAAAGAGAGCCGGAAGTACTTGAGGCGAGGGGAATTACGAGGCTCAAGACCGAACGCGATGGAGGGCTCACCTTGGACAGCCTCTGCCCTGACAGTAATAAATTAAGTTAATAAAATTAAGAGCTATCAATCTTGTGAACCATTCTAAGAACATGTATTAGCTAGATTACATAAAACAAAAAAGTTAAAACGAGTCGGACAGAAATTAGAAAGCATTCGTTTGTTTGTTTGTTTGTCTAATATTTATATAGGTCGGCCAGTTTCCTGTTGCGCATACCTGCGTGGAAAATATAAACTCTAGTAGAAATACATAGAAATACATTTATAAATGTTATATAAACATGTACATGTGTTACGTAAGGCGTGTGAATTTTAAGTGTAAATAGATATTTTTCAAAAGTTTAATTGGGCAGAGTGTAAGGAGTAAGTTTAGAACTGTGTGTAAATGGGCAGGAGGCTCACCCGATGCTAAGAAACAGCGCCCATGGACACTTAATGCCAGAGTGCTCGTGAGTGCGTTGCCGGCGTTTGAAGAATTGGTACGCTCCCCTAGGACCCTAAGTCGAATTGGTTCGCAAATACTTTAGTGGGCAGCTCCGGTGCAGTGGTGCGCGGCAGAAACTGCCTTCAAAAACGTGAACTGTTGAACGATGGACGTGGTGATATGGGTGGAAATTCGAATTCTGCCTCGACGTTCGACGATAAAAGAAGATGCAGAGAGACCCTACGGTACGGCTCGGAAAGTGTCTGATCGTCAAACTCAAACTCAAAATATATTTATTCATATAGATATAACTACACTTATGAACGTCAAAAGGAAGTTAAATTAATTATACATTTATGTTCTGTTATGTAATATATGTTTGTACTGCAATAGGGCTGAGTTCAAATTATTATTATTATTATTATTCCTACACATCAGCTATATAAGTAATTTACAAATTTATAGCCAAAATTACCACAAAAACAACAATAAACTTGTTAGTATTGAGGAAAAACAGACTCGTTATTAGGAGTTAATTGTATTTTTTTTATATTGCATATAGTTACTATGTGTATATTTAAAGTGGATAAATAAATAGTATTCTTGACTTTCAGTAAGAATAGATTTAAACAGATTCCTATAAAAAAACACATTAAAACATTAAAAAATAATTAGTATTGTTGTTTTGCCTGAAGCTTACTTCTAAAGCGCTATATTTAGAAATATAATAAAAAGCGGAATATGGAAATACCTAAACAAAGATAGCTTTAATCCGTTCAAAAAGTGTTTTTCTTAATGTGTAAAGGCTATTTTAACAAAAGACAATACTAAAAGACTAGAAGACATTTGTAACCAACGGTTTCTATACACGAATTTCTGTATAAATGATATGCCCATAACCCCCCTGTGGATAATCCCCGTCTAGATCACCATCAGAACATTCAGCATTTGGTGGTGGACGAACAGGCTATCATTTGTATTCTGTAAGATGCAACTCTGCACCAGTACCAAATCTAAAAAGGTCCAAAACGCTATTATCTATGCTACCCCATAGAGATTATTCACTTTTCCGGTACACGACTGGTTTTTAGGGTTTTCCGTGCAATTTTTCAATTTTTTTCTCCTTAAGAACTTTCCTAAGAGTTCAAGGAATAAAAATTACTCAAACTGGTCCAGCATCTTCAAGTTTTGAACTTAGCAACATAGTTTGCGATACATTTTATTTATAGAACAAACAAACGAGCAAAAGGGTTCCGATGAAATTATCTGATGTTAGTGATAGCGTCCATGGCTCAATGCCAGAGGTCTCGCGATTGCGTTGCTAAGAGATAGTCCATCCTATAAAACAATTACAAATGGTTGATCAAAGAAACCAGCAAGCTCAAACAATTGAATAGGACCCATGCTGGACAAACGCCTGGCCTCGTTTCCCCTTGAGTTGAATGCCTTTGTGCCAAGGTGCCGTCTTGAGGCGGACGAAGTATTACAAATATTCTTAACCTATGCAGTGTCAATCAATCATATCAAAATATATAATTATTTACAATTAATAATTTATAAACAGAAAACAAATGTAAAGTTTGGTCCTTTGACCCTGTCCTTTGTCCCTTGGACAGAGTACCTTTAACGCTGGCAGCATTTGCTCGCTGTATTGCGATACTTATTCGTTGAGCGAGGAAAGCGTCACCACTGCCTATTGGGCTTGTTTTTATTACCTAAACTATAACGGAAATATTTCAAGAAATCATTGGTGGTAAACCACCAATTCTTATAATACACTTATAATAGAAATACAAAAATAATTTATATTAAATTGAGAAGAAGATTACAATTTCAATCTTTTTTTAGGTATCTGTGTGTCCTTTTTGGCAAAGGCCTCCTCCAAGTTCCGAGATTCCTCTCTGCAATGTGCCACTCTTTGCCATGTACAACCTGCTGTTCTTTAATTTGGTCTGCTGTACCTTGGGCACCAGTTTAGTACATTTTTGGTCCACTTTTATGTTCCTATTGCCATGTGCATAAGTTGTTTTTCACAAGTGTTTGCGACAAGAAAATATAAAAATTTCACAAAATTTACGACTTTATCCCCATGATTGAGTTCAAATATTCATGACTATTAGTCTGTTAGTGACTATATGACTAAGAGTCGTCAAATATCTTTTATGGCCGATAATTTTTTATAACTATATATACAGATACATAACAAATAGTCATTAATGAAGCACTCTGTGTGGGACATTGTCGGGTCAGATATAAATTTATATAATTGTTTTACATATAGCATTAGCAGCATAGCCCTCAAGCCTACCTGAGCTATTAAGAATCCGTTATAGATTTTTCTATTCTATGGAATATATAATCTATAACTGTCAAAATGGTCTGTCTTTAATTTCCCGCTAAAATGGAATGTCATAGAGACATCCATACACAGAACTGAAGTAAAACGCATTTCATGTAGAAAAATAAACGACTCGTAGGCATTACCAATGATGTTTAAATATTGGATAATAACGTGGCAACCTATTTCGAACTATTGTTTAAAGTGTAATTGTAATCATAAAGCAAGAAACATTGTAATCTTAGATACGTTTATCGTTTTAAAATAGCTAATACGTTAAAAATAATTCATAATGTGCGTGTGCTCCGCTTGGCGACCACATTCGAAATAATAATTGTATTAAGGAAACATGAGCGCGCATGTGTTTGTTTGTTTGTTTACCCGACAATGACGTCATATGTTTATTCTCGCGGGTGGAATGGGGCTACGCGGGCTAGACATTTTTATTTTATCTTTTTTATAAGATTTTAAGATTACAGGTAAAATATAGGTATGGTTTTCCTTCATAAATTGCTTAGTCGTAAAAGCGTTATTTTGTTATTATATATTTATGTAACAGTTTAGTTAGTTCTGGTTGCGTGTTTTCATTAATTATTAAAATAGTTAATTCTTACCTTTAAAGTTAACATTTATTTGTTACAGAACGCAGGATATATCCATGGACCCAATGCTACGTCCAGTCGTACCCAGACCTAAAATTTTCGCGAACACAGTTACATAATTAAACACTGACACTTATCAATTTGAAGACTGGACACAGACAATTAAAAAAGGAAGTAAGTAGTAGTTGATTGTCGGGATGTCATTCTAGCCAGGTCGCCCCTTGTTTACACACGCACACAACAGTGCACACGCACACTACACCACGCCCGTCGCTTATTTAGGTATATTGTTGTTTATTTTATTCGGCGCTATGCTCTACCACGGGCGAGCCTTTCGACTCAGTTTTAACGCACGTTTGAAACGACAAACTATATGTTATGTTCGCTCGGTAATTATTCAAATCGGAAGCGACTCTTAAATCAGTTATTTTTTGGCCGGCTCTTGTCTCCGCGTATCCTTAGTTAATCATAGTTTATTTTTATCACGACGTGTTAATAACAGTGGGGGCCTCCATTTCGCTCTAGTATTTGTTACAATCGCTCGCGGAAACGTCGAAAAATTCGCGAAATTTGTTCACCTAGAGACCTATTAAATACTTTTTGGACGCGGGAACATTTTGAATGTTCGTATTTTGGCGGGAACGCGTGTGATGGCTGTGTAGATTGAACAATGTTTTTTTACGTATTCGAGGTTAGGCGGTATACTAGATGTTTAAACAAGTGTGTTTTCTAATGGATTTATTTTGAGGTGAGTTTAAATTTACTTGTGTTGGTGTATTGTTTGTTCGTGTTTATGTGTTCGGTGGCGGGAAACCGAATACTCAGCCGGTTCTTTGCATGTGTGAGTATACAAATAATATTTATGTGTGTGTTTATTGTCACTTTGTTTAAGAGGGGACACGAGGAGGGACTTGTCATGCATTTAGGCGAAGCTTGACGAGTATTTTTTTAAATTTATTTGAAGAAAAGTTACGTCATGGCACGTGTAAGAATATAAAATTTTATTTGATACAAATAAATCATGTAAACACGAAACGCAAAACGGATATCTTTTTGATTAAATTGAGGGAATTGTAGAGTGATATGAAAACTTACTAGCTATCTACCTAGTACGTTTAATGCGGAAGTATGAGGTTCGAATCCCATATAATAATAAGAGATATCAAACTTACTCTATAATCTTTCATTTACATAGTTTATTGGTGTATATATGTAAAAGGTCATGAGTTCGATCCCGCTGAAATAATGCTTTACAGAAGTATTATCAGGCGATATGAATAAAAGGCAGGCATAAATGTGTCGATTCCATTGGGGGTGATATAAGTATTTCATTCTATCACTCGGATCGGTCTCTTTTCGACTGTGAAAATCTTATAAGATACCGATTAGTAGGTTAACGTGTACACATAAAATAAAAATAAATTAACATATTATTAAAAGTAGTTTAATTGTTAAAGTAGTCAAATTTTAAATTAAGATTTTGAGCTAATTTAATATTTTTAATCCGATAAATTTTCTATTAAATGTTACATACATACCAAAGTTTTTATTATAGTTCTAAACACGCCCCTTTTGGCTTCTGATTATATACGTAAACAAATAGCAGACATATGAAACATACATATAGGTATTAATTTATTATTTACATATATGTATTCACAGACTATAATCGAGGTCATGCAAAAACTAGACAGGTAACGTTATATCAAAGTTTTAAAAATATGGTTTCGCAGATAAGAATTTGCTTGTTTCAATTAAAATATTTTTTCAAACATGCGATACTCAGATATCATGGCACATTACGATCTAGCCTAACTTAATACTAATAAGCAATTTAGGTGTAACGTAATTTACTAATAAGCATATTTAACATATGAGAGTGTTCAACAACGCTTACAATCTTCATTAAGGGGGAGACACTCTAGTCTTGTGTACTATTTTATTCCACTGTTAAGCACTTAAGAAGGTACTAACACTGTTTCACTAGTTCAAACGACTGTTAATTTTCAATCTTCTCACTTCTTGAATTTCAATTTTATAGATAAAAAAAAAATAAAAAAAACTTTTGGGTCTGTGGCAGTAAATATGCCTTAATTGTTGGCAACACTTCCTCGTATTACCATACTTATTCGTCGAGGAAAGCACCAGTTGTCTACTAACCTCTGTGTCACAGCCCCACTCCAAAGGGAACAAAATCAAAGTTATAGGAAAAACTCTTGGTAACTCTTTTGACTTTTGTCTCGTTCGAGGAAGGTGAGACGAGGCTAATGTGTCCTAATATTAAGCATCCCATACTGTCCGTCCATCTTAAACGTTTCGTCTGTGGCATTATACCTTTAATACTATCAGCATTTCCTCGAATTACGATACTTATTTGTCGAAGAAAGCACCAACTGCATCTTACGTGTGTCAAAAACGTTTTTGACTCAGTCAGCACTAAGAATCGACTCTGAATCTGAAAAACCCAGAGGTCCGAGGTAGAAAAGTCCAGGCTCTCAGGGTTGAGAGGCGCACACTTATAGGCACTTATATATATATATATAATAACTATATATATAATAACTCATAAGGGTAGTAGCAGTATCACTTGTCATCAGATGAACCTTCTGTTCTATAAAAAAAAAAGAAATTAGATTATATGCCTCTTTGTAATTGGCTGGTATATTGTCTAAGTTAGAATCATGTACATTATACGTAAGTATTCACTTTTGGCTTTGTGACTCAACATTTTGGCCTCCGAAAGATGTAATAGAAACTATTAGACACTCTTGGGCCATGGGGTTCAAATGAATAGGCGCTAATCTAAGATTTATTGGCGCATGGTGATCCCAGAGCTGGTAATTTCCTCGCTTCCAGTACACTACCATAGGAACCAAACTGTTTTAATTTTCTATTTATTAATCTTTTATCATAAATCAATATTAAACATTTATAGTTTATCGTGTTCCAGATATTTACTTATAAAAATTGTCTAATTGCATCGCTTTAACTAAACTACGCATTTATCTCTCAAATGGCGTAAAGATAATATCACAGAACAAGGTATATTAATACCACAATATTACAAAAAAAGGTTTAACTATAAAGATTTGCTTTTTTTATATAAGACGTTTAGTAGACGTTATAGTTAATAAATTCCTTAATGAATTGAAATACATTTTACTTTTAAATAAATTAAGCTGTGCTTTTTTTTAATATAACAAGGGGGCAAACAGGCAGGAGGCTCGCAAGTGCTTCAACGGGCTTAAGAACTCTGAAATTGGTTTGAGATCCCATTAAAAATATTACTAGCAATTCTCTTTAATCAAATTAAAGCTTTCATAATTAGTAGCAAGCGTGTGAACGTTTTTCGTGCATCCTGTTGAATACCAAGCAGAATCATTTTTACTGTTGTATTTTGTATTAATCTATGGAGAAAAAATTAACTTCCTTTGAATGGAATTCGATTGATACACTATTGATTGAAGGCCTTTGTTTATGGTAACAGATAATGCAATAGCAGGAGTCGTCACTGTGGTAATACCTGTGGTTGTATTAAAGATTGGTGCGCGGCAAGAGCTGTTGTTGAAGTCGTAATGTCAAGGAACCTTGACGACAGTATTGTCTAATAATAATTAACGCGTACATATGTAAAATAAATATTAAAATAATTCTTTATACTATGAATGTTGATAATCTATGTCAAAACTGGTTTTCTAAAAGCGGAGAGCACTGTTTATTTTTTAAATTGTTTGCACAATAAACATAACGAGTACTTAATTCTTAGATAAGGTATTTATTCTACTGATTACACACAAAAGCGGTATTTTACCTCAGATGTTAGAAAATTCACATATCATATGTTGGAAATCATATAACATAGAGGCAATATTTTAAATTCAATTAAGCGTTTAATAAGTAAAATCAATTCAATTTATTACGACAATAATAACGGAAATTCTAAAAATGTTCTAACGATAAGTTTGGACGCAGGATATGAATGTAGGACTTCCGAATTCATACGGATACAAGTAAAGATTATAAACAACCATGGGCTAGTATTGTCTTTGGTTAACATAGCTTTTACACATTGAAATAATTTTTTTTAACCGTGACCACGCACGCTGTAAAGCACGCGAAACGTCGGAAATATTTAAATTTAAAATTATGTAAAATAATTATGAGTTTATAATAATACAAATAGCTTTAATCCGGTTAAATTTTTTTTTCTAACAATGGGCGATCTCTAAGGTTATACCTGATACCATCTGACTCCTAAGTCATAGTTTGTCGTTCCTTTCTGAATCTCGACATGACCACCTGATATCATGACTGTAGATGAGAGTTTTACCAAGGAAGCGTTAAATACGCTCTGTATTTAGTATTACACATTCAGGTTGCTATTGGACTTACCGAGGTTCTGCAGTGCAGTATAACCAAGACTTGAACTGAAGGTTGCTTCCTCGGAAGGAAAGCATATTTGATGTATCGTGTTGATCACAAACAACACGCTTTTCTTGACACGTTGGTATGCTGTCCATATACTATAAGTCTTTTTGTTTTGTTTCCTTACCAATAACAACATAGCCACTATAACCGAATTTTTAACTCTAATTCAAACAACATATATGGATACATATATTTGTCGTCCAACTATGATTTTGTTCCCTTTGGAGTAGAGACTCTTGAGCCGTGGGTTCAAGTCCACAGGCGCTAATAAAAGATTTAAGATAGTACCGGTGACCAGAGCTGGTGCAATAATAATTATTGTTTGGTAATATTGTTGCACACGGCCCTATGGCCAGTGAACACAGATTTTTAGTTGCTTTATCTTTGCTAGAAATTTGCGGGTTATTCTTGCCGTATTTAATATGTTTTTTGAAGCATAATATAAATGGATATCGAGACGTCTAACAATTAATTATTATCATTATAAAAGGTGGAATATCCAATGGTTTTATTGTAATTATAACGTTTTAAAAACCCAAAAAGAACAAGTAGCAACTCTTGGTCTTGGGCTCAGAGGTTCTGGTTCTGTTTCCTTATTCTTAAATCGATAAGGTAACCCACAATTTCTGGATCATGACGGTTACCTCACCATGTTTTCCTTCACCGTATGAGTAAGTGTTAAAAGCGTATGTGGAGGAAGGACTTGAATTTCAGAGCCAAGTTTCAGGGACATACTTTAACCATTATAAAAGTTTCACAGTCCTGAAATTATAGAGTATAAGTATTTTTTTATTGTGAAATCACGGGGTCGCAAACGCAAAGGAAGGATTGTGCACTGTTCCTTCAACCTAAATTAATTATCTCGATCAGTCTTACCACGGCTGGCCCGAAGGCTGCAGTGTCTAGAAGGCCGTGAAAACATCGTGAGCGCATTTCACCCTGAAGACATGATCGCAGTCATGTAAGCGCAGTTCGTAGGTGTTGCACGCTTAAGCCACTTTTTTTTTTTTTTTTTTTATGAAGGAGGTAAAAATGCACAGCTGCAGGCCCGCGAGCGCATGCAGTCGCTATCGCGGGGACTGTGGGGATGGTTAACTCTTATCCCTCTGCTAATCAGAGGGGAGAAACCCGACCCACTAAAATTTCCTCCTGAGCCCTCCATATCGCCTGCTATGCCGGACACATTCATTCTGAATGAATGACGTCTGGCACCGCATTGAGTCCCCCGGGGGTCGCACTAGGCATTCAACCCAGGGAACTCAGGCGAATATGACTGCATACGGACTCAGCGACGGCGCAGGGGGATACTGTTGGGCAAACGCTCCTCGCGTCTTGCCCCCGCACCCCCGCCTCGCCGCCGCCGAGCACAACCCCTTCGGCCATCGCCACGCACCTCCCGCTGACGCTCGGCAACCTCCTTCTGCAGCAGGACATGCTCACAGAAGAAGGCCACCGCACGCCATGCCTCTTGGCTACCAAGCATTGCTGCAACAACGCTCGGTAGCGAGAGGTCCGTCCCGACGACCGACACTAGGTCATGGCGTTGCCTCGACCAAGTGGCACAATCGGCCAGGGTGTGCTCCGCCGTGTCCTCTGGGGCACCACAATGGTGGCAGATGGGAAGGGTTTCCCGCCTCGCCACCCTGTGCAGATACCGCCCAAAGCACCCATGCCCAGACAGTATCTGCGCCATCCGAAAGGACACGGCTCCACTCGGGCGATTCACCCATTCCCGTAGGCATGGGCGAATCGCCTCCACGGTGCGTACTCCCGCCCTAGGCATAGCCAGATCATGGGCCCATCTATTAAAGGTGGCCTCCCTGGCTTGCCTCCTTGCCGGTCCGACCAGTTCAGCCCATCGGCCACCTGCCCTAGTCTCACACTTGAGACGATACAGGTCGCCTAGGGCCAACGCCTCTAACTCCCAGGGGGGAGTCCCCGCCAACAGGCACGCCGCCTCGAACGAGACGGTCCGGTAGCATCGAGCCGCCCGAACCGCCATCACTCGCTGTGGCCTCCTGAGTAGGGTGCGGTTCCTCGCCCTCAGCCTATCATCCCATACAGGGGCCCCATACAATGCCATACTGCGTATGATTCCGCAGTACAGCCTCCGCACACTCTGCTTAGGGCCCCCAATATTCGGCAATAGCCTTGCAAGCGCCCCCGCCGCCCCTACAACCTTCCCCCCGAGAGCTTCAAAGTGGGCCTCGAAGTTCCAGCGGCCATCCAAGACGAGACCAAGGTACTTCATCTTGGACGCCACCGGAACCCCCACTCCTTCCACCATCAAGACCGCCCCAGGAGGTGGACCATTCCTAGGGCCATGGAACAATAGGGCGTCCGTTTTTTCAAGAGACACCCTAAGGCCCAGGGCCCTTATCCGTCTCACAACAAGAGAGGTGCCGACCGTTGCGAGTCGAGCCACCTCCCCATAACTTGCCCCGTTGGCCACTACGAGGGTGTCGTCTGCATAGCAGAAGACGCGCAATCCCGGAAGAAGCGCGCCCCTCAACACCCAATCGTAGGCCATGTCCCACAGAAGCGGCCCAAGGACTGAGCCTTGAGGAACCCCACACCGCACAGGGTGGTAGGAGATCGTGCCCTCCATGTTGGAGTACACGATCCATCTTTCCGCAAAATAGTCCCCCACTATTTGCCGCAGATACAGTGGGACCTCGAAAAACTCAAGTGCCTCTCTGACCACACCAAAAGGGAGACTATTGAAGGCATTCGCAATATCTAACGATACTGCCAATGCCCTCCCCCCCCCGTCCACCACCCCACTTGTGTGGGACCTCAGGTCCCAAAGAGCATCAAGCGTCGACCGTCCCGCTCGGAAGCCGTACTGCGCCTCGCTCAGATCTGGCCCCTCAGCAGAGAGGTGCCGGCACAATCGAGACGCCACAACCCACTCCAGCGCCTTGCCCGCCTCATCCAAGAGGACGATAGGGCGGTAAGCCGCCGAACTGTCTGCCGAGCGCCCCTCCTTACGCACTAGACACAGTCGTCCCGTCTTCCAAGCCACCGGGAACCGTCCACTGCGTAAGCATGCAGTGTACAGCTCCCGGACGGAGACCTCCATATGAGGGAGGACTACTGCCAGGACACGCGCATGTACACCATCCGGGCCAGGAGCTTTCTTGCGGGCCTTGAGACGGGTCAAGATAGCCTCCATCTCTATGTCAGAGACTTCCGGAGCCATCTCTCCGGCCGCTTCCACTACAGTCGCCGCCATACACGGAGGGACAATGTCGGGAGGCAAACGCTTAAGCCACTAGGCCAACACGGTTCATATCCGATCAGGTATATTTGTGCCTCTGTTCTTATTTAAAGTAGGTAATTTTCGACACAGCTAGTCTGTGTGTGCTCGCACGCGTGTAGGCGTGACGAGCGATAGCGTTATCGTGAGCCTTGCAAAAATACACAACAAACATTTGTAGTATATGTTAGAAAATGAGATTCAAATGCAGGTAATATTTTGTTTTTTAGTTTATATATTAAATAATATAATTATTATTAATCATTATATTATTTATATATTCAATATGTTGTGTAGTTTAGGTTTTCTAGTGTATTTCTTTGTCTGTTTTTTATTAACAGGGGGGCAAACGGGCAGGGGGCTCACATAATGTTAAGTGTTATCCATGGACACCCTCAATGCCAGAAGGCACGCGCATGCGTTCGTTGCCCGCCTTTTAAGTATTGGTACTGTGAATTTAAAATTTCATTTTATTTCCGTGCCATACATGAATAATTTGATCATAAAGTGTTGTTTGTCAATTCATTCCTTGGAAAAAATGGTAATACAAGGTTAAACAAGTATATCAAGGTTATATTGGTGTAAAGTTTGACAGATTACTGTAATACACATGTATGTGACACACACTAAGTCTAGCCTTGTTAGACAGTGAACTGTAGCACATATTTTGTGTCGTCTCCAGATGCCATCTCTGTCATTATTAGAAAAATGCCGTTTATGCCAAATAAATATGGTAAATTTTTAGTTTATGCCAACGTAGGGTCACACCGCACAAGGAGGCAGTTGGATTGTTAAGGTGGTTATTCCAAAATTGTATAGAATCATTTGGAATATGAATTTCAGCTTTACATTATTTGTTTTGAAAATTTACTTAATTGTGTTTCGTTAACAACTTCCTAGTGATATCTCCCTAAAACTTATTATTTAAGTTTCGCAAGTAAACAATTAAATTGTTTAACATTAAAAATTATCTCTGTTATATAGGGGTATAAGAATTTTAAAAAGACTAAGATGCGGCTTTAAAAAACGTTGAATAATACTGGTATATGGTATTGCGCAATTTCCTTCACAATACCATCAAGAGTTATGAGCATACTAAAATTTTGACACCAAAAATTTGTGTAGTCAGATTTAACTAATTATTATGAAGCATCTGTTATTCCCTATACTAGTTTTCAGTACGAAATTGCGCCTTGCTACTGATAAAACAAAACAACCTAAAATGTTTTAACCTCGAATTCTAAATAAGTGACTATCAACAATACTTCCGACCTCGTTATTATATCCTAAATATTCAGACACGTGTATTAGGTTTTCTTTACGATTTATTCCAATTGTAGTAAGCATTTTTCAGTAGTAATCTGGATTTTCAAACAATACCTAGGTAGTCTATTTAATATTAATAACATAGGTTTCTCCCCTGGAGTACTCTATTTAAAATTCCAAATTTTATCTTAGAAACTGTTAGAAACAATTTTATCATTCGTTATTGTATGATGGTGATTAGAATGTACTGTACGTAAAGGCGAATTCATTCGTTTGTTTGTGATTGGTCATCGGATCGTGTCGAGTCCCTGTGATTCGTCGCCTTAATTCAGTTTGATGGCAGTTTTTGCATATGTTCAAATAAAACACTTTGTTTGAAGCTGGGTAACAACTGACTTTAATGGTTTAAAATATGAGCTTATAACTAATATAAACTTACGGGTAGTGGGGTTGACGCAAACTAAAACTAACTTGCTAGGCTAAGGGTTTACAAATCATTTTTTGAGAATGTTAAAATACAATTTATAGGTGTAAAGGCTCATTCCTGTTTCAAGTAGGCGATGATTGTTTACATTTCGTTTACGCTTAAAATTAATTACTAAAATATTATATGTAAATAAACGAATGTTGGGTCACATAACTCTTGATATTGTTTTATACCTAAATAATTATATAAAAAAACTATGTTAATAATTTAAGAAGAAATTTGTATATCACAAATATTTACTAACAAACCAAATACAGTATGTATAATCATGATTTACGTCATAAACATATCACCTAAAATAAACATTATGGCTTATCTGATATACCTATATTGACTGTTTATTCGAGATAGGTAAGTTTAAATAAATGACTAAAGGCGTAAACTATTTTGCAACTTTAGATTCAATGGATTCATTTAGCATGCTTCGAAATCGGTAGAGCTGACCTAGAAAGATGAGAGAAAAAACTTTAGTATACACAATTAAAGTGCAGTGTTGGTCAAGTGGCGTCAGCGTGCGACTCTCAACCTTGAGGTTGTGGGTGCGATTCCCGGCTGAACACTAATGGACTTTCTATGTGCGCATTTAACATTCGCTCGAACGGTGATGGAAAATATCGTGAGGAAATTTGCCTTTGACTCAAAAAGGCGACGGCGTGTATGAATCACAGGAGATTGATCACCTATTTTGAAAGGACATAAATCTGAAGCTAAGAGCTAAAAAGGTTGTAGCGCAACTGGTTTGTTTTATACACTTAAAACAATATTTAGAAAGAGTCGGCCATTAAATAAATGTAGTTAATTACTCATTAAGTGACTGACAGATGTCAGGAAGGTATTCAAAGATTTTAACCAATTGGTTCTAAACGCACGGTTATCTCTTAATTAATGCTTCTGCGGAATAAAGAGGTCGATATGATACATGATTAACAAAAATAATCCAAGTAGTTCAATATAAAAGATAAGGTAAAGGATTTATAACTGCAAAAGAAAGTAATTCATAAAATAACTTGTTGAAACAATCCTTAAGAAATTTATAGTTTGTCAAGCGATTTAATAACAATGCGATGTCCATAGAAAAAAGGCATTGAATATTATATTCGGAAAATAATCTATATCTTTAAGCATGAACTCGTCATGATTCACATGGCCTATATAATATACTGTCATTAATATTGACATAGTGGATATATGTTTCGTCTTTCTGGGTGTCGGGCATCAACTATGATCATTCTTCGGTGCTGGACATAAGTCGACAATGGTAACCTTTACTGTATGAGCGAGCGTTATTTGGGATATATGAAATAAAAAGTTTGTGATTAGGAAATGGATTTGATTGGCCTTTCATCGTTCACACTTATACTCCATAGTAGTCACATTATTGTGCTCCAGAACTGGGATTATATCAAAATGCTTATGTGTTTTTAAAACACAAATTAGTTCAAGCATTCAATCTACATAGAGCCGTTGTTACAAGCAATTATTTACCATTTACGCAATTATGTTGAGAAACAAACAATGCTCTATGGGAAAATGGTTCGCTTTCCTAACCTCACACATACTATGCAAACATGTACCCAAGTTAAAACGGTTTTATGAACGCGACTTTAAGCTTTTCATTTTAAACTTCCGTTTTAATTCCATATTCAAATTATTAATATAAATAAAAATAAATCAATGGCGCTACAACCTTTTTAGGTCTGGGCCTTAGATTTCTGTATCAGTTTAATGATCATTTGCCAATCTAATTGCCATCTGTGGCTGACACACGCCGTCGACTTTTTGGGTCTAAGGCAAGCCGGTTTCCTCACGATGTTTTCCTTCACCGTTCGAGCTAATATTTAATGCGCACATAGAAAGAAAATCCATTGGTGCACAGCTAGGGTTCGAACCTACGACCTCATGAGAGACCCACGCGAGAAGCCAGTAGGCCAACACTGCTCTGCTTAATTTATTAATATACATTTTAATATTTAACTTTTAGGAATTTTATACTTAAAAGGGTTCCAAATCATACACATTGTATAGCAAACTCATTTTTCTGTTTCCTAACCTCAAGTCTGTTCGTTAACCACTGTAAAACATGAGCAGCGCTCCGTGGACGCATTGCGAACTAAACGGAAGCACACTCAGTCATCTAAAACTCAGAGACTACGAATTACGGTACAAGTTATATAATAAATTAAAGATGAGCAACACATAACTAAATTATACAATTTCATTAATTCATTATCAGAATGTATATAAATTATTGTAACTGTGTCTGAACTGTTTAAGAACTTTAGATTTATCGCACTTTGTTCTTGACCAATTTTTTTTATCTCAATGTTTATTCGTTCGCCAATATTTATAATTACATAAACGCTGATAAGATTTTTTATAAACAATCATCTTATCGGTGTTTCAGGCAATAAAATTGTTTGTTGGTTGCTAATATGCGATAGGTAGAGTTTTTAAGAATTGTAAAACTTTTTTTTTATTTTGACCATTCTTAAGACGATATTATATCTTGATTCGTTACTACTCAGGCGGCCGAGGATGTAACACAAAAAAACGATTGTGTATTCCGTTAATTTGTGGTTCAATATTTAGTCCAATACGAGTAACACGCAGTCCACATGTCTAGTCATTTAGACCAATCACTATTGAACGCATCGTTTCGTGTTACGTCTGTGTTTCGTTTTTCGTTTCCACTGCCCAGAATTCAATATCCATTGATATGTGATATCAATCAAATCAGAATAAAATTCTATCAATCCAAAAAACTAGACTTTGTTTAATTTACAGATAAAAAATATAAGCATAAGTTTACGTTTAGGTACGTTTTAAAGCAGTAAATAGTTTTTTTTGCAGTTAAGTTGTCTGCCTTTCAGTCTTATATAGATTGCACTCCAGAGAATGTGCCATGGAACTGCATAATCTGATACCGTCATCCAATCAACGCTCATATAGAAGCACACTGGAGCTATGTTGTTGACATCCAGGTTTCATACTGCACGATTTAGTTCGTCGTTCCTTCGCAGTAAGGAACTGTTCGTCAAAAAAGCCCTAGTTCATGTGGGTTCATGTAAGGGGCGGTTAAATGGCCATCACTTAGACAGGCGTGCCCTCCAATAGGCCATATCTAACTTCAGGCGGGATTGTGCCAAATATCTGTCCAGTTCCGTATAAAGAAAAATATATGTATAGTCTGGATGAAACGCGACGTGGCACTTATGCGCAGTAATAAAGCTTGTAATATTAATAGTTCACAAAAAATATATATTCTTTTAAATACCTATTCAGTATCAAGATGATTACCGTCAAACTATAAGGACGCAACAGCGTTGTCAACAACAAAAAAGGTAATTAAGTACTGTAGCGATTTCAAATACCACGAGGCCCTTCCGCAGAAACTTTAGTGATAAAATATTATAATCAATAATTATTTATCACAGTCAATAACTCAAATACAACTATCTATATACTTTAAACTAGTTAAAACCGAAGTCTTCAGCTGTTATAACCACATAACTTCAAGACAATTTATTGCTTCGTGCAAACAACATTTTGTATGTGCGTTTAAACACATAGGCGGCTGTGAAAACATACGCACACAACAACAAGTTCACACAAAACAAACCAGGAAACGTCTAGCGAAAAACAAACAAGGGTCTTTTGTGTTGTGTAAACAATCGTTGGCCGTGCAACAGGCGTGACGATAAAAAACAATAGTTCGATTTAGTTTATAAAGATGGCGCTGTAATATATTTTTATGTAGCACGTAGTTCAGTAATGAGCGTAGAGATGGCGTGTTTTGAAATTTAAAAGTAGATTTTTGAATGTTTTATTTGACTGCAGATTTTACTTAGTTAATTAGCTTTTTCGCGTTTCTGTTTGTGGATTCTCTGGAGGTTAATCTCACTTGTATGCTGACAGTGTATATTTGTAATTCAACTTAATTCAATTATAACAATGATGCACGACGCAGACAGACCTATGTCTGTATAACGCGCAGTGTTAGGCACACAAAGCTGATCAATAAACTAAAAATAAATTATCAATGGCTCACACGCACCAATTTCCCCCGAAGGGGATAGAAGGGAATGACAAATCGGGAACTTGTCACTTCTATTGCAAATTAAATGTGCAAGCTAGCAAAAAACTATTTGTGTTATGAAAGGTACGGTCATGTTGTGGAGTTAGATTACGTTTTTGTTTTCAATAACATTTTCATGTTTAGTTTACCGTTTAGTTGTGTCATGTTTTGATCTCTGGTTACCGTTAGGTCAAGTAATCATATGCATATGTTAGGAATCATGTCAGTTATTGTGCATTTTATACTAAGTATTCCCGGGTCTGAGCAGTGTTGGCCTATTAGCTTCAGCGTGCGACTCTCATCCCTGAGCTCGTGGGCCCGAACCTCGGCTATGCACCAATGGACTTTCATTCTATGTGCGCATTTAACATTCGGTCGAACGGTGAAAAAAACAGGCTTGCGTTAGACCCAAACAGTCAATGGCGTGCTTCAGGCACGGAAGGCTGATCACCCACTTGCCTATTAGATTAACAAATGATCACGAAACACATACAGAAACAGTCCTAAAAAGGGTTGTAGCGCCATTGATTTATTTTTACTGTATTCCCGGGTCTGAAGGTCAATTATTTTAATTATTTCGTTTGCGTGCATACTAGCTGTCATTTTAGAAGTTACAGATGTAAGCACTTGTAACTTCTTAAATGAGAGCAGTTGAAGTAGTCTATTGGAGGTATAAGAATGTTTAGATAAGATATTTGTTCTATCTCTTGAGTCGAATCAAAGAAGCTAGACAAAGTGACTAAAGGAAGATGCTCCACACCAATAAAGTTCTATCTATAGAGAATAACTAAAGACAAGTTAGTAGCAATTATGAATTGATTTATTATTCTTAAGAGAATTATAAAAATTTCACACGTTAATGTAAGATCTTATCAAGGGATCTAAATTGGATCCGAATGGTTTGTGTAAGCTGCCGCGTCGCCCATTTTTTCATGGTTAGCCATATGCTAAGCCATATAGCTTGATAAGATTTAGTTACATTATATATTGCACCAGCTCCAAGTCTTCGTCAACCGCAGTCTCCCACGTATTATGGGTATCTACTGGCACGAGAATATTCTATAAGCAACTTTGAGCGCTGAAGATAAGCGGAATCGGTTTGCAGATGAGGTCAAGAGAGTCGAAAAGACTTGGAGCGAGGTCCCCATCCAGGTCAAAGTACAATATGGATTACATACATGATACAAAAACAGAAGTTGGTCCTCTTATCTTCTACTTGGCTCTATGCTTGGTTACCGCTTTAATAAGTGTATATTTAAAAAAAGTGAAAAAAACATTATTGTCAACACGTGTAAATTTAAAGTTACGCCAGTCAATTTGCATGTTTTAGGCATTTCATAGGGTTGTCGCTTTTCATATTGCGGATACAACTCGTTCAACAATATCACAAACAGGACAATATAATTTTACGTTCCATTAAGTTTCCGTTTCGTTACGTCCTTTTTTGGATTTTGTAATAAAAGTGGAAAGTGGCTTTACCACAAATGATTGTCACTTTCTATTAGACGATGTTGAGCAGGGAATTCAGATGTGCTTAGTATGTGCCAACAACGATAATTTTAATATTACACACAAGTTGTTATCGAGCTGTGACCTGTGGTTACACCCGTTTTATTCAATATATAGAAGGTAGCTTTCGAGAGAGAGGCCAACAGGACGCAGTCAAATACAATAGTCTGATCAATTATCACAAAACCTTGGTACTGAAGTCTCTTACATCCTTGGTGAATAAGGTGGTGATCGTCAGCGATGTTGTGATCTGCCAAACTGGGGTAAAATACGCAGAGTTAGCAACCGTTTGGGAGGAGGTGGACATATAAATTTCACAAATAGCGCAAGTACTTCTTGCGATTTCCTTACTAAAACATTTATTTATACGCAAAATTATAAACAAATATTGAAATTTTTTAGTTGTATCATACATTTTTGTTATCTAAATTCGAATTAAAGAACTACTGATCGAAAATTATAACTCTTATATGGCAACCCTATAAGCCGATAATGACCTTTATAAAATTGCTAATTTATTTGTGTTTATTACGACATAGTAAATTTCATTTCCGCGTTTACTAAAATAAATTTGTTAATAATAAAATAATTTTGTTCATTTGTTTGTTTCTAATTCCTTTTTTTGTATATTTATGTTCTGCGATATTGCGGGCTACTCGATTGTGAGGAAGTTGCATGGATCTGGTTAGCGCTGCTTAAGTTCTCATGTTATTTTTACACATACTTTCTTTAACATATTTTTAAGTATCTGATTGTTCTCTTTGTAACATATGTGATGTTTGAGAGCAAAAATAATATCAAATAAAATATATACTTCCGTGTGTTCTAGGAAATAAATACCAGGACTTCGGGTTAGTAAATTTGCAGCATGTTAAGCGAATTAAAGTAATTTATTACATTAATCCTTAAAATATTATTTATTACAATATTAATAAACTTCAGTTTTAACAATTTAAATTTTAAATATAAATATGGGATAGTTTTTACTTATATAGATATTTTTTTATCATCCAGAAATAGCTGCCCGCTTACCACGTAGTTCTAAATACAGACACGTATCAGACAGAACTTTGGTGAAAGGTGAATTTTATAACAAACAAATATGTACCATTAAATTTATCTAAAGTACCATAGTTGACTTACTAATTTGCTAATATTCCTGTTTCTAGGCAAATAATATTGTTATAATAAGTGGTTTATAAATGTTGTACTTTCAAATGCAAAAATTAAACGTGCTTGAAGTTATAGAAACAAAACTCGGTTCGTGATATTTCTTAAAACTGTCAATACAAATCACGTATTTTGTTTATTTGCGTCATATTTTCGTGATGTTATTTAAAAACAATTACTACGCTGCATGAAAGGTAAAATGAAACTTACTTGCGTGCAGATTCATCTTTGGTAGTTTTTAAGATCAGAATATAAAACCCAGGATCGTAATCGTTGCTGACCAGTGGAGGCAGGCTTTAAAATAATTTTAATTTTATGTTCAATAACAACTTGACCTTCGTAATTTTTTTTTAATTTGTAAGAATAATAATAATTATTTATGTTGGTATATAAGCTACTATAAGGTGTAGGAAAAAAACACTTTCAGGACGTTAGTTTTGTCTTACTCGTCATTTTAATATCTCAACAGTTCTTAAATCCACTCTGCTACATTACGGTGCAACATAATAAAATAAGTATATGTTTAGAAAACATTAAAATTATCTAGGATTCTATTAAGAATATGAGCATGCACCATCTGTTTTGAAAGCGTATTGTGAAAGTAACCTTAGCGCTTAAGTAATATGAACGGTTTTACAATATCATTTGAAAACATGGCTAACACCGTAACCCTTACTTAACGTACTTAAGCCACTGGTGACTGGCAGCCGAGTTTATTATTGTTTTTCTGTTCTGTTACAGATTGTATTCAAAACATTGGGTTCGTATCGGCTCAGTCATTTCAAGAGTGCCATAGAGGTGTGCCGCAGGGAGCCCTATTTAGACACTCACTTTGTAACTCTATATATAATTGTGGTGTTGAACTTGTGATACCTGGATGTGTCTCCAGCGAGATGAAGACGACCTCTTTATAGGTGACACGGTGAGTGTATTTATTAACTTTAGCATATATATACCTAAAGTTGAATTTGAATTTAAAGCAGTCTATAATAGTAGTATTCCAGATAAAATAAATATTTTTTTTAAATATTAACCTCTCATTATGACCGTTATTCCTATTTTCAAAAGGCTTATCTTAATTAAACCTTTCTAAACTAAATGTGTGAACTATATTGCGTTACCTATGAACAATTGGTAAAAAAAACGTTATATCGTCGGTAGTGACATTGAATGAAAACGCTGCCATTTTGGTTTTCTCTCGTATTATTTTTCATATTCCAACTTAATTTACCTTAACTCATCTCATTAATATTATAATAATTAGTCAACATTTAGGCATTTATTTTCGTAGCTTTATGTTTGTGTACTGTTTATTCATTTGCATATTTAGTTTTTGTGTCTTGTTTTTCAATGAATTTGTTAATTACATTGACACGTGTAAGAAATAAGTTGTTAAAAATATATATTTTTATCAACTAAAATAACCCAGCAGTTGCCATATCCATATATATTTTTTCATCTACTCCCCTGCCATGGCGTCCAGGCACTTGTTTTCATCTCTCATTTTTCATCACTCACTTTTACTATAAAGAAACATAAATTAAAATCTTATTCATTCGTGTTACGCGTCTGGAGATGCCCGGACTACATCGATAATTTTATTATTTACAATATTCATGGGCGAGCCGTACGCCATTGCTTGCGAGAACCGTTCTTTAATGTTTATTTGCCTCCTTCAGATGTATATTTATTTTTCTCAGAACCCTTCCAGGTCACAGACCGTACCGTTGTTAACAAGTCAGATTATCACAGTACGAATATCTCTGTTAAATTGGGATTCGTGGTAGAAGGGTGAAAATTATGTGTTATATGTAGTTTTATTGCAAAAAATAATAATAAAGAAAATCGAAAAAAATACTTTTGAAGTCCTAAACTTTTTACTTTTCACAATTAGAGAACTCTGCGCGCTACGAAAAATACACAAACTTTTACTTAATAGTCGGTCGAGGTTTCGGAGGAAATACGTTACAAAAACTGATACGTGAGCTCTATACATTGCATCGTTTTAATTTCCGCATGGGTTTGGGACTGACACACCTTCGCTCATCGCAGACATTTCTGTCTTCCTTTTTTAAACCAAAAACTAATTACCCCTTCGGACCTTGGGTCTCAGGGTTGTACCAGCAATGCAAGAAAAAAAGTAAAATTAGAAGCATTTAATGTATGTTTTATTGACGTTCATAAGTGTACATTGTGTTACCTATATGAATAAATGATTTTTGACTTTGTCTTTGCGTAAGCTACAAGCTATGAAGCCGTTAAGAATCTTAATGTGAATTTATTTGTCACGCTTTCACGACTAAATCACTGATCCTTAACAGATTTTGGCATAGTGATGACCTTGGAATATAAGTAGCCAGACAAGATATCAAATAAAGCCTGTAGTATATTGAAACCTAATTTAATTTGACTAGTGTATTGTTAACACTAGGTGCTATATGCAAGACGAACACTAAAATTTTAAGTTAATTAGTGCACGTTAGTGCTAACAGTGGTTAGTGGAAAACATAGTACACAAGACCAGAGTCTTCCTATTAATAGAAACTGTAACTGTTATCAAAATTAAATTAGGTATGACTAAAATTACATATTAGTCTTATGTTAGGCTAGATCGTAATTTTCGATGTCCGTAACGGGACGATTTATGTAAAACAGTTTTCTCTTATTAGAGTTTTTAAAAGATATGTACAGCAAATAGATCTAAATTATCTTGTAGGTTATAATTTTAAACAAATATTAAATTAACTATTTGTATGTGCAATGTACACCAATGTGTACTTGTAAAATATTTTTTGCTGATGCATTGATGGATTTTTATGCCATCAATCATGAAGTGTGAAGTCCTTTAGCACCAATAAGACATTCAGCTAAAGTATTAATTTACAATTGAAAAAAAATCAATAGCGCTACAACCTTTTCCGGTCTGGGCCTCACATCTGTATCTGTTTCATGATTATTTGTTAATCTAATAGGTAAGTAGGTTATCAGCCTTCTGTGTCTGACGCATGCCTTCGACTTTTTCGACCCTACGAGCGAGTTAAATAGCATGTGTCCATTGGTGCACAGCCGGGGATCAAACCTACGACTACAGGGATGAGAGTCGCACGCTGAAGATACTAGGCCAATACTGCTCGCATTAATTAACAATAATACGTATTTTATTATCAAAACGATAAATGTATTACATTCAAAGCCTCGAGGCCAGAAGTCTGGCTGCCTGTCTTCGTACAGATGCACTTATGGACGTCAACATAAAAAAATACGGTTCTAATTATATATTTACTGACGGTTCCCAAGTCAAAAGCGTAGAGCGGATAAAGCTGATAAAAAACTCTTAGTTAAATCGCCCAATTTTGGGAATGCAAGAAAATTATTAGGAACTATAGACACACTTGTTTCACATGACATAGTGATACAACGAGTCTTGTAAGTTATCGATTTTTTTGAGAGTTCAAACATATACGTCGTCCTTTCGAACTACCCGCGCTTTGCTTTAATTCCAAGAAGGGCTACTAAACAAAATCTATCGTTGCGTTCCTCTTACGATAGCTATTCGATCTCCAATGTTGGTTGTCAACAGTATTATATTATTGAATATTGCCTGTACTATGAATTAGTAGTACTAGAGCAGCGTTTAGCACTCGCTCGTATGGTGAAGGGAAATATCGAAGGGAAACCGGAATGCCTTAGATCCATTAGACAGTGTATCAGGCACAGAAGGTAGATCACCTATTAGACATGACCATGGAACAGATACAATAATATGAGGCCCAGACTTAAAGAGTTGTAGCACCATTGTTAAATTCAATAACAAGTGATATATGGCAGTCGAATATTGGTAACGTGACTAAATCTGACTTAAACTCGATAGAACAAAGCAAAAACACATTTCTATTGATCCTGTGGTAATTTTAATTTTACTTTTAATAATCTAATAAATTTATATTATTATACTCCAGACAACATCGTGTTTTCATTTCATTTTTGTATAGATTCGCAAGATGACTTGCGTACAGCGTTGACGCTGCACTTTTTCGTGAAAAACATATTTTTTTGCGCTCAATAGAACCTTAAAAAATACGACAGACAAAATATTGAAAAGTGTCTTATTTGAATTAGGACCATAAATTAGTTGATTGTAGTCACTACAACTCCTTATAGATTTTGGTGTCAGATAGAAAAAAATTGAGACTTGAAAAACAGTTACTTCCGATATAAAAAATAAAGGCGAAGAATCTGTATGGGGTAGCAAATGATTCCATCATTGGTATGTACTAAATAGGTATGCTACGTAAAAAATCATATTAAGGCGAAACGAAGTTCGTGGTTAAGTTAGTCATAGCTACGAGTCTTAGTTAATATAGAGATCGAATTTTACTTTATCTTTATAGAAGAGGGGCAACCGGGCAGGAGGTTGACCTGATTTTACGTGATACCGGCGCCCATAGACTCACTGAATGTAAGAAGGCTCGCGAATGCGTCGTTGGCCATTTAAAACTTGGTACGCTCTTTTCTTGCAAGATCACAAGTCGAATTGGTTCGGAAATACTTCAGTTCGTTGCTGGTTCATTATATTGTTGGTGCGGAAAAAATTGCCCTAAAGCGCTCAGCGCTGCGCTCAGCGCTGCGCTCAAGCGCTGTTTGGTTCTAAGTAGAGTCCGGAAGAGGTTGCCTCACAATTATTTGCTGCATCGTCCGAGCCAGTTGCTTTTGTATTGAAAGAAAAACAAACAACATTTTGTAGAGAATATTCCAGCATTTATTTGAATCTGAGAAATGAATTTTAATTTTGCTTTTCAATAGTAAAACATACCTGAAATATACTAATTTGTAATTAAAATTTGACAGTCTTGTAATGATCTTTTGTTGGTTGGGAATGGAATTATTGGTTCTTTTAGCCGTCCATAGTATTCGTCGTATTAACAAGCCGTTTTATTCTATTTAATAAATAATATTACTAGTTCTAAAACAACATGTATGCTTAAAAGATACAAGGAAATATGACATGACAAAATTTACACTCAAACACATACATATCAATTATATTAGAAATAAAAATTTCAAACTAGAAAAAAAATTAAATGAAAGTTATGTACATAGTCTTTTGTTAACGTAACTTTTACACATTTAAAGAAAACACGTTTTTACCGTAAAAGTTATGTACCCTAATTTTAGTTAAGTTACATGTTAGTAGTATTATAATTATAGTTAAATATTTTAGTTATAATTAGGAACGTTAACAAAATGTAAACAATGATCGCACACTTGAAGCCTATATTGAGTCCTTTTGTCCTTACCATACTCATAAATCGTATTTTAAAATTCTCGTTTCCGATAATGTCCAATAACATAAGTATCATTTAGATTGATTAATATCTATACAACATCCGCCACCAAATTTATCTCAAGAAACCACAAAATAAAAAAATTACCACGTTACTTTGTGAGGTTTTAGATTATTGTAAAAATATCAATATTCTCATCAATGTTAGTAATTAAGTTGTAAGAGCGAGATGGCCTATTCACTGGACCATTCAATGTAATTAAGTTTTAATATAATAGTTATTTTTATTTATGGACTACGTTCAACAAGCACCGAGAGCTTTCTTTAATAAATTAAAAAGATTTTCAACATATGTCACTGAAGGAACGAAAATCAATGCCCTTTAACTTTATATTTGTGTATTAAACTCGTGTGAATAATACACATATTATAAATGTATAACTAAGAGTGTAAGTGAAACCGAAGGCGCGAACTAGTAAATCATAAAAACATTGAGTGTTTTCCAAACAGCAATTTGATAAAAGCGTAAACTTTTAATGCGGAGAAGCGAAAACCTAAACATTTTACATTTTGTATATAAACAAAAAAATCAATTAAAATATACGTTGCGTTTTTGTTTTATAAATATTAATTTTATGCAATATTTTAATGCTTATGTGTGTATGGAGCTGTTTTTTGGTTATACATATTATATTATTTCACTCAAAGCGCACGTTTTATAGAAAAATCGATGGCACTGTAGGCACAATCAATGGAAAATTTCATCAACACCATCTTGGAAATCTTCCACAATCAGTTTCTCAAGGTTTCGCTTGCGATCTGTAGAATTGACTCCCGGTGGGGATCTTCCCTTAGGGATACGACCTCCAACTATTCAAACTTAGAGTGTACTCTCAAAGGCCGGCAAAGCACCCACTAAAAATGGGTGATATTTCTTTAATAACCCAATATAAAATTGTTTATAATTTTATTTACGTAGAAGAAATAATGATAATCTCTCGCAATAATAACAAATATTTTTATCATTTTACACAACGTTATTTCGGTCAAGGTATTTCTCGGTTCAGTGATTTTGGCGATGTTAATATTGTTTGATAAATATAAATGTTTTAGTTTAAACTACATAGGTGTAGGTTAAGGAAATATACTGCAATTTGTTCGTTATTATGGTTGATGTTTTGTTATATGTCTTCTAAGTGTAGAGTAAATTCCTTTGGCTGTTTATATAAACAAACAAATAAAACATTTGTTCTATGAAAGTATAGTAAATAACTATACCTTACGCTCTTCCGAAAACTATACCCTTGAAATTCCAGCGCATAACTCCGCCTTTCTTGGCGATTCCTTTAAGGTCTCTGCAGTTAGGTTATGGAATTCACTTCCCGTCCCTATTCGCTCAGCTCCTTCTCTACCTTCCTTTAAATTTCTTCTGTACAAACATTACCTGTCCACATCGCATCCCTAACTTTCTTCCCAACTACTAACTGTGAGACTTATCTTAAATTATCGTGATTTATGTGTCTCTTTACTTTCTATTTTTAATGTATCATCTTTTTAGTTTAGTTTGCTTTTTTTTTGATCCTGTTTAGTTTTTGCCTGAATAACTGTGTGTAACATGTATTTTTGCACTACATGCCTATCTTATGTAATTTAATACATTTTTTTTCTTTACTCACAGTGGTTGACTGGAAGAGATCGCTCGAAAGCGATAAGGCCGCCAGTTGCCCTCCTTTTGATTTCATTATGTTATTTTTTTTATTCTGTAGTGTAACGAAGTGTTAATAAATAAATAATTCAAAATATATAAACAAATATTTAGTGTCTCTTGGCCTCTCCAAAAGCACTCATTTATTGCTCCATCATCACCTAGTGAAGATGATGAGGCGCCGGTTTACAGCAGGTACAACGCTAGAGAATTTGTTAAGGAAATGTATAGAGCAAGGAACTGTACGAGCTTTTTGGAAATTTCACCTAGTGGCCGCAAACGTCAGATTACGTGTTCCAACACGCTTTTATCTTATTTCGTTCGGTTAAGATAACATACAAAAATTAATGGATGTCACAATGGAATCAAGTCTCAATGATTGGCTTTTTATTATAATTACTTTAAATTGAGGGGTGAATGAATTAAAAGTTTAGCCTAGAATGAAAGTAAATAAAGGCATTAAACATATGTTTGTTTTACGTGGAATATTTTCGGGAAGATTTCAACAATTTGATATGCTCTTTTCGAATTCAAGCGATTTCCGAGTGGCAGACAAAAAAAAATCATAAATGAACATAAGCATTTAGAATTTTTAAAACTTCCGGAAACTATTGTAATTAATTACTAGACTTCATTAAGATATATTGTTATTGTTTCAGACACCAATGGTGCAACTACCACTCCTGGTAAGTATATCTTATGTTTGTCAAATATATGATTCATTCTGAATTAAATAATAGATTGGTGAAAAAGTTTCTTCGCATTTTTTAAGAAAATTTACAACATTTTTTTATATAGTTCATTTACATTTAACTAAAGTATGTAGATTACCATTTATGTAGTACAATTTAAAATGTATCTTATTACTTCATTAGATTTACTCACCTTGATAGAACAAAAAATAAATAAAAGTCACACTTTTTCCTAATTTGAATTTGGAATTATCTTCTTTAAAATTTCAACTTTCAGGTACCAAAACCAGCCAAATACAAAAAGTATTAGTCCAAGAAATTTTATTACAAGTTCATACATACTATAATACGAAAAGACTTTTTTCCCAACCTAATATGTTTAATTGTCAATAATCGGTTATTTACGTACATGATTTGATTTAAAGTGCTATTTTATTTGGAAATCAAGTATATCATTTCACTTTTGCATTTTGTTTGCTGTTAAATGATATGCCGTGAGTTACTCATGGTGACATAAAAGAAAAGTTGAGATTTTTCAGACAGAATAGTAGTATGATAGACATTATTTTTAATTAATTTTCTTGTGGTAACCTATCATCCGATATTAGCTTTGATTTGTGGATCATTTATATCAATTAATATAGTTTATTATATATTTACAGTGTAATATGTAAAAGGGAGACGATTTTAAATAAATGGTCACGATAATTGTAGGGCGGCGTAACCCTGCTACGCCGTAGCGCTACGCAAGCCCTTACGCAACAATAATCGCACCATAGTTAGTCTTAAGTCCTATTTCATTACGTAATTAACCCAAGAACAATACTAATATCACTGTACAGATTTTAAATATAGATGGAAGGTATATAATAATATATATTAATTATAATATTTAGTCTATTCATCAGTTCTATTGTATAAATGCATTTTTTTAAAATTTAAAATTAGTAATGTAATATTATTCAAATTTATATCTACATACTTATTAGAGTCTCAGAAATAAATTGAAAATATTCTATTCCAAATGGCCACCTTTGGGTTTTATACAGGCCATTATATCATGTGCCCACATATCTATGGATTTACGCACTATTTCCTAGGGAAATGTCGTCACTGCTTGCTCCAAAGATTTTGTAAGAGACTCAATGTTGCCGTGTCACATAGAGCGGGTCATGTCCTCTAAAACTGACCATAATTTGAAGTCTAAAGGCTTGAGGTCTGGGCTAGATGAGGGTCAGTCTTCAACTCTTACAAAGTCCGGAACGTTAGTTTCAAGCCAGACTTGGGTAGTTCGTGCCTTGTGAATAATTGAAGCTAAAATAATTGTAGTAATACACCAAAACAGTTTCTATAGCATAATTAGATGAAAATGAACCTATGACCTTATAATGTAACAATACAAATAAAAAGCACTTGTAACCACCAATAATCGTTATTTATAATGAGAATCTTCTAACCCAAAGAAATCTATAAAATTTTATGCAAATCTACAATTCTTTGTTCTGTATATTATGCACTAATACTGAAAACGTTAGACTTTATTAATCAATGTCAAACGAACACGTTATATCTTCAAAAAGTAAGAAGCTTTGTCCATTATCCAACATGCAAACAGGGGTCACAATAATACCGATTATATACCGACAATATTTTGTACACATACTTGAGTGGAGCTTAAATGAAAACACGACGATTTTTATTTCGTTTCCGAAAACCATACAGTAGCAGAATTATGTAGAAATAAGGAAATCTTTATTTAATCGATTAATAATAAATATACATTTAGTACAGATTGAAATATGATTAAAATATGTCTTAAAAAGCAACTGAATGCTGTCCAATACAGCAGGAACCTGGTGGCGTAGCGAATTTTACACGTCTTAGAACTATCAATGTATGTAAGGCTCTTACAAGACGTTTCATGTGATGCTACAACAATTCATTGGCCATAGATTTCCGTGCCTGACACACGCCGTCAATGTTTGCTTTAACGGCATACGGGCGTTCTAACGACGCTATCTTGCACCGTACAGTAAGTGATAAGTGTACAAAGAAATGAGTAAATCATAAATCCATTGAGAGACACGCCTAACCATATAAATGGCCAATACTGTAGCATCGTTGGAGATGTTTATAAAATGTTAATAAAATCGATTTTTTCTACACGAGTAGAAAACTATCGTACGCGCATAGTCACAAACAACGCCAAAGTCGTAACACTTGGTCACAAAACATAATGTCATTTTAACTTAGAATGTTTCCCAATGGATTGTAAAAAGAAGCTTTTATTGAGTTATAAAATGATATCCATTAAACACATTTACAACTAAGACACGATTTGTGACAGATATTTAAGGTATATAAGGTATTGTGAGCAAAAATGGATCGTAAAGAAATTAGCAACATAATATATATGTATATATATATAGAAAAAAAATTGAGATCATATATTCAGAGATATTAGTAAAGTATTCAGTATTTCAAGGAAAACAGGAGATTGTTGGAGTAAGATTCAGAATCATGACAAAACGGCAGGTTTGATATATATATATATCATATATATCAAATTTTGACATTGTTTTGCGAAGTTTATAGGATTTAATATACTGCGTTTTGTTCCATTTGTAATTTTAACAAAAATTCCCAGCATATTTTATCGTGAATTCGAATTATAAAGCAGAAATTTATTCATTGGCGTTCCATGACACAAATTAATGAAGGAATTGTTGATTTAAGACTTATATGAACTAGACGACTAAAACTAATGTGATTAGTTAATTTGTTTATATACTGACTGACGATGACAGTGTTAACCCAGCGGCTTCAGTCACACTCATCCCTGAGGTCGTAGGTTCGAGCTAGAGCGAGCGAGCCGTTTCTGTACCAATGGACTTTTTGTCTTGTCTAACGCTCCTGGAAAACATTGTAAGAAAACCGCAGAACCAAAACGGCGGCGTCGGGCACAAAAGACTGATCTACTTTATATTAGACTAAAACAAATGACCTCGGAACAGATACATAATTTGGTAAAATTTAATACTAAGGAAATTACGAGGTTGATTCGAATAAAGGTGAAATGAATAGTGGGATTGAGTTAGAAGACAGCTATATTGCCGTGTCTAAGTATCTTTTTAAGCGAAAACAAGACCTTCTTTACAACTTTAATTATAGTATAAATAGAAATATAATGTATTTTACTACAGAAACGTGAAATTACAATTTTTGCAAAAAATACTTTAAGAGCAATATTAAGTAGAAATAAACGAATATAGGCGTTTAAGCGCTCAAGTCTAAGAAAACTCAAACTCTTAAATTGAACCTAGTATATGACTAGAATACTATATATACACTGAGAGCGTCTTAGTTTTATTTCTGTCCGCCATTAACATCTTAGCATAAGAGTCAAAGTATTTATCAAAGAATATTCGCAAAATGTCTATACACCATATTGGTGTATTACAATTATATATTTGTAATTCCATAATCTATTTTTACATGTTACTACTTTTATGGAAATCATTAAAAATCTTTTTTGGATAATTGCTATAATATATACAAATTTTCCGTAACAAAAAATTGACGGAATAATAAAAAAAGCATTAACAAAAATCAAATAAATACGTTATTTCGCCGATATTTAAGTTTAATGTTTAATTACGCACAATTTTTAAATCAAATAAAGCATAAAAACGGATTACGCAAGTAAACACACAAGGAAATATTTAATAAATGTTAAATAAATAAATTAAAGACTTGGCTCGTAATCCTCTTACGAAAATCAGAATATTTTGCGATACAAACACCCACAAAAAATATATTTTCTTAATCCTTATTCTTCTTAATTTTAAAACGGTTTTCCTCAATAATGTACGATGGTACAAATATTATGTAGTTATTTAAATATACCAATATTGTATATGTTGCCTTACTGGTTCTGAGTCTGCAATTAACAGCAGATACGTGTTGAAAAACACATCGTAAAGATCTTATTTTAAAAACTGTAGCGCGGACGGCTGATCATACATACCTTTAAAAATAAAAACGAAACAAATGCTAAAATCTCCAACACCCTCACTGGACTTTAACGCTGAACATCATCACCATTAGTGACGTTAATAAATTCTTCAACAACAATTAAATATTAGTGGCGAGTGAGGTTCTCGAAATTCAATCTAAAGATATATTATAAAATACAGCCTACAAATTTGTTTATATCAAAGATAATCATACATGTTACAATGTTATGTACACGTAATTTTAACATTAAGATATTCCTCAATAAATTAACAGTTAAATTAGAGTGTTGAGATTTACGAAATTTAATATAAGAATCGAATCGAATAAATCGAAGATGTATTCAAAAAGACAACCTAAAAATTTGTTTGTACATTAATATATATATATTTATTAAAGATAATTGTACATAATGTTATATACACGTAGGTCTAACATTAAGACATTCTGCAGTAAATTAACAGATAAATTAGAGTTGTAAGGTTTTCGAAATTGTTACAGCCTACGAAAATTGTTACGATTGTTGAACAATTGGCAAAATCTATTCTATTTTTAAAATCATTACATAAAAGATTTATTCGTCTTAAAAATGATAGTAAAAGTGTCGATGTCTCCTACGGTGGTAGGCGGTCGCTTTTCAGCTACGTTGGGCGGCACTGATCAGGGCAGTTGACTCCGCCTACTCCCTCATGAGCGAAGCCTTTTTGTTTCAAAGTGAAAATTAATTCTACACTTTTTAAATTACTTAAATCTATGCTTTATTCACTAGCTGTAATTTAGGATTATAATTAGTTATATACCTATTTTGTATATACTGTAATGTTACAATATACGTTTTGAAATCGAATTTAACTGTAAATACTAAAATAAATACTACTCACTCAACGACTTCATATAATAAAATTTAGGAAAATGCTGTAAATATAGTAAAATATATACTAAATAACTTTTTATTGCAATCATTTTTAACGCTGTTGTGCGTTTGATACAAAAAGTTGTTCCCGGGATTCCAAAATTTATTATAAGTACTCTTGAGAAGTCTGATCCACAAAATCAATATCTACTCAATCAATTGATAACGAAGTGTCATTGGCCTATACTTTGTATTTGTTGTCACACCGTAACGTAATAATAATAGTCTAAATCCTTAAGTGTCGATTTTTGGGCTTTTTTCCATTAGATGTTTACCACATAATCCAATTTTCATTAAACATTAAGGAAGTAGCAAGTACGTAGTAGCAGGAGTAGAGTGCACTCTCCCTTGGAGACTGAGCATTTTTTTTAAAGATACGGATACAAAAGGCACCCATGTTGGTAGTGGATTCATTGTCGGTCTTTAATAAAGGAGTAAACTACATTTTAAATATGTAGTGGTTGACCTTCACTAAATCCTGATTCTACAGTTCGCTAGTTGGTAAAGGGTGGGCCAGGGTTGTGAAAGATTTCCACCTGTTGAGGTGGTATGGATAAAACCTGGAATTTGGCAACGATTTAGTTGTACCATACAGATTTTTTTTGGAACACTAATCCACTGCAACAACTTAAGTTCAACAAGTGGAACTTTGGTAAGGGTTATGTGTATTGTTAAGTACCACATCTATATAGACAATACGCGTTGTGTATCTTTCTCTCTTTGATGAGTTTGACAAAGTTGTAATAGTAAAATAACGAACGTTATGTTTAGAACTGTGTGAAACTGGATTTGTATTAATATTGGTAGGAACATTTTTGGCTTTAGAAATTACTACTAAGACATAATATATTATCTTACTTTGTCATAGGGACCTTAACCTTTACTTAATTTATAATTATTAATTATTGTATCCAAATTTCTTTTAAATCAATAAATATGGTCAATCGGGATCTTTGAAGACGATTTTTAAAATTATTCTATAACAGAAAAGTTATACTTAAGTACGGAAATGTGTATAAGCATGTATCTTTGTGTATCTATATACGTATATAACGCATTATTGATGCAGCTAAAGGACTGTCTCGTTCTTTCTTATTATCAGTATGTTGATTATTTATTTTTTTATCTTATCAGCTAAACACTTATCATTTACTCTACTGACACAGTAAAAAGTGACCTTATTTTTATTATTATAAAGTAGATATATATAGTAAATTTAATTTTATAAGTAGTAACTAGTAAAAATCTTTTACGTCTGGGCCTCAGATTAGTAGGTGATCAGCCTCCTATGCCTGACAGACGCCGTCGACTTTTTCAGTCTAAGGAATGCCGGTTTTCTTGTCATGTTTGTCCATGTCCCGGACATTGAGCGAGTCCGGTGAGTGTTAATGTTAGGTGAGCATTAAAGAGAAACGTGCACAGAAAGAGTTCGAACTTTCACAAGAGTAGACTCTTCTCTCTTCCCTATGAATTACTATCGAGCAGAATAATGAAATATGTTAAGATTATATACTAGGATAAATAGATTTTTTAGATATCGATCTTTCACATGCATCGGTGTAAATGCAGCCAGACATGCGCAAATAGTTCACATGAAATTATAATTGAAATAAATCCATTTCAAACTCTGTGTGGAGTTGTTACGTATCTGATTCTTACTTCGATCACCACTCAACTTTTTTGGAAACTTTAATATGATATTACCCCATTTTCCCTTAATTTTATGTTTAACCATAACACGGTCTATGCATATTCCATTAGTCAATATTTCAATATATTCCGATATAACATATCGGGATCCTTACTAAATTGCGATACAATACCTGAAAGCGTTAAATTAAAAAAGCCGTTAAAAAACAAACACTTTGCATCGATACGACTTCCGCCACCACGCATGCGCCGTAACAATGACACAAATATGCAAATTAATCTATAAAAAACGCAATTTAGGCGATTCAACACCATTTACTACAATACAGCAACTGTCAATCATTCAAAATAACGTACTATAACAGGTAGTTTTTCGAAAATCATTTCTTATCGAATGCTGCATCCCTGTCTGCACGCACTGCGCATGCTCGGCTGTAATGTTTATATTATTTGTATTTGAGCTGTGTATCACGTAAACTATAACTACCACAACCGTAGCGCCAATACTGAGGGCGTACGCTGCCCCTCCCCACTTCGGTAGTTAAATATTGCTTATTTCGAAGCATTGTTGTTGCCGACGCGTGGACGACTGTTGTGTATTGTTTAGATGCGCGAAACGCAAGCAAATATATATTTTTAAATCGAGTTTATTGTGTTATATTGTGTAGTTTTGTAGTTTATAATAAAATGCATTGTAGTGCAGTGTAAATAATTTGCATTCGGAACTGCAAGGAACTTATGAGTGGTAATTTTTGTCGCTGTTCAGTGGTTTTTTTTTTAATATTTTAATTGTTGAACGAAAGTGTTGTTTTCAATCGAATTCGCTAAGATTTTAAAATTTTTATTTAACGGCCCATGAGATAAGATGAAATTCTATGTAAGTAAAAATAAATTTATCACATCACATCTCAGGTCGTAATAGCTTAATTTTTGGATTTAAATTAAATCTTTGTAGCTTTTAATAAAATTCGAAATTTAAATTGTCTTGAGTGGCGCGCAAAAGTTTTGAATTTGGAACTTATAAGCACGTGGTATGTCGCTTATGTGCGCTCGCCCAATCACGTCGTCGCTCATAAGGGGGCGACCAATCACAGACCGCTGTTCAGTGCCGTACTTAACAGCTGATAAGGGACAATTAAGTTTAATGGAGGTTTAAATCTCGATTTTGATCATTGATCTCTTAATAATCATTATTGTTAAAATAAAAATCTTTTAAAAGATACCAAAAGGCTGTTTTGGAGGTAAAATATTACAATTAAATTTATTCATCCGGTTTTTAAACATTTATGATTTTATGTAAAAAATGAAATATTAAGACAGAGTAAAGGTTTATAGGCATAAACCTTTACTTACTGCAAACTTATCTGCTTTGTATCCATGCAGGTTAACCTTTATAAAAACAAAATATTTTCCTAGCCTATAAAAATTTATCTTACAAATGTCCTTAGAGAAAATTAGTGTTTTATGTAGATGTATTTTATATTGGATTTTCAATTGAAACAAAGTATGCGATAAGAAATATTAATAATTACAAAAGCCTCCAACAGTATTCCAAAGATGGCTCACAAAATTAAATTTCAAATTTGTAGATTGAGAATAAAATATCGTAAATGTATTTATAAATATTCCTCTTATACATATTCGCAATCTCAATTCAGTATTTTTTTTCTCTGTACATGATAAATCCGCTGCTTCAGAAATTGAGACAATACGAGCTATATGTACTACAAACTAATCTTTGTAATTAATGTCTTTGTATGTAAAAATACATCATACAAAATTTAAGGTTAGAAATTCTATTTTCGAATTTAACAGTGACAGGTACAGTAATTTACTGCGATTTTTATCTTAAATAAATTATTCAACAGATACATATAAAACGAATACTAACTGAAATCTAGATTCTCAAAGATACAATTATACCTGTAACAAAATTGTTGAAAGTACACACCCTCTAAAAATAGGTGTCCATGGGCGCCGGTGACTGCCCGTTTTAGGCGTCCTGTATTCTGTAAAAAAAATTGTAAATTGAATAAATATTTTATTTATTTACAAGTTATATGAAAAAAATTCTTGGCAAAGAAATGAAATTAATAATTATGTTTGGTATTTTTGAAGATTTTTCTTCAATTATTTAGCCATATTAATAATAATTATTTTTGACATAGCTGACATTCTACCTACGCTTTCATGTCAAAAAAAAAATTTATTTATCTGTTTTTAACAATCATTTAAAAATACTGTTTAGTATTTTTCTAATCTTTTTTTGAGGTGGATAACGCATAGCATCTTAATCTTGGACAATGTCATCATATAAAATATCTCTTGGCTTGCATGAGCTGACCTTGTAACAGAAATTCCAGTTCATCAGGACTGATTTATTGATTTAAATTTTGCTTTTTAACAAATCTAATGTAGTCTATATGCAATAATTAAACACGTTCAGTTTCCGTAAATGTACAAGTTGTTAATGAATTCTGGTTTTAGAATATTTAATTTTAATGGCTAAGGCTGGCAAAGCAGGCGGAAAACAAACGGAAAAAAAATAAAGCCTTTCCTTCAACTTTAATTTTGTTCCCTTTGGAGTATACTTGCGGCTGTAGGGTTCAAGTCTATTTAAAGTTCACATCTAATTAAAGATTCAAGTTGACGCCTGGTAGATAGTACCGGTGATTCCAGAGCTGGTGCTCTTCTCGCTCAACGAATAAGTATCGTACAGTTGAATACAATGAGGAAATGCTGCCAGCCTTAAAGGTATCACAAGGGCCTGTTACAGAGACCGTTTCTAATTTATTTTAGTTTTCCATTCATTTCTCACAATTATTATTCTTCCTATATCGTAAATAGTCGTAATATTTGTGTTATAAAAAATCCATGTTTTAATAGCCTTGAAATATTAATTTTAGTTTCTATTTTTATTTGTGTATGTTCGTAATCCCACACCTTTCTGTAGACGCAATCTCCCTAGGTTTGCTTTATTTCTTCATACGGAATTATCATAATGGTGGTAAAAAATGTATCCGAGTGAAACATCCAAGTATCGTTTACTCGGGCGACAGAATCGGCAGAGTTTTTTCTCATAATTAATTATGATTATACGATATTTAATGCAAAATGAGTAATAACATTTATGTATGTTTATTTTTCCGACACTTTTTTTACCATCAGGTTTTTGCTTAAGTCTTCTGTAATGGCGTTGATATGAGTAATGGTCATTTACATGGTCACGTCAGGGCACCAGCTTTGACAATCAAGACAGCAGGCTGAATATGAACGAAGGAATTTGTGCTCTTCCTCCAACTTAAAAACAAAGGTTCCTTTCAAATGACCAAAGGCTCAGTACCTGATGTCCAGATGTGTATCTCAGAGGAAGCACAATAGCACAATTCAGGATGTCATCCTGGTATTAGATAGCAGATAGTTTATGTGGCCACAACATGCCACGATAATCGTTGTTTAATTTCAGGGCTTATTTTAACTGATGCTTCATTAACTTCGATTTCAATCAACTGCCTTGTACGTAAATGTATGGAAATTTTCTTAAGTCATGAGAATTGGCAATTGTTATAACATTTTAAGTGCATACGACTTTGACTATTTGCTTAGCTAAAAATATATTTACATTATATTAAAGCTGATATAACAGTACGAATATCTATTTAAAACTTTTCAGTTATATATAATATCAATAACAAAAATAAAAAATATACGATATTCGATTAGGGACTTCATGACGTGTTTTAATTCGACCTGAAAGTAATATTTTCAACTGTACATTTTCTAAACGCGACATATATTTTGCTTTATTACTAAAAGCTATCCTCGTTTTATAATAAAAGGCTTTACCTAAAGCTTTCAATAAGGCTGTATTCCGTCTCTTTAAAGCGGGTAGGCGTGGTACTTTTCAGTGGACGCTTGTGATTGGTCGCCCCTTTCGCCGCATTTGAGGTGGGTGTATTGTCGCTTTTCAGTACTTTATGATACTTTAAAAGTCCTAATTATCGTGTGGGCTTTATATTTGAAATATGAACTTGATTTTCTTAATAGCAGTTTTAAATGAGGTTTGAATTCTAGGCGGTTCGCTGGTGGATAAAATATTTCTGCAGCAACAAAAGCTTTCCATTTGACCAGCAAATTGGTGTCTTTTTTAAGCAACGGGTGTTAGGTTAGGATGTATAAGATAGTTATTTTAAACACGTTCATATTTTTTATATATATTTCGCTTATATCCTTTATAATTACTGTTTCGTAAACACAGCCTTTTATTTTTAATTCCAATACACAAATTATAAAACTAAATTCAAGACAATTTTTTATTTAAATTCAGGTAGTAACATTTCATTTGTAAAATAAATCTCTGTTGAACTGTCTACATTATAAAATTTGAATTTTATCTTATTATTAAATATTACCTCAATTAATAAATAATCAAGGCATTTGTAATAACTATGAACAGTGACAAAAATTGCAGATTATTATATAGTTATACAATGACTGATAGTAGTGAAATTATTTAACTAGAAAAATAAAATTGCAAGTAAAATTAACTATTACACGTGAACTTTGAAGAGTGAGATAAGAAAATGCTGTACGCGGTCAGACAGGTAAGTTTTATCTTCTATTTTCTATAATTAGATAATGGCGAAACACTGTGCTAATATCATTAAAATGTAGAAATAGACGCTATAGTTCCAGTCTACTTATCCTCCATCTCCATAGACTTTTTATATTATTCAATATCCTTAGGTTGAGGAGTTTCTAAGGCTGTATCTATGTACAGCAGGCTGATGCTCTACTACATATTATATATTGTCACAATACCTGAATATAAGAACTGTTCCTTACTCATTTATTGTTTTTTTTTTCTTTTTCCTTCTATGCCTTAACACACATAAACGTCAATAGTCTTGCTATGTCCATGAGAATACCTTCATAATTAGACTTATACGTCATTAATTATTGCATATTTAATTTATCTTTAATTTTCATCACCGTTCTGTTTGTTCTGAAACCCTCTAAGGCTTCGCTGCCTCCACTGTTCGATGCTCGGCTTGTCTCAGGGCAGCGTTGTTGATACCCATAATTGTCTGTATCTATGCCCTCAATAACGATTTCATTGTTATAGTGAATTCATTGTTTGGTTGGATTCGTTATTGAAAGTTGCATATTAAGAACACTCGTCAGTTTATTCAGTTATCTAGACTGGGTTGTTAGTGTTTTATTAATATAGTGTAACTCTTTCGGAGCAAGTGTCAACTCTGAAATTTGACAGCTGTCACCTGTGATTAAATGGAACAGCACAGTTTGTGAAAAACAAAAATGGTGAATGTTATTCTGAGACGAACAACATAGGTCGTCAATTTTTAGGTTACACAAATTATCATACGAACTAATAAATATGTTTTTAATGCTGTTGTGACCGTCTTTATTTCGTTGCTAAGTTACTACTATAAAATATTATATCTACAATATTAAAGATTATTTAATAAAGGTTAAACATAACCCTTTTAAGAAATCTTATCATAAACATGAGTAATGTTTAGTTATCAAGTTACATTGTTTTGTTTTTTCGAAATACACGCCTTGCTTTGTTTTACGTGACGGTGTTCGCAAAACAATAATATAATTTGTTTATACAAACCGTATGGATTTCATATATCATTTCAACTATATAAATAACCATTATTTGCCAATATACTTACAAAATATACAATACGTATAACAATACATCCAGAAATTACCAATTCTTAAAAGGCCGGTGACAATTTACAATTCACCTTCTCGCAATGCGAGTGTCCATGGGTGTCGGTATCACTTAACATAGTAACTACTATATTGTTATTTCCTTCTTTTCTTTGGTTGCCTTAATCGCCGCATCATCAGAGCATGGGGCAAAGAATATGGAGACTTTTGACTGATATGAAAATTCCTTTAAGCCCCAGAGCTCATACTGAAGTTGTTGTTAGACGTGTATCGGAGTTTGCTGCATGATCATATTCAAAATCAAAAATTGACAAATACCACCATTTCGAATTAATATGGTTTCGCTAGACCCAGGAGTTCCGTGTGACTATGTCTTTCCCACTAATAGAAATTAGGGTAGAAATTGTATGTAATTGTAATATAAAATGACGCCTTACATTTCAAATAAAACCTAGCCATGCCCTTGCACCGGCATCACCATAAATTCGCTCTAATAGGTTTTAAAAATAACGTCAAACAAAATTGGATTGGGATTCACGTTTAAGCGGTATTACGATTACATATACGAAATATTAAATTTTCAAAAAAAGCCGTCGATTTGTCCATATCTCTTTAGATAACGCTTACGTTATAGATAACATTTGACGTACATATTTTAGTATAACGGGACTTCCGCAAAATAAGCAAATTATGTTTACAAAACACAATCATTAAGATATATTTTAATATTTTATCACGTACATATACGTGCTGAGTGTCATATTAGATTTATTGATATTTTTTGCATAAATCGCTAATAGGGTAATATTATCCATACGACTTCTTCGATACAAACATTCCCCTCGGGCGTTGTGCTGCGATGTTGTGAGGAAGTTGCATGGATCTGGTTAGCGCTGCACCTTGTTCTCATGTCATCCTCATTGACACATATCCTTTGTATAACATATTTGTAGTCCTGTATCCAAGTATCTGATTGTCCTCCTTGGAATATGTGTGATGTTTGAGACCAAAATTATATAAAAAATGTATACACAGTCTATTCAAATAAACTACTATGTAATAATGTTTTTATTTATTGCTATGTATACGAAATTTCAGACTTTTATTGTTTTTTTCCGGTGTTCGAATAATAAAAGAAAACAGTTATAAATGTATATCTCTAAAACAAAATTGATGATAATTTAAAATAAAACACAAAAATTGATTTGATAAGAAAGGCCAGTATTCGTCTTCAGACCAAGGAAGGGTCCTCCAATAGTCTAACCTGGACTAGATAGTCGTGAAGTTGTATATCCTTAGCGGGCGGAGTAAGTTTTAGCACGATTCTGGGCATGACGCCACTGTACTGATTGCAGCACCAGATTATAGGTGTCCCTACAGATTACAAGATGACTTTTCTTGACCTCAATGGGCACAAGAGTTTAAAGTGAGTTCTACACATGGTGTGCTTGTGGAATCGACTCCCGATGATGGTCCTTATCTAATTGTTTAAAAAATTAGTATCCTCGTCAAAGGCACCCACTAAAATGGATGTCCATGCCATAGACTTGTCCCTATCCGACAAATGTGTTCATAGAGTTTTTACGTTATATTTATAGTTATAAGTATAATATTCTATTTATCTAGCCGAAGTTGTAGACTAGACAATGTTAGACATGAACCGATTGTTTTTATTAATATAGGATGTTTATAAAAATAGTACATGACATAGTTTACACAAGCCCTTACACGTTTTATGTTTACATAGCACCAACAAAACATACATCTCAGAATGACCTCACTTGCGGTTCAGGTGTTCGAAAGTGGAAAATGTATGTAATCTTATATTTTAGCTTTAATTACGATATAAATAAATCTCATTACATGAAGCTACTTTTATAATTATTATACTATAATTTATTGATATTAAACATATTTATTTATTCTCAAACTATGTTAATAGACAAATTAATTTAAGGATCTCGGCTGGATTTAATAAACATTAATTTCTATGTTTAATTAATAGAATTAACGGCTTCTAAAATCTAAATTATCGTTTATATTTGAACTTTATTTTCGTTTATTTACGATTGCTCAAATAGCACGTGAAACGAATCAGCACAAAAATAATAAAAAATGTGCAAATATTAACGCCTCGCCCACTATTTGTTTCTTCAGAATGTTTATTTAATATGTTTAACTTATTTTATTGCGTCTAGCGAATGTTATAAGGCATAACGTTCGTCACGACTGTCCGAATGTTCTCGCTTTTAAAATGTAATGTACCGCAAAAAGTTAAAGAGCTAAGGCTCCCGAATGTATGATTCTATAAAATGAGGAGCATTTGTCGCATTGCTTATAACTATTGATGCATATAGTTGAAAGCTTTAAGGGCCGACCACCTCAAGCCTCAATGACCCACTAACATGGGCGTCCTTGGGATGAGGAAGGTGCTTTTTATGGGTGTCCAGGCCTGTTCGTTCCCCCTATCATATAAAAACTATGCGAGCTTGACGTTATCGCCCATGTAAATTCTAGCCTTTAGTATCGATAAATGAAGTATTGACCACTTATTAGCATTTTAGAAATCTGAAATTAGTTACTTAGTAATATTAAATGTGTCAAACATTTTATCTACCAATTTATTATTTGGACAAACATTGTTAAGTAAACTAAGGTATGTAGAACAGTTTCGCCTTTTTGGACGTAGTTTGTTTTAAACTTACGTCATATACAATCGTATATCTATATGTTAGGGTGTTGTATGGTTCTGGCAAGTTAGTTCTTTTATATTTTGTTAAATTTTTAACTAAAAAAGAAATAAACAAATTAATTTGTCCCACAAGGACTTTTCTGGTTCATCAAACTCTTAAAAAAAGATGACCAGCTCACTGTGAACTTTCCCCCACCGATTGATACTATATCAATACCTTTCTTCTATTTCTGTTCGCTTTTGTGAGTTTTTACTCTTTTTCCTGAAGTATTCATAAAATTGACTTAACACTGTGATGAAAAAGATTTGAATTTATTGTGAATTCCACTCGGGTCGATTGTCCCTCCTTTCCGAAGAACGCGTTTTGGTCAAAGCTCACCGTAGTCCTCATTGTGCATTCTGATAAACGATATCTGGATCTTGATATTTATATTTATAGTTTTTATATTTATATTTATATTTATAGTCCACTCTAAAATAATTATTGTTTAGTTTTAGTCACTTCAATTTTTTTTTAATAACATAGGAGGCAAACGGGCAGGAGGCTCACCTGATGTTAAGTGATACCGCCGCCCATGGACACTCTCAATGCCAGAGGGCTCGCGAGTGCGTTGCCGGCCCTTTAAGAATTCGTACGCTCTTTTCTTGAAGGACCCTAATTGTCGAATATTTGTATTATCTCTTCGTGTATGTCATGTTTCCCTACAAGTGTAATGTTTTAATGTTACACACATTAAAAATACTATATTGTGGTTTTTTTACTAATGTATCAGTGTACCGAGCGTATCCAAGCATTTATTAATAAGAATAATTGGTTACGTACAGAGGTTACTTCTAATAAACACACAAAATACTTCTTTATATTGGTTACAATTTTGAATTAAAAATGTTGTTTCAGGGTCCTGAGACAGCGCTAAACACAAGTCCGGGTGGTGCTGCGAAGCCGCCACCACTCAACTCTTTCGAGCTGGACCGCTGCTTGGACAGGTAAGTTTCAACGTATTTTTCTTATCGACAGCAAAGCGTAAGGGTTTAGTGCTAATGGACACTATTTGTTAGTGTTATAATATAGTAACTTACAGACCCAGTGGACTTTTATGAATATATATATAGCTTGTGATAGAACTATTTAATATAAAATTAAGGATTTTATTAAAGGAGAAGCACTTGGACACAGGAGTACTGTTTATAATTCTGGATGCATATAGTTGTTAGGTTTAAAGGCCGACCACCTCTGGCCTCAATGACCAACTAAAATGGGCGTCCTTGGGATGATGTACCTGATTTTTGTGGGTATTCCGCAGGCCCGTTTGCCTATATGATATAAAAACTTCCTAAGCTTCACGATATAATCCATGTTAGCTTACAGTGTCGATAGATAAAGTATTAAGTATTAGATATAATTTCTCATTTGACCGATTATGAGCATCTTAGAAGCCTGAAATTAGTTACTTAATAATATTAAATGTGTCAAGCATTTTATTATTTGGAAAAAAACATTATTAAGTAAACTAGGTAAGGTAAGGTATTAAGTGAAATTAGTTACTTAATAATATTAAATGTGTCAAACATTTTATTATTTGGAAAAAACATTATTAAGTAAACTAGGTAAGGTAAGGTATTAAGTGAAATTAGTTACTGAATAATATTAAATGTGTCAAACATTTTATTATTTGGAAAAAACATTATTAAGTAAACTAGGTAAGGTAAGGTATTAAGTGAAATTAGTTACTTAATAATATTAAATGTGTTAAACATTTTATTATTTGGAAAAAACATTATTAAGTAAACTAAGGTTTACTTAATAACAAACAGAATTTTGCCTTTTTGGATGTAGTTAATTTTAAACTTACGTCATATACAATCATACCTTAGGGTTTTGTATGGTTCTCGCAAATTTTTAACTAAAAAAGAAATAAACAAACTGATTTGTGCCACTCTTGTGACATCTCTGGTTGATCAAATTATTAAAAAAAAAAAGATTCAGACTGCTGACCGTGAACTTTCTTTAATTTGCGTTCACAAAATCTCTTTTGAAGTATTCAACAAATTGTGCGACTGAGATGAAAAAATATTTGAATTTATTGTGAATTACAATCAGGTCGATCACTCCAACCTTTTATCAAAAACCATACAAAGTTCTCAAACCTAGAATTTTCCGCATTTATAACAATTTACCAGTTTAAATCACAATTACATTTTCATATACACATTGTATTCGCATTCAGGACGTGGTGTAATATTTATTTTAAAGGACTTAGCTACCAACAATTTGTTTAGTTTAGAATTTCCTAGTTATTATTTGTTCTGGTGAAATCAAGGCTTAACTATGGGCAAATAGGCGTGTTAGTTGGCACTTATGAGTCAACTTGGTCACGATAATACAGTTATAAACAAACTGTAATATGCAATAACTTTGAAATGTAGAATTTATGTATATGCTTATCGTTAAATATATGACGCTAGAAAATTATTATATTTATTTTCTTATTCAATCATATAAAACTTTATTTATGTGAGAAAATTCATATATGGCTAGTCCCCACACTAATGAGTCCCTGTGTTGTGGATAAAAAAGTAATTTTAGTGTTACAACTATGTCTTATAAGACTTTAAGTATCAGTGAATGTGTGAGTGTATGAATGGGTGTATATGCACATATATTTGAGAGTGTAGCTGAGAGTTATTATAATCGTTTCGTCAAATGTATATTCCTTTCTGGTTGTCATACATCTTGTAACGATGACTGCTTTTCATTGTTTAAGCATACTAGCGGACCCGACAGACCTTGTGATTATATAACAAGAGATTAGGATATGGAACAAAGTATAAAAGTACGAACTGCAGCGCCATCTACCGGACTTATTTGTGATTCTAAACCAAACAGGGCGCCACCCAAATGTATAAAGAAAAATAACATACACACGTACCGTAGAGTTTTGTATATAAATGAGAAAAAAAACATTAATTGTTGTATGACGCTGTACAGCTACCTAATTTCAAGTCAATACCAACCCAGTCCCATCCAATCATCCGATCGCTCATGGTAACCCCTTGTTTCAGAGAGGAGGCCGGGCGGTGGGGAGGCGAAGCAGCACGGCGTCGTAGACGCAGCCCACCGCGTCGCTCGCCAACAGCTGAAAATGAACCACTATCTCTTGCTAGGGTAACTATTAAATTAAATGTATAAAGATAGATATTATCATCTGTACTGTCTTTTATATGACACAGTTATTCAAAGTTCTTTGAACCATTTACAAATGTCGCAATTCCCACATGTTCCATATCCTGGCAGAAATAAATACAAATAATATTACTTATATTTTTAGGCATCAGCTCCAACGTCGCCAACAGCTGGTTCAACTCAATCCAGCCCAGCACCAGCCTCGCCATCGGGCAGCACCAATGCAGGTGCCAGGTCTCCATTACCATTAGTTGCGCCAGATCTGCTAGCTATGCAACTGCTCGACCAGCACAGCCAGCTTCAAGCGCTGATGAAGCAACGCCTGTTTCATCAGCATCATATGCAGAAACAGGTATGCTATTAATAATTCTTATGATATACAGGAATAAATGATCTATGTAATTCGCTAATGTATCGGTTTTTATATACCTGCAATACGAAAGACTGAGGTAATGTTTTAGGAAGCGGGAAGAGTTTTTCTTCAATCAGCAGTAGTAATTCTTTATAATATTAAGTTGTAGTAAGTTTAACATTTCAGTTTGCTATCATCTATTAATGTTATATTATATTTTCTGTTTCGTGTATATTGTTTATCAATGTAATCTGTTTTGGCTTTGTATATTGGCTAAGTGTTTTCTTTTATAATACGTATATGTGTAGCTTTGTTGAGTGTAAGAATATCATCTGAGGTCGTAGGTTCGATCCCCGGCTGTGCACCAATGGACTTTCTTTCTTTATTTAACATTCGCTCGAACGTTGAAGGAAAACATCGTGAAGAAACCGGCTTGCCGTAGACCCAAAAGTCGACGGCGTGCACAGAAGGCTGATCACCTACTTGCCTATTAGATTAACAATTGATCATGAAACAATTATAGAAATCTGAGGCCCACACATAAGAGCTTGTAGCGCTATTGATTTATTTATTTAATTTATATGTGTAGCTGTTATAAAACTTATAAATAAAGGACCTTTTAGGTTCTATTCCCGTTAAAACATTAGTTGTTTCAGCTTGGTAGAATTTTCTATCACTAGCATATATGTATGCTTATTTTTCAACATATTGACTAATTTTGAAATTCTTTTATTACCCCATCTCCATTCTTAACATAAACCGCGATTAACCTCACAAATTAGTGACTAACAATGATTTAAAAATAACGTTTATTAGACCACCGAATTATGTGGAATGTTATTTCTTAAAGTTATCATTAAGTAAAGCTTGTTATATTACTCGCGTAATTTTAATTATAATTTATTTATTTGGTACTTTATAGAACATTACCATTGTAATCAACAATTGGAATTTCTTTCAGCACATGTCATCGGAGGCTGCGAAAAGACTGGAGCAGTCACGATTGCAAGACCAAATAAGCCTCAATCTGCTCTCACAGTCCCATCTTCAAGCACCAGATAGTTCGCCAGGTATTTTATTTTTATTGTTATATTTTTTTTACTCACTTTAGTATTGCCACTTTGGTTAAGTGATTAGCAGTTTCGACTCCAGGCTGTCAAATTCCATATGAAGACCAGAGTAGGCTTTGAGACCTATTAAAAACAAAATTGAATGCTTCTTCATATTCGTCCTAGTGTCTTCAGCGTGCGCCTCTCATCTCTGAGGGAGTAGGTTCAATCACCGGCTGTGCACCATTGGAGTGTCATTTTATTTGCGCATTTAATATCTAATATACGCTCGAATCCTGAAGAACCAAAAAATCGATGGCGTGTGCCAGGCACATGAGGCTGATCACCTACTTGCCTATTTGATTGACAAATGATCATGGAACAGATAGATAAATCTGATGCCAAGACCTAAAAAGGTTGTAGTGCTACTGATTTACTTATAACCCGAAATAAATATTAGTTTTTAATAGAAGCCGGGGCGGGACTTAAGGAATTAAGTTTTAAAATTCTCAAATTCTCGCAGGTTCCCTCCAGCAACAGCTTGGTGCCCAACAGCAACAGCTGGTACAGCAATTGCAGGCGGTCCAGAGGCAATATCTGATGCACGCACCACTTTCAGTACCACCAAATGCACCACCAGGTAATAGTCCAAAATATATGTTTTCGTAAATTCAACTCAATTGAGTTACGGCTATTGTGTATCACAAATAACTATTTTCAAAATTATGTTGTTAGCCTACTTCGTCAATGTACTTATTAATAAACTCCTTTTAAATATATTATGTTCTGTAATACCCTAACGATTCAGAACTTTATACATGTACTAACAATCTCAAGCAACATCTTCTCACGGAAAATATCACAAATTATTATGAAGTACCGTCAATTGGAAGACGAACGACTACCTGCCACATACAGGGAATCCTAGTGTATTGCATATTTTATCTTGAATAATAAAGTAATTTTTTTTCTTTTTTCCTTTTATTATACTTAATGATATACATTTGTAATGTTATATATTATATTTACGGAAATACTAGACCTATCGAAGACCAAACTGCGTAACCCTGAAGATTAATCAAGAATATTATTTTTTATTAGGTCTAATGTTATGGGGTAGTGAAATAGAAGAACATCCCTTGTATGGACGAGGTGTCTGTAAGTGGCCGGGATGCGATGCCCTCGCTGAAGATTTCCAGGCCTTCCTCAAGTGAGTCAATAAATATATATCTACAACTGCAGAATAATCATTGACGCTTCCATTTATCAATTTTTTTTAAGAAATTGTTTCAGCACTGAAATTATTTAACATTAAGCCTAAATTAAGATTAAAAAAAACGGTTGTGTGTAAAGACGGTTTACTGACGATAGTTGAACGTGACAACGTCATAAGAAAATACTGATGCAATGGTTGCATTTTCCAAAAGAAAATTTTAATTTTATTTGTTTAATAGATATTTTGTATGGATATAGAGAAGGAGGTAAATGGAAATCACAATTGAATTGATCAATATACATTTATTTGTACGCATAAATACATCCGATTGTGCCTCTTTGTCGCACGTTCCGCGCTCTCGCTTGCACTTCAAGCCTCAAATGGAACGCCTCAGAGCGAGGTAACGCCGCATGCGTCATGTTTTTTCGTGCGTTCAGCCGGCTCCAACGAATTATAACACGTTGTCACGTCAATAAGTAATTGCAGTCTAACCTAACTTACTAATAAGGATATTATTGGAACTTAAGAAAGTGTCCACTATCACTATTTACAGTATCGTACACGTGCACATTAAGGGAAAGACACTCAGTTCTTGTGTATTATTAATTTCCACATAGGGAGTCATACTGATTCGCCTAATTGTCCTTTTCAATCTCCTCACTAGGCCCGAAGTGTTAAAAAGTTGAATAGTCTTGACATTCACGTGTTGGTGGAGCCTTTGTTCGTTTCAGCAATCTTTTTTATTGTTGTGGTGACGTCCAATAACACTATGAATGCAGATTTTTGTTACTATCATTTAGTTGTACGGATCTGGTCATCTCTCTCTTCATACGGTAGCTCATGTCTGAGCGTCGTGGTCAGCAGGGAAGCATCTGGAGCGGACAATCTGTTTCCAACGGTTTCCATTCATCGCCTCTCTTATATCAGTTGTAGTGTTGAGGACTATGAGTCACGTAATCGGTCCATTTGGCCACGTGACCTTTTGCCTACCACACCTTTTGCCTACTACCATTGTTACCACAATTAGTTTCTCCAAGTTCTTATTGCCTCTGCACATCGGATCTAGTATTATGAACGAGTATCATCCTATACTTAGTTCTTAGTATCTAATTAACTCTAGAATAAATAGCCCGTGAAGACTTTCCTCAAATATTGCACACAAGAAAAAATTGGTACATTGTTGTGATTCGAATCCAACACTGTTCATACGCAGCTAGAGCCCAATAATAATTTCCAGGCACTTAGAAGCAGCACACACATTAGACGATCGTTCAGCTGCGCAGGCGCGTGTCCAGATGCAGGTGGTAGCCCAGTTGGAGCTGCAGCTACGCCGTGAGAGGGACCGTCTCGCTGCCATGATGCGTCATCTCCATGCTGCAAGGGATACCGCTCATCATCATAAAATGCCACATGGTGAGAAACAAGAGTAAAAATTTACCGTATTTTGTATATATTGTCTACAGTCCGAGCTATGGTAACAAGTTTTACAATTTCAAACAGCTTTCAAATGAAAAGTTTTTGAATTATCCTAATGTAATAATTGAATAGCAGTACGATTGCGATCAATACTTAACGATAATAAACAATCAAATTTTCAGGACCTGCCAGTGAAGGCGCATCCCCAGGTCCCGTGAGGCGTCGGGTCTCCGATAAATCAGGGGTGGCCATAGCTGGAGGTAAGCGTAATAACTTATAGAAAAACTAAATAAAAACTATACCTAAAAATATAAGTATTAATAATAGGTAACTTTCAATTTCTAATGGGTGATATAAGCTTGCTTTAAACGATTATAAACAAATCGTCGTGTTTTATAAAAAAAACTTGTTAAGTCTATAGTTTACCTTTTGAAGTAACGATAAATGAATATAAATTGCTTAAAATTAGTTATCACACTCACACAATTAGTTCCACTCTTTTGTGGAACAAATATAACTGGTGCTTGAGGAGAATTTGAAACATACAATGGCCTTTTTTTATTTACTTATATGAATATTTTTTATTGACTTGACTTTGATGGACTTGTATTATTCCTAAACATTTGGCATATAATAAAATTGGATGCAAAATGTGGCAGGGGCCGCAACTTAGAGTGATATATAATAATATAATAATTTTTGTATAATGTATGTCAATAGTATGTGGATATAATACTAGAGAAGCATGCTTGATATGTGTTAAGAATTCATTTCAAAATGTATCAAAATCCATATTAGGGTCCATGCTTATTTATGTATTAAGTGGATATGTACTACTTATATAATTTTATCATATTAAAAAATCGCGTTTTTCAAAAGGTCTTCCATACATGCTCGAAAGAGCTGGATTAGATGTACAGCAAGGTAAAATATTGTATGATTAATAAAATAATTATAAAACGAATATTGTAATGACATTATGTTTTTGAAGTCGATTTACAATTTTCAGAAATACAAAGGAATCGAGAATTTTATAAGAGCGCTGATGTGCGGCCGCCCTTTACTTACGCATCACTTATAAGACAGGTAAATTGCTTATTATAGCTAAAGAATTTGTTTGAACGAGCCAACAGTAATACGCAATTTTTCCTTTTTTCAATTATCTTTGTTTACATATGAGCTAAAAAATTAAATATCAATATAATTCGAAATTCAAAAAATACTTAGGTAATGTGGGTAACAAACCAAAAAACCTTATTTATTTATTACAGAAATACATATATTATCATAAGAGACTGCCAATACGATAATGTCGAGAAAAATAAAATATAATAAAGTATATAGTATAAAACACATACTACTGTGAATTTACTCTGCGAACATATAAATATGGTAGTGAAAAGTTCAAAAGACCTTCAAATACCTGTCAAGTTATTGTTAAGTATGAATGTGCCAGTGCATAATCCAGACACGCGTATGCAAACACCACTGAACCGAACTTCATGAAACTTGGTCGCTGGAATATTTGAATTAATAAGGACTATCTTGTGAATATTGTTTCCGAGGTATTTGTGTCCAAACATATTACTATTACTAAGACAAAAATAACTGAAATAACTGATAATTTATTATGGTTTTATGTAACTGACTAAAATATAACAATTTTCTTTAGTTAACAAAATACACGAAATCCACGTGACCAAAGGTCACTTATACGGCAATCCGAAATACCCACAAATATTTATATATTTCCAATAATTCCACACAGTTTACCAATAGGTACTTATTCTAAGGCACACATTGTGTTTGTAAGAGCCCAAAAGCATTGATTTATTATTATTAAATTTAATATAATTCGCGTTTCTTTGTATTTATCTTAATGCCTCGCAAAAATTTCCAGGCCATAATAGAATCTCCAGACAAACAGCTCACTTTGAACGAGATTTACAACTGGTTCCAGAGTACTTTCTGTTACTTCAGACGAAACGCGGCCACTTGGAAGGTAAGACTTCATTCTCAATATCTTCATTTGATGGTTTACTTTAACTATGTGTTCTTAAGTATCCCAGGATAGCTGTATAAAGGTAAACTTACTAAATCACCGTATTAAGACAATAGTGATAACGTATATTTTATATGAATATTATACATAATAATTAGTTAAATTGTTTCTCTGTAAGTATAAGTCAAAGCGTATATTAAGAAGCTAAGTACAAACAGAACGCTGTACGACACAACCTTTCGCTGCACAAATGCTTCATGCGAGTGGAGAACGTGAAAGGCGCCGTGTGGACGGTAGACGAAGTGGAGTTTTACAAAAGGCGACCGCAGAGAGCCACTCACGCGCCGCCGCCGCCGTTGCATCACGCCGGGTACGCTACAGCGTCGCCTGGCCGCAGACCGACACTTTACATCTTGATACTTGACAATTTACACTTAAATTTTATATTGGTTAACATCGATGAAATATACACCTGACTGAAAACACATGAAACAGAGACTACCGTTTTTAACAATAAAGATTACCTGTACATCAATGTGTATACAAAACTGACAGTTTACACTATACATATGACTCGTGAATTACACTAATAAGCACATATATACAACAGTTTACACGAAACGCATACACAATGCAAACGATTAATAAAACACTTTACTATTAATCATTTCTACCCACTGAAGAAAACTTACAATTTACACTTATATCCTGATTGTATCAAGATATTTGGCACATACATACCAAACTATTACGATATCAAATTGAATAAAAACATATCAGTCCCTTACTTGGCAAATTCAAAAATCTATCACATTTAAAACTGTTCCATTTTAACACCAACAACTGTTGCAGTACTTACAATTACAAAACAAAAACTAACATAAAATTTTTTAATAGTCACTTTACAATCTTGCACTCTTCCTTATATCGCTTCGATACATATTCACTTACATTTGAACACTTTCACTTATAAAAATCACAGGGAAATACCAAAACTAATACACACTTAACAAAAGATCACCGAACATATTTATTAATCTTCTCTTATTTTCTATCTATAGATATAATTCGATTTCTGTCATGTAAATAAATGTTTTATCTCGTTTCAGATTTAATTATAATTTGTGTAGCTAATTTTGGATGAAATTTGTAAGTTACGATATAATCGATCGTTTATTGATTATAACGTGACCTGTATTTAGGATTTGTTATTTGTGTGTGTTCGTGGAGTTGAGCGCTACGGTGACTAACAGTTTTCGCGCTTGCCTAACCAATATCCCTCACATCATCCTCTCCTCGGGTTTCGGGTTCTCCTGCATGATATTTTAAGCCCCTACTTCCACGACGATCTAAATGTACTTCAATGTCATTTATAAATTTATCAATTGAAGCACATTTCACAAAGTAAGGTCTAGCAAAATTGTTTACATTTGCTAAAGAAAAATGAATTATAGAATGCAATCCGGACGAACCTGTCTCTACACAAATGTTTCGTGCGCTACGAGGATGACTTCGGTTCGTTTTGGATGGTGGATGATGCGGAATTCGTGAAGAGAAGGCATCTCAGCCGAGGCCGACCCAGAAAGTATGAGCCAGCCCCACCGGGACCCAACGCTCAACAGTAAGGGCGCTGTTGCATCTGACGTAGCGATCGTCCAACGAATCTTTTGCGAGTTACGAATATTATCATTAAAGGCAAAGCTCGGTACAAGCCTATGAATGAAGAGCCTATTCAATGGAATTCAAAAACATTGATTTGTATGTGAAATACAAGAAATTCCATAACTTTAAAGTTATTCTGTCGGAAATTATGACCTCAGGTTTTGGCATACCGAGCATTAGACATACGTTTTCACGTTTTCAGCTTTAGCTGAAGCTCTGTTTATTTTTAAAAGGGTTTCTTAAGAAAAATAGAATCTTTGGACGATCGCGTCCGAATATATGTGAACTATCGAATCAACAGATTGATTGTTCACGAATAGTTGATGTTTCACCGTTATGTAAGGTGTGTAATTAATGTGTAAGTTATAGATACATCCAACATATTGTCATGTAAGCCTATATAGTGCTACAAACCTATATAATAAGCCTCAAATTTGAAAGTTTCAAATAAGTTTGCAGCACTACCTTCATTCAAAAAAATATTGAAAAACTGTGGGTACTTACATTTTTTGCTAACAAAATTTAGAATTTTTATAAATGTAAGTTCTCTACGGCTGCATTAGTGATTAGAATGCCAAGCTAAAGAAAATTGTTTTGCGATAGTTTAACTCCATACCAATTAGTTATAAGCTTTATCATACTTTGCAAATGTACCTTAAAAAAATAACTATATTTCTACTTCACCGTTGTCCCAAGAATACAGTTCTGCATGCCTTCTACAAGACAAGTGACAGTTACGATTAAGTTGACGTATGTTATGCATGCTTGCATTTATATTATAAGATCGTCGTTGGAGAAACAAGTAAGATTTTTCTACAATTTTTATTCCCTTTTAATCTTGCATGTATATATCCTCATGGAGGTGAATTATCGCTTTCTTCAGCTTTGAAAGTGCATTTTTGTCGCATGTTTTTTATCAATTTTTATTCTATTTCTCAATATGCTTGCTTTTTTTCTATTTCTATTTTTTCTATTTTATCAACATGACATTCACCGTTAACACTGAAACATGAATAATTGGACTTTATTTTCAAAATTATACACTTGACATATTACACTTACATACGACACTTTTTAGTGTGAGTCATCAAATGGTTTGATAAGGCCAGGGGTATGCTGATTTTTATATTTTATTTGAGTTTTAGTTAAAATATTAAAATCATTAGAGTTTGCACTTTACGATATAATTATTAGTTTCATTTTTATTTATTCAATTTTATTAGTTATTTATAACAGTCTTATATATACTATAACTGTGTTAATTTTACAGATTTTTGGGAGCTCAAAGCCCACCAATGATGACTAGTCCTCATGGATACAGCGAAGCCTTGAAGCGAAACCTTCAGGTAAGGTTTTGATAATATATTCGTCTAATTTTTACCGTCTTTAATATAAAGTTTATTGTATTGTCTCTTCGTTTCGAGCTTCGTAGCCCTAACCAGATATAAATATTGCTTGCCCCAATGAACAAAGTCATAAAGCACTATTAAGATTGTTTTAATGTTTTCTCATTTTTGACTTCCTCGGCTGATGGTATGCTGTCTTTATTCTACGGAAATTATTTTGTGCACAATGCTTGCAATACTCATTTATCGAATTTTACTTTCCTGAAATGGATAGCAACAACTATAAACACAGTTTTAGCTTAGATTGTAAATCTACCAAATAATCATAAAAGTAAATTCTCAAGTTAAAAAAGTATATATATCTCTGTTTCACCAAGGTCCGCAAAAAGAGTTATAGTAAACTTATTTATTCCTCATATCCTATATTATATTCCAGTAACTGGATACTAATGCAATAGAAAACTAAACTAAAAACATAAGAAGTAAAAACTTAAAATCTAAACCATTTTATAACTAATTATAAATAATGCAATTCTTGAGAATTCAGCCAATATACAAATAAAAACATCTGTCTCACAAGCAATAACATTTGGGTTGCGCAAGACACTCGTAAATGGTGCTTCTCTGATTATAACGTTCTAGACATTCGTCAAAATACGGTTGTATGTTACTGTGTCATCCGTAGCTATGTTAAACAGTAAATCACTCGTAAGACGCTTTTGTTCTTCAGTCTTTTTAGATAAATTACTTTAATGCACATTTATTGATCTTTGAAGTTATACTTTTAAGACACGTCAGGGAATTATAATTTAAATTTTCACGATGCGTGCGCAGTTCCATTATGAGTGTCGTTTTTGGAGTTTACTCCTTAAGAAACGATTTGAGTTATAAGGCCCGGTACGGAAATTTTATGAGGAGTAAAATCAAGTATAACACGAAAAGTTGAGGCGTTACGTAAAAAAAGACAAACGTATATATCTGTAGGATTGAACGTGTAAAAGAATGATTCCATCTCATTCTCTCTCTAAAATTGGATTTGTATAAATTTAACACAATTATTATTGTTATTATTATTTATATTGTTTTGTAACATACTTTATGTAATACGCTTTATTGAATATATGTTTGTTTCTCTTATCATTTTAGCAGATGCGTTCATTTACCCTTTTTTTCTATTCGATATATATCATAATTATCGTTCGTAAGGAGTAAACTCCAATCGTGCGTGGTAGCTGACATACACACATTTTTTTATTGAAAGGTTTTTATCTTGTTACGCCAAAAAAGTAGAACTTCTTACGTGTGTAGACACATTTTAACTACTTACACTAAATACATAACAACAATGTTGACATCGTCAAATAGGAATGGCTTCCCTTTGATATATGTATTTGTATCCTACTAATAATAGCAATACCTTATTTTACTTTGCCAAAAAAAATAGATTTTGCTTCTATGACTTTGTTACCCGGGGCAAGCTACATATGTATGTACTTTAGCCCCAGATATATATTTAATTAGACAGCTCAGATAACTGAACAGCACTGACTTTTGATTTATTAAAACAATTTGCTTTTAAAATGCAAAAGTTATCAAACCACTAAAATATTTCCCTATTTTTAGGGTATGATGGAGGATTGCAATCTAGCGTACATGTCCACGGATGATCATATGATGCAAAGTGATGATTACCAATCATCCCATGAGGATTACAGGTATTTTTATTGCTATATATATATATATATATATATATATAGAAAACTCTTAAATTTAAATTTTTTATCAAGCCCTTAACTAGAAGTAGAAATAACTTCTTTCGACTTCTTAAGAAATTGTTTGAGGACATTGGAGGCCTTTTCGGCTATTAAAAATGTACCGAATGCCTCACAGATTTATGTATGGAAAGTAGTTTTATTGGACACTTTCTTATGTTAAATATTCTTATTAGTGAGCAGTGTTGGCTGCAGCTTCAGAGTGCGACTCTCATCCCTGAGGTTGTAGGTTCGATCATGCACCAATAGACTTTCTGGCTGCACATAGTACATATACTACGGCGAAAGCCTTTTCTGTATTGTATCTAATAAATCCTTTGCATCAGCAGTGTTGGCCTAGTGCGACGTTCATCCCTGAGATCGGAGCTTCGATCCCCGGCTGTGTACCAATGGATTTTCTATGTGCGCATTTAACAATAGCTCGAACGGTAAAGGAAAACATTGTGAGGAAACTGGTTTATCTTAGACTCCAAGTAGTCTCCAGACTCCAAGTATCTTAGACGGCGTGTGTCAGGCATAGGAGGCTGACACCTAGTTGCCTATTAGATTGACAATGAAACAGTTACATGAGGTCTTGATCTAAAAAGGTTGTAGCGTCTCTGATTTATTTATTTTCAGTTAGGTTAGATCGTCCACGTTGATGATTGAAGTATATTAAAAAAAAAGTAAACTGTATCAGACCTATTTTCAGCCGTCCACAAATGATGAACGGTTACGGCAACAGCAGTTCCTCACACGACGTCAAAGCCGAAGATCTGAGTGCTAACGACGCACAAGACATTAAGCCAAATATTTATGCGCTGAAGAACGAAATGCAGGCTTCTGATTATACTAGTAAAGGTATTTTTAATTATATAATTTCAAATTAATTTCAGGACTACCTTCATTAAAAAAAAGTATTTACAATCTGTGGGTACTTACATTTTAAATTTTTATAAATGATAGAATGCCAAAGCTATAGAAAATTGTTGTACTCTATACCATATAATTAGTTATTAGCTAAATATTTATGCGCTGAAGAACGAAATGCCGGCTTCTGTAGATACTTCATATCTAATTTCATAGTGTTTAAAAATTACATTATTAAACTCTTAGTCTACGTTATGAATTTTTTATCCGTTTCTTTGTGTTGGACCCCTTTGGGGTCTCTGAACCTCTGGCCCCCTGAACTTTCCATTTAGACCTGTTTTTAGCTTCCCCTATCTTTCCTATATATCTTCTTTTGAATATCACCCAATAAACATCTCTAAACTATAAAAATTGTGTTAATGAAGAAACTCGAAGTGTTTTTCACTTCCGCATTTCAACATCACCCTGAAGCAGACCTTTACAGACCTTTCTGTAGAAAATAACCATAGTAGAACCTTCTTTTTTAGGAGATTATTCAAATTCCACCAAGGAGTCCTCGAGCAACCGCTCCAGCGAGACAAGCCCATACAATGAGTACGCGCGTCCCGAGGATAGATACCGGGCCCTCTCCCACATCAAAGACGAGGCAGAGAACTTGTCCCTCAACGAGCAAAGGTCTGACAAGTAGATTTTTAAATTTGGAATTCCATCGAAAATCATCGAAGTGATTGAACTAAGCAATACAAAGTGATTACGAATTTTGCACTAGCATTATCACAATATTTACGGGTAGTTGTATTTTGTGAAGTGTTCAATGGACTATAGTTTACCAAAAACGTTAATTTCACCCGGTTTTAACGGGAAGTATTATTTTTAGTTCTAGCTATTTTGAATTGTTAGCGGCATTGTTAGTAATGCCTTAATAAAGGTTCATATCAATATTGAAATATTTAAAAGTATTTAATCATTATTTGTAATAAATATGAACAATAAGTAGTTGTATCGATAAGTATAGTACATTAGCGCAAAGCGTTTTGGTTCGCGTTCATTCCTTGTTAGTTTGAATCTGTTCGCTTAGAATTTGATTTTTAAAAAAATTACATTCAAGTCTCAATTAAATTGAAATTGGTCGAAATTGTAAACGAAAAAAGTTTCCATTGGTAAAAACAGAATTTTTTAACAAATTTTTCTAACAAGGAAGAAGATCTCAAAATTTTACAATAGCAACACTTTTATTTTTTTATATTCAATGTATACGGAATTGATCTGAATTATTTCTGTGTTAAGTGCCATACTGAGGTACTATTTTGTGATTTTATTTTTTGTTTTATAGGCTGTAAATATTTATCGTGATTATCATGATATAAATTAAGTATAGTTAAGATCGCGTTTAATTCGAATAACTTTGAATTAACATAATCCCAGTACAATTCTTCGACTTAATTAATTTCGTACAGCAGATTCTAGTTACAGTAAGTTAATAAAATAGGCTTTGTTGGTTCTAGCTTATTGGCTAGCGTTGTGTTTCAAAAGTTCAGTCTTATACAATACAGTTTTGTGGCCAATTCTGTGATCGTTTTTTAATTCATTAGCATCAGGGCGCAGTTCAGTTGCCTAATGTGTGGCACGAAAGAACTGTCTTGTGTCAACAAGGTGTTTGTCATTTTTGGCACAAAACATGCAATCCTTGTGTTAATTCAAAGTTATCAGTTTCCATATAAAATTGTTCTTGTTGTAGAGAATTTAGTAATTTAGAAAATTAATCTTTCTGATTTCTTTGTGCATTTTGTTTTGAAGTGCATTTATTCCGAATATTAAAGGGTGTAAATCATATCACAGTGTATAGTTAACTAATAGGCAGTTGAAATGTACGCATTTACAGTAGTTTAGCACACTTCACTTAGAATTAATGTATTTTAACTCTTTGGTTTCACTGAGCCACACGTTTGTCGAAGTACCGAACGGTTTTGTATGGTGTACATATACAGCGTCCTTAGTTTGTAACTTCCAATACAGGGCTACCGATTGTGACGTTTTCTGTCTTATCCTGTCGTTACCGTGGGATCGGGCGGAAATTATTCCGATTGGAATCGCAATTGGAAGTTACAGAGTACGTGCGTAGGCCGCCGTAAATTACTCATTACGATAGCCTTTAATACTTCATAAAACTCCATGGCTTTATTGAAGTTTTGTAACGATTCGATAAAAGTTGACTCAATTTTTTAAATATCCAATTTTACATTTATATAAATTTAGATTTTAAATGCCAGATTAAATAATGTTCTGTAAGTTTAAGCCCGAACAAAACGGGCACGAAATTTTAGTTATTACAGTACAAAAAGTTTTTTTAATATGGAATTGATTGATTATGTACAAATTTTAATTTAAGATTATTTGTACAGTAACCGCTTTTGTTATATATTGTTAATTATATGACTAATGCTTAGATTTTTTAATATATCATCTTGTTTATTTCAGTTTCACCGGTTAAAAACCCCAAAAAGTTTATGATTGTGAATTTAAATCCAATACATTTATGACATCTTCATTCAGTCTTATAGATGAATAAGAATATATATATATAACAGTATTAAAAAATCTAAGCATTTTAAGTTAACAGTGTTAAAAGACATGAATTGGAGTTTCGTACCAAGTAGGCATTTTATGTAGTTTTAAACTCTGTTTAGTCTCGAGTCTCGATCGATATTGTTCGTTCATTGATCATTGTAAATTATACTTAATTAGTGTTGTATTAAACCAAATTATTACAAATATTATTGTCTTTTTATTATTAATGAATCCATACAAAAAAGTGTTGGTTAACATTTCCTAATATGACCTTCATATTTTTCCTTTTCTCTCAGACTTTTCTCAACGCATTATTCAGATCTCTTGTTTTAATAATGTTACGTTGGAAGTGTATAATTTTAATTGTTGCAAAGTAGCGCGCCTTTTATTATTTTCGTTTTATTCGTTTTTCATATTCAGTTCAGCTTATAATGTTCATCAGCAACCTGGCCGATTTGTTATAAAGCAACACGCGCTTGTAATTTGATATTCGACAAATTCAATTTAAATTGTTAATAACGCCCTCATAATACATTACTTGGTGCATTCTGTACACTATTTATTTATTTACACTTCGTGACCTTAAAGAAGTTATAACACAAGAAGTTACAACACACGGGCGGCCTTATAATTGACAATCGTTTTCGTCCAGGCATAGTATGGAAAAAAACAGATATAGCTCCTTAGTGTAAAATACATGAATATGTAAATTATTAACAAGAAAACGTTAAATTATATGTACTAACTTTAACTAGCTAGTATAAGCTAACCATAGGGGACTAATTTTTGTTTATAAATTTTAATTATCAGTCGGTCATCCCATTGGTGCTAAGACTGATTTTTGTGCTTTTATTTTAGTCTTACTGAGTCGAATTAATGATATATTGTGGTATCAAGACTTCATAATTATTATTCAAAACTCTTCTCAATCGCCGAACCTTTCATTACAGTACAGCGGCAATAGATGGCGTCAATACTGTAAAATATATTTTCCTTCATTTATATTTTACTAAAGGACACGACAGATCATTAAAAAGTATTTAATTGTAAATTTAAACCAGTCTCGAATACACTAAAAATTCATAAAGTTTATATGAAGAGGTTTAACAAATAATATTATTTCGATAATATAAATCATAGATAAGGGTGACCACAATGACATGTCTAGCTGTGGTCAGCTGATTGCTGAAAACACGAATGATTGAACCATGTAAATATATTTATATATTAAAGAAGTTTTATTTAAATATCTCGTGGCAATACAACCAGTTCTATGGGCTGCCCCTTTATGGGGTCGGCTTCAAATTGTAGCATCAAGTTAGTTACCCCACGATATTTTTCTCCATCTGAGCATTAGCATTCGCACATAGGTAATCCATATATCATCGCTAGAGTTAGAACGAACGGCCGCAAAGATTAAAAAATTAAAGAAAATACCTTCTATCGAAGTTTTCAGCTTATAATCTTAAATAATCTAAACCGTAAAAATGATTAACAACTTACCGAAGCAGGTGGATTAAAATCACTATTATGCAATAAAAACAACATCTTCGATGTAAAAAATCAAATAGTTTTGTTTAATTTCAGATTATCATAGTTAAACGAAGATATGAAAAAGTAATTTCATCAATATACCGCCCTGTCTCGCATGATTTATGACAAGAACAAGTGCATTAGTGTTGTGCCAGATAAGGACGAACATCGATAAATCTAAGAGGAAATTGTTGTTTCAGATAACTCAAACTATCGATATTTTTTTATTTCACTCACATTGCCAATGAGCTCGTAAGAGAGCTAGCCTTTAAGTCTTTTGGTAATATTTTACATTTTTATACCCACAATAGGTAAGGTCTATCGGACACATTAAATTAATTTAATAGTGTTCTATTTCAATTAAGTAATATTATCAGTGGATGTTATCCACGAAATTAAAAAAATAATTCTGCTTATAAATAAACTAAGTACAAAAATTTATAATGTACTATATTATTTTTGTGAGTGTAATGTACATAGTATCATATTTTGTTAACATAGCGTTTACACATTTTTAGAAAACACTTTTTTTACGGGATTTAAGCTATGTATTATTATAAAATTATAATTATTTTACATAATTTTAAATTTCTCCCGACGTTTCGCGTGCTTTACAGTGTGCGTGGTCACGGTATCTGAAGACAAAGGCGTAATATAGTCAATGAGAGTGATTAGCTACACAATGATATTGACAGTCGCGATGCCAAAAAACATAAAGCTGAGCAGAATGGGACCCATTGAAGCATATTAAATTAATTAAGAGGTATTATTAAAATCTTAAATTCAATGATTTTGTAGTAGAGTCTTTTGGGCTGCGGGGTTCAAGTGCAGTGGTGCTAATTAAAAAGTTAAGTAGGCTCCTGGTAGATAGCCTCGGTAACCCTGTTCCATGCTCAATGCATAAGAATCTCAATACAGTGAGAAAAAGCTGATAGCATTAAAGGTTCTGCCACAAGGACCAAACTTTTAAATTTTTATTTAGTTTCTATTTCTCCATTTAAAATTCATTATTATTACGATGAAGGTTAAGAGTATTGTAAATAATGTATATTTATGTATTGGAAACATATACTTTGAGATGTGTTACAATTAATTTACCAATAGTCTAGTACAACTTAAGGAATATTTAAAATAATTTTCTGACACTATTGACTACCTGATGTAGACGGAAAGCCACGGGGCCTATAAATACTACAACTCCCAAAACATTAATTCAAAATATACTTCAAGTATAATCGTCCCATCACTATCGTGACATGTGGCTCTTAATTATAACCCTGCGCGTACGCAACTACAAAAGCAGTGAATCTACAAAAAAATCTAAAATAACTGTACGTTAATACCGATCTGGTTACTGAACTCTTCGTGATAAAAACTCTTTTTTTTTCACGCACATGTCTACGAATGGGTTAAGATTTTTTGTAAAAAAGTGTCGTTTCAATTCGATATGGAAAGTTAGGGGTTAATTTAGTATTGGACGCGTTATTTTCGTTTTTATCGATAGAATGGGATGAGTAATAGGACATATGGTAGTTATTAGAATTTTGTCATGCGACACACGTGAGAAATGTTTTTTTATTGCTTATCAGATTGTACTATTTACGGAATAAGTTTTAGTTACAATCGGAATGATTAGCTTTCTTTTATTACTAAAATGTATACATTTGGGATCATTTTTATTATTGCTCGATGAATAAATATATGTTTATGAGTACCTAATCATAACAATCAAATATACAGTATTTACAATTTTCTTACACTACATAGTAATAAAATAAATACAAATTAATAAATAGAAATTTTAAATAAATTTAAAAAGTTTGGTCCCTGTGGCAGTTTACCTTTAATCTGGCAACATTTCTTCGCTGTATTGCAATACTTTGTCGTTTAGCGAGGAAAGCACCAGCTCTTGGGTCACCTCACCGGTACGCCAATCTAAATCTTTAATTAGCGCCTGTGCACTTGAACCCCACGACCCAAGAGTCTCTACTGAAAAGGGAACAAAATCAACGTTGGAGAAAAATCTTTTTATTATCCGAGATGAAAAAAATTTTTTTTGATGCAATAATATACACAATCAACTATCTTGTCGTTGACTTGGTTCCAAAAATGTAGAAGTAGGACTTCCGTATGTAAAATTCTTATGACATCCGAGAGCATTAGTGTAGTGTCATCACGTTTGTGAATCGTATAACTTAGAAGGGTTCCCAAAGCTTACATATTGTAATGCTTATGTGCTTATAATGAATAAAAGAATTTAAAGATACTAAAGAAGACATTTGAGTTAACTGGCGAATCATAGACCCGAGTTGTAACGTATTTTCGGCTCTGTTCTTCGAGAGCAAAGGAGGCCGAGAAAACGTTGAGGAATTTGCTACCGCGGCTATTGAATGGACTTCCCAGTCAGTTATCAGGTAGCCTAACGTGAAGCAACATAAAAAGAAAGTTCAAAAACTATTTTTATATGCATTTGTCGCGCTTCTATACAAAATAACTGTTATTACATTACATTACAAACCACATTGCATGATACAAATTTATTTAAACAACAACTACAAATAACTTAACTTATAGTTATGATTATGAAAATGACATTTGCATGCCTATTTTTTTACAACTGATTGAGTATTTTTTTATAATTATTCAATCTTAATGTACGACATTCTTTGCAAATAAAACAAAACAATTTAACTACGTACATGGTGCGATAGCCAGCAAAACAAAGATTGTTTCGCTTCGGTTAAAGTATTATGTGTGCCCCATTAGACAGTTATTCCAACAAAATTTATTTATTTTTGTATGGCCTAATTTCAACTATTGCACAATAAGTTATAAGTTAGCAGATCAAGCAACGCAAGTGGAAATGGATAGACCAGACCGTACACTCCGAAGAACGTGATTGAGACTCACTGTGGACGCCCTCTGCCCCATCTAGGTATAGGTATAGGACATAAGGTCTTTAAGTTATTTTATAAAACCAACAGAAAACCTTTTGTTATACATTAATCATTTACAAGGGTTATTTTAGAGTTGAAAAACTTTATGAAATCATGCTTTAGAACGTGTTCAAATACAAATAAACAAAACATACATTAAAAAATTAATATCTAGTTTTCAAAGAAAGTTTATTTATAATCGAAGGTTTCGTCCACATTGTGAAGCGTGTGGCACAATTTCTGAGTGTTATTGTATTTATATCTTTACCACATATGCGCGTGCGCATCACTTTTTACTAGCGCGGCCCGCTTTTTAACCGACAAGAAAAGTTTTAGTTTGTAATTATTAGAATCGAATAATATTTATGTATATTTATCACGTGTGTTAAATTTCGCATGTATGTATGTTTCTCTATAATTCTCGAAAAGTCATATTAATACTTGATTTAATTATTCCAAATTGCGGAATCGTTACAGTTTTTACATAATTGGTTTAGTAGTTAATATATTAACAAATATCTTGGTAAATATTTTTCACTTCAGTTGACAGACATTTGAAGGTCTCCTGTATCCTATAAATATCATTTTTGACTTAGTATTTCTTGGACATGTAGTCTAATAAATGTATTATTATATTAATAATTATTTGAATGAAACATTATAATTAATATTAATTATGATAACGTAATAATAATACACTTTAATAATGTGATGATAAAATAATAAAAGGATTGAATATACTGATTTTGCTCATATTGTCTGTTACTTCTAAGTAAAATTTCCTTTAAGACAAATTTGCGCGGCATTATGTCAGAATATGCGAACTTTACACCACCACCATAACAATGTAAAGTTCTTGTTGTATCATGTGATTCATGTCGTACATATTAAAGTCCCGACAGAAAACTGTTTTTTTTTTAACAGATATTGTTTTTATACAGATTCATAATTTATGAAAATGAAAAAATATTTCAAAGTAAACAGTTAGAGGCGTAATAGTTATTTCATATAAAGCGGGCCGGAGATGCGAAGAACGTCCTGAGAGATTTTAATTTGGTATACCACCGCGATGTTCAGTAATTCTCAAACTTGCTTTCACCTAATACAAACTATAAACACGAAATAATACATAAACATTATCAATTTGAAGTATTATAGTTTGAAGGACACGCAAAAAAAGTAATTGTATAATATGTTACTCACATTATACGAGCCTAGTACGACATCAGGAATGTAACTGCTTGAGGCCAACTTCATTAGAAAAAATATTGACAATATTTAAGATATAGATATACAATTGAATATCTCAGAGAAAACCCTTACTTAGTATTATAAAGGAGTAGGGTTTTTGTATGCTTTTTATGAATAAACTCAAGCTGATTTTCACTATCAAACGTAAAGGCAGAATACAAAATACCATCCGTATCTGCGTAACTCGACGTCCGTCGATCCACAACTGAGCGTTTCTTAAGGCAGTTTTTTTCCGCGCACTACCACTATGTGGAACTAGCTGCCCACTGAAGTATTTTCTAACCACCGACCGACTTAGGGCAACGCATTTGCGACACACTTAACACCAGGCGAGCCCCTCCCATTTACCTCAAAGTTATTTTACCATTATGCCAAAGTATGTATTTAGAAAATAGTTTAAAAATCCAGCCTTGCTATGCCGGGAATCATCCATAATGATACAAGATTAAATACGTTACAATAATATAATATAGCTAGACACGTATTTAGATTAAATATTTGAGAATCATTGTCCTAGAACAAGTGCAAGCATTTCTCGTTCGTCCCAGATAAAATGAGTTGAAACAATAGTTAATTTAATGATTAATACTCACTGTATTAATTTCGGCCAGCCTTGAATATTGTACGCGCTTTCAGTGTTTTTCATGTGGAACAGATTAATGCAATGATTTATATTCTATAGATAGAGATATATCTTGATCTATGAAAGTTTGACCGAGAACTTTATAATGATATTATGTATAAAGAATCATTTACCAATTAATAAATAAAACCTATTAACAATAAAGTTGCAGAAAGTTCTGAGAAAAGTTTGTGGTCATTTGAAGAAGAAAAACTTTTTACAGGTATAAATGTTTTTTTGTCATTTACAGTGTTACGAGTGTGATGAGAACACTAAAACTAACAGACATAATACTTAAATGGCTAATTGAGCTAAATGAAGTACTGTTCGTCTCTTACTGCCAAATTGAGGTTACGCTATTATGAAAAGAGATACGAATATGTTTTTTTTTTGTAAATATTTGACAACAATTTATAGCAACGTCTGTAAAAACGTTAAGCCAATAAAAGAAGCCTTTTTTTTAAACATAATGTTCTCATTATTTCTTGCTTTATTGAAGGGTAAATTTGTATGTTAAAATTTTATAATTATTTATGTATGTCAGTCGGAATAAGTGCTCGTTTCGCAATCTGACCGTAATTCTCTCTGTGTACATGCTATATTGGAGTTATTATTTTTTAATAAACATAAACAAACAACTATTACAATTTCTGCGGTAAAATTTGATATCAAACCATTCACTTTCCGAGCGGCTTGATATCTTAGCGTTGCGTAGAGATGTACCGCATTTACCATGGACAATATTCTGAGGAGTTGTTCCGACTAATACCTGCAGCTGAGTTTCATCATCGGACGTCAGAATACAAAATACAATCCGTATCACCTCAAGGACCGTTGTTCCACTTAAAGTTTCTTGAAGCATTATATGCCGCGCACCATAAATATGTGGAACCAGTTGCCCACTGAAGTATTTCCTTAAATTCTTGAAGGAAAGAGCATACCAATTCTTAAAAGGCCGGCAGCGTGCTTGTGAGTTCTGGCAGTTTGCCTCCTGTAACAAAAAATAAAAGAATACATCGAAATGTCGTACAATGTGCATTTCTTTGTCGTTGTCGTAACAGTATTATAAGTTTAGATTGAGATGATTTGAAATTGTCTGTCAACCAAATAATAAAGCATGGAAGAAATTTACGCGTCCAGTTCATCCGATATTTAATCGGATTAATGTTAATATTTCACACAATTTTCCACAAAGATACATTGAATTTTACGTAATTTTACAATATTTTACTGTTAGTCTATTACGACTCTATGTTATTATTTCGACTGGTATCTTCAGTGTTAATCGATAAAAAAGAAGACAGCGACTCAATAAAATTACGTGAAATAGAATGTGAATGTTACGACCATTAACTCGTTGAAATCATCTATGTAGCACACGTGTCTTGCATAAGTGCAACATAATAAAATCAACCGAACGTTAGGGACATTTCATATAACAGGAAAAGTGGATTTAAAAAACAATTAAGAAAAATAAAATCGACTTCAAATACCTGCAAACATTATTTGCATGTGTATTTAACATGTCCGTCGGGAAATGCTTGGATATCTCAAGATAAACCAATTTTGACGAACCTTAACCTTTTTTTATGAAACCTAATTCCTTAAAAAATCATTTTTGGTATCCAAAAACTTTGTGTGTGATGTGACAAATTATTTTTTTATAACCATTATAAGTCGTTAGAAATACAGAAAAGTATTAAAATAAAGGGTAATGTTCATTCTTTAATTGGTACGTTCTTTTGAAAGTATATCAGATAGTATTAGTAGTCTTTTGTTAACATAGCTTTTACACATTGAAAGAAAACACTTAATTAAAACCCCAAGACAAACAATCCGCGAAAATATAGGACACCGTGAGTAAATACAGATAATACAATTTTCTCTACAGCTGTGGTACTTTTTGACATTCAACACGTCATTTTGTCTTCAGTCACCGTGACCACGCACGCTGTAAAGCAAACGAAACGTCGGAAAATTTTACAATTATGTAAAATAATTATAAGTTTATAATAACACACAATTTCAATCCGGTAAAAAAGTGTTTTCTTTGAGTATATCAGATTACAATACATCAGTATGCAGGTATTTAGGTAAAAATAAATTGCACCCATACTAGGATTTGTCTGTATCGCGACCAGCTAGTCTCTTCCATTTGATCTACGGTTTCTACATAGCACATTCTAACAAACTTAAGCTATTGTTGCAAAATAGAATATTTTCCGTTACACCATAGGATAAGATGTTGTTAAGAAAAGTAACAAAATCTAGTAAATACTTAAATAAGTTCACGATTTCGTTAACGAAGTCTAAGTACCATATAAAATGATATATTAGATAGCCTAAAGCTAACCAACATACGTAAATTAATAAACTTTTATATGCATTTGTCGCGCTCCTTAACTCTGTAATGGTTAATACACACAATCACACCACAACGGTTTTCTAATGTAACATATTGTGATTATATTATATTTTGTAAAATAAAGAAAAGATATTCTATAATATCACCGCATATAACCTTTAAAATGATTAAGCGTACAAGTATCGTATGTGAAACATGCCCAACAGTTCCTACGCGTGTAGGTCTTATTGGTTTTATTTTAATAACGGCAATGTTATTGATATTATGAACATCTTGCGAAGCGAAAATAAATTCGGTTCGATTGGCGCACGACGTCTCTTTTTTTAACTTTCAATTGAAAATACACAACTTTTTAAATGTATATATGCTAAATTTTATTTCAATGTATTTTTATATTGAGTAGTTTAGTGTAGTTTTCAGTACTGGATAGTATTATTGTTATTTGTATTTAGGTTGTCTGCAAGAAGCTGCTTTTAGCTGTAACATTAATCCTTTTATGTAATTTTCTCCTGTTATATGATGTAAAAAAAGTTCATTCTTATTATATTTGAAAAAAGATTACTTTTTTAAGAAAATAGGTTATCATTATGTCACCCCAATGCGGCAATGATTTAGATTTATATAAACATATATTTACAAAACACCTTACTACTTCTACCACTAAAGGCAATTGAACTTAGAGCAGTATTGGCTTGAGCATGCGCCTTTCATTTCTGAGATCGTAGGTTCAATCCCCGGCTGTATGTACCTATTGGCTGTACCAATGCACTTTCTTTTATATGCGCATTTGACATTTAACGGCGAAGGAAAACATCGTTATGAAACCGGCTTGCCGTAGACACAAACGTCGATGGCGTGTGACAGCCACAGGTGGCTGATCGCCTTCTTCCTCATTAGATTGAGAACCTTTTGTTCCTATAATGTTCATGTAAATTGCATAGTATAATAGCAATAATGCTTCATTAGATAAAATATGTATTGACTTAGAATTATTTAATTTAGTATTATTAAATAAAGATTTTAAGATACGTTTACGATTTTTACCTTTTACTTGATAGAATGATATCAGAAAAATCTTACCTACTGCTAATTAACTACTATATTACTATACAGGAATATTTATAATGAAAGTCTGCTTCATTGGTTAAGACTGTTTAGGCGAGTATTTGTTCGTACAACTGTACCAAACCCTTTACCAGAAGCATGCATTTGCGACATTTTTACTACAGAAGACGAGTTAGAATATATTACAACCAAATCTTATTTTCTGTAGTCTTCATTATTTATCAATTATACACGTGTTTGTAACCTGTTTACATAAACAGTTTATTCACCCTGATTGCAACACTGTATTTTATTATATATTACATAAAATAATTAACTCAAGTTTATAAATGACAAATGCGTTAGATTAATTGCGTTTAATTAGATTAAGGTCTTTGTAGGAAAATCATAATTTGACCTTCAATTTCAGATACGTTGTGCCTGCAGTGTTGTTTCATCGGATGTCCATCACCACCACGATGTGGAACCAGCTCCCCACTTAAGTAATACCAAACCTATTCGACTTTATTGTCCTTCAAGAATAGAAAATATCAACTCTGAAAAGGCTGACTCCGCACTCGCGCTAACTAACGCTAAAGCTAACTGGCATTAAGAGTTTGCATGGGCAATCACTTAACATCAGATTAGTCTCCTGCCCGTTTGTCTTGTCTCTGACAAAAGCTCTTTCTGTAGACCTCTGTGAATATATTTATAAATATTTCAATTTAGCTTTTTCTCTGTCTGTACAGTTTTCTATATTTGTTGTTTTATGAAATAACATTAATATCATGCAAATTGCAACGATACAATTTATCATGACACATTTCGGCGTTATCTGTTTACCTTGAAGATATTGTATTCTGCCATTTATTCACAAATATATTAATTTAACTAAGGGTTGTAGTGTCACTAGTCTTGTATGTCTGTCATTGTTGCTTTGCTTCTAAAATAACACATACCTATGTTATTCGATAGCTTTGTGTTAAGTTTTAAAAAAAAAGATTCTTTCGTTTTCAGAGAATTAGTTTAGATATTTGCATTGAGAGATAATTTAACGACTCTGAATAGGAACACGATATACATTTCACGATTCGTTATTACAATTATTTTAGGAATAGAACAGAGGAACGGTACTGTTAGAAAAATAAAAAGTGTTTGGCGAAATCATTGTAAACTTTAAAGCTCCTAAAAACTTTTAATATCTTTATGGAATCATTTCTATGACATTTATTTATTTATTATCTATATTATATGTTACAAACTATCTAACACTTCTAAAATATTACTATTACTATATAAACAATAAAATATGTTCATTATGGAATACTCGTTTAAGATACAGGTCACTTATTCCACGTCATTAAATTTGTAATGTCATTAAATAACTCATCGACAAAGAAGATAGAGGCTGTATGCCGAGAGAAGAAGCCGACGTAAAAAACTCTTGGTACTCTTCTAAAATAGCAAAACAAATATCGCATATTTAATAGAAGTAGCCTATCTAGCATTAGTCCCATATCCTTTTATGAACTAGACAATCGTAAACTTTATAGTAAGCCTTTTTCACACAGCTTTACTTTAATACATTTCTTAAATTTATTAAAGGGGAAAGATAAAAAAGCCTCTGGGATTTTATTGAATAAGAATTAGTAACTTTAGTACGGGGAAATTGGATGCGTTTGTTCCCAGTATGGTAAACATAAATGTTACGAAAAATTATAAGATTCAAATTATAGATTTTACTAGTAATTTTTTGCTGCGAATTAGGTCTGAGATAAGCAATTTTAATTAATCAGCCCGCTACGATAAACGTAGTTAGACAAATACAATATTAAATCTGTGTAAATCGTCAAATTCCGTTTTGTTATAATCTTAATTAGCCAAGCGCCAATTAGGATAAATAATATTTGAAGCGAAGAATAAAAATGCACAAAAACAAACTTTGACAGTAAGGACATAAACGCGTAAAAAAACGAAAAAAATTAAAGACATTGATGACACGTGTATTTCATATTTATGTGAGAATTTTAGTGTCTCCTGATTTAGTCGCAAAAAACTTGGAATCCTTTGGATTTATTGTAATTCAATTTATTACTATCGTAAAGTATGAGGACTTTAAATAAATAATGTTTTGTTATATGTTAATTTTTTATGTAATAGGAGGAAAACTGGCTCGAGACTCAACTGATGTTATGTGATACTCACGTGGGCCATGGGCCAAGGACACTCACATTTCCAAAAAGCTCGCAAGTGTGTTACGAGATTTCAAACTTGAGGTTGAATACCTACCGAAATCGTACTGATCTTTCAAGCTTTTTGAGGATACACATACTCCGTCGCCTTGTCACCAAGAGCAAAATCCAGTGGCAACCTTATAGCCGTTATTACTGTTTAGTCATAATTTATTTTTCTGACTATGCAAGTAGGTGCTTAACACGTGTCGTTGATATTTAGATTTCCTCAGAATCGAAGTGAAGTGTAAATGAAAATTCCAGTATAACGCTTCCTCAACTTAATATCTTAGGTATCGAACCTAGCAAAGTAATAATTATTACAGGCTCGTAAGATGCGAAGAAAAGTGTAACAGTTATGTTAGTAAAATATTAAAAATGCGAAATTAATTATAATTGTAATTACAACTTAACTTTGATAAAAACATGTTTTAATCATTAACAATAAATTATGAATACAAAAAAGAAAACAATAATTACTAAAAAACTGTTAAGGTGATATTCAGAGTCAAAAACCTCTCCGGCTTTGCTGCACCAGCATCCTCTAATACACTTAAGCCACTCAACGCGTCAATTAACGCGCCACGAACGTACCGCAATCTCTTGATACAGCTAAGAAGCCAATAAAAAACATTTTAATGCGTCATCACCAATTTACTATGTATCCAATTGATTTTAAGAAGAAGAAAAAAAAGTGTTTGGTACAGAAGGATGTCTCTGCTATTGAGTATTGTCTATGCGTGTAACAATTCACATCTTTTAATTTAATTGTATTTCCTAATTCAATTTGCTACGATGCATCAATCAACAGCTTTCCATGACGTTTCAAATGAATGAACTTGTAAATGGCGCCAAAAGACAACAAATTTATTTCCAAAAGAGAATTTACAAATTAGTTCTTATGGGTTTCTAATAAGGGCTATTTATGTGAAGATAATTACCGACTTAAAAGCACATGTGTGTAGTTTTTTCGCTATCCTGAAAGCTCCTGTTATTCCCGGTCCAAGTCTTAATCAGTGCGGTCGTTTTACCCCTTCGCGGCACTCGAAGTGTCAATTTGACAGCGCACCTTTTTAGTTTTTTTTTTACGATACGTTATCAGCAAGGAGTTTTGGTATGTTTTAAATTTTTTTGTTAGAATTATTTGTAGATTCCTAATTTAACAATTGCATAAATATATTTTTAGTTTTTGATAACTATTTGGGAGGAACAAATAATTTATTTATATATGAAGTATCAAATTTATGAAAACTTTGTGTGGATTTTGAATGTGGTTTATTGGGATATTACTTAATTAAATTAAGGATTATTAATATCGTTGTTAATTTTTTAAACTATTTTATTAGTGCTTTATATTTTGCAAGATAAATAAGAGAAAATAATAGCTATTCAGTAAAGTATATTCCGCTAAGATTAAGTACATAGGTAGGTAGGTCCTTATTGAACACGTGTTACTAAATGCTATAACTCTAGTAATTTTATAATTCACAGATGCGCGGGCCACGCGAAAGAGACTTGGTGAAAGTTTATTTTTATAATAATAGCAAAACCATATGCGCAAAACCGACTTAAACATATGTCTATAATACCTCTAGTAAAGATTACTGAACTCTGTAGGTAAATGAACTTAACTATGGCCAACTATGATATCATACCTTACGATGACGAACAATTGTTCCAAGAAAAAAACGAAGTCACTGATCTACACGCGTATTACATGTCACAATTTAATTTAGAATTAGAAAACGGAAAAACAAAGAAGAACGACAATTTCAAATATGGAACAGAAGAGAGTTTTGATTTTGAAGTCTTAGACAATTGGACTACGCCAGAAAAGACTGATTTTGAAATTATTGATGAAGTTATCGAGAGTAACATTAATGACCAAAATATTAAAGAAGTTCTATTAGATTTAGATAATATAGAATTCGATGATAGTTTTAATTCTAATACAGATAAACAGAAAACGTTTGAAGCTAATAACGAATATATAGACGATGAATCGCTGATAGATGAACTTTGTCGTGAAGAAAATGAACAAACGCCAGATGCTTATGAAGACATCAATATGGTAATAAGCGAAACCCAGTTACCGTCTATGGAGACAGCTTTCTCGAAGCGATATTGTAATTTTGATGAATTAAATGTACAAGGAAATGCTTATAACGCGCCAGTGCAGAGTACAGAAGTAAGCAGCATCGAACATTTTAGCTATCCGAATAACATACTCCACAATCTTGAAACAGAAGGCCGCTACATACTTCCCGATACACCAACAAGTTGCACAGAATTTAATTTCGATAGGAATGAACGGAAAATATCAGTGTCCGAGTCGGTTGAGGGGAGTTACTACGATGGAAATTCTGAGAATTTTGATGAAGATGAGCTGTTTATTAATTTAGATGATTTCGGATTAAATTTTGAGAAAGATGACGAGTGCGCTGAATCAGTTTCTAATGACAGAAGGACTGACCAAGAAGAAATTCAAGGTGAGGCATAATTAAGATATAACAGTTTACAACCCTTTCATTGCTAAATGCATTTCATAAATCCCTTTCATTTCTAGCTTTTTGATTAATAATTTCTGAAATCATACTGAGACGAGTACGTCTGTACGTTCAAGAAGCCACAGAAAGTTAACTTTCAATATAAATATTTACATTTGTCGGTACACTTATCAAAGACAAGAGATTGATAAATCATTTTTGTTTATTTTAGGTGAAAGGATATGTCTGTGGCAGGATTGCTTTGAGAGATACCCAAACCAGAATATGTTAGTTGAACACATTGAGCGAGTTCATGTGAACACTTATAAAGGTATATAGTTATTTAAAAACATGTATTTATCATATAATTATACATACAATTGTAGTTTACTGAACATTTCAGTTTTTCAAATTGAATTGAAGATTAAAATAATGTTGAACTATAATAAGTTTAATAATTCAACGTTTATTAATAACTAAGTAATAATTTTGTTGAGCAGTGTTGGCCTAGTGGCCTCAGCGTGCGACTCTCATCCCTGAGGTCGTAGGTTCGATCCCCGGCTGTGCACCAAAGGATTTTCTTTCTATGTGTGCATTTCACATTAGCTCAAACGGTGAAGGAAAACATCGTGAGGAAACCGGCTTGCCTTAAACCCAAAAAAGTCGACGGTGTATGTCAGGCACAGAAGGCTGATCACCTACTTGCCTATTCATTTCACAAACAATCATGAAACAGATAAAGAAATCTGAGGCCCAGACCTAAAAAAGGTTGTAGCGCCATTGATTTCATTTTTTAAGTAATAATTTTAATCATTTGTGTGTTTATTAGGAGACGAATTCAGCTGCCTCTGGAAAGACTGTGCGCGCGAACGTCGGCCATTCAACGCGAGATACAAGCTTCTTATACACATGAGAGTACATTCCGGACATAAACCTAATAGATGTCATGTATGTATATTTTTTATATCTATCCTCATATTATAAATTGGAAACATTTGTTTTTGTATGTATGATTTCAACGATTTCAAAACGCTTTCAGCATTAAAAAGCTGCATCTTCACTGACTGAATATAGGCTATTTTACAAAAATGGAATAATATAACCTAAGGTGTAAAAAAAATATTAAAAAAAAACCTTTCATTACGTGCTCTGTGTAATGTATTGATTATAGAACAATAAAAGGTTGCACAGTATTATAGAACGTATCAATAACTATTGAAATAATGTTTTACCCGTGGGCAATTGTATTGGCCTATCCCGAATCGGAACTCCAGAAAATCAAATTATTTTCCTTCCACAAAACAAAACTACGTCAAATGTTGTGTATAGGGAAGTTCTAAGACACTGAAGATCTACAAATAAATCTATTCTCTCATGTTATGAACGAAAGCATTTTGAATTTTCGTTTTTATTTTCAACAATTTATAATAATTAATCTAAAAATTTCCGGGCTGATTAAAACATTCTGTCATTACCTACTTGAAATCAAGAACAATATCTGTAGAGTATATTTAAATTTACTGATATCGGACATTCTACGTAAATTATGTTACGAATTTAAAAATGTATTAAAGTAAAATCTCACTGACTTGGTAGACTTTCCACTACCACGAGATCGGTACGCCAGTGAAATTAGTAATCCATATGTTGAATAAGGGTATGTTTATATGTGGTTCCATAAACGTAATGTAACCAAAGTAAAATTACGAAGTTACTTACTCTAAACATAATATTTATTTCCAACACACAAAATACAGGTTTACAATATTTTTAACCTACATAGTAATATTAAGTATAAATAATTATAGATACATATTCGTTGTTCGAGCTTCAGCTCTAGGGACACCGGAACTATCTACCAGGCGCCAATTTAAATCTTTAATTAGCGCCTGTGCTAGGCCTTTAATTAGGCCCAAGGCCCAATCTCCACGGCCCACTCACTCTCGCACTCACACTCGTAAGGGAACAAAATCAAAGTGATATACTTATTTATTAGATATTGGAAAATAGCAATAAAGAGTCTATGAACCTTGTGCAGGTTTAAAATACAACATACATATATTAGGAAGTAAACTATCTTTAATATTAGGTGAATTCCTGTAGTTTTGTTCCTTTACCACTAAAACTTCATATACGAGCTTCATACTGATATCTTTCATATAGTTTCCAGCATAATAAGAGTAACGAACGGCTCTTCTTAAATTAAAAAGGTTTAAATAATGACGAAGATCACTTTTAGGTGTGTGAACACCTCTACCACTAACTTCAACAGAGATTTAAACATAAATTACAAATTACAGCATCCCGGCTGCGGCAAAGCCTTTTCCCGGCTGGAAAACCTCAAGATACATGTAAGATCGCACACTGGTGAAAGGCCGTATGCCTGTCCAGCACCTCACTGCAGAAAAGCTTTCTCCAACTCTTCAGATCGGGCTAAGCATCAGAGAACCCATTTCAATGCAGTAAGTTTTATATTACAACTAGCTGCCCCTGCGAACTTCGTTTCTCCTTACTGTTTTTACTTAGCCTACCTTTTTAGTTTTAGTTTACCTATTTATACCAACATGGAACATTTTTCTATGCCACCTCCAGAGACGGTTTTTCTGGAATGAAAACTTTTTTCAGGGTTCATTTTATAAGTTCTTAACTAACAAATAAAAAATTGGGGTTGATCGTAGAAAGTAGATGAAAATTAAGTGTTGTATGTATTTTTTATGCTTAATCATAAATAATAAAAAAAATATTTTTTGGGGTGATCACCCCTAGCTGACTTTTCAGACTTACTGAATATGTATAAAAATATATCCCTCAGAAACGGTCGAGACGTTTCGGAGGAGTATGGGAATGAACATTGTTACACGAGAATTTGATATATTTGATATTCTAATGTTATATTAATAATGGCATGGTAAAATATTGACGTTTCAATATTAGAATTGTATTCGAGCGATGCATGTTAATATTTTAATTCCATTTACGCGTACAAATGCTTTTTATTTGTAGCCATGTGAAAATGCGTTATTAAAGATTGAAGCTATTCTGTAGTATTGTAATAACAATCCATCAAAAATTATTTTTTGTACAATTGTTATAGCGGCCCTACGCCTGTGGTGCAGTTGGCTGTGGTAAACGGTACACGGATCCATCCTCTCTGAGAAAACACGTGAAGACTCACCCTTACATCCCGGCTCCGAGGACTTGCATCCCAAACACAAAGCCCGTTAGGCGAACTGAGGAACAGTTAGTGCCTAGCTCTCCTGCTAAGCTGACGACTCTGCGTTGTATCAGGGATAAGCTGACAGTACCAAGGTTGCAGAAAATGTAGTGCTAATTATAAATTTCACTTGTTTTGTAAGTGTTATAAAAGTTCAACGGGAAGACATTTCTGCAAGGTGTTTCAATCTGTGCGATTATCCGAAACACTGGTAGCCATGAATCGTAGTTTAGTTGGTCAAGCGGTCCAAATTATGATGATTTTGATTACATATAGTATTAATATATATATAAGTTTACTATTAAACAGCCTATTAGCCTAGTGGCTCCAGCGTGCAACTTTTATCCTTGAAGTCGTAGGTTCGATCCCGACTGTGTATGTAGTTTCATTCTATGTGCGCACTTAACATTCGCTTGAACGGTGAAGGGTCTGATAGACAAGAGATCATGAAACAGATCCAGAAATCTGAGGCCCAAACCTAAAAAGGTTGTAGCGCCACTGACTTAGTTTTATATTTACTTTTAAACGTCTTGCTCAATTAAAGACTGTAGATACTAAAAGCTCAATTAGAATTTAGGAATTATCTGAAAGATTAGGTATTTGACACAATTCGTGTTATAAACACAAATCTTATTGTAAAATAATAGCGTGCTATAGTCCGATTTAATTGGTAACTTGGCTTGATATTAACAGAAAAATTTCGCGTATAAGAAAAAATCGAGTCCTATATGCGCATGCGCAGATTACGTAGCAGGTACATATTTTGTGAAAATCATAAGTGGTAGCGGAATTTTCCATATATTAAGTGGAGTAAATAAGTACTTGCTTTCGATTAGTCACAAATACGTTCGGGGATTAAGAACGAAATATTTATTAGATTATTTTTAATTATTAAATTTTACGTGTTTAGGATTATTCCATAATAGTATAGAATTATAGAAACGCGATCTCGCTTTATTTTCATATAACTTTCCATTTACACCTTCATTTGCTCAATTAGTAAATATGTATATATTTTAAAAATACTTAAGAAAATTATATTTTTCTTTTATTAAATTTTTTTATTTTTTAAATTAAAAAATAATTGTAATTACGTAGGTTAGTACTTTACTTCTATAAATTTATGGTGACTAGTAAAGCAAAACTGAGGTGACGGACAGGAAATCTTTTAATAAAATATAGTATATAACACATATATAGTAGCAAATACTAATAGAAAACTCTTTATACCGCTATTAAGATGGAGAATTTATTATCAATATTCTTTGTTTAAATCACAATAACCACCTGTAATAATAAACACCTGTCAAAAGTTAACTTGTTTGCGGTAATTAAGTTGAATTAAACCTTGCCTTTTATGTTTTTATGTTAATATTTTTATATTATAAAGAAATAAATTAAAAGCCATACTTTTGAACTTTGTTAGGTAAAGTTACGTATATTTAAAATATCAATAGTATATTTGTAAAATACGTGCCGTACACACGTAATTTCATCATTTCACGATGTTATGTCTAATAATATCTATATTAAAGAAATATATATATGTTTGTATATTAAAAAAAAAAACAATTTAAACGACTTCCAAAAGTATTTTATATATGCATTTTAGATTACACTCGATTTATAAAAAAACTTCTCAAATCCACAATCGTTATTTTAATTACAAATTTATAAAAGTCTTATACTGCTAGACTAGATATATAGGCATATAGTGCGTTTATAAATAAGACTATATTTTAATATTAAATGTATGATGGTATGGAAGGCTATGGTAAACCAGGAAGTGGATTAATTGTTAGTGGTATAAATAATGCTTTCCTATGTATCTCGATAATATAAGAAATCTTCCATTAAGATCTCTAAACTGCTCACCGTTTAGTTTTAAGAGGCAGAAGCTGTCATTGTAAATAAATTATTCTTATTTTATGTTGTTTTTCTGTTACCTATTAATTAAGAGCAGCTTTATTGGCCTAGTAGCTTCAGCGTGCGAGTCTAATCCCTAACGTTTGAACCATTGTCCAATGCAACAATGGACCAAAAGTGGCCGCATGGTGGAGGAAAACGTATGAAAACAGGTATGCCTTACATGTAAAAAGTCGACAGCGTACGTCAGGAAGAGAAGGCTGTTACCTGTCTATTAGAAAAAACAAATGATAACGAATCCCATACAGGAATTTAAGGCCCAGAAGTAAAGTTGTAGCGGTACTGGTTTACTTTGGTTTACACCTAAATATATCGCGTTAATTAAAAATAAACCGATTAATATATTTTCCCAGCTTTTAAATTTGAGAATTGCATGAACAGCACGAAGTCCTTCTAAGTTTAGTTGAAAAGTTGAAATTGGCGGAGTTATTTCGTGGCTGTTATTATTGCAATTTGGTCGCCATTTTGACGAAAATAAATCTGACTGGAATTATTGGTACTTAAATTTATTGTTTGCGGATGGTAAAAGGAATTGCGGAAGGAGACAGCAGAATGAGAAAAGGAGCTCTTTAGCACGAACTACAAGACGAGGAGTGAATAGAAGAAATGCCCATCTCCAACCTCCTATGAAGGCTACAATAGAGGTTTTTGAGTGTAACATGCCGTTGTGGTCCTGTAAGAATGCGAGAGCGACTTCGGAGCCTCCGTCACGCCGCTATTTACCACTTGAGGCCGTTTTAGTAGGTATTTATTGATAACCCAGACTCTGAATAGCAGAGATTCTGGTGTGGATCGAGTCCCAGATATCTAGTGAAGCACCATTGCAATTTAGTTTCCATTTTGACCAGAATAAACTTGGCTGGAATTAGTATTACTTAAAGTTTTTTTTCATGCAACACCAATGGTCTAAGCGGGCTTTGTCAATTGTCACACAATCAAGGTCACTCGACTCGATCTTCTTTTTCAACCAACATCAAAATACATGGAGTAGCGAATCAAAAAGTTTATTTCAGTACTAGGTATTTTTTGGTGCCAGAGTTTTTTTTATTAACACTCAAAACTAAAACCATACAAGCCTTTTCAATAACAATCCCATAGGGTGAAGGAAAACATCGTGAGGAAACCAAGTCCATCCCAAAAAGTCAAGCGTGTGTCAGGCTCATCATCTATTTACTTCTAGAAAAATTTACTAAAATTGATACAAAAATCTAGGGTTATACTAAGTCGTATGTCATCACACGAATCATTTATTTTGACGAAGGTTGAAACTTTTTGCTAAGCAAATACATTTGCATTGCATTGAAATCGTTTTTCTCCTTACAAAGTTGTTATCAAATGGACCTAATCTAGGGGTCAGAATTACACGTGTACAACTGCATATATAAGCCGAGGGTTAGTCGGAGATAGGCACTTCCTAGCATTAACTCATCAGTCAGAACAGCTAGGACTAGGACTAAGCATCATGAAGCTTCTGGTCCTGGCGGCCTTTGTTGGTAAGTTTTTTTATTTCTATTAATATTCAACTGAAAGGTTTGCTCTAATCTCAGCAATTTTGAATTGTTTTTTTTATTAGCCCATTTATTAACTTTTAAACTTAGCTAGCGAAAGCGGGTAAAATCGCGGGTCACTGGTAGTTTAAAATAAAAACAATTAATATTTTCGTCAGTATTATAAATTTGAAATATATTTTTAAATAGTTGGTATCCGATATAACCTATTAAATGATTATTTTGAGATTACAATAGCGGTTTTTTGTTTTACTAGTAAACTTTTGTCGCATTGCTATAATTTTTTATCAGGCGTCTTTTTCCCTTATAGAAGAGAGAAAGTTATAACACAAACTGAATTAATACGAGTATAAAGTTTATATAGTTTTGGATTAATTTGTATATTTTTTTTACTTATTGGCTTTGGTACGTAGGAGTATGGGAGATCCAAACTCAACTTTTTTTTATAATGTAATGCAATAACCGTATTATTATTATTGAATTTAACTGTACCGATTCGCGAGCGAACCCTTGACCAATTTAATGCTTTTAATCCGGAAAACGTATATTCTTTTGAACGTGATAATTTTGAGGTTGTTTTAATAACATTCCGATAACTTGACATTTGGTTAAACCTGTTTTGGCTTAAAGGTGAGCTGGATAGACGTTTTATTCAGAAGTATTTAGGAAAATATTTCATATTATAAAGGGTACTACGTGTAATATTATTCTTATTATTATTTATACATAGTACGGCGAAAGCCTTTTCTGTATTGTATCTTATAAATCCTTTGAATGAGCAGTGTTGGCCTAGTGGCTTTAGCGTGCGACGCTCATCCCTGAGGTCGTAGGTTCGATATCCGGTTGTGCACCAATGGATTAGCTCGAATGGTGAAGGAAAACATCGTCAGGAAAACCAGCTTGCCTTAGACCCAAAAAGTCCACGGCGTGCATCAGGCACAGAAGGCTGATCACCTACTTGGCTATTCAATTCACAAACGATCATGAAACAGATACAAAAATCTGAGGCCCAGACCTAAAAAGGTTGTGGCGTCGTTGATTTATTTTTACTTTTATCTCCTTTGCATAACGAGTCATGTTTCTTGTCGACTCCTGTAAGAAAGAAATTATCTTGGTATCGGAAACAATAATAATATAATCAGAAACACTTAATTACTGTACGTTCTAGAAGATAATATTAATACATTTATAATTTTTGTATATTATTACTGGATAGATAATGAAGAATTTATTTATTACATACACAGACGTAGTATGAGTATAGCTTATAAATTTTCTCAAAGGTTCCTTCAAGGCTTACATTATATAGAAATAAAATCAAAAATATCGTCTTATATAAGACTCAAAATTGTTGTAGTTTTGCACACTTTATCGTGACATTGTTATTGTTAAAAATGGCGGATTATAAATTATTAAATTAACATTAAAAATATATATATTACAAGATAAAATATTTTTTAATTCACGGAGATGTATAAATTACTTTTAATAAAATACGTCAATTCGTGTTTAAGTTGGTTACACAGTCCACAAGAAGGAAAGATTTAAAATTTTGTAATTGAATAATTTTTAAAATCCTTTAACTTATAGATAGGGAGTGGTTTCTTTTAAGTAGGTATATGCTTCCGCATGTAATATGGTATGCTATCATTCCAGTGGCCGTGTCATCGGGCCGTCTAGGGAGTGAATCCAACTCTGCAGATCAGCAGTGGCCATGGCAAAGTGGTAAGGTGTATAAGTATGATGTGGAATCTCATACTCTGGCTTCTCTTCCCGATAGTGCTAGCACTGGGAGCTCTTACCGAGCAAGATTCGTTATACGTGCCAGAGAATTTGGAAAGCTTGATGCAAGACTGGAAAACGCAGTTCATGCTTTAGTGCACAAAAAACTACGACAACACAACCAAATATCTGATGAAGAAGAAAACGACTACCAGCCGTTATCGAATCTGGAGAAACCATTTGAAATCAACGTAAATGGTGGACGGATTGTCTCCCTCAATTTGCCACTAGGGTTACCTCTCGCTTACGAAAACCTGCTGAAAGGTCTCATTGGATCCCTTCAAATCGACTTGTCTACATACCGTAACATCAACTCACCTGGTGACAATTACGACAATGACGCTAAACAGGGCTTGTTCCGAAAAATGGAAACCGATGTCACTGGTGATTGCGAAACATTATATTCAGTATCACCTTCAGCAGCGGAATGGCGACGTGAAGTTCCCAAATTTGCCAATGCTGAAGATCCTATTGAAGTTACAAAGAGTAAAAGCTATGACAATTGCCATCACAGAATTGACTATCATTTCGGAGTACCCGAAGGTGTTGAATGGACTGGTACTACACACTCCACCAAAAAAGAACAACTAATAAAGAGATCCACGGTTTCTCACTATCTCGTGGGGAAGAATGGGCCTATTTACAAAGCAGAAACAACGAGTATTGTTAATGTTAGCCCACTTATGTTTAGCAAACAAAAAGCCGAAGTACACAGCAAGATCACTATTCAATTAGCTAATTACGAAGACGACAATGAACCAGAATGGGAAAAACCTGAAGGCGGACGTGAAGTCGAAAACCTGTTATACTCATTAACCCCCAAACAAGTATCAATCGATGATTCGTCATCTTCAGCCGAATCACGCGATAATGAGCAACCAGCATCACGTGTGCGACGGTCATCTAAATCCAAATCAATAACTATAAACAAAATTATATCTCAAAAGTACAGTAGGGAAAACTCAGATTCTACAAGTTCATCCAGTTCAGCCGACTCACGTTCCACGTTCGTTAACGACGACGTTCCCAAATTCAATGAGCCTGCATATGCAGCTCTGTATATGAACTCGCAACCCCGTGGTGATAAAAAACAAAATCCATCAAACGCACAGAAACTTGTTCAAGAAATGGCACAACAATTACAAAATGCTAATAATATGCCTAGGGCTGACTTCTTGTCAAAATTCAATATACTAGTCCGTGTTATTGCTTCCATGAGTTATGGTCAACTAACGCAGGTGAGTCGCAACATTGAAGCTGCGAAAGACCACGAAGATGAAATGAAAGCAGATATGTGGAGGATATACCGCGATGCAGTGGCACAAGCTGGTACACTGCCAGCCTTCCAACTCATCAGATCTTGGATACAAGAAAATAAAATTCGAGGAGAGGAGGCTGCTGAAGTTGTTGCAGTTCTACCTAGATCACTCCGTTACCCCACTAAAGAAGCTATGATCCAATTCTTTGAGTTAGCTATGAGCCCCGAAGTTAGAGAAGAAAAGAGCCTTAATACTTCCGCTTTAATAGCTGCAACTAAATTTATTCAAATGGGCCAAGTTGATAATAGAACTGTGCACCGTTACTACCCAACACATATGTATGGACGTCTTTCCAATCAACATGATCGCTTTGTTATAGACGACATTCTTCCGCGACTTGAAGCACAACTACAGTTGGCCATTGAGCAAAATGATAGTCACAAAGCTCAGGTATATATAAGGGCGATAGGTACTTTAGGACACCGCGAAATATTAAGAGTATTTTCACCATACTTGGAGGGCAAGGTACCGGTTTCCACTTACCTTCGAACTCAAGTGATTGACGCTTTAAAAACTTTAGCAAGACAAAAGGATCGTTACGTCAGATCTGCTTTATACAGTATTCTCCGGAATACAGCTGAACCGTACGAAGTCAGAGTAGCAGCTATTATGAACATATTTATGACACATCCAACTGAAGCAATGTGGCAAGAAATGGCTGAAATGACCAAGAGAGATCCTAGTCAGGAAGTACGTGCTGCTATTAAGTCTGGAATTCAATCAGCAGCAAAACTACAACACCCTCGCTACTTTGAGGTGTAAGTATTTTTTCATGAGTTCATATTTATAGGTATGTATATATTTATAATTCTGTTATATTATAAAACACATTATGCGTTTTTAGAGCTAGGTCAGCACAAGGTGTACGTGATATGTTAACAGAAGAGAATTTCGGTAACCAACAGTCATTAAAAGCGATGAGTTCCTACGGAAGAGATGATGATGATGTCGGCATATTCGGTGTATGGTCAGCAATCGGAGCAGAAGACAGTTTAATTCCTAAATCGATAAGATACTATCTTCAAAACACAGTAGCAGGATGGAAAGAAGAAACAACAGTAAGAATTAAAAATTATAGGATATGCTATTTATTTAGCGCTAGTTGAGGTAATTAATTATGAATTTATAATTTTCAGGCCTCAATAGCACTTTCCAACTGGCAGGATTTAATGAACTATTTCAATGAATTTAACCAAAAAGATTCCCAGCAATCAAAATCGAAAACGGAACATAAATATTCGGCTGATAAAATCTATGATATGTTTAATGGCAAAAAAGAAAGACAAGCTGCAGCACTTTCAATGTTTGTTGACCTCATGAATCAACAGAGATTCTTTGCACTAGGTGAAGAGGATTTGAAGCAACTCCCACAACAATTGGCCAATGTCCTAAACGGAGACAGTGAAAAACATTATACTAAAGTGGTAAACAAAAATAAGTTATCAATCATGTTCCCTGTTGCATCTGGTATGCCTTTTATTTACAAATACAAAGAACCTACTGTTATTCATACAAGACGGAGTGGAATGGTTAATTTGGCAGGAAATGAGAACTCTAACACAAACCTAAATATGGAATATGTTATAACTTATGCAGAAAATCATGATGGAAGCGTCGGTTTCTTGGACACTATTTCTAACCAATATGCTAGCGTTGGTGTGGTTGGAAAAATGCAGTTATATGCACCTTTAAGAATACAAGCTGAAAAGAAATCAGGAGAAATAAAAATTACATTTGCACCTATTCAACCAGAGCAAGACATTAACATATTCCATTACAGCGTCTGGCCGTACAGTGCGAACCAGAAGAAGGATACTCTTGTAACAATTTCCCAAGACCCCACTACTAAACTAACTAACCGCAACAGTAAAACTATGGCAGTAGATTACAAGTTTGGGCAAATGTTTGGTACCCAATACCAATTTAATGGATACTCATACTCGAACGACTACAACAACGTGATTAACATGCTCTTGTCTCGCAGTCCTCTATCTCACATGGTTGCACCATTCAACCAAAAGGATATTGGTCAGACCCACTTTAACCTGAAGTATCTTGGAAAGCAATCTAAGTCTAAAGCCATGACTATTACAGCGAAATATGGTAAGTTATCTATTAGTTGAAAAACGTTTCATAAATGCGACATGCTAGAGTTTCATAGCTACAATTCACTGTATTATTATGTTTTCAGATACATTGTATAATCAAAAGCAACAAGGAAAAATGTCTGTTGAGGCAGCGGAAACTACTGATACATCACCGAACAGCGCCCAGAGACGTGAGGCTCTTGTAAAACAAGTAGTCTCGGGGGTAAACACAGGTCGTGCTCAAGTTCTTGACCTAAGCGCTATTTTTGACTCGCCTCAAAAATTAGAATACGTTTTCACCTCAGCCATTAGTAGCAGTGACATAGACCCAAAGATACAAGTTGCAGTTTTCGGAGCTCGAAATTCTGAACAAAATGGCAATTCTCAAGTAAATGCTGTTGCAAGACTAACGAAACCAAACTCGGCTTCCACTCTTAACTACGTCAAAGCATTAAAAGATGAAATGAAAATGCAATTCGAAGCTGATATTCGCTATGGCCAAAAAGAAAGAATTTCTATTCAAGGATCGGGCCAACGTTCATCAAAATATGTCGAAGACTTGCAAAATCACCCTCTTTCTCGGCAATGTCTTGAAGAAATGGCTAGTAACAACAACTACCAGCATGCCTGTCATAAAATGCTTAATTTAGCTCACGCACCTGATTCATTCAGATTCTCAGTGACCTACAACGTCAATTCTGGAATCAGGAATGCTGCTTACCAAGCATACAGAATCGCTAAGAGCTTAGCACTTTCGCAAGTTGAAGATAATCCACAAAAGGTTTCACCTGACGGCCAGCTGGAATTAGCGTTTGACTTAGCCTATTTGACGCAGACAATGAATATGAGTTCGAATTCCCGCTATGGTGAACTACGAATTAAAAATATACCCATGCCTGCTGTAACTCCCGGGGCTTTGTCAGCGTATCGACCCATGTCACCTACAGAACGAGTTCTTAACTATTACACAAAACATCAATATCAACGTAAGTTTTCCATCTTTTCAGAAATAATTTTTCTATTTTAGTTTGATGAGAAATAAATGCTATATACTACATAAATAAATGATAGGGACATATTATAAAATGCAATCACTGACGAGACATAAATTACAATTCTCTAAATCTTTTTCGAGCAGTCTTGCCCTAGTGGCTTCAGCGTGCGACTCTCATCCCTGAGGTCGTAGGTTCGATGCCCAGCTGTGCACCAATAGATTTTCTTTCTATGTGTGCATTTAACTTTAGCTCGAACGGTGAAGGAAAACATCGTGAGGAAACCGGCTTGTCTCAGACCCAAAAAAGTCGAAGGCGTGGGTCAGGCACAGAAGGCTGATCACCTGCTTGCCTATTAATTTCACGAATGATCATGAAACAGATACAGAAATCTGAGGCCAAGACTGAAAGAGATTGTAGCGCCATTGATTGGTTTATTTAATTTTTTAAATCTTTTTCAGCATATTGTTCCATTGAAAGCACGCGAGTGAGAACATTCAGCGACCGTAGATACAATTACACTCTCTCTCGGAACTGGCATGTTGTTATGGTGAACAGGGTACCATACAACGATGACTACACAGTTCTTGCAAGGAGACCCAGTGAAGATACCCAAGAAGTTTACATTTCGTACAGGTATGACCTTCTATTATCACCTATAAACAAATCGTCGATTTCATTCGACCCAAAATAAAATCTGAAATACAGTTCATCTGCATGCTCGCGAAGGCTAAACTAAAAGCTTATTACCCATTTCAGATCTCAGAACGGTAAACATCTAGAAATCGAGGTCGGCCCAGGAGCAGACAGCTCCAACTATAATGTCAAGGTCTTCACCAACTCCAAAAAGATATCTGAGGGAGAGCTTACCACCTATTTTGACGAAAGTGAGGAAGCTCCCATCCTCGAATACTACGTACAGCCTGATAATGTTCTGGTCCTGAAGATCAAGGATAACCGTCTTAGGATCATGTATGATGGCCAGAGACTCGTGGTACTATCAGCGCAAGGTCGGGGGCAGAACAGAGGAATCTGTGGACAGATGAGTGGTAAAAGGCGAGACGATTACATGACTCCTTACGGTCTTGTAGACAACCCTGACCAATACGCGGCGTCCTTCGCCTTGAACGATGATAATCCTGAACCAAGGACCCGGCAACTACAGGCGGAGGCTAAACAAATGGCATACCAACGCCAGAACAAGTACACAGCAATCCTCCGCTCAGATCCGAACTGGCAGAAGTCGCAATCAGAAAACATGAAGTGGGATGATAGCGGTGTGTACAACGCTAGGAGCTATTCCAAGAAGAAGTCACCGTGTAAAATGCAGAAGCAGGTGCAATACTACGAAAACTACGGAGAGATTTGCATAACAACCAAGGCTTTACCAGTTTGCCAGCCCTACTGCAATGTTGAAGACTACAAGGTTCAGGCGGCTCAGGTAGTCTGTCATCCCAAAATGGATCCACAGTTCATTACTTACAGGAATCAAATACGACAGGGTCTTAATCCTAAAGTGTCTGGTGCACCTGAGTCAAGGCAATACCGAGTTCCCGCATCCTGTAAAGCATGATTTTCCCCTGGATGATATTAGGCAACGACTTTTAAATATGGCACGAAATGGACTATGATATCTTACAGTTATAGATATTTATGTATAGTATGTTTATAATCTTTGAAAATATATTATGTATGTATAATTTTTTATATAGAATGTAAAAATATGTATTTATCTATTTTATATAGCACTATAGTATTATTATAATAATATTAGCATATATTATATATGAAGCATTAATAAAAAAAAGACAAAAAAAAGCATTAGGTAGTCAACATTACATGAAACTGTATCAAATTCTTGATGCATGAAATCCATATTTCCATAATAAAGCAAATGAACAAAATATCTAAGTTTTTTTTCTCTTCAGTTTAACTTAATTTTACCGCCAACATCAATCAACAAGAATAGAGTTATAAAGCACGCGTTATTTATCAAAGTATCTACTAGGTGGCAGTTAAACTACAACGAACTTAACTTAGTGCCGTCAGTCGTGAATGTTAGTTGTTATAAATATCTTTCATGTTTTATTGGTTTTTATAAACAATAAAGTGGTGCCTAAACGTAATCAAATACAAAAATCTATAATAGTAAACGTACCATAGTTATACTTTTACGTATAACTTTGCAAACATTCATGCTTTGTAGTCTAGTGTTAAATCTGACAATTTGTACCTAAGTAAAAGAATCAGCTGTTTGTCTGTTGTCATTAAGCAGTCAGCTCTCAACTCTATGCTCTAATTCATAGTTCCTAATTCCTATGTTCATCAAGCTTTGTATCTTAACGGATTAATTTTGAGGCTTGCAACAATTGTGCAATTTATGCGGCTTATAGCTTTGAATACATTATCAAAGATTATTAAAAAATGACAATACTGAAACCATAGACCTGAAACTCTAAAACTTAATTGAATATTGTACACACAGTATTAAGTGATTTTACAACAAATTTTAAGTTTTCAACTATGGAGTTCCAATCGGTGAGTATTAGATTTAGTTTTTTCCATTATCTTATGTCAACGAATAAAAAGTTCCAATTCTGTAGAAGGACATTTAAAATAATAACCATAAAGTTCTATACTGATAGTACAAAGTGTAAAAAAAAAACTTTTAATTCTTATTTTAAAATATTGAATTCTCTATGAAATGTTCTATTCAATTTGAAATTTCAATAAGTTTATGTAGGCATTTGAATTCCTTATACATGTATAAAACTAAATACATATATAATATAATTATTATTTGAAATACCACATGTCTGTGAACAAGTATTTTAGAATGAGCAAAATCTGTTTAATTTTAAATTATTTGTTATTAATGTTAAAAGTTTGGTAAAGTTTTATTTATAATCCCAACAAAAGCTTGATGTCAATAGTTCAAAGAACTATTCAATTATTTTTATTATTAATAGAGACTCAAGAGAAAATGAGACTTGTAAGGAGCTGTTGTCAAGTACTACCCATTCTATTGTTTGTGTTTTGTGACTAAATAAATCCTAGACTCATGCTATAACTATTATTTATTCACTTTGACTTTTGGGATACAATACATATATAATTAATAATTAGTAATACTTTTTGTAATATTGCTGACTATTGTTTGGTTTAGTATAGCATACATATAAGTAATAGATTAATAGCTAAAATCAAATTAATGAAAAAGAAGAATTGACTGGGATGGGATTAAGGATGATAACAAATTATCTTTTTGTTTTCTTTTAATTACAATACAAAATATAGTTATAATTATATTAAAAACTTTATTTATGACATCTATGTGGTTGTGACAAAATGATTCTAACGTTTTTTCCCACACTAGGGAGCTAGTATATTGTAATTTATCCACAACACAGGCATGTTATAACTAGAATAAAACTATTATAATATAGGAAAAGTTTACTTTAACATGGCAGTGACATGTATCTATATAAAAATACATAAATCATATTTTTAATTTATTTATTATTGGAACATTGGACTGAATTAATGGTACATATACCATATTTGTGTGACAACATTGAGGCAGCAAGAGAAAAAGGATTCAATAATTTTAATGTGAAGGGTTTTTGTCCGTTTAACTATTTTGTGAAACAATTGTGACAATTTCATTAATTTGTTATAGTTCATTGATAATTATTATGTAAAGTGCTATTGAAAGTAATCTGGGTAACAACATTCCATAATTAATCTAGATAATATGAAGATTGAATTCTTTTAAATGATAACTATTCAGGCCTCGCACACACCCTTTCTGACTTCAAGTATTTTATTATTGCGTTATGTGTGCGTCAGCGCCGCGCCTCCCAGCAACGTTCGTCCATTGGTCGTACGCGACCTTCGTCACGTATGCATTCTATTTCCCGTTTGATGGTTAAGGCTGTGGTTACAAATAGCTACTGGTCAGGTAGGGTTGTCTTAACATTATGCTAATTGTGATGCATGGACTGAACTGGAGTGTGTTTAAAAAATCTTTAAATTAGATTTAAAAAAATTATACAAGTGTATTCATTGTAGTACCTATAGCTTTTTATTTTCATTCATCTGTGTATCTTTGGTTTTGATACCACTCTTTCAAAACAATAATATTTTAACAATACTAGAAACTTTTTTTATATCAGTCCCTAATTTAAACAATAGTTTAACATGTTAAGGAAAATAAGTATTCAGTGTAAAGTCAATTCTGATCTTCATGCAAATAAATCCTATTCTTTGTGAATTAAGCATGACTAGCTAGCATTTTGTCTAAAGTTTATTTCGAAAAATCTAATCATATATTTCGTAATTCATGGCTGGCATGTTTTTGTACCTATCTATTGTTCATGATAGCTTTTCATTACACATGTAATCAAAATTTCAGATACAAATCTGTATTTGATGAATATATTTTTTAATACTTAAATGAATTATGTACTGAGACAATTTTTGATTAAAACCTATCTTATCGTCGGCTTAAAAAAAACAACTAGTCACAATTCCATAAAAAAGTATGACTGCATATTATTGATAAGGTTTATATTGTTTTCTATCTCAACGAATTTGTCTGTCAAATAGGTTTTTTACCACCCTAAAGCCGTTATAGGGGTCGTGGCTTTGTTTGGTAGGAGTTGATGTATCCGAAAAGTTAGGTAATAAACAACTATTTGGTACAGTTACAAGAAACTTATCACGATAAATATTTATACATGCGATTTAATCTCATACAGGCTTATTGGCTTACCTTTAAGATCTCGTGCTGCCTGCTTATTTCGCTATTTTTTTCATAAATTAAATATAAATAATAAGTTATTCCACTTATGTTATTTAACTTGTATTAAAAAACGTAATTGCTAAAATAAACTGTAGGATTATTTATGGTCCTTTTTATCTTATATCTACTCTCATAATTTTCTAGATTATCTAATAGAGGCTCACTCATTTTAAATGATACTGCGCCCATAGACACAACGCCAAAGGCTTCGCAAGTGCGTTGCCTTTTAAGAATTGCGTACCAATTCTTTTCTTGAGCTTGACCCTATGGTTCCTCATTGCTGGTAGGCCTAATTGGAAAAAAAGCTGGTGGAATTTCGTATTCTGAGTTGACGTCGGATGATGAAACTATATGAATTGTAATTATGCATCCATGAAGGATCTTCTACGCTGCGAAATGTATATCTAATTATGAACTAATAGTTTTAGGAAGTATATAAGTATTTCAAGCTTAGCTTAGCGTTAACTGTTTTTGAACGACGATGCTTACACAGATAAAACACGTTTTTTAATAACTACAGACACAATTTTATCGTTCATCGTTCATTCAATCACTCACTAGGTCAAATTTAGGCAATACCGTTGGTGCAAATGAAATTTGTATTATGGTACTTCTAAGCACTAAAGCTTTCATTACTAAATGTTGCAATTGGCCAGAACTGCCTGAGATGTTAAAGAACATTCTAGGCGTAGAACGAGAAAAAATCTCTATCATAATAAACAAGATTACTCAATATTTCGCGTCATATAACCCCTTCAAATTAACATTATTTGGCGTCATCATCAATCATGTGTGTATCAAAAATCAACCTTAGCTGGTTAGAATTAAAGTCAACATTCGCATTTGGAATGACACCGCAAATCTTAATTGCCGCGGTAAATTCAAGGTTAGGTTAGTTATTATCTGCGTGTAATGAATTTGATTTTGTTCCTTTTGGAGTAGAAACTCTTGGACCGTGGGCTCAATTATAATTAAATATTTAAGTTGGCAACTGGTAGATAGTATACCGGTGACCTGACTGGTGCTTTCCTTGCTCATCATAAGTATCGCAATACAGTGAGGAAATGTTGCCAGCGTTAATGGTATACAGGGACCGCTCTTTATAATATAATATATTTTTTTAATTTTATTATCAATATTTATACATTTTTAATATTATTAGTATGTATGTTACGATATATTGTAAATGCTGTATATTTATCTGTTGGAAATAAATATTTCATATATATTCTGCACGGCTATCTCTGTCTAAATTAAAATAATACATTAATGTAGAACAATTTTAAAGTTATGAATTTTCTAATGATTACTTACTAAAACCTATCATTTATTTACGTTTCTTAAGTAAATCGCTATATATAATGCTCCACTATCTTTCAGCCAAGCTTTAAGACATAAATGCGAAAATAGGTAATACAAATCATTAATGTTTCATTCACGAGTAATTTTGTTTTCATCGCAAAAATATACGTACGTCCATAGTGAGTGTCCATCGCCTCCTATTTTTATCCTCGTGTTTCAACTCGCTCCAAGTCTTGCTGGCTCTCTTTGCCTTATCTGCAACTAGAGCCGTACCTACAGCTGATTACGTTATTATGAATTACCTAATACTTTTATTTTGGTCAATATAACTGGTATGCTGTTCTAAACGATGACGTCGTAAACGGTTTTGGCTGTATATATAAACTATATCTATAACTCGAACCTCGTTAAGTCAAAAACCTCAGAAAAAATTGCTAATCCCTTCCGCTGAACCCTCAAATACGAGGTATCTCGAATCATTTTGATTCCACTGTATAGCCTATAAAGATGTCTATGTCAAGTCAACAATGGAAAATCAACACATGTCGATCGAGCAATGGCAGTTTCCATACACCGATGGAACTGCTAATAAACTTAATTGATCTATATTGTCTCTGGTTTACGCGAGTACTGTGTTTGAAGAAACTTTAATATAAACGTGAATTTTATTTTATACATGACTCGAAGTTTAGGTGTATAGAACCTGTTACGTCTGGCCCTCAGATTTTTGTATCTGTCATAAACATTTCTAATAAGCAACTAGGTGATCAACTTTCTGTGCCTGACTCACGCCTTTGTTTTTTTGGCCGGATTCTTTTCGCTGTCTTCCTTCATACGAGCGATTGTGAAATGCGCATATAGACAGAAAGTCCATTGGTACACAGTCGGGGATATAACCTACGATCGCAGCTATGAGAGTCGCACGCTGAAGTCACTAGGCCAATACTGCATTAGGGTATATTTGAAATAGCCCTAGCGATACGCAACCTTAATAAGGTCTCTCGAAGCTGGACTGGACTATTTCTATTTGCCACAAATGGGTACTGTGAAGGATATATGTTAGTCCCGCTTGGACTTAGCGCTTTTGACATACGGAAGTCTCACTTACAGTACGATTTAAAGTCATTTCATTGCGCTAAGCATTCCTCCTGTCTCATCCAAAAAAGCCTGCTAGGTCTAGATATTATTGTGTAGTTCTATCGTATTAGTATCTGTTATAATAATAATAATGAGGGAAATCAATATTTAAAATATTCTATCATACATATTTTACCTCATGCGCGTGAGCAGTCTATCGACTAATCCGCTTTCGATGATTTGGAGGTGCGCCTACTTCCAAGGTCATCGACTTGACATTTGAATAAATACAAAAATGAGAATTTTAATTTCTATAATTTAGTTTTACACGTGTATCCGGGATTATTAGTTTTTAACAATCACTAAGCGCTAAGTATGACTCCTGTACGTCAAAAACGTATTGGATTTTGATGTACGGGAGTGTTAGTTTGGACTAAGTCTCGACTATGACTATCATCCTTATTTAATTGCAGCTATAAAAAATAAATCGTTAGTTTTTTTTTATAATCCGAGCCGACAGCCATTCCAGCTGTTTTTTGCTGTACAGAGAAATAACCTACCTTGATAAATTCCTGACTGCAGTGCCATCTACCGGGCTGCTTTGAAATAAGTGCTATACCATTCAGGGAGCCACCCTAACGCATATAAAGAACATCATCAAATCGGTCCAGCAGTTTAATAGAAGTTCAGTTCACACACGTAAACTCGGGGATGCTTGGCAGACCCATGCACTTCTTCAATGTACAGAGTCCCCTCGGGAGTTGTGTGCTACTCGATTGTGAGGAAGTTGCATTGATCTGGTTATAGCGCTAAGCTTATAACATATTTTCATAAATATCCTTTCTATAACATGTATTCATAAGTATTTGATTGTCTTCCATTTGTACGAGCAAAAATAATATACATTAATTAAAATAAGTTAAGTTTTCGTACGACCGCTTTTCTCCGACCGTTTCAAAGTCAAGAAAGGTTTCATTTTTCGGCTTACTACATATACAACGTGGATTTCTATTGGTCAAATAATTTTCAAAATCAGACGTACACAAACATAACCTATAAACCCTAACATAACCTATTTATAATATTAGTTATGCGCAAGAGCTGTAACACTTAATTTAAATTACATATTTTGTTTTTAAAATATAATTGTCTTCTCTCGTACACAATTGCCACAAATGTAAAACTGTTTATTTATTTACTAATGCTACAACAAACATCAATTATACTAAACATATAACCAAAATTGGAATACATAATAAATACAAAACGATTATAATATTTACGAAAGGAAAAAATATTAAATACGTAATACCTTTGGCTGTGCGTGTGAAAGTGAGTATACGTGAGAGTGTGCATGTGCATGCTCATGATGCAGGTGATTTCGCGCTATGGATACTCTTAATACTTATTTATTACAGAAATACATACATTATCCTTACAGCCTGGAATACGTAAATGTCGAGAAACATTAAATAATTAAAATATAATAAAATACGTTTAAAATATTAAACACATAATTTGCACAATATCGCTAATTTGAATTCACTCTGTAAACATGTAAATATATCGATGGTGTCGGATACAGCATTCAGTAGTCGCAACATCCTGGATAACGGGGATCTGTGCAACAGACTGGTTTTAGCCCTTGGTGTCGCAAATAACCTAGGCCCTCGCGGTCGCAGGTATCCCATAGGTACTAAGACACCCAGTTCTTGGAGTACACTTGGGTTGCACAATACACCCCTCATGACTTTCATTATGTAGTAGGCAAACTGTTAGTCACGTTTGGTGTCCAATTTATTGTACCCCACCATCCCTAAGACAAATAATGTTGGGTACATTAATGGATACTAGGGATTCTTCTTTTAAGCCTCAATAAACTTTAAGGCAAGGCGCCGATATCTAAGGGATACATTTGACTCTGTGTTTTGACGATAATCGAACTAGAAACCATAAACGCGTGTTATACGGGAGATTGCAACAGACGCCAGGAGTCGAACTCGGAACTAGATTACTTGAGGTGTTGATGTCGGATCAGGAATAGACGTCTAGATAAGCAATGATAAGGTTAATTTCCTACTTTGATTGCATAATTAATTTATTTTTCGACCTTGCTCTTTCTGCGTTGTTAGATAACTTCCATTCGCTTTTTTCTACATGATACGTCTATAAATAAAAAGCTATTTCATTAATTTATTTGTAATAAGCTTAAAATATAAAAACACATAACCTCATAAATTGACAGTTCAAAAATACAGACTTATGTAATCTAACATTATTTATATTACATTTACTATATATATTAGTTAATAATTAGAAGCGTAAAACGTCAGTTTAGTAATAAATGTGTGTGTGTAAATGTAGTTTTTCATACACATATAATGTGTAATATAACATTCTCGTTTTCTTCTATATTCTTTATAGGTCAAGTGTCAGTTTCATTTAAGAACCTTTAAAAGAAGTTAGTTTTTTGTCATTTGTTAGTAAAAATTTAACAAAATATCAAAATATAATTTAAAATATCTTCAAATATAATCTAAGTATGGCTACCGCACTACCAGCACGCTTAACTTTAGGTTAGTTATGAACTCATGTCTTAATCGATTAAATACAGTTTGACGCTGAGCTTCAAACAAAATGTTTCATTTATTTGTACATTCCAACAACCGTCAGAAAACTTAACTCAAACAAAAATGTTTTTAAACAGAAAACTAAGTTAGAATCCCAGTATGTAAATATCGAATACATTTTTGACGTACGTGCTTAAGTATTGATTTTTGACACATTATATCTTAAATAATGTTATGTTATATATACGTATATCATTGGTCTTAGTAAATAATTTTTAAATCTGATCGAAATCCTGCTGGAAAGGTAAACTGTGTTATGTTTTTGTTTCCACTAACTACTGAAATCTATTTTTCTTAATGGTACTATAGAGTGATATCCCTGTGTTATATTTATTTTTCTGCTTAAAAACATTAATTCATGTAACTAAACCTCTATCAAACATATAGTTTTTAAAATTTTCTTAAACTACATAGTAATAATAAAAAACATGAATAATTAATAAAAACAAATTTTAAAAGTTTGGTCCCTGCGACACTGTACCTTTAACACTGGCAGCGTATCCTCGCTGTACTGTGAAACTTATATGTTTAGCTAGTAAATCACCAGATCTGGTATCAAAGGTATTATTTACTAGACGCCAACATAAATCTTTAATTAGCACCTGTGCACTAGAACCCTACGTCCCAAGAGTGTCTACTCCAAAGTGAACAAAACCGGAGTTGGAGAAAAGACTTATTTTTGAGCTGATTTTTGTCTGTTTTTTTCTCATTATGTATACAATAAATAATATTACTTAACATTCAGAAAAAAAACAATTCACTTCCTATTAATATACTAGATTTACTACCGCCGAAGTAAAAACTTTAAATCTTTTTAACTAGTACTACTTATATATTTTCACTTTTATTTTTAATGAACAGTTGTTAAACAAACCAAATAAATGGTTCATAATGACGGAGACTCCATCTATTCCAACTCAACGCCTGGCGTTACACAACACTGCTGCCGCGCACCGGCTTTTTTCCGAAACCAGACTTATGGACTTTCAAGAAGAGAGCTTACCATTTCCTGAAAGGTCGGAAACACATCCGCAGCCCCCCAGCGTTGCAGGTGATCACTTTATTCAAAGTGACACGCCTGCCCGTTTTCCTCCTGTCCCATAAAAATTGATGAATCTAAATATAATGGTATAGGTCATTGGTCATATTAAACTTTTAGGTGCGAATTTTAGCTCGTTCGAATTGGCGTACGTAGCGTGTGGCCTCGCACGTTCACAATCAGTTTGTTTCATTACTACGTCACGTGGTACAGTTTCACTCAACATATGGCGCTGTTAATCAAACGTGACCTTCAAAGTGTTGAATTTTGAACCCAATCAATCAGTTTTTAAACAAAAAATCCCTTTAATACATTTTGTAATTGGCCGCCGTAAATTGACACTCATGACAGCGCACGCGAGTGCTTTGCCGGCCCTTTAGGAATTAGTAATCTTAGCCTCGACAATAATGTCGGGTCTGTTTTGAGCGGCCACGTTTTCTTTTGCCTTGAGGGCTCCAGGGCTTGCCTGGCAATGTGACTTGAATCCCTCCGAAGCATATGGTCCACCCTTATTCCACTTTCGGCGATTTGTAGGTCATCGGCACCTCATTGCTTAGCTCCCATAGCTTATTAGTATTTCACTCGGGCCAGAATATTTCAAGGATTTTAGAAGAAATACAATCAACTTGGACATACAAAGAATCGTTAAAATTGCTCTTCCCGTTAAATAGTAATATTCGTATTCAATACAAAAGTGTATTTACTTTGCTGTGAGTATATAACCTAATATTAGTTAAGTTACATATATATATATTTTGATTAATAATTAGAAGCACAAACCAAACGTTATCAATCAACTTATACTTTAAACAATAAATTAGTAAATTACGTCAGTTTAGTAATAAATGTCATACACTCGTAACACCCACAAAGGCCGGTACCGCACCCACTAAAAAAGGGTTTCCATATATTGAAGTTAGCCCTTAAAATAAATCAAGTTAGTTTTTTGTTAGTCCAGCAACGCAACTCGAATACCCGTAATTTTATGTTAGTTATAATCTCATGTATTAAACAATTAAAGTCAGTTGACACCCAGCTTTAAAGAAATACTTTAATTTAACATACATTTAACATCCTTCCAACAACCACTACCAAAATAAACGTGTCAAACAATAAATTAAGCATTAAGAAATTTAATTTTGCGTACGCGTATATGTCATCCTCTAAATATTATTCTTACTAAGATCACTGTTTATCATCTATCAATCAGTTAATGTTGACATCGTTTACATACGATATCATGAACGTTATGTAACTAATTTTATATAAAATTAGTTGGAAATATTAAACAAAATAAAACTGTTTGTAAATATTTAACGGATTACCAGATTAGTTCTAAAAGTGTGTAATAAAAATTTAGTAGGTATTATGCTATACGAAATAGTGAGATTTTTTATTATATGCACTAACATAACAGCACATAACTAGACACTCAATGCCATAAGACTCGCGAGTGCGCTGTCGGCCTTTAATATAACATAACATACTACTAAGTAAACACACACAAAAACTTAAATAAAAATAAAAGAAAATTATGGAAATACATACATAAAAAAAGATTAAGGTATCTACATCCTTAGTGTGTAATGTGTGTGTGTGTTGTGGTAAGTTAAGAATCAGTACCCTCTTTTCGTGTAAAACCCTAAGTCGAATTTATAATAATTCAGTGGGTTGCTGGTCCCACATAGTGGTGGTGTGCGGCAAAAACTCCTTTAATAAATAATACTTATAAATAGTAAAAATTTCTATATATTCTCTGATGATTTCTTAAGCATTCATTGTTTTAAATCAAGCGCCACGAAGTAACAAGGTATAAGGAAGTAAAGATAGTAATTTCATAAATTCAAAGTTAACTTTCTTTACGTGAAATAGGTCTCCAAGTATCGTACGAGAGCCAACAACCAATCAGATTACAGTGCGCAACCGCACCTACCATTTATTCGAACCATTGAGCGATTAAGCGCTGCAAACAGTGTATCACTACAGTCTAAAACTGTTTACGAACACATCGTTTAGACTTTAGAACAACACAACGGTTATATAGATTAAAATCAAAGGTCCCATCTGAATTCTATTGTATTAGCTACTCAATTCCAACGTCGGCTGTTACGACTATCGGTTTTTACGACCATAATTCCCTTCGATGTCGATATTGACTGTATAAAAACAGCCCAGCAGAGTGCTAGATCTTCTAGCTGTTATTGCAGCTCATCTTGACGCACTGCGTTACACATTTTCATATCTCATTCGAATTCTTCGCGAATATAACAGAATGAACACTACTTATCCAGAGTTTGATATATTTGGTACAGGGCTGATACATTCTTCAAAAAACACTGTTTAGTCACTATCCGCTAATCTAATCCGCTTATCGTTAAGCAAAAAATTACTAGTAAAAGCCAAAATTGGATGTGTAAAATTTTTATAAATATGTATTTTATAACATTTATGTTTACCATAATTGTCATGTATTTTAGAAAAAATAGATTGTAATATGTACTGTATAGCATTGTTAGCTGTTAATACAATATTAATTATCTTGCATTATCATCGTTGTTATCACGGGCTTTCAAAAATTGGCCTTCATCTCCGATGTAACTGAATAAATCTACTCAACATTTTGTTTACTCAAATTCAAAATAACTTTATTCATATAGGTAAACAGGTACAGTTATGAACGTCAAAAAAGAAGTTAAGTTAATTCTAACTTTACATTTACTTTACAGCGAGCAAAAAGAACTGGCAAGAGAATCTCCGCCACTCTTTTTAATTGCTAAGTTTTGATTCATACAAATTGTTTGAACTGGAGCAAAGCAATCCCAAGTATTAGAATCATTTAAATATTCATAAAATTTATAAAAAGTTTTATTGCTTAATTTATGTTTGAATTTATTCTATAATTTCGCTTGGGTGTTGGTTGTAAAAAGGAATACAATTTCCGTATAAGTGGTTTATCTTCTAGAGCTTGGTTGGTCTTTCGCTTAAATTAGTTGTGTTTCGAGTATTATACCTACTGGTGAAAGTAACCACATATTTTAAAATCAATTTTTTTAGACATACATCAAGGCTTCACAAATATATTGACCAGATAATGTCATAATATTTAATTCCTTTTACTTATACCGTACCAACTCCCTTGGGAAATCACAACAAATACCCCGAATAGGCCGGACTTTCTGCAGCACAAATATGGACTAAACCTCTGCAGCAGCACCCTACAGTAGTCATTAGTTTAATTCTTCATCATCTATTTCTATACCAAACCCCTTTTTCACTTTGACCTTGATGAAAACGATTGATCTACCGTTATAATCCAAACAATGTAGCGAAAATGCGTATCTAATCTAAGTCTAAAAGCGCTGTTGTGTCGCAATAAATGTTTGAACTAAACACGTGATACACGTTCCCCTGTAAATGACGATCATGCATGTAACAGGTATAATGACTCGTCGTAATTCAACTGAGTTATACAGATATGTACTAGAAGGGAGATCTAAAGGAATCATTTTCAAAATTATGACGTTAAATATAAAACTGAAGAGGTTTAAGAGTTAGAAGAAGGCTGTAGCCTATTGCTTAATTAACTGAATCACGGTGCAGAGCTTGTAAAAATATATAAAAGCTATCCAATGGATACCAAACAATCAAGCTGATGAGCTGAGTTGATTAGTACTTGTAGACTACGAAGATTTAAGATGTAAATATTGTTCTACCAAATTTCATACCACGCACTAAAAATCAATTATCAGGCGAGGACTGGCAAGAAACTCTCCGCCACTATTAATATATCTCTAAGTTTTTGGATAACCAGGAGGCTTTATTGGACGTATTGACTGAAAATATTTTAATAATATAGCAACAAGTTTAATATTTGCGAGGAAAATAGAAAAAAACATTCTGGTGAGATACAAAAAATGTTACTACACAGGACCCATTAGACTTATAGAGGAATCTAGATGGACGGAGATGACACGTTGCCAAGAATAATTCTCCGCACGTGACTTATCCACATTTCATAATAATTTCAAAGATACAGATAACGCATAATCTAAATGAGATTATAAATGTTCATAATTGCATAATAAAACTTTCTTATATGATAATGCAGTGAAAGATCTTAACAATACTCAAAAATTGTGCAGTATTGTTAGAGAAAAAGATGAATACAAATTCCGGCTGGCAACTAATTAAATTGCAAAATCCGATAGTAGTTTTTGCAGAGACGTGTCCTTGCCCCAAGTTTCAAAAGCCGTTTAACTACGAACGCAATCGCCTATACGTCACATGGTACCAACACAAACACATCCATGTAACTACACGCCTTTCGTCCAATCATTCGTGCTTGTGTGCCAACCAACTACGCTACGCAAATCGAAACAATTTCAGTCAGTTGATATTAGCACGTCGAAGGTGAGAGTCGTGCCTGTGTTCAGTATTTATTGTGTAGTGTCGTGTTGGGATTACAATTATTTCTACTGGGTGAGTTGTTAACATTGATCTTGGATCCAGAAATAATTTTGGCACATCCAACCGCTCTACCCTTGAGCGCGATTTGCTGGTTTGAGCGAATCTTTTCTGTTTTGTCTTATTCAAGTCTATCGGCATTATTGTATTGTTGGCTTTAATTAAATCAACGGAAGAATGTCGATGTTCCTCGGTTTGATAACGTGGATTGCTATTCAGTTAACTAGGTTTTCCTGCAACATTGTCTACAGGCTATTTACTAGTTATCTTTTAAGGGTTTACATTTCGACAGTTTAGCTGATCTATTGAAATACTTTTCAACTATTTGAGATGAATTGCAACTAAACTCTCGATTTAATTACCATGATTTGGAGATTTTATTTTAAAGTGGTACATGGTGCAACTTACTTTAAAGGCCGGCAACGCGTCCGATGAAACAAACACCATAATAATGTCTATAGGCTGTGGTACCCGGTGACTTTATTCTAAAGTAATGGCTAGTGTGAGCTAACCTATACTCATTAATATTAACTAACTCTATACTTTTAAATTAGTGAAATTAGTTTGACCTTTACATATATATATATATATTTATGTTTAATATTCAAATTTACGTATATGTTAAATTATTTTTATGTCAAACTTTAAATATTTTTACTGCTTATACGCGATAAGAAAGTAATACTCGTACTTCTACCGCTGTAATTACCGTTTACACGTAATTGTGAACTCTAAAGACTTTAGAAGGCATCAACTATTATAACATTTAACATATAAATTAATTAAGTATATATTAAAACACGTAAAAATCTGCAATTCGGTAGTTCTATGAATAGGTTTAGTGATAAGCGTGGCCTAATGTATTATTCTTATTGTTACATACCAGCCCTTATGTTTTAACAACGTTTGCCAGGACTTAAATGGCTGTTTAATGATCAAATTTGTATTTATTAAGAAGCCTTTGTCATGGAAATTTTTAAAAACGATATGATAAAGGTTATGCAATTTTTTCTTTAACTTAATCTAAAGAATAAACATTTATTTCAATTACCTTTACACTTTATGTGTGTATTAGGTACATAATTATAACTTAAAAAGTTTGTCTTTGATTGGTTTTTTTGTGTCTACCATTAACTATTATCAATACATTGTGTTAAATTTTTGGCTATATTTTTAATTTAATTACTGTATACAAATAATCATTTTTATAACACATTCCTTTTATATTAGAGTGTATATATGTAGAAATTAAAGTTCTGATGAACTAACATACAAGATATATATTTAATTTAAATAGGCACACTAACGAAACACTTACAGAGAACACAATACACACATGTGCATCAAAGACAAGTGTGATCAACATTTAAAGGGAATCATTACAACGATAACAGAGAAGAGCAGGTTTACAATAAAATTAAAGGACAATAAACTGGATTAAGAAATACAAATATGCAATTTAAAAATTTAATATATATCTACTTTGCAATTGATATTATTGGTGACGGATTAACAGTGACGCCTGAAGACATGGACACTGTCATAAAATGAATTTCCATCGCATGTACTTGAGTACATATACGCTTTGAAGCGTGGTTTACTGCGATAGCTATCTGTTTAAAGGATTATTACTGCCGACTTTGGTCCTCACTGCCCGAACTTAAAAAGGACTGACGTGTTTCTTGTGTTTCGCTTTAAGAGGAAATTCACTTGACGTATGACATTTGGTAAATCTACTAAGTTATTTAAAATATTGTAAACAAAGATAATGTCAATCGTGGGGAGTGATTGCATGTTAAAGCAAGCCAGTCTTTTTTTCGTACTCGCATGTTAGCTAATCTTATTACTTAAACGACATAGATATTTGGGTATATAAATAAGTATCTTTCATAGAGGTCAACCAAAAATAATGGTTTAAGGGTATAATGATAATTCGTGTAAAATCTGGCTCCTGTGCTTTGCTTTACCAAGGTTAAAGGCAGATACATTTATTTTCAATCGACATTATACCACATAGGACTTATTTAGGTTAAACATAATTTTGTTAACTTACACAAACGGTTATTTGGTATATAATTATTGTAGTTAAATACATACTATTAGCCGTCGATAATTAAGGTGAAAATTTACATATTTTAATTGAATGTTAATTTTGTATGTTATTTATAAAATTAAAACCATTACTTAATTTTTAGTAAGAAGTCTAATGGCGTCATGTTTATAGTAGTATGGTATGAAATGGGGTAAATAAACAACAATAATAGAAGAGCCTTTTTCGAAATATATTGTAAATAAATAAATGTGGCCATCCAATAGAGATTTTTTTTGTTGTCGGTCCCATTATTTAATTCGTTCCAACATACACAATACAATTCTTCAGAGTATTATAAGAATACTAGCTGACCCGGCAAACGTCGTTTTGCCATAGTATGTTATTTACAGGAAACATTTTTCTAGTTCAATAAAAATAACCTATCTACTATAATAATAAATAGGGGTTGATTGTAGAGAGTTGACAATTATGGGTTATATTATAAGCTGTATCATAAAAAAATAATAACTGAAAAAAAAAATGGGGTGGACACCCCTTAGCAGTTAGGTGTTTGAATTATAGATAGTAGCCGATTCTCAGACTTACTGAATATGCTTAAAACATTTCATAAGAATCGGTCGAGCCGTTTCGGAGGAGTATGGGAACGAACATTGTGAATTTTATATATATATAAGAATATAGATTACATCGATATGATATAAACTAATTCATTGATTAGTGGCGCTTCAAGCTGTTGTTGGTCTGGGCCTCAGATTTTTGTATGTTTCATTTGTGAATCTAATAGGCAAGTAGGTGTCCTCCTGTGCCTTACACACGTCAACTTTCTGGGTCTAAGGCAAACCGGTTTCCTCACGATGTTTACCTCAAACCGCGAATGTTAAATGCATAGAAAGAAAGCCCGGTGAACAGCCGGGGATCGAACCTACGACCTCAGGGTTGAGAGGTTCACTCTGGAGCCACTAGGCCAACACTGGTCTCCTATATGAGATAACGTTAAAAACGACTTATAATTTGCCGTTTTTTCCATTACGACTTATCTGATATGATCTAATAATATGATGGATATCGTCCTTGTTGACTACTTAAACGGGTTGAAAATAGCATAATAAAAATTCCATTGTTGGCCAGTTACACCTGAGGCTCAGTAGCCAAGGTTAACCTGGAGATTTTAAATTACCAGAACAATATTGTTGTCAGCAGATATATAAAGGATCTGTGTATGTCTGCCCTGTGCGGTACAGGAACTCCCATCCATATTACGTATAAAAGTTTTGATAAGTTCAAAGATACATAAGCAGGAAATCTAAAATATACATATTTTTTATTCTTGCAATAAACTTTTTCACTTTTTTAGTTTACCTGTTCAATTCCCACACACGATTTGGGATCCCTACTTCAATAAATGATACATATACAATGGAGTCATCGTTGGATATTTTTTTACTATTAAATATACAAACTCTTTGGAAATCATACAACCTAAAATAAACTTGGTCAGGTAAAGGCTTTAGTTTGGAGGACAAAAGAAGGCTTACAAACGAGTTACAAAATTCGTCCACCGCTCAGGCAAATAGTTGACTTTTTGGTAAATTTACCGAATCACGGTTTCACCTTAAAACAGGTCTAAACTTTTTTCCATCGTTTACGAATTGTTTGTCCCCTGTAGGACCCCAAGTAATTTTAAGGAGGCGCATGACTTTGGACTCCTTAACAAAACTGATAATATTCCAAACATAATATAATTGACATTGTCTCAGTTCCCAGTGAATTTTACGCACATTAGGTTAGGTTAACGCCACAATTTGTACCTTCTTTCATATATTTCACAAATCATGATGGTTTGATTAATTTCTTTGCGGCTTAAGAGCTTTCACCACCACATTATTGCATGGCCATTGCCGAGTGATGGAAATATGTAGAAAAAAAATTGGAGCTGTTTTATGGTGGAGTGATTCGACAAATTTACCGTCTTCTTATAAACAGTAATATAAAACAGCTACAAATAAAATAGGAGTTACATTCCTAATCCCCAGTGAGGACATTCTTCCAGAGAATTTGGGTTAAGAAACAAATCTAGTTAAACTAAAGCGTAAAACTTTTTCATACATGAGTTCCTACATTAGACAGTAATTTGCTCTAATTTTCCTGTTAACGACGCCCACGTGGGCTCTTCCTCAAGTATCGTCTTAAAATAGACTATTGTTAAGTTCAATTTTACACCAATCTTTGTAATTGTTAGTCGCAATACTAATTTCTAATAGTAAGAAATCTATTAGCCGTTTATGGGCTAACAGGCGTTAGATTTCTGAATCTCCTTCATTTATCAGTTTTTTCCTTTTGTTTTTGCGTCTCACGCTTGTCATCAAATTTTGGGTCTAAGACATGTCATTTCCTCACAACGTTTTCCATCCGTACGAACAAGTGTTTCATTTGTATGACATCGACATGCGACTTCAGGTTTAAGAATCGCTTTAAACTAATTGATATTATATGAACTAAAAAAGTGACCTAAATTCTATATTGTCTGATGTGTTTTGCCTTTTGTTTCACCAAACTATTAGAAGTGGTTTAGCCTTGGTAGGCTTTAGGCTCAGATCATTCAAGGTATGTGTCAAGCTAAATTTAGTAGCAAACATTAATTTATGTGCCAAGTGTCATTGCCAAAATTATTAACTTACTCGTGTATTATTTCATGTATTGTTGGTGTTACAATACATGAAATAATACACTCTGTTAAAATGATTTTAAATGTAGAATTGATAATTACAAGTTGTTTATACAATGTAATAATAATTATAAGCCCGTATATATCCTATCTTTACAAATATTGAATATACATTTTAGATTTGAGTTTTTTCTTGTTACTCGATATCCAAACTTCCTTCAAAAACATTGATCTACTTCACTTATCCAGCTTTTTCCAAATATCTCTCCATCCATGGCTTTCTTTCTCTATCTGCTTCTTGCTAACGCTTCTATATATTCTATCCACCTTTTTTTAGGGCGCTCTCTTTTCCTACTCCCCCTTGGTCTTGGTACCCTGTGCATCATGGTATGTTTATACAACGTAGCGAAGTCAAAATGTTAGATTTTGAGAAAGATATTCTAAAAAATTCGGCCAACAAAAGATAAATGGAAAAATTTTCACTTTTCAATAATTAATATTGACCAACATAAGGTGCTACAAAATCTACGGATTGTATTTAGACAATATTCAAAGGCTTTCCTTAAAAATCCAGATACCGACAGTTAATCTGATTTACCAATCTATTAATATCAATAAACGTTCATTTTATTTGCAGTTTTCTTCGTTTTATCTAGTACTTCAATGGTTTAATCTACATTTATTATCTCATAATCATCGTTAGCTTCCATTAAAATGCGTATTGTATCATATTTGTCTTGAATATTTGGCACTATATTCCACATTAAGAGGCTCGCCTGATGGGAAATGACGAACGAGTCCTCTTCTATAAAAATAGTTGACTTGAATGTAATTGCTTTTGGCATTATTATCATTGACGTCAGTGGGGGTGTGACATTGAGCATGTGAACATTGTCGTAATCAAAGGAATTTTGTGGGTGGGTCTTCACGTGACACTTTATTATTGACTAGACAGTAATGATCATTGATGGATCATTGTGCTTCAGATGTTGTTTGAAATTGGGTGTTATGCGATAGTTTGTCCATTGTTTAAATGATGTTATGTGTAAAATTCGAATGCGTTATCTATTGGGCCTGAATCAAGTGGTTCTTTATACTGTTTCTCAGTAAGGGTGAAGTGTCATTTTAGTATATATTATCAGCCGGCACTTGCAAGATAATCAGTGAAGGTATGTAAGCACTCTTCGTTTGACGTCAGTTCTTTGAATAAAATTTACCTAATTACGCAAATAATTTAACTTATGACTATTTTTTTTTACTTTAGCGGTTTCTGCTTCTACGCTTTGTCAGTTTTTATATAGCAAATTATAACATTGCCCTCACGAATAGTGCGCAAAACGCTGCGCAGACGCAACACGGAACTCTAAACTGTGCTCTTCCGGTGCTCGATTTACGAACCAATTGAGCTGAGTACCAATTGGAAGATTACAGGTTACCTTAGGCCAACCTTGCTCCTTCTAGCAGTTTCCAAAGAAGATACTAACTACTACTACTGGTTTTAATTAAGTGTTTTTTGGATTAGAATTTGATGGTGTTAGATTTTTTCGATGCTCAGCAGGATTTTTAAACAAATGTTCTGCTTTATATAATGTTTTTTTATATATATTTTCTTACCTATCTATCTATATCTCACTCAATGTAAGATACGTTACACATAAAATTTAATGCTTGCAAATGTTTGTCGAAATTGGATGTACATAATGACTTTTTTTATAAGGCTTGGTTTGGGTTTTATAAGGCCGAAGCTTTCTATATTAATAACATGACCGCCTCTTTCGAATAATTTTCTTAATGATTATACATAATCCCAAGTTCTTAGTCAACTTATTGCATGTTTTTTAATTTGTAATAAATTTAAATGCTCTTAACATTAACTAGAAAACTGACTAGTAATTTTTTGACAGTATTAGTTGTATTTCAAATTCAAATAAAATTCATATAAAAAAATTAACTTTATTCATATAGGTAACCACTTATGAACGTCAAAAGAAAAATGTTAAATTGATTCTAAATTTACATTTACTACATTTAGGTCGTAAGTCAAGAGCGTACAGCGGGCGAGAAGGCCTGGCAAGAAACTCTCCGTCACTCTTTTTAATCGCCAAGTTTTAAGTCTTACAAATTGTTGGTAAGGCAGAGCAGCAATAAATATTAGAACGGGATCCAATCATTATTTTATTAATCATTACATTATTTATCCATTATTCCAGGATTATTCAAATCATCGTCAAATTCATAAAAAGCTTTATTGATTAATTTAGGTTTAACGAGAGTTAGACGATGCTCTAATTTCCCTTGGGACTTTGTTGTAAACGAATATCCATACAATGTTTATCTTGTGGAGCTCTCACTGTGTATTGCTGCCTTTTAACATAAATGAATTACTACTACATTGAAAAATTATTACAGTGAATTAAGATTTCGGATGGATTTGGAAAAAAATAATAGTAAATAAATTATAAGTATTAATATAAAATCTTTTGTTATTGGTGTTTTAAGTGAATCTTTTGACGTTTATTTACGTCATTCCTGTCATGGTACATCAAAGGACGACGCCATCTTGTATCTTGTGTTTTGGCGGGTGATTGAAATAATATTTTTTTAAACCAATACTTTTAATAAAAACTTGTATTTGTAGTTGGTTTTAGTCACAAATAAATAATCAGAAATGCTTTTTAAACTGTTGCCAAATGTTTCCATATCCGAAAGTAATCTAACCGTCTTAAAAGGGTGACTTCATACGTGGTTCACGATGAGCCTGCCATTGCCTCCTGTTATAAAGTATTTGAAATGACTGTTTCAAGTAAAAATACAACGATGTAGTTTTTTACGTTTAATGTATAATAATGCAAATCATTCTTTACAATAGCAATAAATTTCCCACGCTTCACATACCTTGGCGATTACTTATTTAAAATTAGATTTGTATATATGAAAATAAAAATTCAAATGTCTTTAAAATAGTTGAACACTTTTTTACGTAGGATCCGAAAATAATTCTTCTGTGTATTGGAAAATCTGGCGTTGAAGTCATGACTATGTGATGCACAAAGCAATTCACTCCTATCTTCTGTTGGGTTAAACATAAGGAAGCCGGCATTTGGCCGCCAATTCGACTTAGGCTCCTTCAAAAAAAGAGCGTAAAAATTCTTAAAAGGCCGGCAACGCAATTACATGGTCTCTGTCATTGAAACTTAATATTAGATAAGCTTATTGCCTGTTTGCTCCATGATTTATAAAAAAAATACAAACTTAACGCTAACGTTTGGATTGACATACGGGAGTCAATTGGAGGTGAGCCTAAATCTTACGCAATCCAAATAACGTGTCAGGCACACAAGTCCTTCAAAATAATCTGGGAGTACGAGGCTTGTCATGCCACTGAATTCAAATGGGATACTATAACGCGATATCCCTATAGCGCGTTTTCGTATAACTCGATTTCCGTACCCATATGACGCGGAGGTTTCTCGAGTTATATATCTGTAGTATAATTCTGCAAGAGTTCTGTCATAATAAAAGCAAATATTAAACACCATGAATATTTGAAAAACTAAGAAATGGAAATCCAAGCAGTAGGTATATAATGTAAAACTAAACGATATTCTTTGGTAATCTCGGCCATATATAGTCCACCATGGTATATTAAAAGTAAAGGTACAAGGATCTTAATGTGGATACACTCTCAGCTCACTTATACCATGTAAATACTGAGGCAATCCAACTTTTTGATGCAACAGGAACAAGACCTTTTGAGTTACTAAAACTAGTGTAGTAAATATGAGTGCAAGGTATCTCGGAGAAACGGAAGTGTTGTGTAGAATATTAAGTCAACATAATATTACTTATTAGTGAATAATATACTAAACAAAAATATATATATCTGTAGTGTGAAATTTATAATGATTTGTCCATAATTAGTATACGCAATAAGGTACGCAACCTTTGCACTTGTTTCAATTGTGTTGTTATAAAAGCGTGTTATAGGGGTGGTTGTTAATGTTTTCTTTGGTATCGTATTGGGTAGGTAACTAGTAGGAATGTCCTTGTAAATTTACTATAGCTGATAACCCGGTGACACACAAGCACGTATTACATAATAATATCTACTTAGTAACAAAGTATTTAATTACGCGAGTCAGCAATAACACCTGTCAACACTGGTACTAAAATTAAAAACGCTAGATATACAATATAAAATATCACACAATTATACATTTACAGTCTTTTAGACGAGGAACCAGTTACTCACTGAAGTATTTTAGCTCGTTTAATAAAGTATTTATTTTATTAAACGAGCCCTCTGGAATTGAGAGTGCCCATAGGCGGTTTCACTTAACATTGTTGAGCCTTCCGCCCGTTTGATTTATTCTATAAATTAAAACGTAAAAATATTGAATTTAACTCGAATTTTCAAATGTTTTTTTTAAATCGTGCTCACCTACATATCACGACTTACTTATGAAATTATACATAACCTCTATTGAAGTATAATTAACACAGCACGGTTCTTTCTCGATTCATCACCGTTAACAAATTGCCTGGCGCGGGGGTCTGTAAATTTATTTCCCAACACTAAAAAAACAAGCTGAGTTACTATGCGCAAAAATTAGAGTGAAAAAAGTTTCGGGAAAAGCGGCAAGTCTCTGACCAAAAACTGACATGTCAGCCTGGTCACCTACGTGCGAGTATGAATTTCAGAAATATTCTACAATACATGGGTTGTAGTACCACTTTTTTATAGCTACAAGCTTACTGGACGCCCAAATAGGGCAGTTATTCCAGCCCATGGACACACGTTGAAGTGGGTTCGTTGTCGGCCTTTCAGGGAGGAGTGTACTCTATAAACAATTGAAGGTCGTATCTCCCGGGAAGACCCCCACCGGCAGTCAATTCTGCAGTTCGCTAGTTCGCAAAAGAAAGTTCATTTGGGAAGCGGTCCGTAGAAGACTTCCAGCCCTCAAGGTGATGCTGCTGCTTCACAATTAACGTCCTTTCTTTATATATTATAAATCGCATAATTAAAATGAACAATACGATCATATCTATACGTCATAACCGGATGTGACGTAGTTCGTTTGTTTGTCGAGAATTGCTGGACTAGATGTGATTAGCTAAATTTCAGTCGTGTTTGAATTGATCGACTTTAACTATATGTTAATTTACATACAATAATTGTGCTTTGTACACTATCAGCATATAAAGGCTAAAGGTAGCTTGGTGTTCTCAGCAAGGAGACGGTACCCATCAGGCCCATCGATAGCAACCGTATAAACCGCTTATTCGTCCCCGCGTGGAGTACCAGCTCCTTTCACTTGACCGTATTCAACGAAGAGCGGTTTCAATCGTCGATAACCAGCTACCTGCAGAAGTATTTCCGAACCAATTTGACTTACGGTTCAAGAAAAGAACGTACCAATTAATAAAAAGCTGGCACTCACAAGCCACAAGTGTCCATGCTTTATCACTTAACATCAGGTGAGCCTCCTGCCCACCAAAAAGATATTTAAAAAGTAGAAACCTCTAAGTTTTTTAGGAAGCTCGACAAACAAATCGATTGAACTTTTACTAAAAATTTTATGTTTCTAAATAAAATTTTTACATATGAAGAATGAAATAAACGTTCGTAGTTCATAAATGTTGAAGTAATATTCTTAAAGAGGTCAGGCACAAAAGGCCAGAATGTAAGCCCGCATGTCGACAGAATTCTAAGATACGGGTTGCATTTTTCAATGCATAAAAATCTAATCATAAAACTATTTTTGTTATAATTAAGTTAATTTATCGTTCTACCTAGAAGCCTAGAGAGCCAAAGGGATAGGGTACAATACCTACGCCGTATACGCACGTCTTGTTTGAAGAATCTTCGGCAAAGGTTTGGTCAAAGCACCATGTCTTATGCGCGGTACCCATAATCAAAGTAGCGTTAATGATCGTCAATATTTAAAAAGAGATTTAAGAAGTAGACTCTTTAGTCATTATAAAAAGTTATTCGTGCATCATTTCGGAAGTAAAAAAATCTATCATTGCATTACTAGTGATAACGGTCCCGACTTAGTTATGATTTTTTTTGTATTCGTTATAGTTTCCTTAATATCTGAATTACTGTTCGGGAACTCAACTTCCAATAGCTATTTTGTATGCAATCCCGATCTAATTCTCTCAATATCCGTCCTAATGGCGCTATCGTGGGAATGCGGTACAAAGACTCGACATTGAAAAAGGATCGCAATTGCTAGCTATTAGACTCTAGATCGATGATTGAAGGATTTTAGAGTCTTTTTCGGGCTAATGGCAGGGAGTGGTGCCAAAGAAGGGAATTAATGGGATGATAAAAATATGTATATTTTAATGTAAAGAGATAAAACCTTTTTTTATTTATTTATTTATGTATTATGGAGGGCAACTGGCAGCCTTATCGCTTTCGAGCGATCTCTTCCAGGCAACCAATGTGAAATAAAAATTGGATAAGGAAGTGCAAAAAGATATAAGACATATATAGACAAAACGAATGGAACAAAACAATTGTGAATAGGACAATATTAATAACAGGACACATGAAAAAGAAAAAATGCACATGAATCACGATAATTTTTATTTTTATTGAATTTTTTTGTATGTTCTCCGATTATAGGCAGCCTAGACCAATTTGAAAATTATTTGCTGAAATATTTAATACGAAATATTAATTTATATTATCTGAACATCTCAATAACTACTATTATTTGTGTTGTTAATTTATATAAGAACGCTATAGGCTACACAGCTAATAATACAGACCATAACATTTTTTTATTGTTTCAGACCTAGGGCACACGCTGTGCCCTCTACAACCATACATCATACAGCCGTCAAAGATGACCATACAACTACTAAGAAGAAAACAGTTTAGAGTGTTAAATACGTACCTAAACACATAGGACAAACTAGTTATTTTTAGTGTTCCTTTTTGAGTGATATTAGTGTATAAGTGCCATTGATAGTTAAATATAACAATGTTGTTAAGTGTATTGCTATTTGTGGCTGTTGTGGGAGCTGATAGGAGCAATCTACCTCCAACTTGTGATAGGTGAGTTTTATTAATACCTTATACCAATTTAAAAATATACTTTATTAAGATTAAAATGACCTTATACAATTCTCAATTTGAAATTATATAACTCGTTTTTGTCACAAGACGTTTGAATTTGGCAAAATTTGATACTGAATGCTATCTATATAATAAAAACATGAATCACTATTTCCCTTGGTCACGGCATCACGCTTGAAAGGGTGGACCGTATTCGCAAATTCTTTGTTAGGAGAAGGTTCATATAAAAAAAAATTAGGAAAATAGCGCGGAAATTAGAAAATTTAAGAATACTTAACCACCATATTAAGTAATCATCAAAAGTAATGCTTCGATTATATTGATAAAATAAATATGAAATAATTACAGTCGCTAATTGTTTGTTGCATTAATCTTGAAAATTCATAGTTTTCACATGGCCAGTTATGTGTCCCATGTCGGAATACCAACAAATCTATTCATATACTCGCCAGAAAAACAAACAAAGAATCTTGTATATCATAAAGCATTTTTAGTTAGTAATACCAATTCAAAATCAATATTACAGTTAAGACAGGACAACGTCTGTCAGGTCCGCTAGTTTACTTATAAAATACATTTTCCTAAATTTATAATATTGGACGTAATAGTATTATGCATTTTTATTTATTGGTTCTATTTTAAGTATATTTGTAAATACTCTATGTTTGTGTTAATAAAAATCAACAAGTTTTTGAAATATATATAAAAGCAAAGAAACAAAAATACATTTTAAAGAATTTGCATCAAAGACTGTTTTCTGCTTAGTTAACGAACACTTTTGGCCTAGTGGATTCAGCGTGCGACTCTCATCCCTGAGGTCGTAGGTTCGATCCCCGGGTGGTGCACCAATGGACTTTCTTTCTATGTGCGCATTAAACATTAGCTCGAACGGTGAAGGAAACCGGCTTGCCTTAAACCCAAAAAGTTGACGGTGTGCGTCAGGCACAGAAGGCTGATCACCTACTTGCCTATTAGATTAACAAATGATCATGAAACAGATACAGAAATCTGAGGCCCAGACCTAAAAAGGTTGTAGCGCCATTGATTTATTTTTATTTTAACGAACGAAAAAAAACTATGAAAATTAAATAAATATAATTCGCTATATATAATACCAATATCATTGAATCAGGCACAAGACGGAAGTTGACATGACCTTGGCACTCATTCATACACCTGTTAATCAGGAAATATGGAACTGCCATGAATCGGTGAGATTGTGACTCTTAACCCTGAGGTCGAGCATTCGAATCACGGCTGTGCATATTACAGTTGGCGGCAAATATAGCGAGAAAACCGGCATGCTTAATATCCAAAAAACGACGTACACAGAAACTTATACTGATCAACTTACCTAAAAAATAAGAAATCTGAGGTCAGGAAGAAGGATTGTAGCACTCCTTTTTATTTTTGTCAAATGTTTCTTTGCTTGCTTGTTGCCTAGTGTTGACCTATTGGCTACAGCGTACATCGCTGCGGTTATAGGTTCGATTGGCTTGAACGGTGAAGGAAAACATCGTGAGGAAACCGGCTTGCCTTAGACCCCAAAAAGTCGACGGCGTGTGTCAGGCACAGGAGGCTCACTTCCTATTAGATTGACGAATCATGAAATAGATAAATCAAGATACAGGTTTTATTATTAAAGAGCCGGCATAATGAGTGTCCACGAGTATCACTTAACATCAGGTGAGCCTACTGCCCGTTTGCCTCCCATTACACAAAATTGTTAACTTGATATCGGTAGTATTGGAATTACTTCAGTTGGGCACTTTTGTTTACACTTTTCTTCACTGATTCAATATTCACTTTAAAATTTTAGTAATAGCCCGGGTGTGCCAGTGCAGCTTGTTTTTATATCCTTTTCCCTACTTCGACACGATCCCCTCCGGGCTGACTATGACGTCAGTTAAATTAACAGGGTTTGTATGATTAAAAAGCTAACAAAATAATCTGGACCCAGACCTAAAAAGGTTGTAGCATTACTGGTTGATTTATTTAATTTAACTGTTACCATGTAATATTATTTATACAAAATTATACTTACGTAATCAGCTTCATTTTTCGGCTTGCAATCTATAGGACTCTTGCATTGTAAAGTATTGTCTTTTGTTAACATAGCTTTTACACATTGAAAGACCACGCACGGAACGTCGGAAAAATTTAAAATTATGTAAAATAATTATAAGTTTATAATAATACCTTCGATCCGGTAAAAAAATGTTTTCTTTCAATATTATAATCTTTATAAACACAGTTATTTACAATTAAACATACCCCTTGGAGGTTAAGTGTTCCAAACATTATAGGAAATTTTACGCAAACAAAAGTTTTTTTTTCCAAAAAAGCATGTTTTTTTTTAATTACGGCTCAGATGGTAATCGAAGTGGTCAAAATTCAATAGGAAATACAGTTAATAAAGTAATTTTAACAATTGTCATTGAAAAACAACATATATAGGAAAATAACAATTGAAACTTATGCAAACAGGAAAATTTACGAAAATGTCTTCATTATTATTTGAAATTAATACATATAATAGAACCTGTAGCACCGAAGACAAAGAAAAGTGGCGTAAAAATAAACAGGAAACACCACTCACCGACAGTCCTATGTCCCTTCACTTGTCTCCGTTAGAGAAGACCACGAATAAATGTTTAAGCACAAGCGTAAGCAGTGACCTCGCGGCGGCCTTTGCAAGTATTCTCTGCAGCACGGGAGTATAAAGAATCCTTCTACACTTGGGTATCGCATGAGAGACCGAGTGGTGTCATGGGAATTGGTGCGGAAAGGATAGAAAATGAGATCAGAGAGGACTATAGATACTTGGATTGCCTGAACATTGCCCCCTGCCTAAAAAACCTTTAGTTTTTTCATAAGGAAATTCTAATAATAATTAAAAGAGAAAATACATTTTTGAGGTACATAAAGATGTAATTACAAATGGGAAGTTCTTTAGCGGTTTGTAAAGCGGAGTTTTTAGCGGATTTATTGGTTCGGTAACTTTAGATTCGTTTACAGGATAATCTGGTAAGTCATACAAGTGCGGTATCGTAGGATGAGGACTTGAAAGTTACATTTTTGTATAACTGATCGCACTATGCTGCGGCAAGATAGTATCCAACGCTGTCGGAGTATCGCCAAAGTGACTGGACCAACGAGACAGTTAAGACGGTTATAATAGGAAATAATTAACTCAATTATCCCGAATATGATGATTTTTTCGTCTACCCTAACCTCTAACTAACCCTTATAAACCCATCAACATCTAGAAAAAGGAATAGTCTTTGAATAGAACGTGAGCAGCAGCAACTAGTTTTAATGTTATGGATTAAATCAGAGAAGTAAAAAAAAAAAACTTAAAATTCTGCATTTGAGCAAAATTCATATTAGTAGATTTAGAAAGTCGTTTTCAAAAATGGTATATCCATACCACTGTATGGAGAAAGAACAACCAAGAAGAAACTCGTATTGGGTCCCAACCACTCCACCATTAGCGGTAATAGAAACTATTTTTCTTTCTTCTACATCAACTGCTGCTTCAGTGTTTATTTACGTAATTGGCCAGTCAGATGAGTCCAATTCTAATCATTTTGGGCCAGTTTACTAAATAGATTTTTGGCAATCACTAGGATTGTGATCACCCGCAGCCGATCAGAAACGATTTTTGTAATGCGAGTAACAAACGGTCTTAAAGCGGTGCGGGGATGCGGAAATCCAATGTAATATAACCATTGAATCAGTTATACAAATAATGACGTTTCTTCTAAGTATCTATTACCCACAGAACTAGCTTAGATTAGCTTAGACTAGCTTAGACATGAGTTAATAGGCAAAGTTCTAGTCTAGCAACGGAAATGGTTTTAAGCGGTGCAATTTTCGACTTAGCGAATGATAGGCGGAGAGTGTGTTGTCAATGTCAATGTGTTTTACGTCTTTAAATAAACATCACTGGCTTTTACACTGGCATCCGCAAAGGCAATGATGGAAATTATAGATTTTTCTCCAATCCTTAAATGGCAATGAACACGTAGCTGTCGTAAACATGGAAGATTCTGAATATTCATCCCAGTCTATTTTAAGCTCATGTAGTTTTATTTATTTATTAACACACATATTATAAAACAAAACCAGCAAATACATATATTTCATGTGACTAAAGAATGCTTAAAAAATAGTATTTTATTAATAATGGGTTTGTTATTCTTCCTTTATATTAAATATTTATTATAATGATCAATGAATCTTAGAACTTAGAACTTATAATCTAGAATTTAGTATGAGTTTGTACTTTGTTATATTTTTTGTATAAATAAAACTGTGATTTATGTTTATGCTTGAATGTGTATTCCGTTTTTGGCTTTTGTGTATAATGTAATTGTTTGAATATTGTTTAATGAGTAGCTGTAGGAATACTTTATTAAAATAAAATAAAACACACAATATACGAAGTCAAAACAGGTTACTTAAATAAACAATATATATGAAACAGCAAACATAAGTAGGTACATTAAAAGAAAAAATTAAATAAAAGAAAACTTAAATTTTACATTAAACAAATGACAGCTAATACTTTATATTTCTAAGAAAAAACTAAATTGTTGCTGCTAAACTAAGTCAAAGTCTTCCCGCTTCTTCAAATATTTCCTCACATCCTCTTTGGCGAGGTGGAAAATATCAACATCCTCATATTCCTCCTCCTCCTCCCCTCCGAAGCACATGGAACAATTGTGAGTATAATGTCGCGTATGGTGGAGGAATTTTTAGAGAAATTAACGAGCAAATGGAGGCTCAATCATGAATGTTGTGCAAAAATAATAACTGACATTCTAATGAGTCTAAACTAAAATATTTGCAAGTATCTGCATAACTATTGATACTGTTTAAAACCAAGGAATTTCACAAACTTTTTTGTATATTTTATACAATTTATGTTTTTAAATAACTTGCATGTCCGCTTGACAAATCCTAGTTGCTTAAATGCTTTGCCTGTTATGTCATTGATACGGTCTGATAAGCCCATTTCTTCTTCATATATATATTTTTGGCTAATTACCGTGTTAACCGGGATAACTGTATGTGTATTGCAAAGCAAACTAAAATACGAAATTTCTACCACATTATTTACTTGATCTTTGACATTTATAATGTTAATTACTATCTTCAGTAATTTAATGGTTCAATTATTATCTCGTTTAATTAGTATATTAACAGCTAAGTCTATTTTTAACTTAGTGCGTATCGATTCCTAAAAGCCTCGCAACGCATTCGCGAGCCTACGGCAGTGTTGGTAAATTTGACGATTGTAATAATCCTAATCCTTGGTATTGATTTGCTCCAGTTGAAACAATTTGTATGACTCAAAACTTGGCGATTAAATAGAGGGGCGTAGTTCTTGCCAGTTCTTGTTACCCGCTCTACGACCTTGACTTGCGAACTGGTAGTAAATGTAAATTTAGAATCAATTTAACTTCTTTTCTGTTGTCGTTCATAAGTACTTGTTTATCTATATGAATAAAGTTATTTTAAGTTTAAGTTATTATATAATAACATGTTATTCATCTATGTGATAAACTAAACCAAATCGATAGCAAAATTTATATAAATTTTCACTATTAAAGTTTACGTTCGGGCGGGTCGCAAGCAATAAATAAGTGTTCACGTAATGTTTTAATTTTTTTTAATCGCTAATGACCTTGACCATACCTACTCCTATTTCTGCCTTACAGTTCAGTAGATCGCCATTTCAATATCAATGACATCAGTGCCTTAACATAATAGCTGGTCTTGGTTGAATACCAAGGTTTATTTACGAACGTAAATTCGTATGGAAATGTGGTACACACCTGGAGTAAGAATGCATGACTTCAGGGTTAAGTTTGAGTTACCATTGACTTAAAATCAGTGGCGCTACAACATATTTAGGTCTGGGCCTCAGATTCATGATCATTTGTTAATTTAATAGGCCAGTAGGTGATCAGCCTTCTCTGATCTGATCTTCTATGCCTGACTTTTTTTTGGGTCTAAGGCAATCCGGTTTTCTAACGATGTTTTTCTTCACCTTTCGAGCAAATGTTAAATGCGCACATAGAAAGATAGTCCATTGTTGCACAGCCGGGGATCCAACCTACGACTTGGATGAGAGTCGCACGCTGAAGCCACGTTTTTTTTAATTTTTTTTTATGAGCTGAAAATCCACCCAGTCTTTCAAGACTGGGCGAATAGCCTCTATTGTTAAAGCACCAGCTCGAGGCGTAGCCAGGTCGTCCACAACCTTTCGAAAAGAGTTTCTCTGGCATGACGGCTTATATGTCCCGCTATTTCCCCCCACGAATGGTTCCCGCTTACTATTACCTCGGCTTTCACGCGGTATAATGCAGCGAGGAGTTCTACCTCCCGCTCCCAGGGAGGAGTGCCAGCTAACACACAGGCCGCCTCGAACGAGACGGTACGGTAACAGCGAGCTGCCCGAACTGCAATCACTCGCTGCGGCCTCCGTAAAAGCACACGATTAGTCCGCCTACTCAGCGCATCGTCCCAAATAGGGGCCCCGTATAGGGCCATACTGCGAATGATTCCACAGTACAGCCGACGCACACTCTGACATGGACCTCCAAGGTTAGGCAAGAGCTTGCCAAGTGCTCCTGCTGCTGTCACAAGTCTCTCTTCAAGAGATTTAAAATGGGGCTCCAAATTCCAGCGACCATCCAAAACAAGACCAAGATAATTCATGGAGGAGGCCACTGAAATTCTAACGCCTTCGACCACCAAAGCCGCCCCCGAAGGAGGACCCATCTTCGGGCCATGAAATACGCTGAAGCCACTGGGCCAACTCTGCTCTACCTACCATTGACTTAGCTATGTGAAATTCCAATACGTTTTCCTCATCCGGGATTCATACTTAGCGATGCGGTAATCAATCCTTTCAATTTACGCCGTGTTGAAAGGACTTACTTATGTTAAAACGGTGAAATCAAATTAATATATTTTAGGTATAAAAACTCTATTCAGAATATGAATAGATTTGTCTAAAACTTAGAGTACCACGGTTTTTAAAAGGCCAGCAATGCTCTCTTGCAATTTGTCTACGGACGGTGGTATCACTTAACCCCTATTATTTAAAAAAAAATATACATAAATCAAGTCCAAGGTCTATGATGATAAATGAGAGGAATATTTTCATATAAAATCTTAACATTACTAATTGAAATTAATTTGCATAACGCCAATTCTTTTCGCGAGACAAGGTCGTTTATAACACGATTCACTTCCCGATACTAGCAACACTCTTACATAATGACGAACACAGGTTATTTTTATTTCATAAGCAATCGGGCAGGAGGCTCGTTTGATGTTAAGTGATACCGCTCCCCATGGACACTCATAGAGCCAAAATGCTCGGAAGTACGATGCCAGACTTTTTAGAATTCGTACGCACTTTTCTTCAGACTCTAAGTCGAATTAGTTCGGACTTCACTAGGCATGTTCCACATTGTGGTGATGCGCGGCAAAAACTGCGTCAAGAAATGTTTGGTTGTGGAACGACGGACGTCGAGGTGATACGGATGGTATTTTGAATTCTGCCTTGACGTACGATAACTAAACTCAGCTGCAGGTATAAGTCCGAACAACTCCGCTGAACACTCCATGGTAAAGTGTACCAATGTAGATCCCTAAAGCAAACAGAATCTAAATGAGTTAGGAGAACGTACTAATCTAGACTTTAAGACCTTAGCCCTAAGGTCCAAATGGAACTCTAACAAGGACTGTATAAAAATGATGCGGAAAGTGGATAGGATAGCGCTTTCAAAATACAAATCGTCCTGTCTTCGAATTTTGTATGAATAATGTTACAGCGTCCCGGTGATCACCATCATTGGTCTGTTCGTAACACTGTTTTCCAAACATATAACCCAATTTTATACAAAAATAACTATTTTTTTAAGAACCTCTTATAGAGCCTCCTTAAACAGGCTCAATCTTTCTAGAGAGAGAAAAAATACAGTATTGTTTTCCCTGGTGTGCTTTTCCACCTTGTTACCCTGTTGTTCCATCTGTCATTGTTCATGCGAGCAGCCTATGTCCTGCAAGTGGGCCACAGGGCAGACAGATCGGTCTTGGGCGGCTCTCCTTATTTCACTCCAAGTCATTGCTTGATTCCTTGTGTGCACGTCACGGACTTAGACCTGTGGAGCGTATGGCCCATCAATTCCCCGTTCAGAATTCCAATTGTATCAATAATTTTCGTTTTCTGGTTTATGTCTGTATTTATCTTGTCCTTTAGTAACATACCGATAATGCTTATAAATTATCGTGCAACAATAAAATATTTGCTATCAACCAAGATCCTGATGTTATTTATGTGTAAACTAAAACCGGTAGTAACGAGAAAATACTATCACTAGAATGTACTAATAGCATAGTATCGAGAAGGCAATGACTCATACTTCATATACATGTATTTAGAAACGAAATGAATGAAACTTTATCAAACATTTGTTTTATTACCGAAATTGTGACCTCTATGATATAAGATTAATTACCAAGGCGATAGTGTCGATGTATAGTAATAATAATAATAATTCAGTAGCTCTAACCCACAATGGGTCTTTATTGACAAGTCGGTGATGATTCTATGCCTTCACAGTAGGAGCAAGTTTCATTTGCTCATATAAACATCCATTGCTCGTACTCGAACACACGACCTATCAGCATAATGCTATTGTCGAACCTTAAAGCTAAAAAAAATTAACGTAATTAATAAAAACCTTCCAATTACGAAGCCTTCCACGGTTAGTTAAGACATTTTCTTTTGCGAACAAAATCTCGGTGGAGGTCTTCCCTGAGAACGTATTTCTTAATTGTTCAGAGAAAGAGTAGACTCCTCCCTCAAAATCCATGGGAAGCGATGAATGCCTTTTCCGTCCGTCATAATATATAGTATTTTTTAAATTTATATACTGATTTCAGTACCATCTATTGCCATGGGCCATTACTGGAAACTGTACAAATGGCAGGCCTGTACAATGACTCGAAAACCTTCGTAGATATGAAGATAAAGTCGTCTCCAAAGATCACCATGGAACGCTTCCATGAAATGATGAACAGGTAACTTACAGTTTGACAGTATGCAAATGTATTTACGAAGTTTTATTTCTATCAGCAGGTTTTAGACGTATTTTAGTGACGAACATATGATGAGGTATTGAATGAATATGTTAATGTTGAACACAAAAGGCCCTCTTACAATTTAAAATACTTCGGACGAAAGCTTTGTTATTGCTATACAAAATATATTTTAATTTAATATTTTAGTGTCTGCGTCCATTTATTGTATAATACATAATTTCCAGGACAGGTTCCCGACCGACAAAGGCTGATATTTCTGAGTTTGTTAAAGCTAATTTCGACCCTGAGGGCTCAGAGTTCGAAGAATGGAAACCGACAGACTGGAAAAATAATCCTGGTAAGTTAAATTATATTTATAATTTAATATAAAGGAAGTCTTGGACACCTGTATCTTATCCACTTTCACGAACGGCTGCCAAACGTGGACATACACCACAAAAATAAAAAATAAACTAGTAGCATGCCAGAAAACGATGGAAGAAAGAGTACTAATATAATAACAATACAATAAGAGAAACAAAATATAGACGTGTTACACTATACCCTAAAACAGAAGTGGCAAGAGCGAGACATATAGCAAGATGTACAGATAAAAGGTGGACTGTAAAGACAGCCAGACAGACGTGGACAGCACCAAGGGGAAGAAGGAAAGACATCGCCCTGGAAAAATGTGGATAGAAGATATAATAGCGATAGCTGGAAGCAAATGGAGAATTTTTTTTTAAGCAGACAAGCATAAAGGTTAAATGTTGGTGGACTCAGTTTCCGCACTCTCATTAAATCCGTTGTGCCTAAAGTCCTGGCTAACTAAGCCAGAAGCACAGAAGTCCTTCAAGATGTGTGTACCAATTCTTAAAAGGACGACAGTTCTTGTGAGCCTTCTGGCAATGTGAGTCCAAGAGCGGGGCGGTATCACTTAACATCAGATCAGCCTCCAGCCCGTTTGCCTTCTATAGTGGAATAAATTTCTGGGTGAAGTATAGTTCTTTTAGGTTTCGAAACAAAGTGAAAAAATGTGATGTGTTTTATTAATTAATATTTACATTTACAGCGTTCCTAGAAAAAATTAAGGATCCCCTCCTTCACCAATGGGCTTCTGATCTGAATAAGTTATGGTTAGAGCTGGGCAGAAAGATGAAGGATGAGGTCAAGCAAAATCAGGATCTCTACTCTATAATTTATGTTGATAACCCGTTTATTGTACCTGGTAAGCACTTTTAAAATGTCATGCTGGGTTACTCTGTAAGGTCTATCCGGAAGCGATATTTAAATTACGGAGTAAGCCTGCTGTTCTTTCTCATGTTATGCTTCGGTCCCCTGTGACACAACAGCTCCGTATTCTGTAAATTTGATTGGCAAATACACTTATGTCCGCACTTCAACAGTGCAAGTGTTGGTCGCATACGCGCCGTTGATAATCTAATAAAAAGGCAAAAGGCTGGTCATTTATTATAAAAAGAAAAGGAAAGGAAAAGAAAAGAAAACTTAAAAAAAATCAACCACCAAAAGGAAAAAAGCAACCAGCCACCTTTGGGTCTGGGGATTCTATATATTTCGTGATCAGTTTTTTTATAAAGAAAAGTTGGTGATCAGTCTACTGACACACGCCATCAACTCAGGGTCTAAAGCAGACCGTCTTTCTCACCACTTTCCTTCACCATATGGGCGCGTGTTAAATGCATGCTTAGACACTCCATAACCGGGGATCTAAGTTACTTCCTCAGTCGAAAGACACTGAAATCATTCGGCCTTCACTGCTCTCACAGCTGTGCGTAGCAATAACGTCTCGTATTTTGGTTATATAAACAGAGCCTTACAGAATCCTCGCATCGATCTGAATAAATTAAAATCAAAATACTTGAATGTTTCAGGTGGACGATTCCGTGAGTTCTATTATTGGGATTCCTATTGGATCATCAAGGGTCTACTTCTTTCCGAGATGCATTCTACTGCTCGTGGGATGGTCAGCAATTTCCTGGATGTAGTCGACCGGATCGGCTTCATACCTAATGGAGGAAGAATTTATTATAAGATGAGGTAAAACATTTATATTACTTATACTATATATGAAAATTAAAAGGAATAATGTAAGTGTTCAGGCGCAAAGATTTAAATTGGCGTCTGATAGATGGTGACCGCAAAGGTGGTGCTTTCCTCGCTCTATAAATAAGTATCGCAATACAGCGAGAAAATGTCAGCGTTCAAGGTATACCACAGGGACCAATTTTTTTCAATTTGTTTTAATTTTATATTAATCCATTTTTAATAATAAATTAGTATGCTGGTTAATAATATTCCGAATATTGTATATTTATGCGTTGCATATAATAAATGTATTTCAAGGAAATGTTTATTTCTCCCCATTTCTCCCTAAATAAATTAAATTTCCCTAAAAGTTGGCTGTAAAATATTACTGTTTTCTTCATTTTTAGTCTGACTTTTGCAGCTTTCCGTTTTATAAGTTTTTTCAATTTTCAGATCTCAGCCACCACTACTAATTCCAATGGTAAAGTTAATTTTTGACGATTCCGGAGACATGGAATATTTGAGACAGCACATACATACTCTAGACCGCGAGTTCGACTATTGGGTCACAAATCACACTGTCGATTTTGAGCATGACGGACAAAAGTTAGTTATATGTTTGCTTTATTTTTTAAACAATTGAAATATATAAAAAAACTCTTTTTTATCTTATTTTAATACTTGCAGTTACCAACTTATGAGGTATACAGATATGTCGCAAGGACCCAGACCCGAAAGTTACAAAGAAGACATTGACTGTGCTAAGTAAGTTAACTTAACTTCCAAACTAAACGCGCGTATGTGGTGTACATATCACGTGACAAATGACGTCATTGACAATTTACTTCCCAGTACATAATCTTAAGCAAAATGAACGTAAAGGATAAGTTGTCAAAAGTCAAATATCTTTGTAGAAGCTGTGGTTGATTATTCTACTCCTTAGAGCCATAACCTAAAGCCGTCTTAAACCAAATGAACATTTAACTTTCCAGGCACTTTGACTCGCCTGATAAGAAAGAGGAATTGTACGCGGAACTGAAGGCTGCGGCGGAATCAGGGTGGGATTTCTCGTCTAGATGGTTTATACTCAATGGAACAAATAAGGGTACTGATATTGTCTATGTCCAATGCTAGAAATTTTTTTCCTTGACTTAAAGGTCTCGTTACCAGGCCATAAAACTATTAAAAAAAAATTCTCTAAACGATATACGATACAGTTTTAAACTATCTTTGTTTAGCTGATTCTAGTTTTTAACATTTGGAACAGGAATTAATAAGTTTTACAAACACCATTCCTTCCTTTAACAATATATTTGTTAAAAAAAAATAAAAAATATAACACAACGTTTTTTTAAAAACAAAAGTCAATATTCATCTATTGTGTTCCCAAAAATTTGCCCAATACTCATGAGGAATGGAAATCGCAAATTTATTATTACACGGTGGCCAGCTGTCGCGCATTTATAAACTTTAAATTTATCAAAATTATATTTTTACAGGGAATCTGACAAACCTTAAGACTCGGTCGATCATCCCAGTGGACTTGAATGCAATAATGTCTTGGAACGCTGAATTAATGGCTGACTTCCATTCGAAACTTGGAAACACGGCGAAGGCTGATTACTACAAAGATGTCCACGCTTCATTGTTGCAAGCTATTGAAAATGTAAGATGTCTCACAGGGTATCATACTTGGCTCAAGATGTTTGCTTATAATTAATAAAGATGACACAATTGTATCATCCATAATGTATTTCCACTAGTTGTTTAGCGCGGTTTCATCTATATTATGTTATGGATTTATTTTAAAACTATAGTAACTTCAAAAATATTCATTTAAAAATCATGACGATATTTTAAAGAGTGTTAAAACCCTTCATTACATGAAATAATGACTGAAACACAACAAAATTAAAATGTACCTTGTTCAAAAATATTATACTTTGCTTTCAATTTTTGATTATTATTATATTGTGGGTTTCGTTAGTAATAAATGTTGTCTATGTATATAATGCAAACATTCGAATTACACACACATGCAATTGTTATAACATTTAACACCTTCTACATACGATGAATTCAGACCCTATTTCCGAAGAATACTTTGTTACAATAACTTTATGAAAATAACTTTTCTTAACTAGCTTTTAATATTTAATATTTAACGCAATTAAAAGCAAATAATCACATTCAAATCGACATTACCACATTGACAGATAATAATAATTTTTCGCAATATGGCGAGTAATTTTTTTGTCAGGCTTAGCGTCGCTTAACTTTAACTGCTTTTTCAAATTAATTAAAACCACTATTACATGTTAGATTTTAACTGTTTATTATATAAATAGGATCATTTTTCAATTTATTTGAATGTGTAATTTCAGGTTCTATGGCATGAGGATGTCGGTGCCTGGTTAGACTTTAGCTTAGAGTCTAGACGTCGAAGGGATTATTTCTATCCTTCAAACATCGCTCCTTTATGGACTGGGTGCTATGATAGAGCGAGAAAGGAATACTATGTCAATCGAGTTATTAATTATTTGGATAAAGTCAAGGTACTTTTGTTCATGATAAGCTTGTCAATGAGTAGGTTATTATGATTCAATTCTTTTCATCTGAAGGTTCTAATTTTGACACCCGAGCTCTTAATCACATACGAAAACTTTCCTCAGCGGCTTATCTAACCTTATTTCTCGTCGACGTATACTAAAACTGACGTTACGATGGAAACTGGTTCACATAAAGAATAAACTATCTAATTAAACATGTTTGGACCATTTACTGATTTGAAATACGACAATATTACAGAGAGAAAAGATTTGGTTGTTTGTTTGCATTAGGCTCCAAAACTACTGGACATATTTTAAAAATTCGTTCACCGTCAGGGATCTACACTATCCCCGGGTGACATAGGCTGTATTTTATTTTTAAAAGCTTAGCTTTCCTTACTAAAACAACTATAATGCAATCCGATAAGTATAAAATTTACTCAAACAATTCCTTACAACGCGTTTGCTGCGAATACTAGATGATAGAGCAAAATGTGTGACGTCTTTGCAAAACACATCATTACCTACAAAAAGTGTCGCGACACTATTAAAATTTAAAGTTACGTTAAGTGTTTTAGTTCAGAACAAAGTGCGGTATTTTTGTAGGCCCGTTTAAAGGCTTTGCTTAAAATTTCCAATGTATGTAAATTTTCATAGTAGTAGCGGATGCATATAAAAGATTTTGTACATTATTACTAAACGTTAGAATTCATGTAATTTTCTTATTTTTCATAAGTAAACAAAAAGTATGCATTTATGGGTTTAGGTGGACATCTTCGAAGGCGGTATACCTACGACGTTTGAGCATTCTGGGGAACAGTGGGACTATCCCAACGCCTGGCCTCCTCTGCAATACATTTTCGTGGTGGGATTGGACAACACTGGCTTACCAGAGGCTAAACGATTGGCCAATGAATTGGCTACGAAATGGGTACGGTCGAATTTCGAGGTGTGGAAAGTCAAGACTGCTATGTTGGAAAAGGTGAGCTTTTTAACATACATCAAAATGTCTATCATGAGATGTATATATCAGTCAGCGACAGGCAGACCAAGAAAGGTCGGAGCTTGGAACGAGCTTTGTGCTTTCATTTGAAACCATACAATACATAGATACAACTTAATTATTATCAGTTGTTTTTCCGGACCTCGTTAAATTTATAAACGCTCGCTCTATAAACTAAAATCTTTATTCTAGTATGATGCGACGATTTTCGGCGGATTTGGTGGAGGCGGTGAATATGTACTGCAGACAGGTTTTGGATGGACCAATGGAGTGGTTATGTCTCTGTTAAATCGATATGGAGGTAATTACTTATTAACTTAGGGATTATAAAATTCCATATGTTATGTATTGTAAAAGAATATTTTACATTTACATAGACATTGTTGTGAACCTATAACTGTTTATAATGTAATATTGATTGCCAATTATTTATAGAGTTCGAGAAGCGGCTTGTTAGTCATAATATTTAAAAAAAACAACTCCAAACAAAGCTTGCGTAAGACTGTTTATAAGTTTCCGACAATAATGCTTTTATTTATGTAGCAATTATTTATTTCGCTTCAACGCTTTTAACATTTTCATTTCACTTGATACATAATAACTTTAGGTTTGCAAGTATGGTGAGATCCTATAATAATTGTACCAAAATAGCTTAATTTATCACCATCAACCCTATACTAAATAACGGCAAATTTACTAACATTAATGTTTCTTTTTCTACATCACTCATGGAAGTTGGTGACTTGGGTATGTTATAAGTACTGGGTAAAATAATGCATGCTATAACGTAATTGAATTGTATGATTTCTTTCATATGCAGACATTACTAAGTATGAATGTTCAATTAAACGCTTTACTTGCCTTTCGCGGTTTATCAAGCTTCCATTCTTGTCCCTTCCTTCCGTTGTATCGTGAGCTTAAAGCAAGACTTATAAAACATTGGGGATTACCAAAACGCACAATTCGAAGTTATGTTAAATTTTCATACTCAAACTTGTGTCAATCAACTCTTTCGTCCCTTTCTGTCATATTGTGTTTAAACTTTCATGAATGAGACAGAGTTGCATTTTTAATCTTGTATAATTAGTTTGATTTATTTTAAAAGAATAAGGTGGTAAATAGATATGTACTCTCTGTTTCGTTTCAACACAGTGTAAACATAATTTGTCAGAAAGAGAAGGATGAATACTTGCATTTCTTTTCAATGGCCTTGTATCCAATATTTGTTTAAATAACAAGAATCTTCCTAATTTATACATATTTATTATGATTTCTTCTGGCTATGGTGTATAGTAATATTTATTTTCCTTAATTTCTTTCTCTGCATGCGTTCGGCTGAACTTATGGGTTTTAACTTTTTGGTATAAGGTATTTGCCTGTTAGATAAAACAGCTTTTAAGGTTTTTATTTCTGGAAAACTTGAAGCTTTGAAAAATTATATAAATGTCTAATTTGTATTATCTTGAATGTTGTAGATATAATGGTTTATTAAAATAATTACTTAATATAACATCTTTAATATAATACATCTTTTCATGTCACAAAAACGTAAATAATACTAGGTATATTAAAAAAAATAGTTTGATCAATCCTTTTTTATATCTTATACTTCTGGTATTTGATCTAGTGTTACCTAAATTGCCGAAAGGTGAATCAGGCTAAAGTGGATGCCTATTTTATATTCTTTTAAACAGTGCCTTGTATATAAAACAGACAAAGGACTTTCTATTTCTTTACAATCTTTATTATTAATATAGTTATTTAGTACCAATGTCTAATTGTCGAAGCCCATAAGCTCAGCACCCGTCGCGTATCGTGACGTTTGGTGCACTTTGACAGATACTATTTCGGTAGCTGACGCGTTCGGAACGAGCGAGTCGAGCGCTGTCGTGGGCGCGCACGTAGGCGCTGGGGGCGTGGCCACTGCGCTTCTTATTGTTATGGCATCCATCGCCGCTGGAGCTTTAGGGTGAGGTATGTATCCTTTGAGATAGTATTGTCTTTGGTTAACATAGCTTTTACACATTGAAAGATAACAATTGTTTAACCAGATTAAAGCTATTTGTATTATTATAAAGTTATAATTATTACATAATTTTAAATTTTTCCGACGTTTCGCGTGCTTTACATCCTGCGCGGTCACGGTGACTGAAGACAAAAAGTGTTGAATGTCAAAGGTATCACAGCTGTAGAGAAAGTTGTGTTATCTGTATTTATTTCCCCGGAGTTGGTATCAACTAAAATAGCATTTTATATAAAACTTCGGCTAGTATATACTAGCCGCGCACGTTGATATTGCAATGGACAAATCCTTGTGACAACAACAGCTGCGTGACGTCGTCCACCGCAGAAAAGTACAGACAACAAAAAAGTTACTAATAATCATATTCATTTATTTGCTTGAATGTAGGCGAGCAATGTGTATCGTTAATCTTCTTTTCGTGTGAGGGTTATATTATAGGTATTTAGAATATATTATATACATTTATTTATAGGTATTTAATTATTAATATTTCCTATTGTAAGGTTTCACATGGGAAAGCAAACGATGATATTACGATAAGAAGGTTTATTATTTACAAACAGGTAGCGCGGTACAATTATCAATTACTCAAGACGATGACAACTTTCTAGGTTTATGGCGACAGGCGTTTCAATCATAGGCAGTGGAGTAATATTGAGAGGCGTTCAATACCTTGAATGCAACCTCACAAGTATTTTATAGCTACCTAACAGGAATTATTTGATAGAATGTACAATCGGAGGTCATGTTTTCTAGCGGATTTTTTTTGGCGAGCTTAGCTCGGCCAAAATGGCATTTTTTTAGAGGACACTTCGATACCGCGTTTTATAGACCAAGTGGTGCCATCTATAGAGCAGTATTGGTACTACACTATTAAATTACCTACTAATATTATAAATTTGAAAGAGGTCTTGTCTCTTTGATATGTTCTCAATTTGAATGGCAACTAAAAAAAACAAGTATTAATAAAATGGATGTTTATTATTGCGCTGGCTGACCTTGCGCACAGTACTGACACTGACAGTTCGACTACGTCGCTAAGATGGCCGCCAGTCGCAATATCAACGTGCGGGAATTGTATGAAAATTATTTCTCTAGTAGTGAAACTGTTCTAGGATACGTCCAATACATATTTTATTTCTCCTTTGTGTTATTAAAGTGTTTTTTTTTATAATTTATTAAAATTATTTTTCTTTGTTACAGATATGCTGTTTATTTCCAAACGAGGCACATTAAAGTAAGACCGTTTTATTATATATTTACGTAATGTCAGATAGGTAGTATATTTAGTTATAAAATACTAAAAACTAATTAAAAATACACTTTATGGGACTTAATAACACGTGAAAACCTATGATCGGAGTTGTGTTAGCTGGTCTAGGTTCTTGAGGTCACGCGTTCAAATCCCATTTAAAGCAATCAATTGCGAATACATTTGAACCGTATCATATATTCTGTAACTTCCAATAGCGATCCAGACATTTTTTGTATGGCTATTGGAAGCTTAATCCCTTGACGTTGCATAGAGATGTGGAATGTCTAAATTTACCACTATATTTACCATGGAGAGTGTTCAGAGGAATTGTTTGGATTAATACCGGCAGCTGAGTTTTCATCATTAGACGTCGCTATATAGGAAATTCCACCTGTATCACCTCGACTTCCGTCATTCCACTGAGCGTGATTTAAGATGGTTTCTGCCGCGCCCCACCACTATATGGAATCAGCTGCCCAGTAATAGGCAAAAGGGTAAAAGACCGGCAACACACTCGCGAGCCGTCGGGTCTTATGAGTGTCCATTGTCGGCTGTATCATTTAACATCAGATGAGCCTCCTATCCGTTTGTCTTCTGTTCTATATAAAAACTGAATATCTTCTAATACGCGCTGATTTTGACTACCCACAAAAACTGAAAGGATTAAATTGACGTTAGATACTACTACTACTACCGGCAAAGGACTACTTATTTCCTTAAACACCCTTTTTAATAAGAATAAACCGTTAATTGGCAACGAAGTACATTCAGATTGATTGATTATAAAATACAGCACATTCGACCATAAAAAATAAGGCACACAAATGTTATATTAATTTCTTTTCCACGCGTTTTAATCCGATAAAGTGTATAATAACAATATTAATAATACCAGTAGAAAAAGTTAATAGTAGTCAAATTAGTTGTAAGTACAAATATTCCTATATTATGTTACCTTACGTAATAGTAAGATAGTATTTATACGAAATAGATAAATAAGGGTAGAAGAGTTAAGATATATGTGAAATTAATATACAAAGAGAAAAGAGCGTAACCTTAAAGGGCAACGAACTCCAGAGCATACTGGCGTCATCAGTGTCCATGAGCCTTAACATTGGGCCTCTTGGGTTCTTTAAAAAAATGTTGTATAGAAGGATTACGGACGATAGTTTAACGTGACAACGTCATCAGAAAACATACCTAAGTTTTCGAGTGGAAGACATACACATGAGGTGCAAGCGTACTATGAGCGTAACGATTCATGGTTTTTGTGCGTTCATCCATATTAGACGTCGTCACGTCAAAAAACAGCCAAATTTATCTATTTCATATATACTTTCTTTATATTATATAGCGGTGTTGTATCGCAATACCGCTATCAAACTGTAGATTAATCGTATTAATAAAGTGATATATTGTATCACTTGTACTTAATTATATGTATAAATAAATTATTGTATTTATTTAAATATTATCTAACTTTATTTAAAACCAGTTTACAAAATTTTATATTTAATCGATACAAGCAAATAACTACTGTAAAAATATCTTAAGACTTACGATATCAATGTCCCCATTGCTTATAGGAACTAAGGTACTCATTTGTCTCTTTCCGACTAACTGTGTTTACGCTGTGATGGAGAGAAATAGAGCACAGTTAAAACTGCAATAACATTAATTTAGTCTATGAAGAAGGTACATTGAAACTATCCCGTATGCGCTTGAAGAAAACATTTTAAGAATATTTTTTTCAAGTTTCAAGTGAATTTTGGTGGATTAGTATAGTAAAGTTGAAGTCTAAAAATAAATAACGGTTCCTCGCTAAAACTATAAATAATAATAACAGCCGGTTTAATCATTAAAAAAGTAGAATTTACTTAGATTTATTACATATATTTTTTATTTATATAAATATATTTTTCTTGTTATCCTAAATCCTAGCTTTCTTATTAATCGGAAGCCCTTTGCGGGCTTTCACGTACAGAGATATTCTTCCAAGTATCTGTCTGTGGTTTTTCTTCTCCATTCGCTTTTTTTTCTTCTATAACCATTTTTTGGAAATTATAAAACTAAATCTAAATAAACAAATAACTTTGGCGTATCAACATTAAAATCTTTTTATATTTCGTCTTTTACTACGTTTATAGAAGAAACGACACTAACAATAGAAAAAAGGTATGTAATACATTGAAAGTTTTATTATAACGCATTATTTATACAAATGAAGTTTATTTAAATATCAAAAAAAAATATTTCTACATAATTAAAGAAATGGATTTTTTTTTATTTTAAAATTTTGACTATGCTAACTTTAGCGTGTCGGTTTTTTTGTGACGGTGTGCGCGCATCTTAAAAAAATACTCTCAATGCAATTGCAAATTGCAATTAGGTAATTGGATCTGTCTGATTAACATTTGCTGAAGGAAAATGACAGAAATTGGTAAGATCTAAGTACGAGATATGCTACTAAGACTTCCTATGTCAAAGTAGATTATGACAAACGGGAATCATAACATTTAGAGTCCTTTACCGAAAAATGGAACGCGCAGGACTTTCCGCGGATGGAAAAACCAATTGCCCCTCTATGCCTCTAAAATACAATTTAGTACACACATATCGTTAATTTTTCCCGCGATAAACATTCTAGAACGATTGCATAAGTTATGTCATGACTCGTTTAAAAATCAACTGCAACAAGAAATATTCAATTTAGTACCGGACACTATAAACTACCAGGAAACAGTAGATCTTTTACATCCGCTGATATTTTTAACCTGTGCTCTTAACCTTGTTATTGTTCCGCAGATGTAATCTGTGATTAAATGTCAACAATTTGTTTATGGATACTGATAGATCGGTATACGTCAGCCTGCTCTAAGTTTTCTAAGCAATTACAATATTCTTTTTACATAGTAATAATAATTAAAGATTAATAAATAGAAAATTATAACAAATTTTAAAAAAAAATATCTCAATGGCAGTGTACATTTAACGAATACTTCCCAGCGCCTTGTGCACTTAAATCCCAAGAGTCTATTAAAAAAGGAACAAAATCAAAATTGGAGGCAAGACTCAGATATTTGAGTCGTTCCTTATTTAAAGTCACATTTGACATTTGTGAGACAGCTTGCAATAGGAACTTATGTTATGACTTGGCTCTAATCCTCTGAATTTTATAACAGTCTGTATAAGTTGATCAGTCTGTATGTGATAAGATACATAACGGGTATTAAACAAAGTAAATAAAATTGTACAATCAAAATTCTTTATTAAAACAACGTAGATGATGTAATACAAGAATAAATGTCGTAAAGTAAAATACATTACATATTTTTCTTCGGATGATAATAAGAAAACAAACAAAATATAGATAATATTGATATAGGATGTATTCAATGTGTTCCTAAAATGGGCACACCATTGTGACAAATTTTCTAACCTCTATGAATCTGTTGAACAGTCAACATATTAACTGACAAATGGTTTAATGGCGTAAAGTAAAAAAAATATTATATTATATGAAGCTGGATTTACCACGTTTAATTCATTTATTTATGGCTTTTATTTTCGAGGGGAGCGGTTAGGCGGGCTTAATATACCTATACGACTTTGAAGATTCGAGAAAATATTCAACAGCCTTTAACGGTGATATCTAGCAGGATCGAATTTGCGATAGAACTGAACTGGTGGCAGGTGGAAGTTTTAGTCCAAAAACCCAAACAATTGCCGCCATACTTGGCTAAAATCGCCGTGTCAATCCTTGTCTTTATTATAAAGTCGTAACATGGCTACATATCTATATGAATTCCAATAAACACTCAAAACTGTTTCATGTCCTAATTAATACAGTTTCATTATTAGTACAGTTCAACTCTTTTTGCTGAACTTTTTCTATTATTTTTTCTATTAAAGTATTGTATAGCTGAGTATAAAAATTAGGTTACCATTTCGGTTATCAAGTGATATTGTTTGAATCGAATAAACCTATTTAGGCTTGGCAACAATTTCGGAAACTGGGATTTTACTTCGACCCTAATGCGTTTTTGTTCCAACCAAAGTTGGGACATCAGCGTTACGTATATGAGAACTACATCAAAAGCATCGGTACTCTTGCTCTTAGAAGTTACATAGTAAGGATACTGCTCTTATCAATTTGATGATGGAGATTTCGATATATATATATAATATATAAAGATAAGCTCTATGACAAATCTTTAGGTTTTTGAATCAATATAAAATATCTTTCCTCCAACTTTGGTTTTATTCCCCTGCCCAAGAGTATAGTATATAGTAGTCTTGGGCCATTTCACAGGTATGTATTACCGGTGATTTCCTCGAATAAGTATCATACAGAGAGAAAACACTAGCCTTAAAGGTACACTGCCAGAAGGACCAAAATTTTTAAAATTATTTTAGTTTTATATTTATTAGTTTATTATTATTATATATTATTGAAAAAATATATATATATATATATATATATATATATATATATATAATTAATTTCAATTGTTGTTTCTGTTACAACATTTAACCAATCACTGGCCTTGTTATTAACAAGTTTTGTAACATAGTCTAAAATGGTTCATTGAATGCACTTTCGAAATTACTGACATTATTAATGGACATGTGTGTCCCATAACCCCCTAATGGGTTGCAGATTTCTGCATCTGTTTATTGACACAGGTTTGAAAGTATGACTCAGAGTCGAGACTCAAAGTAACCTACGTTTCATACTTAGCGCAAAGTCAGCTCCTCCGTTCTGTAAGTGCCTCGAAATGTTGTTTTCCTTTACCAGAAACGAAAATTTATCAGTGGCACTACAACCTTTTCAAGTCTGGGCCTCTGACTCCTGTATCAGTTTTATGATCATTTGCCAATCTAATAGGCAAGGAGGCGATCAGCCTCCTGTCTCTGACAAACGGCATTGAGTGATTGGGTCTAAGGCAAACCGGTTTCCTCACGATGTTGACATTTACTGTTCGAGTGAATATTAAATCCGCACATAGACAGAAAGTCCATCGCTGCACAGCACGGGATCGAACCTACGACCTCAGGGATGAGAGTCGCACGCTGAAGACTAGACTAACACTGCTCTTCCTTTACCAAGTACTTGTAAAAGTAAGAATTACTTCCTTCATAGCTTAATATAAACAACAATAAAATAAAAACAGTTGAGGGTATTTAATGTAGAAGTAAAGAATTTTTTTTGGGGGATTTTGAAGAATTGTCTTGTCTTTTTTGTAAGAGAAAAAAACCCAATTTAATTATATTTCGAAAAACTCTACGGGGAGTCGAACCCGTTTACATTCGAGAAACTAACATCAACCAGTAATTTATAACATAACAAAGAACATAACGCTAGTGAATTATCGCCACACACCGGCCGAATATTGACCTAAGGTGTTCGGCGGATGGCTGAATATAATTTTAGTCGTTACCTCTTACCTTTTAAAGTACTTACCGAGCTCGTGACACGTGCCTTTCATCTAATTATACTTATCTCATCAAGGCCGTGTGATTGTGTACATCCTATTGTATATTTGAACACAGATTTACGGATAACGTTTACAATGACGTCATCGAAGTATACAAAGTTCTAGAACATTTATAGCGTGTTTTAAAAGCTGAATTTACAAAATTTTAAATCGTATTTAAAAAATAACTTCCTGCAATTTAAATATATTCACTCATATCGCTATACTTCAGTACTTCCTCAATATAAATTGTATTAATAAAATGCAATTTGAATTGGAACATATTCTGAAATATATAAATGATATTATTAGTTTGTTTTGCTTAGTTGAACTTATTGATGACTTAATAATAAATGGATAATAAAACACGACACGTAAAAAGTATTTATTAAACTTTGTTGGTTTTTTTTAAATACGGACCATTGCTTTTTCGCGATGTGTAAGCCGTTGGTTGTCCCTGCTGCGACTGGTTCGCTAACTCCAGCATTTTCTAAACGTAAGCTAAGATTAGTGTTATCTTAATTAATTAATGGAGTATACCGTTTGACAAATAAATGTATGGATATGACTTATTTAATGGTATTTATATAATTTTAAACTATAATAATATTTATAAAGAAAACTCTTGACGAGCTCACACTTGACTTTAACATTCGCTCAAACGATGAAGGAGAGCATCGTGAGGAAACCGGCTCGCCACAAACTCGATGGCGTGTGTGAAGGCCGATCACTGACTTGCCTATTAGATTGCCAAATTATCATGAAACAGATACAGAAACTGGGCCTCAGACCTAACACATTGTAGGGCTACTGATTTATTGAATTTATGTCATTTTAATACTCTTCAGTAGAGCAATCCAACTAAAAATCTATACATTTAACTTATATTTTAGAAATTATTATTGTTAAACCCTTAAACAAAATGGGAATGGGGCAGACTAAAGACTTTGAAATGTCAAAGCTCCTATTCTTTTGCGTCACCAACCTTTTTTTAAGGCAGGTATGCTTAAAAGATTCTTAACATATTACAATCATAAAGTTATTCAGTACAATATTAAATGAAATTACACTGCCTACAGGACCAAACTTTTTAAATTGGTTTATTTTTCTTTTTATTAATTCTTAATTATTTTTATTATTATGTCGGTTAAGAAAACTGTAAATACTTTATATTTGATTGTCATGTTTAGGTTTTAAGAAAGTTTTGGAGAATTTAAGTTCCTAGATCTAATCGGTGAAAATCTTTCAGTACTTAGTACAGTCTTAAATCAGTTTTTATTATCAGACATTTCAAATGTACCGTTTAGGTATATTACTATTTATGTACTAGAGATAAAAGATGGGTTTGAGTACGCCTATTAAAATTATGTAACATATGTCCTTGTACTGAATAGAATCGCTAGAAAATAGTATTGTTAAACTCATAACTGTGTACGGAAGGAAAAGCGAGATAATTTTCTTAAAATGTTTAAGAAATAACTTTAATAAATAAGCCTAATAATAATAATTATTATTATCATATAATACAGTCAAATTAATTGTACTAATAGGTTTCTATAGATAAAATGCGCCTTAAGTTTTCCATATTCACAACATTTTTTTAAATTTCCGTAACAAATAGATCGTAAGAAATATTAAACTTACCTTTGAAGTAAAAACTGTTTTGTACTTACGTAATTAAATTAACTATATACTTCTTTTATTAATAATACATACCTGCACATTGTTACGCTATTAAAACGCTACAATCTAAACATATCACCAAATCAAAATAAAGAACTTATAGGTATATAAGTATAAACTATACATTTAAAAATTTAAAATAAATTACGACAATAGCTTAATAAAAAACAAGTGAACCTAACAATGGTCGTAAACTGAATGAGATGCATCGTGCAATTTGCGCACGCGCAGACTCCGTTCTGATTTAATTCTATACAGGCTGTTCTATTTGATTTATGAAATCAACTAAAATTCTATTTTCAGTATGAATAATTGGCCGTTAAATTATTACCAAAGTTTTCTTCTATACATATTATTTACACATTATTGCATATAACATACATATATATCTAATGGGGAACTGTTATTCGCTTATAACTATGTAAATATTTTATAGGTAGTATCATACTGCTATGTTGAAGTTCTATATATATATATATATATATATATATATATATAATTATTGATTTATTATTATATAATTTAAATAATATATCTGGGTACATTTTTAACTTTTGTATTGGCATAAAATCCTTATAAGCAGTATCATACTGCTATGTAAAAATAATAAATTTCGGGTTCTTTGAAATTGGTTAGATATATATGAAAATTGAGATACTGAAAGGATGTCAATCCAATTAACATATTCATTTACATATGTTATATGATTACTTAATACGGGTACTGGAATTTTGGGTCACACACGATAAATGTATTTTGTTCTGGTAAAGGTAATCATGTTTTAAAGTTCCTAAGGCCAAATTCGAAAAAAACTATTTAAAAAAAACTTGAAGATTTGAGGCGTAAATCTATTATATAACGTCTGTAATATTCAAATTAGCATCCATTTTTATGTTCGAGGTGGAAATGCACGCGCATTTGCCCCTTTTAAAAGTAGCTCGTCACACCCAGAATCTGTAATTTAGGGTAACCAATACCCACTAAAACCACATCAGATAATTCCTAACGTAGCCTAGAGAGGCTCTTGCATAGCTCGTATTCTACCGGCAGCGGCATAACTCTCAAAATCTCCGGTACTTTAAACACTTCATAGGAGATTGATAATTCTCCTTCTATTTTCCTCGTCCTCAGACCCTAGAATTAATCAACGAATTGTTAATATATACAGACATATTAGTTTTTTTCGTATTGTAATAAAAATTATAGTAATTTGAGTATAGAACCCGAGCGTAAACTCAGATTATATATCTGTCGCAGTAAAGTAGTTAAATCAGAGAGTTAATTTAATCTCTAGACAGTTAATTAAATGTCGATATTCAATCAAGTCGCAAGCATTTTGATTGAAATAAAGCAGCGTCGAAAACGTTTAACTATGTGTCTGACCGAAAGCCAGCGTGTTGATTAACAATCTAAAACAAGATGGTAAAACGAGACTACGCCATGATTATTTCATTTAGTATTGTTATTTCGGTGTGATCGTGAAGAACTGAGAGCAACAATTAACTCTCTGGTTTAACCACAGCGACATATCCACCACTACTACGTGGAACTTGCTGCACACTGAAGTATTTCTGAACCAATTCCACTTAAGGTCCTTCAAATAAAGAGCGTACCAATTCTTGAATCGGCAACGCACTTGATAGCCTTCTGGCAATTGAGTGTCCACGGGCGGCGTTATCACTTAACATCCTGCCCGATTGCCTCTCATTACGTGACGATGTTTAGAGTGCATTTAATTAACTAGGTGTTGGCCTAGTGGCTCGAGCGTGCGACCAGCCAAGGTCGTACATTCGAATCACGACATTGCACCAATGGACTTTTCTTTCTAAGTACACAATTAACACTCAAAGTCAAAGTCATAAATCATTTATTCATATAGGTAACACAATGTACACTTATGAACGTCAATAAAAAAGAAATATACATTAAATGCTTCTAATTTTACATTTACTGCCAGTTCTCAAATCAAGGGCGTAGAACGGAAGAGAAGAGCTGGCAATACACTCTCCGCCACTATTTTTAATCGCCAAGTTTTAAGTCTTACAAATTTGCAAGACTAAGACTAATAAGTTGATAGGAGAACTAGGATGTCATGGGACAAATTCTGGGGATACAAAGAAGTACTGAAGGCAGAGATACCAATATACTTAAAAAAGAAAGTCTTAGACACGTGTATATTGCCATGAATTTCTTACGGTAGCCAATCATGGATATTTGACTCGAAAACAAATATAAAAATAACAACTTGTCGACGAGGAATGGAACGCAGTGTGCTCGATTTAAAACTGAAGGACAAGATCAGAAGTACACAAATTAGAAACAAAACGAAGGTTATTGATGCACTGTCCCATTGCAAAAAACTTAAGTAGAAATGGGCGAGTCATACCGCTCGAATGACCAATGACAGATGGACAAAGATGGTAACAAAGTGGAAAGGGCCACCAGGAAAACGAAAGCGTGGTTAACCTCTTGTATGGTGGGCTGACGAGCTTAAGAAAGTTGGCGGAGAGGATTGAGAGGAAAATGCTCAAAGCAGATGGAGATGGAGCCAATTGGAGGAGGCCTATACTCAATAAGTCCTTGAAATATATATATATATATATATATATATATTATGTGTGTGTATATTTTTCATGGAATAAATGAGGCTTAATTATTATAATTATAAGACTAATGCAGGCAGAGCAACCGAAAATATTTGAACTGGAGGTTATGGCAGTGAGAGCTACTTCGCCTCCTTAGCCTTCCCTGCCTTGGACCTAAGAGAAGCTGGTGCTCTGACGGTGTTTTAGTTCAACGTTCGAGCGATAGTTAATTGCGCACAGAAAGAAAGTCTGGGCAAAGCCGTGGCTCACACCTATGACCTCAGGGATGAGAGCTGCACGCTGAAGCCAATAGGCCAACATGGTAAACTTATTAACGGTAAAATATAGGTTTACTATTTGTATGTATGTTACCGTAACTTTTAAAACGACTATAAGTATTGCTGAAAGACGGCTTGAAAGATTGAACACTGTATTGCGATAAAATATAGTTAATACCTTTTACAAACAATTCGTGTAGTCACGAAATGTCAACAATGTCATATGGAAGACAGCTGTCTCAACAGATAAACATTTGTTGTTATACTTATATTTTAGTGATATTGCGTATCATTTGACTTAGATGAAAAGAGAAGTTTTTTTTACATATTAAATATTTAGGCGATAAAATCTTTATTCTAGATATAAATTTATAATCGCCACAAAATATGTATTGTGTTAGATGTCATGTTGATATGAAAGTACTGTTCTTCGTTAATAATAATAATTTTTCGATAAATGATGTTCAGCCGGTGTAGCGTCAGCAACCCGTCAGGAAAAAGGACAAACAACGCACTGTTTTAATTTTATATAATAGTCTATGTATTAGTCGTGTCCTGTCGCTGGATGTAGAAACATTGTATCTACAAGTACTTTATTATTATTATGTTTATACTAACTATTTTATTAGTATTGTCTTTTGTTAAAATAGCTTTTACACATTAAGAAAAACACTTTTTCAACGGATTGAAGCTATGTATTATTATTAAAAACTTATAATTATTTACATAATTTTTAATTTTAATTTTTTTTTTCCGACGTTTCGCGTGTTTTCAGCGTGCGTGGTCACGGTGACTGAAGACAAAAGGTGTTAAATGTCAAAAGTATCACAGCTGCAGAGAAAGTTGTGTTATCTTTATTTATATCATGTAAATCATTATAAGTTTTAAGTTGTGCTTAAGTGCACGTCCTGTTGGGCAGCAGATAGAAGATATTGTTAATGGACACCGCTTCATTGTTAGGCTCACAGCCATACACACACACATATATAAATATCTTGTTATTTTAATTGTGCCTCGTTTATTTATATTTTAAAATTATTGAACCGCCACTTAAACCACTTTTGTATCATGCCTTCTGTGCCTTATACTAAATCATCATCTTCAGATCAATGGCGCCACAACCTTTTTAGGTCTGGGACTCAGATTTCTGTTTCATAATCATTTGTTAATTGAATAGGCAAGTAGGTGATCAACCTTCTGTGCCTGACGCACACCGTCGACTTTATGGGTCTAAGACAAGCCGGTTTCCTCACGATGTTTTCCTTCACTGTTAGAGCTAATGTTAAATGCGCACATAGAAAGAAAATCCATTGGTGCACAGCCGGGGATCGAACCTACGACCTCAGGGATGAGAATCGCATGCTGAAGCCACTAGGCCAACACTGCTCAGATCATATTCAGATATCACACCCAGAACCAATTTAAATAAACGAATTGTCAAACTCTTATAATATTCTTTTATTTGGCTTACAGTTTGATGGTGTATAGAAAGCGAAGTGGATACACACCACTTTCGAATGGCGAAGATATGAAGCTCCTCTCACGTAGACCCTACACAGAATTAAGGAGTCTGAATGGAACTTCAGACCCCAGGCAACGGTGAACCCTACCATGTACGCGTGCGAGTTTCATTCGAATTACAAAATGGTAAATAAAATGAGTGAACTATGATTTGCAATCCTGTTACACACAGACGTAGCTTACACATACGAACCATTATATAAAATACACAAACGTTTCGTCGATTTATTGTCTACCATTTCTTTAATTTGAAACATAAATGGAAGTAGTCTGTCGTTGTTCTTGAGAATCTTCTGACGTTTGACAAATTCAAATATATTTTTAATACATTTTACGGCAAAATGTTCTATGTATAATAATCATTACTGTACCTCAGCGCCAAATAGTTAATATTTTATATCAATAAAGTAACAATGTTTTGAAGGGACTCACACAGCACTCCGTAGAAAACTAAACGGATGCACGGCACATAGTTCAAGTAGTGAGGAAGTAAGTATGAAAAGTACTACAAAGACCGGTCTAGTACCTTCCTTATAAAAACATCTATTTGTTGATTGTCTATTCAATTCAGATCTAGACGGCTCAGGCTATGCTCAATAGTTGTATACGAAATCGAAAACAGCTACAAAAACAGCAGTCTCTCCCCAAAGCACACTCAGTACAAATATTCAAATATATATTAATATTCACTCAGGCTCTATTGCAAAACGTGGACGAATGACAGCCTTCATAAGGCTCCTGTTGCCATGGCTACCATTTGTTTATGTCGTAACTATGGAAACTGGAAGTCTTATAATAAGGTCAACACCATTAAATAGACGTTTGTATTATACAAGTCTTCATCGTGCTGTGAAAACTCATGTATATAACTTTTTGTACAGTGTAGCGCGACCAAAAAGTAATGATATTTGCTATTTGATCAAAATAGATTGTATTCTAGCTTTTTAAATTGAAATAGGCTTTGACGGGCTTTTCGGGATTAATTGAGCTCATTGTATTTTAACGCGGGTTTATTTATGCGGATCAAAGCTTTTATAGTTGTTGATTAAAGCAATAACGTGGTACCTCGACTATGTCCAATTAATTGTATCTCAAAGAAATTTCCCCATTGAAATGCCATTACTCCGTTTCAGCGCTCAAAACAGCACCCCAGTGGTTTTTCTCAAGTGTTTTTGATCAAGAAAATGATTTCACGCTTAAATTTAATAGACTTCATCTTAGGACCCATGGTTATAATAAATGTGATTATGTTTTGTATATAAAGGAAAAGCGCGAACTTATCAAAAATACTTAGAAAGCGAGGGAAACAAGCGTATATTGGGGCAGTCGTATATCGAAGTACCACTATATTTGTATACAGTTTAGTATACTAGCCATTTGAAATCACATTTTTTACATATTAACATTTCTATTTATTTTATCTTATAGAATATTTTAAATAGAAATCGTTACTTAACAAGGACATTGAAAATGCTTTGGATGGTTAGTAAAAATTATACAATATTTATCAACAAAGTTATTGTGATTGCTATTAATTACTCTTATTATTAGGTATTAACTGAGAGTATTATTAGTATATTTAGGAGTAATATAGTTTTAAGTAGACAATTTTGTTTTATTGCATTTAATGTAAAAATGTGATTTCAAAAAAGCGGATCTATGTGATTTTAGATTGCGTATATAGTTTTAGCTAATTTAAAGTATCAAAGTGTGTTAGTAGTTGTATATTTTATTTATATCATCGGTATCTCATATTATTTTGTATCATGACATTGCAATAATAAATGATTTTAAATAAAAATAGTTTTATTTACTCAACTGCCCGGAGGATGATAGGCTGCATGCATCCTATATAGAGCAATTCCCAACGCGGGGCCCAAGCCTCAAAGGGAGTTTACTGTTGTATGTACACAAATATTAATATAATGGATGGTTCTTCAACACTTCATTGTGGATAACTGGTAAGGACAGTTTTGCTATAAAATTTATAGAAGGCGCAACTAAAATTTATTCAATCGAAAAGCTGATCCCTGCAGTTTCGGCTTCGTTACTACCGTGATTCGTTAGTTATTAATTAATTTATGTATTCCAAAGAATTATAATATGTAGACAAACTACACAACAAATACTATTTCTACTTCCAAAATAAAAAAAACAACATTCATCTCTCAGACTTCCCAAACCGGTCACAAATATAATACCAGAACTGGATTCTGGTGAAACTGAGAAAAATTAAACAGCGTGATGATAAGCGGAGTTGGTGACGGAGGAGAGTTTGTGGGCTGTTCTCAGACAGCACAGTATGCCGATCTGGAATCCTTTTCAGGCACAGTTTTTCTTTACTGTCTAAGCAATTCCGGATGCATGCCATGCAGTCTTCAAAAATATTGAGTGCAAAGTAGATTGACAAGTTCTGTCTCTGTAGTTCAAGTGTATCATACCCCTTTTTGATAAAAAAACACGTTTATGGTGAACCATATTTATTTTACAGTATTTAAATAAAATATTTTTGTTCGTTTTTACATCATCATATAAACTAGTTAGCATGATATGATATATGGATATGGTCGGCCTCAAACCCGATATGAAACGTTTAAAAAAACTCATTGATAACTGAGATGAAGAGTTGACAAATGTATGATATAAGCACTTGTTAGTATATTGTTTATATTTTATATTTGAATTTGTATGTATTCCATATACTATGTCTAGTTTATAATATCACACTATTCAGAACTTCTGTCTGATTATGTATACAATAAAAAAACTAAATCGTGACGGAAGTACGACCCATAAAGAATCATTTCCCATTTCAGCAATCAGATTGTCAATGGGAGTATATACAGATACAAAAATATGTCTGCTCTCCCATTACAAAATTACTAAATAAATCAACATATTTTACAACCATACAAAGTCGTACAACAAATTGTTATACCATGAATTTTATTAAACAACCAATATCGCCTGTGTTATGTTTCGATTATCTACCGAAAAATAAGTAATTGTTACAAACATGCGCTGCTTTAAAGACGTATATTTTTGGAGACAGGTAGGTTTTGAAGTTTAAATTAAATAATCAAATAAAGTTTAAACCAAATTGTTTACCTATAATTCAATCACTCTCCGTTCTCACCAATACAACAACACGTGTAGATAAAGAATTTGGTTCTAATATAGGAACTTGGTCGAGACCTATTTGTATTGTGAAATAACGTCTTCTTTTACAGAGTCTAATACTTATAGGAGACAGTGTACATTCAGCCGGAACTGGTCTCATGCTCAGTTTCTCTTCTGTCCTGAACCCAGCTCTTCTATCAAACTCTACTGATATACGAGCTACACCAGAGGAAGTATCGTGGATTTGTAAGTATGTTTGTATTTTGAAAGAATTTACCTCAAAACCTATTCGAGACTTGCTTTGGTTAATCAAATTTTTTTTAATATATTAACTATAATTTTGATTACTTTTGGTCGTTTGTGAAGAGGAATGAATGACTCCGTCTTTACAATCTCAGACACTGATGAAAGCCTCTTGTTTCAGCTGCAAGTCTAGGTTTTGCGGGATTGGTGGGTCTTATATTTCTCCCACCATTTTTTCAACATTACGGAAGAAAGACTATTCACATCGGTCTTAACTGTCTGCTATCTATTGGATTCCTTTGTTTCTTCTTTTCAAATAGCATTACAGGATTGTTTCTTGGAAAATTTATTCAAGGGATCGATATGGGTGGTGTTACCATAACCATTTTTATCATTGCCGAGTATTCACATCCCAAACGACGAGGTTATTTTATGACTATTAAGAAAGCAAGTGTGTCTCTCGGTTCTTTGCTTTGTCATTCTTTATATTTCTCGTGGACTTGGAGACAAATTGCACTTATAGCTCTGGTACCTTACACGATATCAACAGTCATGATACTCTTTTGGCCAGAAAGCCCAGCCTACTTGGCTATGAAGGGCAAATACAAGGAGTGTGAGAAGTCTCACGTTTGGCTCTTTGGAAATTCCCAGAAGAGTATAAAAGATCTAGATGAACTGATAACAGCTCAAATGGAGAGACGGAATAAAAGGCCAAAGACTCCAGCGGAGATGGTTAAAAGGATTTTGAGAAAATTTGCTCGGAAAGATTTTATGAAGCCAACATTAATTGTTGCGTTACTAACTTTGATGGTGGATGCTTCAGGGCGATATTATATGATACTGTACATAATAGAAATTGTTGTAAAAATAACCGGTGATACATCAACCGCAGTATACTGTTCGATAGCTGCTGATATATTTACCATGATCGCTTTGATCTTCCAGGGCTTTGTTATTAAACAAATGCCGAGGCGAAAAATCCTTCTATACTTTGGAGTTATCAGTACAGTCCTCACGTATACTTTAAGTTTTATGATTTACTTGCAATCGAAATATAAGATCGGTGCGAACCTGCTTTGGTTGACACCTTCATTAATTGTTTTCAATTCGTTTATGGGCTTTGTAGGAGTAATTCCAACAGCATTTACTGTGATTGGAGAAATATATCCATTGGAGCATAAAGGTACAGGTTCCTTTGCTGCCGGTGCATTATTTACTGGCTTTTATGCGATAACTGTAAAATGTATACCAAAAATAATAGATAAATTGGGCGTTGGAGGGATGTTCGCGATTTTTGCAACGTGTTTACTTGTATGTGTTATAGGTCTATATTTCACTCTTATAGAGACCAAAGATAGAACACTTCAAGATATAGAAGATGAAATTAAAGGCATTAAGAGGACGAACGAGCAGTGTTTCATGAATGCTACGTAATTTAGTTATCTAATGGTGACATAATAATTTATTTATTTATTACATAAATACATACATTATCCTTACAGACTATGTTAATACGATAATAAAGTACATATATATTATATATATGTATATATTAAATATTATCACTCTGCAAACGTATAAATATATCGATAGTGTCGGAGCCAGCGTTTAGTAGTCGCAACGTCCTGGATAACGGGGATCTGTGCAACAGACTGGTTTTAGCCCTTGGTGTCGCAAATAACCTAGGCCTTCGCGGTCGCATATATCGGTACTAAGAAAACCATTTCTTGGAGTACACTTGGTTTGCACACTACACCCCTCAAGACTTTCATTACGTAGTAGGCCAACTGTATAACTGTATTTGTGTCCCGTCTGGTTTCCAAATTACTGTACCCCATCCCTAAGACAAATAAAACAATTACTATCGGTGCGCCACTTTATCAATGTAAAACTAGTCCAAACCCTATTTAATAGCCAATAAATTGAATTAAGATTATAACAACAATATTTCACAGGACCTGATTCTATGTTCTTCCGTTATAGACTTTTCTTGTCTGATTAAAGAATAGTGTAATATCATTTAATTTAGCACGAGCTAAATTCATGTATTTATAATGGTTTTATTGCTACAAATAATTTGATAGCGTAAAAAAACAGTTTTCGCATTTTCCGTGAAATGCCTGTTAAACAGCTACCATGTTAGATCTTATGTTAATATAATGTTATTATAAAAGTGTGTTTAATATTCCAGTCCTAGCCCTTTATATATATTTAACTGGCTTGCTTACAATATAATTACTAACTATGAATTGTTGTATGCCTTACAAACAATTTGTATGACTCAAAACTTGGCAATTTAAAAGTGGCGGAGAGTTTTTTTCTCGCTAAGCTCTTGACTTGCGAACTGGTAAATGTGAGAATCAATTTAATATCTTTTCTGTTGACGATCATATGTGGACTTGATTATCTATATGAATAACATTATTTTAAGTTTGAGTTAGACAGTTTTTAAAGCAAAAAATATTATATTTTAAAATGCAAAACACTGGAAACAAATATAAATTGGCATTAAATTAATATTCAAAATTATACAAATATACTATGCGGGTGCCATAAATACCTGTTAACGTGCAATTAATATCATTGTATTTCTACAGTCTCGTCAATATTGGGTTCAATTCACGTTTTTCTAGGATTTCATTTTACATTGTCGAGACTACATGGGCTAACAAGTAACTAGAAGGTATCGTTGTTCGCACTTAACTTTGAGGGTGCTTATGAAAACCAAATTTATTTTCCCTATTGTATCCCAACATAGGGAGAACAATCTCTAAGAATGGGAAACATTTCTAATAAAAATGTGTCCAACATTCAAATGCTTTTTACCTTTTTATAATTGATTAAATACTAGAACCGCAGTTGACGTCTATGGACGTCCCATTACCTGACGTCTATGACAGAGCAACACTCAATTATTTTATTTATAAACATACTCTGCACGGCAGAGAAACATTTCATTTTTATCACTGCTCTTTCTATCAAACTAAAACCTAATTACAGTGAGTAAACTAAATTGTCACAACGTGAAGCCTAAGAAAATAGAATAAATAACTTATAACAATAAAAATGTATAAGAATAGAATCAAGTATAATAAAGCAACATCCTCTCTCAACATTGCTGTTAACCAAGGTCGTTTTTGTAACAAAGTTTTAACAAGAATGTGTTTGTTATGGAATATCAGATACAGATCAGACATCCCATAAGAAGACAGAAGGCGTAGGCCGAGAGAAAAAAACGGCGTATAGATACCGGCAAACTTCTTGAGCAAACAAGGGAGTGGAGAAGTTTGTGCATCGTACACAGCGCGTTACACAAACGTCAACTAATTTATCAATCACGCGAATGACACGTCACTCTCCCGTCACTCTCCCGTCCCCAACAGAACACATAACGTGTCACCTGTAAGGTATGAATATATGGAATGCAATAAAGATTTGAATTCGACTTTAAAAGCAATCTCCAAATTTATTAACAAACAGTAAAGTTAAGCAAAGTTTTGATATAGCAACCTTTAAGTATTTATCACGCACAGTCCTGTCATTAATTAAAAATAAATCTTTGGACAATGACAAACAGAAAATAGATTACAGACTCTGTTCGCGCTAAATCTGTGTCAATCAAAGAAGGATGACAATTGTCGATTTGACTTTGACCCACGTAATGGCGCAAGGGAGTTAAATTTTAACCGCTGTCGCGTGCGCACTAAATATATACCGCAAACCGTATAGCATTTACTTTTTTTTGATTCTTGATTGAAGGATGCAGTGTTTGGAGTGAGATACGCGTTGATGGTAAGTGCTAGTTTTAGTCTTATCGATTATTGGATTCCTTTTTTTTTACACTGACACGCGACAGCCGAACCAGCGCATACGCAGCGGATATAGCTTCCGGATAGCTAGGCCCACACAGACTTCTTTACAGACAATAATTGAATTGTTAACACATAATAATGGTATAGAAATAAAAAATCACGAATTTTGATCAAACTCATATACTTAAGTCCCACCTCGTGGTAGTCCCTTGAGTTTCAAATCGAGATTCGACTAAATATCAAAATAACACCCTTTATTTCGAATCAGTCAAAACAAAGGTACGCTTAAAGGTTGAGATGAAAGCCAAATTGGTTGAGAATCAATACAAAAGTGGTTTGAAACGTGCCTGAGTGACAAGCAAGAGTCGCCTCAAGTGACTGCAAGCTAGCCGCAACGCGACGCAATAAGAATTTTTTATAATTAGCACCATTATAAATAACTTTTAACTTGGACCAACTAAATTAAGAGTGTATTTTTAATTCCATCCAATCTCCTTCGGGATTAATGTAGAGGACGACGCCGCATTATAAAAAAGACTGCTGGAGCCCACGAACATACGATCCACCACCATGTGAATGTCAACTTCTGGTGTCACAACGGGGCTAGTGAGACTGAAAAGGACAAAACATATGAATTAGTGCACGTTAAGTACTAATTAGTGTAAGTGAAAAAATAGAACACAAGAACATAGAGTATTCCCATTAGTAGAGACTGTTGGTAGTGTTATTGGACATATATATTATATCCTATGCTATATTATATCCTTATCAGTAAATAAGTTAGACTTAAATCACTTCTTTAAGACTAAGAATATAGATAGGCTAGATGATGTCTTAGTAAAGACACATGTATTATAAAAAAATATACTTTTAATCGTGAAAACAAATAAAGTAAGTATGGCCCGGGCCGGCAAAATCGCTTAAGTCAAAACATTGTAATTAAACAAAAAAGGTGTTTCATTAAAATTAAAAAAATATTTATATATTAAGAAGATTAACGGCACAATACAGAAATCTTCACATATAGATTTTTTTACAATTAACCAGGAAAACATATAAATTATTTTGGTTGTAGAAAAAAAATTGCATTTGTTGACATCATCCATCATGATCTATTAATATGAAATATTGATTTACATTGTTCCTTAAATAAAATACAAAAATATAATCTAACCCAGGATATATATTACGCAAGATATAACCCACAAGAGTATCAGTATAAAAATAGATAAAAATACCTGCTTATTAAAAAACGCATGCGCGGAATATTCATACAAAAATGAATTTTTACCGCCTTTAGTTCGCTCGTCCGCTCGTCGTCAATCAGAACTCAAAAAAGTTACGAACTTTCCAACGCGTTTATCGTAATTCATGTATAGAAATTTAAAATTCACGATACACATGCTAAACTAATGAAATAAGTGAAATTAAAAATTAGTAGGAAGACTATTATATAAATTATTAAAATGTATTTATAGTTAACATTAAAATGGCGGCCGAAAGGTATCTGTGGTTAGCTACTGCTTTGCTTCGGCTGTGGCTGGGGGCTGGTGATTTATGTTACGCACAGTAAGTTATACTATAGTTTACTTAGATTATGACCCAATATTTTGACAAAAATCTTTGATTCACAAAAGGCGGGTTAGACTTACAAAAATTTGAGTATATCACCACTATTATTAGACTAAAACTCGATAATTTCACGAATATTTAAAGTGAACTATGTAATCTTTATCCTATAACTACGTATTACTTAAATATCAGGTTTCAGCGCATGTAAACGCCGATATTATGCCAAAACTTTTGGTCAATAATCGAAGCCAGGCCTTACCGGTTGTGTGTACCTTTACTCTGTGAACCACTAAGCCATAGAGATGGCACACTCCTACATGAATTTAATTGTCAATACGTTTAATATAGAATTGCTTTTAATTTATTTCAGGCGCATAAGTTTTGTAAGCAGCGATTTAATGAAGTTCAAGTAATTTTCCTTCTATTAAAAGAATTAGATTTATAAAACGTTAATATATTGGTAATAGCTGAATATGTATAAAAACGTATATAATTCGATATATGCATAATTAATCATTACGTTGTCTAAATTAATTTTTATATAAAAATATATGGCGGCCTAAAGTATATCACTACTGATGTTTAAACCAAGAATTAAACAGGTCCGTATTTAGGGGAGGGCAACCGGGGCCTCGGGCAAGTCCCACAATAGAGATGTCGGAAAAAAAATCAATTCCGACTAGTAATATTTTCGACGATTAGTTTCTGATTAAAAAACTCGACTCAAAAAATTGCTCATGCTCATTTTATTTGGAAAATAATTTGATGGCAGAATAGACTGCGCTGCTTTGTTGCCCCGAGGCCTCTAGACTTCTAAATCTGGCCCTGGCATTAAATATAAAACAACTAAGTCGCCGAAGGAATTGTTTGCACATGCAATATAATTCGATGTAGTTCTTTGAAATCGTTGGGATTACGCAACATATAATTCCATAGACATTAGTTTACGCTTGGTCACGTGACCATTTAAATTCGCCTGAATGTCTATTCTATTTGATTTATTGTAACAAAACGTTGAGGCGTTCTCTTCTCGCATGCCGTTGATAAATAAAAATATTTGAATTTATTTATTTATTCATTTGGGAAACAAACAGATACATCTCTAAAAGTAGAAGTCAGAAAAGAAATATAAACAAGAATTAAAGCATTGGATATATCCACAAAAAGTTTCACTGATAAAAAAGAGGATATAAAGCAAAACAAAATATTTAAGTAGACAATACAAAGTTTATAGATAGAACGACAGATATACTAGTAGCCAAAATAAGAAGAAAGTTACAAGGTTTACTACTCGAATAGTTGTTTTAACCTATTCTTAAATGAAGCAGTTGAGGAGTGCGAAAAAAGATCGATATTAGTAGTAGAATCAAAAGTAGAACACATCCTGTGAAGTTGTAATGCATTCATTAATGTATCGTAGAAGACACGACTGGTGGGTATATATTACCCGGGTACGGAACACAATGCTATATTATAATTATATGTTATTGGGTTGAACGCTACGGGTCCTACGGGTTGTAATATGTGTCTCTATAATGCTTAATTCAATAAATAAAGACAAATTTGAATATTTTAGTGGAACAAACATACTACTAGTAATATCAGATTACAGATCTAACAGTCAAATTATTATATATTTTTTTAATAGTAATGTAGTTCCTCACTGTTCCTCTTCTTGAAATCACTTTTTATTTAATCTTTACTATTTTTCTCCTGTGATGTTATGTTTGCTGTAAGAGCCTGTAAAATTTACATTTTCCTTAGTCACCTAGGTGGTCGGTAAATATAGGGAATCTGGTACAAAATGTTCGTGTAATATTTTTTTAACTTGACTCATACCAATGCCCAGGCTTGCCCGTATCTGCTCATAGGTCACTCTCTTATCTTCCTCAATCATGCGTCGCACAGCACTGATGTTATCATCAGTAGTCGCTGTTAAAGGACGTCCCTCACGCGGATCATCATTGAGATTGCTACGGCCACGATTAAACTCGTGAAACCAATTGTAAATAGTGGCACGAGATGGGGCTTCATTAAGAAATGCTAATCGCAGTCTATCGTAGCTTTGTTGTTGAGTAAGCCCACAACGAAAGTCATGATAAATCATTGACCGAAAGATTTATCGCGTTAGATTCATTTTCACGTGTAAAAAGAGTTTTAGATTTGCCGCCAATTCACAAAAACATATTATGACAAATGAATGCAATATACTACATTAGGTTACCAAAGAGTTCTTAAATTAAAATTAAAAAAAGCTTTCATTATTCTAATATATATTTCATTTTTCTAATTGGCCAGTTCTAAACATTTTCAGTGTTACCTAGGTATATTTGAAAAAAATAATGCAGTATTGGGTTTTTTAAGCAAATCAGATCCAACGTTGGGGTAAAATTCGGCGTGAGAGTTGTCGCAAATGTTTGTCAAAATCATATCTGACATCCTCTGATTTTTACACTCAGATTTCAGATTCTATCTAACGCAAAGTTTTTATTAGACTCATGTGAAAATTTAAAGGCTGGTAAAATACTTGCGATCTGACGATATGGATCCATGGGCGATAGTACGAGTTAACATCAGGCGAGCGCCCTGCCTGTTTGCCTTCCTGTTATATAATGCTAGATGCTTTACACGATTTTGGGTGCTTTCGGCTAAATTAAACCGACTTCAAATCCGTTAATTACGTTTGCACCAATATACTGCAGGAAATGTATAAAAACTATTAAAAACTGATTTTGATGAAAGATTATTCTCATACCTATATATAACTCACGACTTTTGTGTACGAGAAATTCGTGGCCAAACCATGCCGACATCTTTAACACATCCTTGGAAGCCTAAATACATAAACAGATAACCTCCTTGAACTCGTATAAATTCCATTATCCGGGGTTCGAATGCTAGACCGTTCTAACATAGCCATTAATAACAACATGTCAGTATATCAATTATTTTTATAATGTAAAATATAACTGGCTTTTATCCGCTAATATAAGCTTATAAACTCAGTTTGATACTAGTTAAATGTACTTAACTGTTGTTAAAAGTTGACAATGGAGTTTAAAATTTAATTAAAACCTTCGACATATTTTTTCGCTACGGCTTAACTGTTACATGTAGTTCAAATTCCGGAAAGAAATTTTAAGTCTCCCGAAACAGACTGTATAAAAAGAAAATATATCATAACATAGATACACTAGTAACGAAACCATCAACTATAATGGGTGTCTATGGTCTCCTCGTTTGTCCCCTATAAGCTATAAAGAACCACGAATTATATTAGCACAATACAACAACGCGCTGCAAAACCATCTTCAACAATTTTAAAGTTCATTGAACGTTCAATATTTATAGAAATCAATACAAATGTTTGTATTTTGAAATTTTGTATGTTAGATGTGTTGTTTTATTTGGGGGCTTTTCTTCAGGCAAAATGAAATTGTAAACGATTAAATTGGTAAATGAAAGCAATACGTTTCTATAACGTCACGTGGGAACTTTTTATTACATACAACCTTTTAAAGTAATAAAGTATTGTAATTAAATTAATAAACAATGTAATTAGCATTATTTTTTTATTATATGAACGGGTACATATATGTTCATTAACATACTCTTGCCTTGAAATATTCTATTGAGTTTTAGTGCATCCATACACTCCGAGAATAGTTAATTTGTACGCGCGATAGTCTGGAGATACACTTCTTTGGATTTTCGCCATTCACTCCACGAGTCTCTTTTGTTACCATCATGTCTTCGTATACTCACCTGATGTTAAGTTAAATCACTGCCCATGAAACTAATACTATCCGAAAGCTCCTGAAATTTTCAGTGGGCTTATGATTATGATAACAAAAAATGCCTTAAAAATTCTCAGTTGTGGAATTGGGCATCGAGGTGATATGGGTGGATTTTTTATTCTGCCCCAAAACCCCGCTGCAAGTTACCAGAACAATTCTTTTGAACACTATACATTGTACCATACGGTAAAAGACGCACGCCACAGCCAGACAGAGCCCACACCTCTACGCAACGCTAAGGGATCGAGCCGGAAAGCGCTAGTCGACGATTCGTGTCACTCTACGTTGATACGGTTAAGTGGTGGAGCTGGTGATGGGGAGCTCCTGCTCAGAAGTGTGAACAGTACTTGTATGTGCGGCCAATTTGCGCTTTATTGAGTTGCAAACGATAGCCCGAAGCGAAGTACCGCTGTCTTCGTTTACTTCACTATGTGGAACCAGCTGCCCACTGAAGTATTTCCGAACTAATTCGACTTAGGGTCCTTCAAGAAAATAGCGTACTAACTCTTGAAAGGCCGGCAACGCACTTGCGAGCCTTCTGGCAATGTGAGTGTCCATGGGCGGCGGTATCGCTTAACATCAGGTGAGCCTCTTGCCCGTTTTCCTGCTATTACTTAAAAAAAAACAATAATTTATCTCCCTGACTAATTTACAGCGCTATATAAAAATGAAATTATCTTTTTTTAACAGATCCACGCTGCTCTCCTTCCAAGACCTGCTGCCTGATGACCCAAGACTATATGACAAAATGAGACCCCCAAAGAAGGATGACCAGCCAACCATCGTGAACTTCCACGTCACCGTGATGGGACTTGACTCTATCGACGAGAATTCCATGGTTAGTATAATTTTCAAAAAGAACTGCTGTATTTCTCTTTACGTGAAAATATAGAAGCTATTACGACAGCGTCACGTGCTTGTCTGAGCGGCGTATTGTTCATTTTTGTCCCTGAATTTGTATACGAGACAGATTTGCAGTCATATGTTAAATCCTCGACCAATTATTGCTACTATGTGTAATATTTATATGTTAATAACTTGTTATAATTTCCTATACAAATAAACTACGGATCGTATTAACTTTAAAAAAAGTTTCGAAGTCAACGTTTGGTCGTTAATGTGGTTTTAAGCTTGCTGTCAACTTTATCAACTATCCCATTTTTAATAATAAAATAGACAAAATCGTTCATTGTTTTTTTGTTTGTTAATTATGCACAAAATGGAAATACTTTTTTTGTAACTTTTTTGGGTTTATACGTTCACATAGTCCCGCTAGATAGCACTTAAGTGATAAACAATGTTCAGTAAATAAACATATAAATTTTCATAATAATCAAAACCACAAATTTTGAATGATTTTCAATCGGTCTTTTAAGACAAAATCGTCGTCTACTTACAACCTAATCAATATCTAAATTTTGTGTTTTAAAGTAAAAGGTAAAATAATTCTTAGGCCATTCATGAATTAATTAGATCTGTAGGCAGTAACGTTTTCCATATAGAACATACCCATGTTTTATTATCTAGATTATAAAATGGAGCTGACAAGTAACAGTAGAACTAGGGCAGCTCAACGCAAACTAAATACAGCTATGTGCTTAGGGAATTTAACAGCTAATCATTATTACACTTTTCATTAATAATTATTATGTATATCAAAGTATGAAATAGAAAAGATACTAGACTGACTAGCAGTTAAGTAAAAACAGAATTTCAAGAATTTTTCTTTATTCTGCACGTAATTGCAATCTTTCAAAGGCTAAGAGCGGATCTGTGTTGTGGTGCTGTCATGTAGAGTGGTTTCCCATTGGAAGTATCTACTGCCTAACTACCAGTCTTCTAGCTCTCATATACTGTTCTATCGTGAGTTGGCGAGCAAGTTTGTTCGGGTGACAGATTAAAGGCTCTTTAACTTAAACTGTCATCCGGAGAATAATTACATTTCGTAGTGGTCAAAAAGTGTAAATATTAAATAAAACCTGGTTACCTGGAATAGATCGCTCGAAAGCCAAAAAGTTGCCCTCCTTTTGATTTAATTATGTTCAGTTTTTTTATATATTGTAATATAATAAATGTAACGAAGTGTTAATATATAAATAAAACCAGTGTTGATGGCGGTTGTTGTATGTTAAATGAAAAACTGTTTTAAGTTGGATAACAACTCGTTTTAATTGTTTCAAACATCAGATTAAACCATAGATAAAATTAGGGGTTATGGGGTTTCGACTCTAACAAAAACTAACTTGGCTTACTCAAGAGTTCTTAAATCTATGTGATGCTTATGTTATTGTTATATTACAGTATCGGAAACGAGAATAATAAATTACAATAACGAGTTTGTTAAAAACTAGATCTCATTTTGGCTTCAAGTGTCCGATGGTTGATGACATTTGGTTTGCACTTCTAATTATTAACTAAAATATAAATGTAACTTAAGTAGTGTTCGGTTACATACTTTTTTATGCCTCAGACTTTTGTATCTGTTTTGGGATCAATTGCTTTCTTTATTAGACAAGGGTGATAAGCTTCTCACAGTGACACACGACGTCAACTTTTTGGGTCGGTTTCCTGACAATGTCTTCGTTAACCGACATGCGGTATTAATAGGCACATGGACAGGAAGTGTGTATTAAAATAGTAACATTATAGACAAATTATTTCTGAAATAAGAAATAATAAATTTATCTATTTTTGTACCAATACAGCTGGCAAACCATCCAACCAAGTTGGGACCAATCTTTGAGAATTTATATTCAATTTGTATAAATCGTAAAATAATATAGGCTAGTATAATAGGAAACTTTTTTTGCTTGACTTGATGTATGCTATTCAGAGACTGGGTGAGAATTCTGGCCTAGTTCCTACAAGATCGCATTAGAGAGGCTCAAGGGTTGCCCTCGCATTCTACTGGGGCAAAAAGGGTCGTTGAATTGTCGTTTTGATACATACATCTTTCGGCCATACAGCCTCTTATCTATAATAGAGTCTATGTATGGTTTAACCACTCAAATTAACTTCAATTTAAATAAAATTGCGCCTAACCGAGGCTACCTTGAAGCTATCTTGTTTATATTTTTAGCCTTACTATAAAATAAACCTACAATTTTTTTTAATGATTCAATGCTGTTAGTAATGTGTGGAAGATGGATGTTATCTTGCCCCAAAAGGGAGGATCCTTGCCATTCGATCAACTGACTGACCTAAGGCCCCATCGGATATGGTCGAGATGTAATATACAGTCGAACGTCAGTAATCCGACAAAAAATGCTAAGACCCCCTAGAATCCGATTTTTTTACAAGTACCTTGTAATCCGAAAAATTACAGATCCAATTATAACATATATGTTTTATTTATGTACTCTGAATTACAAATCATACTTCATTATATATTATATACAACTTAGCAATTTGAATCAAATAAATACCCTCATTTAGCACTATAGTGGTTGTGGGTAGAAGTTCATCAATTCAATCATGCATTAGCGAAGATTGTCAAAAAATATTAAATAATTTATATACACTAGATTGTACAGGGGCCAGGGATCCACTTTATATACTTAATGCTCAGAATAACATTGCTAACGAGATTCAGGGAATGTCATTGTTCTGAGTGCAGCTGAAGATTAAAGTTGTCGCTACAGACTTTAAAAAATCCCCAATATCAACGTATCAAAAACAGTTGTGAGAATATCAGCTCTTGTCCTGTCTGCTAGCTGTAATAATTAATGCCTTTACTCGAGTTTTCAAAGCTAACGGAAAACAAATGTCCGTTACAATGGCGTCAGTCACTATTGTCTTATAATTGGAACATTTTTTGTAGAACTAAGACTCTTAAACGACATTGATCAATTTCACCATAGGTTTGTATGAATGAAACATTAAATGCCACGAAATGAAGCATTCAACCAAATATTTAATGTAAATACAGGTTTTTTCTAAAGCGCTTTTGAGTGGCTTTTTTTAAAAGCACCCAGTTAACCTATAAACCCATTTAGTTGCAAAATGTTTTTAAATGTTATACAAGGCGTATGCCAAGTGCAAATTTTGTGAGAAATTTTGTGGAAATATTAATAAATGGATGTGATATTTTTCGTTATACAGTGTAAACGCTATATAACGACACTCAACGTACTGCGCATATTTTGACGTTACAAAGTGTTTGTTTAAAGAACTTTATTTCTCACTACAAAAATATATTTTATTTACATGAGAAACTAAATATACTTCTAGATTCACTCTGACATGTATATTTAATGGCCGTCAAAGAGTTGTCGTAAATGGAAAGAAGTAAAATCTGTATTTATAAAAAGAAATGTTTAATTGAGACTAGCGTTAGTAATTACATAAAAAAAACAATTCTAATTTGAACGCTATTGCCTATAGTCTGTTATTTTCGTTTCACGTCTTCTGCTGCTCCAGTAATTATGTTGTATTCTTTTACTTATTCATACATATTTTAAATCTTGTGATATTGAGGGATCTTCGTGATAAAGCTCGTGCAAGCAATCCCAATTTCTAAGCCAACAGTCAAACCAACAGTCGAATTTATTAAGCTAGGACAATAATAACGTATACACATCCGCAATTTTAACTAATTTTGGCTACTTAAAATGTACATTATAAGTATATAATTTGTTATTAAAGGGTGTAATGCTAAGAGTGTATCATTTTATGGAAGACAAGCTAAACCAACCAAAGCCTACTGAATTCGACGCTTTCGGGGGTTTGTAGTTAAAACGAGGAACGTTACACATAGTTTACACTGTATTTCAAATCCTTATTTAATTCTGACAAACATATATTGTCAGTTACCATGCCTGTATAACGGGTAACTAGGAGGCCTTGTGTTTGAGTCTCGACAAAACATTGTTTCGGATTGGTAAGCACGGACGGCTGATCTCTACGAGTGGCAAATCGACAGACAATTATACTGAAAAAATATAATAAAATAAATATTACAAATTGTTACTAAATATTTTGTTTTGTAATACAGATAACATAAATTATACACAACAAAGCTCTTACTCTTGGGTCGTGGGGTTAATGTGCCCTGGCGCTAATTAAAAAGTCAAATCATTGTTTCCAATTAGACCACCTAAAATGGCACTTTTGAACGTTAAATAAAAAATAAAAATGATACTAGTTGCCACTTCCAAAAGGTAGTTTCGTGTGGAGTAAAATTTAAAGATTTAAGTTGGCATCTGTAACGGTAACCTCAGAGCTGGTGCTTTCCTCATGAAGCCCAATACAGCTAGGAAATGCTAGCATCAAAGGTACACAGGTGCCACAGGGACCAAACTTTTTAAATTTGTTTTAATTTTCTATTAATTATTTGTTTAGTATAAATAATTATATATTTTGATTATTAATTTTGATTATAATTATATATTATTGATATTTACAAAAGAAAAATAGATTTAATACGTAATACCTAAATCGGCTGTGCTGTGATGGTGTGAAAGTGAGTAAATGAGAGTGTGAATGTGGAGTGTGGTCATGCAGGTGATTTAGCGCTATGGACATTCTTAATACCGAATTTGAATTAATATAGTAAGTATATTCCACGATAGCTTAAACAAGTCAAGGATTAAATAGTGGTTATATGACTGGGCTTTTTTTGAGTAAACTGTATTTTTATTTGTAGAATCGTATCCTAATAAAGCCACTTTAATTCGAAGTTAAATATAACATTTCAAATGGATGTTCAAAGTCAAATTATTTATTTCAATAAGGCCTATTAAAAAGGTATTTTTGCAAGTCTGCATTACAAGTTAAAAGTATGACTCTAGGTGCCCAAAGTTAATTTAATATGATCACTGATCAAGCAACAACATACTTTTTCAAAATATTGTAAAAACAGTATTGGAGAGACTGTGAGATTGTGAACCTCAACGTACTTCTAAAAATTTAACCTATTATTATTCGGCTGATTAATCTATCGAAGTGGAACAATCAAATTTTGAAACGGTACGTTCACAATCGAACGAACGAAGGTTCAAAATCTTTCGACAGTTCACAATCTCGCGAAATAGATTACAACCTAACGGTATTTACAAATTTACGGTGACATATACATTGATTTGATACTTACATGTGAAGACCATACCTAGAATACCTAGAATACCTAGAATATAAAGCTACTATACTAAAAAAATAGGCGCATAGTGTTATAAAAAACAAAGCAGCAGATAACTAAATTATGTAGATACATGGTGCACACGTATCCACAAATATTTCAACTAAAGATTTATAGTTAATTTTGTTATTATACTCTTAATCTACGTTATTTAATGTTATTTTCTCGTCGTGTTCTGCAGTTTGGATACCTTTTGGGCCTCTTCCCTGAACATTCCATTTGTATCTGCTCTTAGCGTCCTCCATCCATTTCTCCCCCGAAACTTTAACTATTTCGCCTATCAGCTTTTGTTTCCACGTTTCTTTCTCCTGGATGTCCTCTCCTACAACTGCCTTCGTAGCTCTAAAGATAAACTAAATAATGGTAACAAATAAACTCACTTCTATTTCAACATTTATACACAATTAATAATTGTATTATTGAGTTACTAAGACTATATTTATTTCCAAATATCACTTTCTAGAGTATTGTAAGAAAAACCATCAGTTTTCTAAAGATAGGTAATACTATTTGTAAATATTGTGTTTCAGACATATGCGGCTGATATATTTTTTGCCCAAACTTGGAAGGACTTTCGTCTTAGACTACCTGAAAACATGACAACGGAATATAGGTATGATATTTATTTATTTATACTTGGCCAAATTCTAAACTAAAAGTAACATAAAACTAAAATAAAATACAATTAAGCTATTTACAAAATTGGCAGTAAACCCCCCTGCCATCCCATCATAGGCAGTGATGGCCTAGCATCAACGTGCGACTTTTAACCCTGACGTCGTATGTTCGATTCCCGGCTGTGCAACAATGCACTTTCTTTCTGTGTGAGCACTGAACAATCGCTTGAAGGCTGAAGGAAAATATCCTGAGGTAACCTTGCTTGCCTTAAACTCAAAAAGTCGACGGTATGTCAGGCACAGGTGGCTGATCACCTATTTGCCTATTGGATTAACAAATGATCATGAAACAGATACAGAGATCTGAGGCCTAGACCTAGGTTGTAACGCCACCGTTTTTTTTTTTATCTAGAAGACCACGCTAAAACCTAGCCTTGCCTTACATATATATGTTTCGCCATGATTTTTTGAAGTTATACTTCTTTTGGTGCGTTAGGGATTAATTATGAGAGTAAATTTTTTCTATTGATAGTGTCGCTTTTCTACAAATGTAGAATAAGGCAAAAAATAAGATTTTAATCTTGTTACGCCAAAGAAGTATAACTCCTAACGCGTGTACCTAATTACACACAAGTTTTTTTTTGTAATTGGCAAGTACAAGTTATCAGTCTTTTGTGCCTAACAAACACCGTCCACTTTTGGGTCTAACGTCGGTTTCTTCACGATGTTTTTCCGTCACCATACGAGCGGTAAATTTAATTTTTATTCCTATTAAGAGATTACTTAGCTCCTTCTTTTGTCCTTATCATTCCAAATCATGGCCCAAAAAAAAAGAGCCTAGAATTAATAAGGAAAGTTCGTAATAAGGTTTTTCAGTCTAAATGAACGAATGATAGCTTCTAACCAGGGCCAGATTTAGGGGAGGACAACCAAGGGCTTCTTTTGTGGGGTCCCAATAGAGATTTCAGAAAGAATTGTTTTAAATTCCGACTAGTAAACAACTTTTATTTTGATATATTTTTATACGTTTGTTTAATATTAAAAGAATCTACTTGGTTTCACAATAAATTACTGATTGAAAAACTCGACTGAAATAAATTCTTTATTTTATTTGGAAAGTAATTGGGGCCAGGGGCTTTCACTCCTTTGTTGCCCCGAGAACTCCGGACCTCTAAACCTGTTCCTGCTAACATAGCTACTTAACGGACCAAAGGAATTTAAACGTTTATTTATAGGTATCGGTTAATTAATTGTTGTACAGGCTTTTAGAAGTGGACTGGCTGAAGCACATGTGGCGACCAGACTCCTTCTTCAAGAACGCGAAGTCTGTCACCTTCCAGACTATGACCATACCAAACCACTATGTCTGGCTTTATAAAGATAAAAGCATTTTGTACATGGTGAAGCTGACGCTGAAGTTGTCCTGTGCTATGAACTTCCTCATCTATCCTCACGATACTCAAGAATGTAAACTACAAATGGAGAGCTGTAAGTATGGTTTGATAGTAGTGGCGTGAAGTAAAAAAAGCTTTTTCTAACTAATATTTAACAATTGAATTCTGCAGATTTGTGATTTGTTTGTCTAGAACAATCGTGGCATAAAGATAACCAGAGAATTTGTCGGCTTTCTGTACGATTAGTTGGTATAGTACAATACTACTATATACAAATATACTCGTTGAAAGTTATGTAAGGATCACCTTGCCGATATAAGCTAAAAGTCATGTTACGGTAATAACGAAGTTCCAGGTATTCACTACACTGGGTAAAATGAATGTTGTGGTTTTGCAGTACGTGTTATGTCCACCTTTAATAATTTCCGGCGAGATTCCATTTCATAGAACAGGGGAAAGGGGAGGAGGCTCGTCTGATGTTGTAATACTGTTCATGGACACTTAATCGAAAGGGTTCAGGAACGGCCCTCTATAAATTGGAACGCTCTTTTCTTAAAGGACTCTATGTCGAATTGGTTCCGAAATACTTACGTGGATAGCTGGTTCCACATATCAGTGGTAGGTGGTAAAAATTGCTCAGTTATGAAACGGAAACATGGTGATGCGGGTAAAATTTCATATTCTGTATTTTCTTTCGTTGCATCCGATGATGATACTCAGCTGCAGGCATTAATCCGAACAACTCTCTCCATCGCCGGTATTTAAACCGGCTTTAGCTCTACAGGTCCAAACTAAGCTATGTAAACAGGTGTGGTAAGGGTTCTTATATGTACATGAAATGGATTCTTATCTTGTTTTCTCCTGTTACGAAAACTTACGAGAGGACTGGCAACAAAATATTTCTAAGATTTCTGTCATTTTTTTATCTTCATACGAGTATCGTACACACCGGTGGAACCGTTTTGATTACCACATGTTTCATTCGAGTTTAGTGATTATTTGGATATATATCAAAAATGACACAAAGATCCTTTAAATTTGGCGCTGTTCAATGAACTTAACATTATCGGCATATGAATGGCATCGGCAATTGAATTTATAGAAGTTACGAGTGTTTGTGGAACACGATAAATGAAAATAACTCAACATTTTTTTCCGTTTCCATTTAATTAATTATTGTCTTAGAAGAACAGATATAATGAAAACCCTCATGCTGCTCTATGGTATGGTGCAACTGGCCGAAAACCTCGATTATTTATACGATTATTGCTTTTGAAATTCTGTTTACACGGACACAATATTTTTTCCATAGTGAGGCAATTGTCGCCAAAGTGGAAGAGCGAGAGGTGTGAATGTTTAGACGAAGAATCTTTTTTTATATTCCTTCGATAATCGTTCCTTCGAGACGAGAAACTCCCTCCATCCAGAATTAAATGTCTTTGGAATTAATTTTAAAATCAAACGTCAGATCACTATGTCAAGTATCTCTTAAAAAAGTGAATTTAAATGTAAAACATTAATAGAGACATAAAAAGACTATGTGTAGAGCTTTTGAAATACTTTGCAACGCTGTTGTCTATTGATGCGGAACGTAGAGTATAGAACTTTATATAGACTATAGCAACGTAAGGTTTAGGAATAGACAATAGAGTCAGACAATTTTACACGGGTTTTCCAGAAAAACATGTTTTTGTTTTTCGAGCCTTTCTCTTTCGACTTGTTTGAAAAAGTCTCCTTGTCTCGTTTTTTATTAATATAAACAAAACTTTAATGTTAAACAAATACAATTCAAATTCTGATAAAATGACACACAATTTAAAACTATATATCTAGAAATCAGTCATAAATAAACTAGTTTGACATCTACTACCAGACCATTAACAAATCAAAAATTCTTAAATATTATTTTATTAATAAAAATAAATAAATATACACTTTTTACCGCAATTTAACGGATGTGTCACCGTTTTATAGTTATTATTATATATTTGAATGTAACCTCTTTGTAAGTTAACAGTCAAATTAATATTTTTTGCAGGTCTCGCATTTCTATTCGAGATCTCTAAAATATCTTTGTTCTGGAAGGTATGGATATTCCAAAACTGGTTAATAAAAATCGCGCACCTCTTAGAAGTGTTTTAACATGCGAAAATTCGTAATTTAAATTAACTTCGTAAACTATTAAAAAAATAGGCAGACTATATTATATTATATAGTATTTTAAACGGAAACTTATTCTAAAACTAATGCCCTGAGATTTATTTTATATTTTGTACATTTTCCATAAAATTTTATTGAGCCTTATAACATTGTTGCTACGACAAATAATTTTACGCGACTAAGTGTTTGCAGCTTGTTATTTTTAAGTATTTTGCACACTTACATTTTTCAGCGCTGGATAGTCGTCAAACACGTTAGTCGTTAGCTAAAAAAATGTGTGCGAGTATAGTACAGTAAGAAGTAAAACTTCTTTATGACCTTATCTGACCTTTCTAAAAGAAAAGAATTCGGAAAATGCAACTTTACCGAAATTGGTTAAATAAAGTTTAAAAAGGCTTTTATTATCATAGAAATTAAAACAAATAATACAATTATTTCATTTTACCTTATTAATACTAAGATTATTACAGAATTTCAATAATTGAAATAGAATTATTACTATCATTGTTATAGTTGTTATATATTTTCCTTATTAATAGCTTCGAATCAACCATGGTAAAAATGTGACGCGTAACGGAATAGTGTGACGCGTAACCGAAAAATGTGACTTTTTTTTTACAACGCCGATACAGAAGTTTCACTTCGAAAATTCAAGATGTCTTATTTGTAACTGGCATTGGCACAATAGGTAACGCATATGGCGTGTAAACTTTGAATAACACTACTACCGGAAATTAAATATTACCTTTTGTCTACCCAAGCCCTGGTTAAGTCATTCGTTGGAACACGGACTTGGCAAAAGATATGAGTGTTAATTAACGGCATTGCCGGGAAACTGTCCAGGGTAAAAATCCAGTCATGATTTTAGCGCTTTTTATAAAAGTTATGTTACTGTCAAGCATATAATACTGGCACAAATAGTCTTCCTTGTAAAAGATCAACAAAACAGAGACAAAAATATGTGGGGTGTATGTAGGGCATATTGCATCGGTCACAAGTTTATCCCAATTATGCGGAAATCGTGCGCATCAGCTCGTATTTTAATAATTAGAGGCAGCCCTGAGCTTAGGTCACCTCTTGCATTATTCAAGCGGCAACCCTGAATAACGGCGACTCAGCATATTTATACTAATGAGGAACTAATTATGAATTTTTTCTGCATTCACCGCTAACCTTGAGATTTTGCTTAAACAAATTGGTTGAATAACGTAATTTGTATGCAACACAGTCGTACCTTCTATAAAAGAGCAACTTTATTACTTCTACTTTTTTGTGAGCACCGTTGGCGAAGTGGATTCAGCGTGTAACGCTCATCCCTGAGATCGTAGGTTCGAACCCCAGCTGTGCATCACTCGACTTTCTTTCTATGTGAGCTTTTAACAATCGCTAGTACGGTGAAAGAAAACATCACACGAAACACTTTTTTCTATGGAAAAACAGATGTAGTATTGATTACGTTAGCCTGTCAAGTTAAAGCGGGACTGTCCTTACATACATAGCCAAGATATTTCGCACTAGGTTCAAATTAATAACAAACGGTAAATTGATAAATCAGCCCAGAAAGCGGTTTAATGATCTAATTGAAAATAAATATATATTTCAAAAAACTCTCAGTTTAATGTGGATTATTTGAAAAATATGCCGCAGTAATGAACACTGCTAATGAATTTCAATTCGACAGAAAAATAATTAGGTCAAAGATCGGGTCAAAAAGATCTCGTAGTAACATTTATACTGCTTTTACTAAAAATGTCACTGAAAAATATTCCATGCACAAATGGAAGGTATGATTCGTGAACAAGTATTATTTCCCTGACATATGTAATCTAGATCCTTGTAAGCATCTCGCCCTAGTCCCACGGGAAAGAAGAGGCTTATGACCCCATGTTAGTTGCCGTCACCTTTGCATAAAACATAATTATATTATCTTAATATATATAAATCTCCTGTCAAGATGTTTGTCCGCGATGGACTCCTAAACTACTTAACCGATGTTAGGTTAAATTGGTACACCGTGAGCAGTCTGGTCCAACTTAAGAGATAGGATAGCTTAGATCTTTAATTATAGTCGCAATTTTATTTTATTGCAAATTATTTGTCTATAATTAATTGACAGTCACAATTATCTGTTAACTCCAAAAGATTCTAACAGTTGTCGATACTTTTCGACTGGATTGAGTAAGTAATCAATAGATGGCACTGCTATGGTAAACCGACAAACGTGTCAAATAAGTTACAATTCAATATCATGATTACCACGTGTTATTGAGGCTAAAGTATAAATTAAATTTATTTTGTAGTAAACGAAATACCGTGAAATTCAATTATTTCTACTTTTTGAATTTTTGGTGTTAGCATAGCCAACCACGTGTTACTTAGACCGAAGTGTAAATCAAATTCAAATTATAGTGACAACATACAGTGAAATTATTCCTTCGTGTCGCGGTATTAAGGCTAACTAAAACCACATTCATGAGATCGCGGGGGCAGCTAGTTATTACTATATATATTGAATTTTTATTAACCAATACTGTAATCAATGACAATGCAAACAGACTATTGTCTTAGCATGTTAAGTAGCGATTCTGATCTCTAAAATTTAACATTCCTATCATGTAATTATCAAAAGCGTTTATTAAAAGATTATTTGTTAGAGGTTCTTGAAGTTTTTGAAGTTACGCAACCTTGCAGGGGTTAAAGGTCGTTATTGTCTTAGCTAAAAGCATTAAAAAGCCTATAAGCAATCTGATTTCTGCTTACATTTTCAAAATGGTCCCTCTCAGTATTTGACCTATATCAATGTCATTTAAAACACAAATAGACAAATGGAAACAGCAATCCCAGGATACAATAGGTGCTTATACGCACAAGTGGTAGAAATGTAGGTAAATTTTGTCGGCGATACAAAATTGATTCCTTGAGTATTCGGTATGTAGGGCAAGGGTCCTCAATGCCGTTCAGCCTCTGATGTCAGCTCATTTTTATCGTGAAGATCAGTCAAGAGCCGTGATTGAAGCTTAATGTCGTGTTGAAAGAACTCCATAAATAGGTGAGGTGCTTCAGTTATTTTGGTTTGGTTTTTTTAATTAGATGCTGATCTTACTAATGATGACCCTAGTTCTTTTATTTAACTTTTTACTTTAATTTTGTAAATTTATGAAATTTTTGTATGGTATTTTCTAAAGTCTACTTGAGTCGAGATTATGCAAAAAAACAAGTTTTTCGGTCGTTCCTTTTCCGAATCTATTCAACTGGATTTTCTAAAGACACTGTTTTTTATACTTTTAGATATTATTAAATATATCTTCAATATAAAATTACAGGGCTACCACATCTTAGCGCTGATGACATACTATAATTGAATTTCCCTCATAATTCGCATTGAACTATTTAAAAGCATGTCGATAAACGATTACATGACACACCTTTCAATGTTCTTGTAAAACCTCATTTTCGAATATGATCAGCAATTTGTGAAACCAGCTGGCAGTAGGTATTTCCGAAGCGATAAGCCTAGAGTGTATTTTTTTTATTATTTATGTTTTTTCCTAAAGGTGTACAGTCCTGACATACCTCTCTCGGTTCCTCCACTTTCGTGACATGCATGCAGGTTATGGGTACTTTTAAAGCTTGCAACGGCCTTGTTGTAGGATTCCAACGGCAAGCACTTTATTTAAAGCTCTGCAAGCTCGTTTGCCTGTTCTATAAAAAGCTAAACGACTCATGGTATGCCTCCAGTTCTACAGTCAAATGCTTTTGACCTAAATAAGTCCTATCAAACAACGTAGGACGTTTGAAAACAAAAAGGACGTTGTAATGGCACAGACTATAGAATAGTCTAGGCTACGTCTGCGCTATAAATATCGCAGCTGCCATAGATTAAAAAAGATACGACACGTTTCATAGACAATATCTATTTTAGTTGAACAATTCTCATTTTATTAACTGTGTATTCACTTGGTTAGTCAAGATGATAATAGACTTTAAAAAAAGAAATTAACGAAACTTTATAATATTTAGATTGTTTTACTAGCATTATTCATTTCCTCAAAAAACTTATCAACGGGCTTCACTAGGTTCCAGAAAGGGTTATGTTTGCCTAAGGGAATAGTGATTCTAGTGTAAACAACAATTGTAACCTGGGGTTACTGTTTTCATTTCTCTATTTGCCTTTACAAGCAAAATAACGTTGATTTAGGTCAAACAATGATGAGAAATCTGAGTGTTTACGGAACAGGGATTTAACTGTTGAGTGTTCACGGACAGAATCGCTATTATTACTTACTAAGACAGTAGTCTTTGTAAACACTCAAATAATCTTAATGTAGACGATTACAATATTCTCATCCTACAAAGTAATCTATTTATTCATAACGATTAAAATAAATAATATAGATAGCTAAAATAAATGTAAAAAGTTTGGCCACGTGGCAGTGTACTTTATTGCTGGCAACATTTTTTTGGTTACTATATAAGTTTAGCGTGTAAGCACAAGAGTCGATTGTCAAAATTGAGAAATGCAAGTCGACCGAACGAAATAAGGATAAATCCTTATTGTCTGTATGAACCCTGTATGTCAAAAACATGAGAATAAATCGAGAATCATACTAAACCCTAATTCTCGACTTAAATAAAAACGTGTTAAGTAATTAGTCATATTAGATTAATAAGTGGCGCTACAACCTTTTTAGGTCTGGGATTCAGATTTGTGTATCTGTTTCATGATAATTTGTCAATGTAATGTGATAATTTGGCAAGTAGGTGATCAGCTGAGCTGACACACGCCGTCGACTGTTTGGGTCTAAGGCAAGTAATCTCAATACGCACAAAAAAAGAAAGTCCATTCGTGCACAGCGAGGGTTCGAACTTACGACCTCAGGAATGAGAGTTGCACGCTGAAGCCATTAGGCCAACACTGCTCAAAGTAATAAGTTATGATCGATAAATATATTATGTAGGTCAATATTTCTACATAAACTGACTTCTAAATTATTTATGTTAAATAACGTAATGTATTTTGTATGCCAACATAAATAACACTATTTTATATGTAACCTTACAGTACATAATTTACACTCACGAGGTCTACATAAATCAAACCTATGTCTAGTGTCTAGTAGTTTTTGAATTTATCCTATTAAAGATTAGAATCGACTGTGAGTATAATTAGCGTTTTAATTTTAGACTGAGAATATCGATTTTATATTTTAGCTCACTGTCAGCACTTTTTTCCAATTGACCTAATATTAAATCACTAAAGAATTCGCTCAAACAGCGCTTATAATTTTGCTTACTTAGAAAATTTGCCGATTAATGCGCGTGCATAAATTATCACGTTATTAATATTTAAATTCGTACATTTGAATTATTCATGTATACCCTAAACCTAATGGGGGGTTGTATGTGGTGGAGGTCCGTAAATATATTGCTTCTTGTTGAACTAAACGCAGCGTAAGTTAATTTACATTCTATAAAACACTGTCTGGTACTTACTAGTTTGACGAGGAATATAAAACTGTTGAAGCGAACTAAGCTGACATTGCATATATGTTTATATAGGCATCATATGGATCCTGTGTGTAACCGGGGAAAATTTTCTTCAAAATTTTCAGTGTCCCATACAACAGACGACATGATATTTCAATGGGACCCCGAAGTACCGCTGGTGGTGGATGAGAACATAGAACTGCCCCAACTCGAGCTGGTGCAGAATAGGACAGCTGATTGCACGCAAGTCTACTCTACTGGTAAGATAGGACGTAGAAGATATATATATGCGTGTGTATAAATAGATATATATTTGTCTAGCGGCCCTTCCCGGCTTTGCACGGGTGGACATTTATATTTTAAACATTTTTGCATAAATGTACAGTAAATGTAGGACATACATAAATAATAATTTACTTAGCAATTAGGGACTTGATAATTGAAAACAAATGATAACACATTAAATGACATCAACGGGTTATATTTAAAAACATTACACTGAGCTTTACAGTTTACGTAAAGTACTAATAATAATATAAGTACATAATTTACCTACTATCACTGTACTGTCTACAGTCAATACTTATATGTAGTGATTAAGAAAACAATTGATAATATCAGAGAATGTATGCCTATAATTACTATGAGCATATAGCAAAAAATTGAAACGGATTTGTTTATTATCCTTATAAATCTTAACGACAGTTATGTAACCTAACATTAGTTATATATTTAAATTTATATTAAAATATATTTAAATATATTTAACATTAGTTATATATATATATAACTAATGTTAGGTTACATAACTATATATATACTATACTTTAGCTATCGCCGTTAAGAGACAAACAGTAAATTTATTTAGAAATAGGGGAATTTTTTTTAGTTAACACAGATCACAAAACATGTTTACCAACTAATAAGGTTTTAAGTATTTACAAGTAGTCTATAGTTTTATTTATATCGTTATCATAAATTATATAAAACAAAAAACAATTATACTAAAGATATATCCAAAGATGGAATGCATAATATATATACAAACATTCTAACATTTACATCGAGTTTACAAAAAGTCAATAATAATTATGAAATACATTTAAGTACGTAGTGTGTGTTGTGGGATGGTGTGAAAGTGAGGTTATGTACTAGTAATGTATGTATTGGTAACTCATCAGATTCACTGAACTTTACTGAGGACATATATAAACTATTTTTAATACAGAAAATAATCGAAGTGTTGCATTGAACCAGTAGCTAAAAATGTTTGAAAGGGGCCTAGGGGCTTCAGCGACTCTTATTCCTGAGATCGTAAGTTCGATCCCCGCTTGCACATGGACTTTCTATGTGCGCAAAGTGTTTTTTTTTATATTTGTTTATTTACATGCAAGTATTTCTCTTTCAAAAATAGACGTATAGGATTAAGCTACATAAGAATGGAAGCAGCTGGAAGACGCCAATGTGACACAAGGCACGCTGTTTACCGAAACCGCCAAATCCCATGGAAGTTAGGTTATATAACTAAAACAAATGTTCATATATATTATAACGGATGTCCGAAATAAAGGCCTTATAATAATAATAATAAGTGTGCGTCCACGATTTTGAATTTAATTGCCAGTTATCACTTATCACACATAGGACGAAATATTTATTGTATACGGGGCTCGAATCTGCGAACTCTTGACTCGGCATTTTAAACACTAAGCTAATTGCTCTTTTATGGGTTATTAGAGTATTTGACATTAATAAAGCGAAGTGGACAAGCAATTTTGTTATCTTAAGATTAATACGCGAAAAATGGGCCAGAAATGTTTGTTCTAGATTATGTTGATTTTACGATTGTTTCGTAGATTAGATTAGATTATTTATTTTAATTATTATCATAGAACAATGATTATTAAATAAACAGATTTTATTATAGTTACACACAATAAATCTATGTTTTTGATAGCAATGGACAAAGTGTCCTCGCGATGTTTTCCTCGACCGTGTTGATTGTTAACAATTAAAATATGGTTTATATTTTAATCAATTAACTTGACTTATGTTTATTATATTTAATAAAAAGGATGTTTAGTTAAAAAGAAAGTACTATGATTCACTGTGTCGTGGGCTAGTGTCATTCATATGACATGTTAACACTACTTGACAATAATTTCTGCATAATACTTACATTACATTTATTCATGTCATCATTAGACAGGTTGAGATGCTGTTTTATGATTTTTAGTGAAATAAGAGTTTTAAGAGTGTTTATAGATCAAAGGGCCTATGAAGGAGAAAAAGCTTTAAAACTGTACGACGCAAAGCCGGGGAAGAATGTATAACCCCTTTGGAAATCAGATTCTTAGGCACCAGTACTCGAATAAGTTCTGAACTAAATGTTGTTTCGTAGGTAACTTTACATGCCTAGAAGTGATCTTCAAACTGAAACGTCGCCTGGGTTACCACCTCTTCAACACCTATATACCAACATGTCTCATCGTTATAATGTCTGTAAGTTATCTATCTTTAATTACGAATATTATTTATTACTATCTATACTGACATTGCAACAATAAATATCTTTATAACTATAAAACCATACACTAAAATTGTGTTGCCACAGAATAAATATTTTTAATGTCCTCCTAAGCATGATCTAGCTCAGTGTTTACAAGAGCCCCACGTGGGGCCCATGTTCAACAATTTGATTAGAAAATTTAGAAATAATACTTTCTACGTGTCGTTAACAATTCCTTCCTAAAACCTATTATTTAAAATTCAACAACTGAACAATTCAATGTTTTAATTATTAAAAATTATGGCATACGGCATATGAATTTTGGGAAGACTTAAGTGGGGATTGGCGCAAGAAGTAGCAGGAAAATTCGTCTTTTCATCCATGATGAAGGAAAGTAAAATGGAAAACTCACCTATATCCAGATTGAGCATTCTTTGGTCTGGATATCCATAGATTTTGTCCCTCACACTTTGAAGTCAATTTTTTTTTGTGTTTGTTATGTTCAGTGCTTGTCACATTACATTAGTATTTTATTTTCTTATGTACTAATGTATCAGTGTGTTCGGCGTTGACTAAAAATGTTAAAAAATATAATAAGTGTATAACATCGTGCTCACAACAAGATAATATAATTCATATCTGAGCTCTATTATAAAGTTGAAGCAAGCCACGAGAAATATATTATGTAAAACAAAAGATGTCACCAAGGTAGCATATAAAATATTGAAAATGTTGGAGAGGGACTTAGGGAGAAAGTTGGAGCATTATGTACTTTATTATCTTAGAATAAAAATAAAATCGAGTTTATTTAACTAAATGTACGAATAAAATCGTTTCAAATGGTTACAAACAATTGTTGTTGACTCAAAAATAAATAAATATATGTAAATATTCCGCTTGGATGTTTATAAAAAACTCCAGAACATATGTACAATTTTAAATGTATTAATTAAGTAAAAAAATAAATTTTAAGGAATTATGGCTACCATGATAAAAGAGAGTCTGTCCTTCAGTCTCGTCCTCGTCTGACCGTAAACCAATTTAAATCACAATACACACTTTTGGTTGGATCTCTTTAGATTTATGAATTTCTTCTTCTAGTGGGTGTCTTTCTGGATTAAGCCGGACGCTGCACCCGCGCGTGTGACTCTCGGTGTGACGTCATTGCTAACACTTTCCACTCAACACGGGAAAGTTCAGTCCCAGCTTCCGCCAGTTTCCTATTTAAAAGCTGTTGATGCTTTTATGTCCGTATGTACTGTGTAAGTATATGGGCGCGTAAAGCTCTTGTTTCTAAGGGTTTAGCAATAGCAATACTTTAACGTTAAGTTTCTTAAAAGTAGCCACGGATGCCATGGCCTCCATTGCCAAGAGTCCTGGTCGTTTTTCCCGCCACGTCGCGCTCAAAGACATCATACGACCACCATGCCTATGTCCATGTTCTAACAACTTTGGAGCCAAGAGGCATCGAGACCATGGCATGCGTTCGGATGGGGTATGTTTGATCCCTTGCAGGATGGGATGTGCTTTGGTATTTGGGATGCTACTTGTGTGGACACTTTAGCCCCGTCTCGCCTTACCATTTATCAACTATGACCTTGTACGTTCCTGCGCTGTTACCTTCAGCCGGTCGTGTCGGGTATGCGACGAAGTATTCGAGGTGTGAAGGCGCCTGATAGCTCTTGCATACACGACCAGTCTCCACAAATCTTATAAACCATGGCCAGCTTAAACATTATTGCAATTTTATATATTAATGATAATGTATTTGCAAGACTGTGGTACAAAAATATTATGGTTGTCGCATATTCGGCCACAGGTAGTGGCATGGAAATCAGTCCTACATAATTAAAAAGTAGAATGTTATATGCGTAGTAGTTATATATTATATCATCATAATCAATTCTTAAAAATATTATTTTATCACTACGTTATCTTATTAAAGTACATTATTACATTATCGAATTAATATTAATTATGTTTCACTAAGATATTCATTAAAATACTTTTTTTTTATGTAAGAAGTAAGTAGGTATATTAAGTCGATTTTTAAAAACTTAGTAGGAAGATATTAGGATGTTTTGAAATTATAAACTACAACTTTTGGTTTAACCAATTTGTTACAATGTCTACTTTATCGGTCGATTCCCAGTGTCATAAAAATATTTACGTTTTTCTGAACGAATAAGTACATTTCTAAAATCAGCTTTCTTTTTTTACTAAACGTATAGTAATAATTAAGCCTCATTCCTCGAAACATTCATCTTTGCAAAAGATACACACACTTAAAATTGTTTCTATTGCGAACATTTAAGCGATTGTCAAGTGTTTGACATCATATTAACATAAAATAGTTATATTAACTCCAGAATTTATCTATATTTTCACATAAATTTTTATTCTAATTCGGAGATTTTACTAGATCGATCAACGCCGCCTACACGCACGAAAAGGTATGACTCATCGTCCCGTTATCTTCCACTCGAATGGCCTATGTGTCCGAGGATTCCCTATTTCTTTGTATCCATACAAGATAGTGATAATTCAATTTTATTCATAAAAGAAATATCAATGTTTTGTTATGACGTTGTCACGTTAAACTATCGTCCGTAAACCGACTTTACAGACAACCATGTTTTTGCCCACATTCGTTCCTGAATTTTCTGTATTTTTGAAGTGAAATCGGCGTTTGAAAAAAAATTACCGTCTTATTTTTCGGTTACTCACCATCTTTTTCTTGTCCGCAGTTGATTCGAAGAGATTCGAAGCCATTAATAACAAAAATATATATTAACGACAACAATGATAGTAATAATTCTATTACAATTAATGAAATTCTGTAATAATCTTAGTAGTAATAAGGTAAAATGAAAAAATTGTATTATTTGTAATCATGTCTATTATAATAAAAGCCTTTTGTTAAACTTTATTTAACCAATTTCTGTAAAGTTGCATACAGTAGATCATTTTTCGAAAAATGAGGTCATAAAGAAGTTTCACTTCTTACGTGTGTACACTAGTACACGCACACATTTTTTTACATTATTGTTCATTATTTTCAGGTTCGTGTTCATGGCACTGATGGAGTATTGTCTGGTTAACATCATACTCGATGACGGCGGGAGAAAACCAAAGGTAATTAGACAATGAAAAACACTAATTTCAATTACACATTGTGAATTGCATATCACAAAATTAATATGTAGAATATACGAAGTTACTCTGGTTTAGACCCACCAATTCCATTCGAATTACTTCATGAAAAGACCGTACCAATTCTTAAGAGATTGGCAAAGCGCTTGCGAGCCTTCTGGAAGTGTGAGTGTCCATGGTCAGCGATATCACATAATGATCCTTCTGTCCGTTCGCCTGCTGTAACTTAAAATAATACCTTACTTTTGAATAATTCTGAACAAAACTAATAACAACATTTTACTCACACTTAACTTTTTAAACACAGGAATGCTTCTCAAAGTGTAGCAAAGAACAATGCAAATGTCACAAAGAACTGTAGAAGGGTTGAATTTGCTCTAAAGTCATACTTCCGACTGTGGCTTTGATTGCGAACAAATTATGAAACGGGTCAAAGTCTTTATGATATGCATGAATCGAGAATACAGTACTTGAAAAATATCCGTTTTTCTTATAGTTACGAGTAGTATTAGTTACTTAAATGAATTAAGTTACACGAGACAATTATTGAACGATTGACAAATAAACAGTTGACTAGTGACATTTTGAAAAACGGGAGTTATATGTCATGCATTGACTTTGAATATTGTCTATATTAAGTTTAGAATTTATTATGACAATATATTTTGTTTTATCTTATTAGTAGCATGCGATCCTTGCCTTTGCTTCACAATTATTTCTGTAGGGTTGCCTGGAAAATATCGATTAGAAGCGATAAATCTGGTGTACTATGTAAGTTTTTTTGTGGGGCAAACACCAGATAGGGTAACATCAGATGAGCCTCCTGTCCGTGTGCGTCCTATTACATAAAATGTGGTTTTCTGTATAACTAAAATTATGTTCTAACATTATAAGTTTTTGTTTCCCGCGATTCCTCGGTTGCGACATCGGAGCTATAGATTGAGATAACAACAACCAACTTGTATATAAAAACGTCACGCTCGTTCGTGCTTCAATTAATTAATAATAGTCATTGCTCATATGCAGGGGCGGATCTACTTAAGAGCTTTTCGGGACCCGCTGATATAATGGGCTCCCAATCCCCAATGAAAGCGATATTTTTAATTTCAAAAATATCTGAAATTTAAAAAATCCAGTCACAATGTTGGAATTTCTGAGATCAACTTATGTGCGATGCGTGACTATCGAAAGCAACAAGGCCCCACATATTCATGATCCACCCATGCTCAGATGAATCCTGTCTTTGCTTAACTAAATTATCGATTCCGAGTGATGTTTTCCAGGCAAGCACTGTAAGAGATCACCATCAAAAGAGAGAGACGAATCATTAATGGCTAAACAGCCCCTTGTGGGCCTTAGCCTCCTCAAGTACACTCTATCAAGTACGCCATCGCAATCTATCCAGTGCTTCCCGCGTCCAATTGCGAACCCCTATTGTTTCGAGACCCTTAACAACCCCATCCCACCAAGGCAGCCTCGGTTTACCGAGTTATCTCTTGCCTCCCATGGCAACATTGAGGTTCTATCGTACGGCATTCACCACTTGTTGCACTTTATGAATTGGACGATGTTGGCGTCGTCAAGAATGTTATATAGTTCTTCATTGTATTCGCTACAATGAAGCTATTACTTTTAGTAAAAATTTAATTCATTTGTTTTTTTAAAAACATGTCTTTCTAATAGTTGTTATCAGAATAAATCAACATAATCTTAATAAATGACAATTCAATTCTAATAGTTATTTTTAGTAGGTTTAAAGTACTTAATAAAGAATTCTATATAATCTTGAGTCAAATATTAGGCCATTACTTATCTACTATTTACTACTTACATGCTCTATTAAGGTAAATATACTCTTTAGCTGTTAATTTGTCACTAAATACAAGAAGATTTTTATATTTAAACTAGCGGATCCGTCAGACATTGTAAATTCAAAAATTTCATCAAAATCATGGACATATTTTGGACCGTTTAGGAGTTTCATTACGGACACATGCACAGAAAATTTATATAAACACTAAAGGTGTAAAGAAAAATAACCTAGATTCCGACTGTAGTGCCATCTGTCGGGCGGATTTGTGAATCAAAACCATCCAGGGCGCCACCCAACACACAAAACAATTGTTTAAAATCTGTCCAGCCGTTTAGGAGGAGTTAAGTGACACACGTACAGTAGAATTATATATTTAAGATGGAAGCCTACCTGGCAGCCTGCGCTCCAGGGCTAAGGAGAACCGGGATACCCTTCTCTTACATATAGAAGTCCTTTTTTTATATAATTGTTCAGCTCTTATTTTCTTCTATTTTTACACTTTTCTTGTGCTTCACCACATCTGTATTAAGTAGCAAAGTAACAGAAGTTAATAGTTTTTGGGTCATTAATTAAGTCCGTTACAGATACAGAAATCTGAGGGCCAGACCTAAAAAGGTTGTAGCACCTTTGATTTAATTTAATTAAGTCCGTTAACTAAGTCTTCCAACTTTGTGCTAGAAATAATAAGAGAACGTTAAAATTGACTAAAAAATCAATATTTCAGGAACCAGCTGAAGCCGCCAAAGCGAAACTGCGTGCTATCAACATTGATCGTTTTTCCCGAGTTTTCTTCCCTCTTCTTTTCTCTGTACTAAACGCAACATACTGGATCCAATTCGCCCAATACATATGATTAATTAGATTTAAATTAACATACGAGTGGACAAATGACAGAATTAATGCAGGTGTTATTGAGTCAACTACCGTGTACCGATGTTCGGGCAATTGGATGGAAGTTATGAAATTTAGACGTTTGAAAATATCTTACTTTGGGGTCATTAGTATTGGAGACTTCGTAAGGAGAATCTCACGTAGTGTGGAGGGTTTTTTTTTGGGACTTTGTTGTTTTCATAATTGCAGCATCGGTACTCTTACCGTACAAAAATATTCTTTCTTATAAGAACTTTAGTGCTCGATTTTGATTCAACAAGTAACTATGGCTTAGTTTTATTTAAAAAATATATATATACACATTTAAAAACACACGTTCTTTATGAAATATCTTCTTCCGAAGGCTGGTGATCATTATGTCTAAATTTTGGATGCCGCAAATGGTTTGATATGGAGAAATGGTCTTGTTGAAATTTTTCTTAACCTCTGAATTGCCCACCGTAGATTGCTTTGTTTCATGAATTACTGAATGCAGAATAAAATGGTGACTATTATTTATAAGTAAGTTAGGTTGAGTGACTTAACGGTAACTACAATAAAATATGTGTTACTACGAAAATACAGAAGTGCAGTAGTGCCGATTGATAAAATTCTGATTCTCTAGATCGTGTTATTTAACTGAAAAATAGTGTAGTGTAGTTCATCTTTAAAATAAAAGAAAAAGAAGATGAAGTAGAAAATTCTACTTTGAAAATGTTATAATGAGGATTACTTTAAGGCCTTGCTTAGAAATATGTACCATATAATTTTGCCTTAGTTACATTGTTGAAGTCACAAATTGGTGAAGACTTTTTGAAATCCTAGACCGTGTAGCGTTTTTTTTAAATTCTATATGCTTAAATTGTTGCAACATCACATTATGTAAGAATTAATGAATAAATTGAAATATTAATATATCATAAATAATCTATAAATTTAATTTAATAGTATTCCAACCAATTTTTTTTAATACAGGGTGCTTCGTCCATGGACACTTACATTGACCAAAGTCTCGCGATTGCGTTCCTGGCCTTTTAGGAATTGGTTCTCTCTTTTTGTTCGGTACCTTATTTAAAGTATATTACGTTTGTCATACAAAATGACGATTATATATAGATGGTATACTACTTTTAGTATACCATGTATATAAGAGATACAATTCTATATGCCGTAAATATAAGTCTCAGTATTTAATAGAGAATGCAAGGGAATTGTTTTTAATTATAAACATCTATTTGACTTAGCCACAAACATTTTGTTAAATCTTAGTTTACGTAATATTATTATTATATTAGCTTCTAGATGCAATAATATGAAACTTGTTAAATTTTTACATTATCTTGAATAATCACAGATTATAAATACTATAGCAATGTTTCTTTTTTCTTAGTGGCCAGTAATTTTTATATAGATAATCAGACGTCACTTGTGATTTATTTAAATAGATTATAATCTAAACAGATAATTCTATTTCCTATGTAACATTTAGATATCGTTATGAAATAACCTAACGTAGATAATGTTAAAGTTATATTATAGTTTATTTTGTTTTTAATCGTTGTTTTATTTTAACCTTCTTTGCAACAAAGATTCAAAAACGGACTTTCTCAACTCGTTTATGAATGAACGTTTATTCAAAGATTGTTGAAGGCTTTTAAAATGCGATATCTATTTAATGAACCTTATACGACCATAGGATGAAAATCCGGCTTCACCGGTGCATGACAGCTTTACGCGGCTTAATAATTTTAATCTTCGCACGGGCTAAAACACAATCTGGTCTCAACAGGTGAAATCAACAAAAATGCATAACCAATAAAAAAGTGCGTGCGTACAAAGTACACATGTCAGAAGTGAAAGTTCTTTGTAAATTAATTGTCACTAAGGTAAAAGCCTCAATAGATGATCATGTATCAGTATATATGATCACTCCATATATTTGTCCATCTAAAACCATATTGTTTACACGTTGTAAACGTTCTAAACAAATAAAAAATCTACGTTTACTGCACAAGACGTTATGCGACAGAATTGCCATCTAAAGTTCTAATATGTAACTACTAAACGAGTAAGTACATCAACCAACAGCGTGTATTTTCCTTGATCTCCCTTTCTCACTCTTTCTCAATTGCTCTCTCCCTTTTCTTCGGCAAAAACGCTGCACATCTTCGTGACGTTTCATCCGTAAAAAAATTACACACATGCGCCTAAAGAAGAATTACTTCAAACATGAGAAATTAATTACGAAACATGCTAAAGAATCACATATTGAAACAATTTAATCATTATAGGCACTACAAAACGGTAGAACTTTGTCAGTTCACTCAACGGTGAATAAAAAAGAACCGCTATACAGAATGTAATACAGCAAATATTGCATATATTTCAGAAATTTTGTCCCGGCTATGGGCACAGAAGTAACGGCTTACTTGTACTACGAACTATAGTTATAGGGATTATATATCAGTATTAGCGATAGGGGAGGTTTTACCAATCGGTATCTCATAATTTACCAGACAACAAAATATACTAATTTAATCATAAAACCTCTTTTATTCCAAATTTGTTATTACAACGCTGTTTTATTAACACGATATGAATTCTTTTATATCACAATTCGTAAAAAATTTACTCAACGTAAGTTTGAATTTAAGAATAATATTGGCCTACATGCTTTTTAGGCCTGGGCCTCAGATTTGTGCATTTGTTACATGATCATTTGTCAATCTTATAGGCAAGTAAGTGTGTCTGACAAACTTCGACTTTTTCCAGGTTTCCTTTACCATTCCAACCAACGTTAAATGCGCATATAGACATGAGTCCAGTGATTCATAGCTGGGGTTCAACCCTACAACCTCAGGGATGAGAATCACACGCTGATGCCACAAGGCGAACACTGCTTAGTGTAATTATATACTATAATAGCGCGATTCTTAATGCAAGAGGATTTAAATTAACGCGGTGAAACCACCTAAGCATCTTACGGTATTTCTTTTTAAATGTCCGGAACGAATTCCATAGCCAGCCCGTGACTAATTGATTTTTACCTGTATTACTTAGTATTAATAAATCCCTAACAATTAAAAAACTCGTTATGGATAGAACAATGGTTGTAAGGCAAACTTTTTGTTATGCTTTACAGAAATAATAACTATTGTTTTCATTTGTTGAACAATCCTGTTAATGTGTACCGTTGTAAGTTTATAGTTCCACGGCTAGTATACAAAGTTCCATAATCCTTCAAGGAGGTTATAATAAAAGTTTTGTTGGGTCTAGACTAGTCTTAGGTCTAGAGATATTAGTTTCATCACGATGATTGTTGTTTTAGGTACGTCATTTGTTCAACGCGAGAAGATCAGATTTGGATCAGACATTTATGAAAATATGCTTGTTTCAGGATATTCTACTAACTAGTCATTCTGAAATATTATTAGGAAGTGACGTAGACGTACTATTTATGCCCAATTTAAGAATAAGTTTAGAAACGAAACATAGCGTTAAGTTTGACAACCTAACGTCAAAAACGTATTAGATTTTGAGAGGCGGTCACAGTTCACGCTTGTTTTCTAAGTCTTACCCTAAGCGTCAATGAGAGGCGGTGCCTGGCAACCTCTCTAAAAAAGTATATAAAATATTACTTAAAATTACTTATCAAATTGAAAACAGTCCTCGGTTTTTTTGAAGACTCAATAATAAAGAAATCCACACAGTCCAAACAAACAATGGATTATTATTGTCACATGATTTTTGCGATTGAACCTCATTTGATAACTTATCGGATAAAGGCAGCGATAGTTTTATAACAGATAATGTAACAATACGGTTTACTGGTTTTACTTTGCTTTAAGAGGAACTAATTAAAAAGAGTGCCGGAGAATTACTTTCGTCAGTTCGCTCTGTTGAACTGACAGTAAATGTAAATTAAGAATTGAGGAGACAGATGTACTGAGACTGTAATATACACCATGTGTGTTACCTAAATGAGTGAGTTAGGACATAATACAAAATCGATTTAGAAATACAAAAATGCGTCTTAATCTTCCCACAAGAATAATCATTAGTTTAATCCTAATTATATATATTGTTGATAATGCTAATTGTTTGCAATTATTTGAATTTCGCGATCCGTTAGCTTATGTGTCATACTGACATTGATTATATTTGTCAAGCGTCTTATATTATTTGTCAAGTTGTCAGTTGGTCAGCGCTCAGCACGTAATTTGAACGTGTTTGGTGTTTCCGGCGCGCACGGGCAATTTGCATGTATTCGCATTTATTCAATTACAAAATAATTGAAACAGAGTGTAGTGAATAGGGCGATGGGCGTATGTGGCTGGACATTCGAATGAGTTAGGAGAAACTATTAAACTGGTTACTAAAAGTTGTTAACTGTTTTCATAACAAAAGTTGTGTACTAGTTTTGTGACTTGTTTTCGTGATGATGAAGGAACTAAATAAAGAGGAAGGGTCAGACGATGAATCCGGACTTGGATATCAGAACACTTTGGTAAGTAATGTTATTTTCTAGACAATATCTGTTATATCAATGTCTGGAATCGCATGTTGCTCTACAATAAATACGTTATTAATTAATCTACTTTATTAATTATCTTAAGTAAAATTGTCTTGATATATTTAAAAAATATTATCTTGATACAATCATGGATTGAATCGGCGCAAAGTTCTCTAAGAATATCATTCGTGTAACATGCTATCAGTGCGCAAACGCGTCCAACCAAATTACTTGTTACAATAGATCTCCGCGATGTTATTTCTACAATATGCAATGCAAATGATTAGCTTAGTAATATTAAATGATTGATTCAACAGATATTTAAAAAAAAACAAAAAATATACTGTTTTTTCAGACCAATCTTTAATATTTCAGGTATTTCCTTAAATTGTTTTGAATTATCTTGTTCTTAAGTGAAAGTTTGTTCATGTGTTTTTAATGTTTAATTAATATAATTTCTACTGTTCAGCAGGCAATAACTCTGTAGATTTTTAAACAATTGTGTTGGCCACTTTTTATTCCAGACTTACCATAGGAAACTAATTATATACACCGTTGATCCATCCACACCTGAATCATTAATAATTATTTACTCTTTAATAATGATATAATTCAATAATATTAAATTATTGTTTATTTACTTGATATATTATATGTTACATAAGCTATCAAGAATTTAAACATACAATTATTCACAATTATGATAATGTATTGCAACATCATGACATGACTATGTCTTTTGTGGCTTTAATAACATTCTACAAATATGCTAATTTTTTTATGGTCCATTTAAGCTTTTTCCTTATAAACTGATTTAAGATACTTAGTTGTGAATTATTATCAATAAATAATAATTCAAGTAATTAAATTCATTTCAAAATGCAGTGCAGTGCAGTGCAATGCAGCTTCTGTTAGCTAATAAAGTGGTAAAAGTATTATTTAGAATTTGGTAGCTAGGCCGGGCATCAAATAAAAATTCCAATAATGTACTCTGTTTTGACATTTTTGTGTTAAGGTGATTAAAATAGTCCTCAAAGAGACTATGAACTTAGATTTAATGAGACTAAAACATGGAACACAATTCTATATATATATATTATTTTACTGAAGCTATAATGTATACTAGATATATAATAATTAAAAGTATATTGCGCTGCAGTGGTCAAACATGAATGTAATCAATTATGTCATACTCTATATAATGCTTCTTCATTAGGAAATAGTTTATATGTTAGATTGCTAAAAATGAATTCATAATAGTGGTGGTCCTTCCTTGGAAATTAGCTGTTAAGTGTTAAGAATTAAATTATAATTATTATTACTTCTACAAGAAAGTACAAACATTGAATGGTCAATGATTTCTTATATAATTTGCGCGTACGCATTAGATAGGCCGTCATTGCATTGGTCAATAAATCATATCATTAACGAGAAGAGAAAACAAATACGTAAAAATATTTGACAGGTGCCTACTTCTATTTGAATAATTTCTGGAGATCAGAGAAATCTTTATTTATTCTTGTCTTAGCAAATTCAACACAGACATAATAAAGATTCTAATCAAATCTAGCTCTTACTAGATTTTTAAAATCTTTATTAAGCACTCCACAGATTGCAATGTTATAATATATTTATCTAAGAAATTAAATATGTTTATAATGTTATCAGTTTGTTGATAAATCCTAGTTTCCTAATTAGTCATGACTTTTAGATAATATTTTATATAATGGACAATTACATGCGGAATTTATTACGTATTCCATATTAAAACAAACAATTTATAAAATCGTTAATAAGATTAATAAATAATTTAATTTAATTCACCATCTTCAATGGTTATACAGCCTCTTGTGGGCCGTAGCCTCATTGTCGATTTCGTGATAATTGCGTCGCACTTCGAACCCCTATTGTTTCGTAGTCCTTGGCAACTCCAAAGTGATATAATTGTTTAAACTTAAAAATATTAGCTCGCAAATTTTTGTTTAATTTTATATCGTACCAATAAAAAATAATTGCCCAGTTACAACATAAAGTTAATGTATGTACGAGACATAGCGGTCTATCCCGATTTCGCACGGCTATACTCTTTAGGAAAGATATTATTAAAAAAAAACATGCTTATGCCTAAAGGGCTTTTGAGTTTATTCAAGACTTTCTTTGTAATATTACTAAGTATATATCATATCAAACTCAAAATAACTTTATTCATGTAAACAAGTTCACTTATGAACGTCAAAAAAGAAGTTAAATTAATTGTTAATTCAATTCAATTTATGTATAATTAACTGTGTTAGTCTAATTAAGTAGGAGGTGTGTTCGAATCCCGGCGGTCGAACAACTAAACCACGTGCGCTTTTAACGCAATCTGAGCTTGAATCTTTATTAGGTTGTAGTACCTCTTTGGTACTAAATATAACAATATAATACTTTAAAAAAGTAACTTTACATACCTTAATGCAAAAGCGAGTCAAGGCATTTTTTGCTCACTCCTGCTTTCTTAGTTTTATAAGCGTGGCTATTACCTAAAAAGTCGGAGTTACCTACCTTAACCAGACGTAGGCAATCTATGCAGCATTATAAGCATAGCATAGCATTTTCATTACAAAGCATTCAATTGTTTTTTATCCTCTGTTTAAGGAGGGTTGATATTAATTGTGTACATTGTATTTTTATATTGCGACCATCAATTAGTCATTGAGCCGTGTAATGAGGAATCTAGTGCAATAAGTATGACTAAAACCTAAGTCCGAATTCGAAAGCAATCATTTTATAAAGAGACAAACAAAAAACGCATTGAAGATAACAATGAAACTAACGTAACTTCTTAGTTACAAGTGGTTTTTTTGCTAGATTTTATAATAACAATCGAATCTAAATATAATCAAAGTTCGTATACAATAGGTATTTTAATGTCTCATGATTAGAAGGTTAATTGGTGCTTGATGGCGGTTTCGACTATCGCAAATATTAGTTAAATTTGTTATCTGTGTATGAGTTGGTAATATCTGACTTTAATATATGGGTATGTTGAAATTTCATTGTTAGGGGCCGTTCAAGTATTACGTAAGCAGATTTACTGCAATTTATCCCCCCTCCCCTTGTCAGCAAAAGTAAGCAATGCTCCCAAAATAATCCATCATTGAGTCACTCTGCATCTTCTACCGCATTTACCATGGAGAGTGTTCAGAGGAGTTGTTCGGATTAATACCTGCAGCTGCGTTTCATCATCGGACGTTGAGGCAGAATACGAAATTCCAGCCGTATCACCTCGACGTCCGCCGTTCCACGACCGAGCGTTTTTCAAGGCAATTTTTTGGAGGAATCCTCGAAAATATATTTCGTTTTCAAGTATAGATAACGTGTGGGTAATATGTGTAAAAAAGTTAATAATTACTATTGACGTAATCACCATATAACAAAATCATGTAGTGCTTACGTAATATGTATTTCGTTACATTACGTTCTTTAACAAATCTCTAAGTTTTTTGGTAATCGGTAAGGGCCCAAGTTTTGCAGCCGAATCTCGAAACTGGAAGTTTTCGGATGTCGTATAGTTTCTTTCTCTCTCATAATTTTGATTCCATTTTGTGTGTGTGTGTTTTGAATATCACGAGATATGCAAACGGTGTCCTGCGTGATTTGTTGATTTATACCAAACCTCTTTAATAACTAATACCTTGGGCTCCCCAGTACCAGCTCCTTCCACTTGACCGTATCCAACGAAGAGCGGTTCGAATCGTCGATGACCAATCCCTCTCCGAGCGGCTTGATCCTTTGGCTTTGCGTAGAGATGTGGGGTAACTCTGCATCTTCTACCGCATTTACCATGGAGTGTTCAGAGGAGTTGTTCGGATTAATACCTGCAGCTGCGTTTCATCATCGGACGTCGAGCATACTGCATACGAAATTCCACCCGTATCACCTCGATGTCCGCCGTTCCACGACTGAGCGTTTTTCAAGGCAATTTTCCGCTATGTGAAACCAGCTGCCCACTGAAGTATTCCCGAACCAATTCGACTTAGGGTCCTTCAAGAAAAGAGCGTACAAATTCTTAAAAGGCCGGCAACGCACTCGCGAGCCCTCTGGCATTGAGGGTGTCCATGGGCGGCGGTATCACTTAACATCAGGTGAGCCTCCTGTCCGTTTGCCCCCAATTTTATAAAAAAAAAATGTATACATATATATATATATATATATATATATATATATATATATATATATATATATATATTAGACAGTGTAATCCCAATAGGTTGAATGTATAGTATATCACAATGATGGTAAAGGTTAAAATCCTTTCACAATATTTGCAAGTTTTATAACTGAAAAGTCATAAACCTATAATCTTCGCATGGATTACCATATATGGCGATAATTAGCTGCGTTATTAATTTTATAATGTTTACCTCGTTTCACTGACACTTTGCATTTGTCACAATTTAGTTTGTAGTATAAGAAATACAGACGATTAAAAAGATTACTTGGCTCCAATTATTAGTACAAAGTGTATGGGCCAAGGCTGTACAGTGTACATTTACATAATTATTATTATTATTAGCAGTTAGTTTTTGAGTGTTCAATATATAGAGAGTTTCTCTATTAGTTATAGCATACCCCTAACCCAGTACAATATCCCTAAGATTCAAAGTCGCTAAGAGTGACTCCAATACATGAAGTATTACAACGTTTACACTCGGCCCTTGCTGCTCTAGCCGCTGCCCGAAATATTTTTCTTAACACTTCTTGCTGCAGTCTCTTCGCCCGCAAGTATTCAGCTTTTGTGGAAGAGCGGCATACCTGAGTATAACTCTCGTTACACACTGTCCGATAGGGCTAAGTTTAAATGGGATATTGAGACCTTTAAACTGAACCCATTTCTTTTTTTTTATTTATTTACAAAAGCTTGCCGACCCTCGCCTACTTATACATTGGTATAAGTAAAAAAATAAACAATGTGACCAACACTTACAGGCAAACAAAACGTGAACAGGTAAAAAAAAATTCAAACCCAAAGGAAAGGATTTGAAAGTGTCAGCAGAGCAACTGTGGATATCCAGGTAGAATATGTTTACAAATAGTTTACATTAATGTAGTATAAGAGAGTTCATCACTGTAATAGGTTCATTTAAATAACCAAATAACGTTATCTATAAACGCAATGATAAATGCCACATGACTCTTATCATAGGTTTTAGTGATAGCGAAATGGATTAGATAAGCCTTTGATCTGGTATAACGAAGTGTAATCTAATGTCAAACCCGGATTTCCTTTCTTAGGGTGTTGCTAGTAGCAGTTGTAGCTGGTTATGTACAGTTTTATATACTATCTTATTTAATGGCATAAAGGAGTGATAGTCTGTTAATTAATTATCAGGTGTCGAGTTGAGATTTATGTTGTTAAGAAATAAAATAAAAATAATTTATCGTTCTTATAGAATTATCAAGCAATTATTTATTTATTTAAGTTTACCACTTCATGCCGTTGGTATCTTATCTAAAATATATGGAAAAATTAGTAAGCACAATGTTACAAAAAATACAATAAATATACTAGTAATTTAAAAAAAAACACTTACTTAACAATGCTTTTTTTGTAATTGATAAGCCCACTATCGAATTTGGAAAATTCTGCTGATTTAAAATCAGTAAAATCTTCATGGTAGATACTACAATTAGTGCAATTGACTTGTGACAAGTATTATATTATATATTATAAAAAACACTCTGGTATCCTATTATTCCTGTATTTAATTAAACATATAATGGCCATTGCATCTTTTAATTTATTATATATTTTTTTTTGTATGAGTTCCTAGGTAATAATTGTTAATTATGATTTATGTTTGAATGTGTATTCCGTTTTTTTTATTGTATAATACAATTGTTTAGATATTGTATAATGAGTAGTAGTTCGAATACTGATAAGCAAATTAATAAATAAATCTCGTCATTTATTAATGAGAAGATTATACTTATTTAATGTTAGATTTGGAAGGAATAAAATAAACATAACGATTCTAATTTAAATGTTGTATCAAAAATCTTAGTTAATAACAAATGTAAGATGTATATATAGAACCCGACAGCCGTTGTCCTGTCTTAACTATGAATATTAATTTCGAATTGGTATCAAAATATTTCAGAAACAAAGTGTTTATTATTCAAATGCTTATGATAAACAACATTTTTTATTTTTCTGGCGCGTATATAAATAGTTTTGATGGTATTCCGACACGGGAACAGGCGACATATGTGTAATACTTGATATTCATTTTTCTAACATCCTCTTTGACGATATTTGCAGCACCCATTCTGTCAATGTTATGCCAAAGGCCATAAGGTTACATGACAAAACTTTGAATTGTAAAAGCGCTATGCACTGAAAAATTTGCCATCGTAACAAAAGTATTCTTCAATTTTCTAATTTTCCGCTCAATTTTCTTATTTTTTCTTTTATAAGAACGTTCTCCTGACAATAACACACATAACTAAAAAATAATTAGCAAAATCGGCCCTGCCGTGACCAAGGGAAATAGGGATTGATTTTTTATATAAATAGATATATACATACATAAATAAAAATAAAATAAAAAAGCCTTTTAATTCTTACTTATAAAACAAGAAGTTAGATTAAGTTACTTTACTTACATACAATTATTAGTTTTGTTAGTAAATTAGTTTGCATCCTAAATTTACTTGTGTCAGTTTTTCCTTAACTTTACTATTAAACTATTATTCTTCATTCTGTTAGAACTCCTCTGTTGGTGTAGGCCTTGGAGGAGTCCAAAGATAGCCAAAATTATTAAGAAATTTTGTAAAATACAGATTAAAAAAAGTATGTATTTATTAAATGAGGATAGAAAAAAAATTGATGTCTGTATCATCCACTGTACAAACGTACAGTACAAGATACTATAGCGTACTATAACGCACCGTAGAATCTACGGTGCGTTATAGTACTTTACTTTTTATATTGGACTATGTCTCAATGAAATAGTTTACATTTAATATAAGCAACATTCTTGCTTATTGAAGTCCAATAGCAAATAAAGAACATCAATCATGGGCAGTGTTGGTCTAGTACAATCGTGGGCAAACTTTTATAATGGCAGGCCACAAAGTGTAAAAAATTCTAGAGGAAGGCCACAATTATAAAAAAAATGAATTGTTATTTAAGCTTTTACTTATAATATTATAAAAACAATACAAATAGAATCTACTTTTTATTCTTGACTGTCAAAACAGAATTATAACGGTCCACATACTATCCATGCTGATGGACCTTCGGGCCGGATTAAATACTTGCTGACCGAGCTGTACTTTTCCCATGGTCTAGTAGATTGAGGATGCCCACTTTTTGATCCCTGAGGTCAAAGCCAACCCAGGCCGTGCACCAATAGACTTTCTGTCTTTAAGCGATTTAAACACTTGAAAGGAAAACGTCGTGAGGAAACTGGCAACCCAAGCACTCGACAGCGTGTGTTAGGATGGCCTTGTATAGAGAAAATAAATGATCGCGTAACGAATACATAAATCAGATTGAAACCCTAAAAGGCTGTAGCGCCACTGTTATCATATAAAGATTATATTTGATATATAAGATGAAACTGTTTACAGATAAAAAAAATCACCATTGGAACTAGAAAGAGATTATTTTAATATTTGTTGAAAACAGTGTTGGGAGAGATCTTAATCCTAAATTTATTATCTCATGTGTAGATCAGTAGCCGTTTACGCACTCAGGTCTTATCACGTAGTGACGTGATTACGTATCGTACAACTAACTCAGGTGGTCGAGATAGTTGGATAAAATTTTCTATTATTTTGTTTTATAATATTTTTAAGAAGATCTAACGGGCAGGATCCGTCTTGTGTTACATCGTATACAATACCAACAAGATATTGAACTGAGATACGAAAAAAAAATGAAAACCATAAGCCGTGTTTAATGACGTGTTTGCACCGGTGTTTTCCAACCATTTTTATACCATGCCCCACCAGAGCCCACCAAAAATTCTTATAACCGCCTTATACATAATTTATAACAACAATAATTGTTTACTTAAGAAATTTTAATGATAGATTTTACGAAGAATCACCAGTAAATTATAACGAAACAATAAATAGTACATTTTCAAAACATAATGAAAACCTGGAATTCAAATTTCAAATAATTTTAGTAAATATCTTTCTACATTTATTTCGTGAGATCCTTGCGCTTTTGTATTGGGTTCCAATTTGGTTAGCATCAGTCTCAAGTATCCACGTTGTACCATATGGGGCCGTTCAAGTATTACGTAAGCACTATAGGGATGATTACGTCAATAGTAATTCTTTCCTTTTTTTTACACATATTACTAAAAATTAATACGTTCATGTAGTATTATTTTTGAGAGCTTTGCTTATTTTTGCTGACAATAGGAGGGGATAATCCAGCTGATTTCGATTGCCTCCCCTTAACAATCAATTTGCCTATGTGGGGCTTATGCCCACTTTGGGAAAAACTGTTGTAAGCAAAACTTTAGGACTGCTGATAAATCTGGGTAAAATATTTCCTACTGAGACAGCATTAAGTGTGACTTCCGTATATCAAGAACGTAGTGAATTTTGACATACGGGAGTCTTAAAGTCTCGACACTGAATCACCATGTAACAAACATATATTGTGTTATATTGTGATTCCTATAATCTATATAATCCTATGAATTAAGAATGCTTTTCGCATGTAATAAGTATAGTTCAGGTAGAGCAGCTGTCCTGGCACAAGGACGATGAATAGGAGAGTCAGTAAAGACACATAAGTCACACATAATACCAATTTCAGTAAGTAGTCAAGTTTTGGAGGCCTATTTAGTGTATGTGTATCTTATATTAAGAGTGCTCCCATATCACTAAACATCAGGTGAGCCTCCTGCCCCAATTATTACATAAAAAAAAGTTAAGAAGTTGCACTCACTTTTCACGTATGTGTTGTAAGAATGATAAGATTATACGTCACCTTGAATTACGTGTTAACCCTGGGTTAGGTTTACGAGATCAATTTCTTTTATGTTATAGTGCAAGTTTAAAATCGGAGGTATTTTAATTACTAGGATATGTGTAAATTTAAAAGGCTAAAATAGTTTATTGGTTTATATTTAAAAAAATGGCATAAGAACGCGACATGTGATAGAACAGTTTAATATTTTATATACATATGAAGTGTGAGAAAATTTCACACTAGACGAACTATTTTGCATCGGGGCTCGTAATACGTAATATATCTTGATTTTATATACCTTAGACCACTTCTTTTGCTTGCAGATGAGCCAGAAAGTTTTTTTTTAAATTTACTTTACACAATTATACAATCTAAATCATAAATAATTTGAAACACACTGTGGTTTGTAACATAAAAATAGTAGTCTTGATATTTTTCAACTTGATTTTATGTTGGTTAACATTAAACTGTTTAATAGCTCACCGAGCAGTCCATGTATTAGCCGCTAAACTGAATCTATAATATGCATAATTACATTAATTTTATTCATTTGAAAGTATAAAAATATATGATAACAGGTCTTTGTTTGTTATCTATTTTTGAAATGGTAAATACAACATATAAATGTCATAATGTATTTAACTAGTGAATCCGACAGACGTTGTCCTGTCCATACTTACATACAGAAAAAATCTTGTAATGGAAATTATTCTCGACTCCACTTGAACACACGAAACATTTCATCAGAATCCGTCCAGACCTTTAGGAGTTTAATTACGAACACATGCACAGAAGATTTATATGTTAGCTGGCATCTGCCGGGCTGCATTGAATCTAAACCATCCAGGGCGCTACTCAAACGCATACAAAAAAAGTGATTAACATCAGTCCAGCCGTTTAAGAGTTCAGTGACACACACTTACAGTACAATTATATATAATGATATGAAACTGACGTGATAATGATTGCAGTATGCATTATTTAATCATTTTTTTTTCTTTATTAACTGTATCATAAGATATTATAACTGCACACAATAAGCTAAATTGTATTTTCTAGTGGTCTCCGTCTTTGAATTGACCAAGCTCGCGTTACGTTAACAGTGAATTCAATTCGTTTTTTTTCTTTATAGACCTATAGACAATTAACACTGGGTAGACAGTTGGTGTTGTCTATGAAATGATACATTGCCATAGATACAGTGCCTCGGGATTGAAGCCGGCGCCTCCAACGGCGTATGCGGTGGACCCCCGTGGTTTTAGCAGGTTTTGCTCACCCGGCTCCATTGATACCGTTGACTTGCTATACCCAAAGGTATCGATATTCTGAGGTGTGGTGGGATAATAGCTGAGTTTAAAAGAAGAGTTCGTGGGTTAGAATCTATATACAGCTGGTTTTGTAGTGTGGTGATTCTAAAGAAATATCGCTAACGTTAGTCTTGACAATATTTAATTCGTACTCCTTCATCTAACTTAAAAAAAAAATTATACTAAAGATATAACCATATATGGAATACATCATACGTTGAAAATGGTCAAATATTTACGAAAAAGTAAAATTATTGGGATATTTTCAATATCTACAGTATTTATCCAATATCCAAAATACGTTTTTTATAACTCCGTCCATCGGTCTCCATTAAACCTGCCTCTTATTTTATAATTAGTTAAAAGCAATATATAATAAATATGCATATATATGAGTAAAAGTAAAGTTATAGAAACTTGAAGTAATTTTAATTGTTTATTTATTTATTAGTAATCTCACAGCTAACATACATATTATAAAATTAAACACTTAGACAATATACAAAGCCAAAACAGATTACATAGATAAACAATGTATATATGAAACAGCAAACATAAGTAAGTACATTAATAAACAAAAATATAAAAAAATCATAAAAGAAGATTTGCCCAAATGACAGTACAAATTATATTTTGTATTATAATGGAAGGAACGAATCTGTGCTCAGTATAATGTCAATAGCAAATTGTCGTACATAATCTTTAAACAGACAAAGGAACCACGGAAGATTACCCGTAAACGGCCGTTTCCTTTAACCAGTAATTTATAGGAACCAGGGGATAATACACTGTGCGAACCTTTGGCTATATCGGTTTTATGTTACGTACAAAATAAAAATATTCATTTATATAATCGATGCATATAGTATGTTTGTTTGATCATGCTAATTTCAAGAACTACTATTATAAATCAATACTATGACCAAATTTACAGCAGTGAATATCGTAATTTGAATTTTGTTTTTATTATATTTTTCGTCTAAAATTAAATATATTATTTTGTAATGACAATATATATCTTCGCCTCAGATTATTGTATTTGTTTTCTCTAATAGACAAGTAGATAATCGGCTTTCTATGCCTGTAAACATACGCGGTTTCCTCACGATGTTTTCCTTTCACCGTACGAGCATAAACAGAAAGTACGTTGGTGCACTGCCGGGGTCGCCTATGACCTCATGGTTGAGAGTCACATCCTCAAGTTTCAAGGCCAACAATGCTCGGAACATCGAGTTTATTATTTGCTTCTAAGACAGTATACATATATGTTTATTAATTTAAATTCCTACGGTGAAACTCAAACTAACTTTATTCATATAGGTAAACAAGTACAGCTATGAACGTCAGAAAAGAAGTTAAATTAATTGTAAATTTACATTTACTACCAGTTCAGAAGTCAAGGGCGCAGAGCGGAAGTCAAGTAGGGCGACAAGAAGAACTGGCAAGAAACTCCGCCACTCTTAATCTTTAACTTTTATCGGCAGGGGCATGCGGCCCTTAACTTTGAAGACAGGTGGTGAGTCCTGTTAAGATTGCTCCAGTGATTGTTTTTAAAAAGAGAAAAATTAGTTCAAGAACTGAACTTTAATTAGCAATAAGGGTTCACAAAATAATCGAAAATGACCAATTAAAACACTATGTTGGCTCATAGTGTGTTCGCGACGGAGGATGATACCGAACTACTGCAGTGTTTTTAGTAATAGTGTCAGCCATTTACAAGGGTGTTGTACACGTACATTATAGAGATATGTTATCCTCAACCGCAAATAACAATCATTTTTAATTTGAAATAAGATTATTATTATATAATTATATGAATTATTTAATAGTTCCAAGTAATTGTTATTTTTCTGTAAGTAGTTTTGATCAAGTATCAAGTGTTGTCCTTTGAAAAACGGAAATTTTATTTGTCTGTGTTGTCCAGAATATAGACAAACAGAGTAAAAAGGTAGAAAGGAAGGTGGGTGGAGATTTGGAGATAAATGCTCTTGATAGGAAGAGATGGAGCCAGTTGGAGGAGGACTGTACTCTATAAAAGGTCCTTGAAAAGTTTATGTATAAATTTTAAGTGTGTGTATCTTTTTTAAAGATACATAAATGTTTTAAGGAATAAATGAGGAGGAAGAGCGTTAAGAGGAGTTTTTCGAACGAATACCTGCAGCTGAGTTTCATCATCGGTCGTGAAGGCAGAATACAAAATAGTCTTTCCAAAACTGAGCGTTTCTTGAGGCAATTTTTGCCGTGCACCACGACAATGTAACCAGCTGCCCACTGAAGTATGTCCGAACCAATTCGACTTAGAGTCCTTCAAGAGTAGAGCGTATCATTCCTAAAAAGGCCAGCAACGCATTTGCGAGCCTCCTTGCAATGTGAGTGTCCACGGGCGGCGGGCGATATCACTTAACATCAGGTGAGTCTTCTGCCCGCTTGCTCCCAAAATGTCTGACACCTCGAAGTATGACTTCCGATTGTCAATTAGTACGTTTTCGAATCTTAAGCATAGTAAATAGTTTTAAATATGCTCACGGAGCACTGATAATTTTTTCCATACAAAACTATTTTATACTAAACCTCCTTATAAATTTATATGAAAGAATTTATCACGTAACAATATTCAGTACATGGCGAATTAAGGATACTAACGCGCGGAATTTGTACTTGTATTTTCGCATGTTGTATTAAATGACACTTAAGGAGAAGCAAAGTGGTCATTTGTCTGGAGTCTCGGTTGTAGAAGTGGGGAAGGATTATGTGTCCATTGTTAGGTACGTCACTTTTTTTTAATGTCTCGACTAAGCAATTTTTTTTTTGTATGAGGTGAAAATGCGCTTGCGCAGGCCCGCGCCAAGGATATCGAGCTTGACGCGGGGACTGTGGGGCTGGGTCTACACTCAAAGTCCTCTGCTATTCAGAGGGGTAGCGAGACCCGACCCACTAAAAACACCTCAGCCCTTCACACGCCCTTAAGATGGGCCCTCGGGGTTCGCCAGGCATTCTACCCAAGGGTCTCGACTAAGCCATGGAACATTACGATCTAGCCTAACTTAAGATTAATCAGTATAATAATCTTACTAAAAAGGATATTTAACACAAGAAAGTGTCCAATAAAACTTCTTACAGTCTCTAATAAATGGAAGACACTTCTCTCTTTTCACTTACCACTGTTTAGCACTTACCACTGTTTAGCACTTAAGACTAACTTGCATTAACACTAACATTGTCTTTAATTAGTTTTGTTCTTTTCAGTCTTCAGATACGTCATGTAGTTTGAAATTTAAGTATTGGCACATTTTAAACTCGTTTATTATTATTAAATATTAAGAAAAATGTACCATATATGTATATATTTTTTTGGAAATATGACTAGGAGCAATGCACATAAACATACATTGTTTTAGATTTTAATAAGCTTTGCATCCATACCAAGAGCAGTGTTCGCCTAGTGACTTCAGCGTGTGACTATTATCCCTAAAGTTTGTAGATTAGATCCCCGGCTGTGTACCAATATAACCGTGAAGGAAAATATCCCGTGGAAACCGGATTGACCCAAAAAGTTGATGGCGTGTATGGCACAGGAGGGGCTGATCACTGACAAATGTTCATGTAACAGATACAGAAATTTGACCCAGTTCTAAAATGTCATAAATACACAGATATATGTTCTTAATAAGGATTTTTTTAATCAACACGGAAGAACTATTCACAAGGTTGTCAGTTGGAGGGCATTATTAAACCACATTGCAGTTGCGATCAGCGCTACGGATATTGGAAGATTTGTAGAATTTGGAAACAATTTTCAAGTCGGTATTGGAGGTTACTGACCACCTATGTATTTCGCAACCAATATGACTTATGAAATTATAAAATAGCGTTTAAATTCTTGAAAGCCCGGCAACGTACTTCTAAGCCTTTTGGCATTAAAAATAAAATAAAATTGTGTTTATTTATTGTAAACAATACATTATAATGTGTAAGATTTGGGAACGCTTTTAAGTAAAAACTACTTGTCATTCCCAGCTCTTCCATCACCAACTTTATTAATTTCATGACAATTTTATTATAATTGGATTTTTTCCTATTTTAAAACTGTTTACAACATCTCCCATTTTTTTTAAACAGAAGGATTAGGTGACGCGTAACACGCCTGAGTGTGTGATGGCCTCAAGAGCATCTTCAACTCTTCGTAAGGTCTATTCATAAGCAGGTATATGAAAGGTATTGTAAAAATGCGCACTATCAGATGTCAAAAATCATTCGAAATTGATGATACCTCTAGATGAGATTCTGTTTAGTCTCTGTTATAAGAAGAATATACTGGCGCTGGTCAGTATTTACCGAGTTATTACCGAAACAGTAATGGTTGTTAATAAAGTATGTTCTTAGTACCTAAGGCAATAATTGTGTGGTGATCGTATGGAGAGGGGTTTGAATAGACTAAGAGAAGTAAAACGTGTCGTTGACAACAATGGATATGTGTCGCCCCAGCTCACGGCCATCCAACTTCCGCACGATTTGCGATCTTACATCCATACAATGAGACGGCTATTCCATGCGTACTACGTTTACACACTTTATATCGAGAATAATTATTTTATTTTTAATATAAATAATGGATAAAAGGGCTGGCTTCAATAAGGCTGTCTGGTCGCCTTTGGTGCCTTTGGGCGAGAGATCACATCCACATCTCTGGGCAGGTACTCTCAAATACTACTATCTCAGTGTACTATGGAGTGATCTGAAGACCTCGTTTCATCCCGTACTCAAACTTTAATCCTCATCACCTTGATGGCAAATTAGTGAACCGTGGAACCAACTCCCAGTGGGGGGTCATCCCTGGGAGATGACCTGTAATTGTTTTAAAAAACCAAACCACCCAAAAAAATGGGTGTTCATGGGCTGCGATGGCCCCTTTTTGGGCGTTTGCCCCCTATCCTATAAAAAATACGTTCACTAGAAATTAAAGGATTTTAATAAAAAAATTTAAACTATAAACTATATAACTTCTGTTACCGTATACAATCAAGAATTTCACCAGAAGAGTGCAACATATAATATACTATTATCAACTTCATTGTATAATGAAAAATACTTGTTAGAAATGTTACTTTAAATAAGATATAATATTACTATACTATACTATAATACGAGCTAACAGTAGAAAATAATGGAAGCATATGAAATGGGCCTGTATGTCATAGGACATATAAATTACTTATTATATATATTATACTGGGTGTCAGCAATAAAGGCTCAATAATAATAAAAATACAACTATACATACCCAATGCGATATTTGTGTGACTTCATTATCGTAACATAGGACATTTAACGCCTTCACGAATTCGCTCAGAGAATATATGACAATATCGGTCGTTATGAGACAGTATTAAGCACTCGCAACGCCTTCAGCCTGGTGCCACAAATTCGTTTTGCCCCTAGGGACTGCAAATGACCTTCGTATGAATCAAAATATTTCATCTTTATCGCTCACTTCCTGCTACTATAATACTACCTAATGATTAATTTTCGCCAAAAATCACGTGAATAATTATTTAGTGATGTGAATTATCGATATTATTATCGACACTCGAGGACGCTCTAAATTGTAACGTAAACTGTGGTAATGTGCTCCAATGATCACCGGTAAGATTGAAAGGTGTTTATACACTATCCCCTTATAAAATTACTGAACTATCTAACTGAACCATAATGTAAACTAAAAACTGTGTTTACACTATGATGAACAAATAGGGTTTAAAACGTTTTCGTTAATATTATGTTAATACATATATTTAGCAAGCAGACTATATTGCATTAAGGAGGGTTTCGTGTGTAATTGTGTTTTTCAAATAAAATGCTTTGCTTGCTTTTAATTGACTAGAATGTAACGATAATTTTAAGAAAGGATATCCTTTAACATTGTATGAGTAGGTAATACCTATATGACGTCAAAGTTACGTACTGTTTTTCTTTGCTCAGCATATCGTGAGCTCGCGTCTTAAGTTTCAGAATTTCAGTGCGCGGGAGTAAAGTAGGACTATTATATCAGTTCACCTGAACCTGCGGTCTTAGACGATAGGATATGGGAAATAGAGGGGGAAAACGAAATTGTAAAATGAATTAAAAACAAGTGTCGGTGAAGTGTAATTTGAAAATCGAATTTTGCATTAGGTTCGAAAATAGAATCCGGATTTTTTTCTCGTTCGATTAAAAATTATTGCGAACATTTGAATTAAGTACAATATTTTTGAAATAGGAATTCATTGAGTATTAAAATTAGTTAAAAATAATACAATACAAATAACTAACAAACACCTAACTAACACCTAACCTAAAATAACTAACTAACAATACAAATAATTAATAATTTCCCTTAAGCATTTCAAACGATACATCCGAATTCGTTGGAACAAATTAAAGTGAACGTTAATTATATGAAAACCGACAAAATATGGTGAAATGGAGGAAACAACAAAAACTCGTGTCTGGGGACACATCCGAGGAGGAGATCGGTCACCATTATTTAAGCACTTTGGTAAGTGAAATATTAGACACTAGAGGTTAATAAAAAAAAAACAATTTCAACGGCTATAGACTAATAATTATGTAAATGGAAGCCTTGAATTGATAGTTTATTGTAATTAAGAATTTCCTTATAAAATACTTTGATAGTGTAATATCGAAGATAATATAATAGTCGAAGATAAAATTCTTGAAGTGGGAAACGAAAGGGAGGCCGGCAGATGGGAAGATGGGAGGGTTGAAGAGGCTGTTGCCAAAGTACAAGCTATAAATAAATAACCGTTTGCTATTAAGTATATGCTGATATTTACTTTATATTTAGCATGTAAGCTAAACGGCATAAATATGTATTATTATTTATATTTATTTATTTACACTTCTTTACCTTATACAACAGCATACATTTACAAAAAAACAGGTTACGTAAAATATTTGGCAACGGGCGGTATTTTTGATAACAAGCGATTTCTTCCAGGCAACCCTAGTATGGAAGAATTAAAAAGAAACCTACCGAAGGTAAAACTACAAGAATATAAAATAATTTTATTAAAAGTTATAGCAGTTACCAGTAACACTCCCAGTAGCAAAGATTAGCCATAAGTCTGATGGGACTGGAATCCTTAATAGACATTCAATATCTTAATCTAAATTTTGATTTAATAGACTACTCTGAGTACGAAGACAAGTTACTTATAGCAAATTTTATATTACGCTTTGTAAAATGCTATCAACGATGTATCAATGCTATCAATGTAAATATTTGCGAAATCAATCTAATCACGTCATCAAACTCATACAAACTTTACACCATTCTACTAAAAGCGCTGCTTTACATCACAATGTTAATTTAATTTGACGGAAAGGGACGAAAGAGTACGACAAAAGAACAAGTAGAGTTATTTGTTTAATGAAGCGAGCAGTAGAGCTCACGAATGGCATGGGCGTCGTTGCCAAGCCCTGCATACACTTGTGAGATTAAGGAAGACTAAGTAAAAGCCTAGCTCGAATTGTAACGCGTGGATGAGTCCGAAAGGAGTCTAACCTCATTTCAGGAAGCGAGTTGACCGGCGATGTTATTAAGTGGTATGGAATCCAGGATGAACTTGATATACGGTTTCTTACGCTTGGTTTCGAAAGAATGACTAAACTTGCGAATTTATCTTGAATATGTTCCTAACAGATTTCAAAAGTGTATTTTAACTGCGAAGCATGTATGTTGTTTTTATCGTCCGTTCTATTCAAATTATTAAAGCAAAATCAAAAACACTCAATTACTTTAAGTTGTTCTCCCTGTTGACTCTACCCTTCCCAACAATAAGTAAAAAGAAAACGTGTCAAAATTTTAAACCTCAACCGTCGCGGCATCTTGGACTTTCATCGATGGCTACGTCAGAATACGTGATGAACTATTTAACTTTAATGCAATTAACAAACCTCAAATCGGTAATTATTGTTACTTATCGTGTCGAGTTGAGCATGTGATCGAGTGCTAAATTAATTTTCACACTGTTTATCACTGTTCAAACAAAGCGAATTTTGTATGCCTTTTTATGAGGTGGAAATATTTTAGATTTATAAATGGTATCTTTGGAATTTTATACGTATACACGGCGAAGCATTGTTTGAAGACAGACTGCTGACAGAACTGTCGTGGGATTTGAGGTCTTATATTATATATATTGACGTGTCAATATATATATATATATAAGACCTGAAACTCGACAGTAAACATCTTTATATTTGACTTAAGAGTTAGGAGTAGTTCGGTCAGCCACGCCGGTTCTCTTTAAGAAGAGAACCGGAACAGAAGGCTGTTGAGGATTATTGTGAAAATAATCAATGGATCAATGTGACAGGACACATATACACATATAGAAAATAAATATTTATGCCTTCCTAACCTATTTTGAGGTTTCTATAGAAAGGTGTATCTAAGGGTACCACTTGTGGCGTAGAAACGTTGCTTTGTTCTAGTGTTGTCCCTATAAAATGTATTAAGATTCTGAAACTTAGAATTCAAAATCAGTATTGTTTATCAACAGTTCCAGTAACCTCAGTTGTTTATTTCTCAATTGTATTATTGTAAACAAAATATTCACGTGATTTAATTAAGGAAATATTGATATAGATAATGTTATCAACACGAGTTGAACTCGTTTAATGATATTTGGTATACCCTTTTAGGGTTAATATTTATTGTACTTACTGTCGTCGTATCATACGATATTAATTAATTTATATGTATGGAATATGAAGATCCTATGGACGAATGTATGGCATGGATTTGCTGAAAATCTTAATTATGCGACATACTTGATGCTGCAGCTATGCTTGACGATGTTTTGTAGGTTCTTCTCCTGTTGCACTCTTTATCTGTGAAGTTCGTGTAAGGTGCCGCACAACTTGCTTCACTCTCTCATGTCTTCGGCAAGCCTCTCCGCCCGGGTGATGGTAAGACCTGTAAGGACCTTTACTTTATCAGTCCATCGAGTGGGGGAGCGGCCGGAGATCTGGTGCTCTCCACTCTATTGAGTTTTTCTAAACTTTCTGGATCCGTGAATTTTCCATGTCCAAAACTTAGGTTGCGTTGGTAACAAAGTGGTGAAAGACTATTTTTTACCTGTCACGGTTTATTTCCTTAGCTCTACGGGGAATTCTCCAAATTCGCCTCCACTAGCACATTTCCAGAGCATCTATTTTTCTCCTTTCCGATTCAGCGCTATAATTTTGTAAGAAGGACAAGATGCAAGCTGTGGTTGGAAGTTAAAACTAAATAGTTTATATACGATTACTATTTTTTTTTCTTATATCGTGACATAAAAACATTATGCAATCACAATCGTTTGCGCAATTTTAAAGTGTCCTTGGAGTTAGAATAAAACCTGATTGTAATTTGATGATTGGGTATTTTTTTGCGTCTAGGTTGAGGTTTAAAATAGTTTGTGGAAGTTTTCTGATATTTATAAAACAAATTACTGTAAGTAACGATCGTTATAAATGTTGGTATATTTTATTGGTAGGTAACAAGTATGGCTTTACACTTAAAAAATAAATACGTAATTCGTCGGTACGTCACCTTTATATTGAACTCATAAGCAGGTTAGGCAGACATGACCCTTTGTCACACGAGTGAATCATACGGAAGCATGTGTTAAAATTGTTGGTGTTGGAGTTAAAAGTCCACTTTAATCGTAATAAATGAATACGGACAATTGTACGGTGTTACGAAAATTTAAGAAGTTGTTCACTGAGGCTCAATTCATTTTTTAAATTCATATATCATTATTACTATAAGATAACATACTTGTTATGTTTATATGTTGTAAAGCTTAAAACTCCATGTCAGCTGCTCCGATTTGAGTAATACATTTTTAGTTATTCCGTATTTTTTTGGAGAAAAATATGAAAAGCAAAATTCAAAATTTTAGATTTAAAAACTGTTGGTATGTAATTACTTAAAAGTTAGGCTAAGTAAAATCATTTTAAATTATTACTTATATATTAAATTCTCCTGTCACACTATATGTATAAATGTTTGTTCCCATACTCCTCGGAAACGGCTCGATCGATTCTTATGAAATTTTTAATGCATATTCAGTAGGTCTGAGAATCGGCTACTATCTATATTTCAAATCCCTAAGTGATAAGCCGTTTCCACCCCAAAAAGTTTTTTTTATATTTTTTGGATAATTATTTTTGTATTATTTATGATACAACGTACAAAAATACATACAACCCTTAATATACACCTCTCTTTTATTAATCCCTATTTTTTATTATATTAGGTAGGTTATTTTAATTGAACTAAAAAAATGTTTCCTACAAATAATATACATAGCAAAACGACGTTTGCGGGGTCAGCTAGTATTATATCAAATTAAACTTACTATAAGGTAATACAGTCTTCCGGGCTCGTATAAGCCTTACTCACATATAAAATAATATATATAGCGTATAATATAATATAATAATATATATATCATATAGCGAGGATGTTTTAATGTAGAAAATATTAGAAATTCGCTTATACCAATCTGTGTATCTATCAGATAACTGAAATCCCTTAGTAATGCTTAATTAGCAGGTTACATTAACCTCGACTTCTACATCGCGTGATCTGTCAAGTTCACTTGTCCTGTGACATTGGTAGTTTCCTCACGGATGAACCTTGCTAATTTTCCCGATTATACTACAGAATCCTGAAGATAAGTTTTTTTGTTGGGAGCCTGTGATAAAATATTCCTAGAAAGATTTATTGGAGCCGTGCTTAGTTCGATAAGCATTAATTCCTTTCCTGTGAATTTGTTTCATCCAAGCTTCGAACGCAGGACTTCGCCACAGAATCGCAAGCTTTACCATTACGCTAATTTCTAAAAATACCTATAATAATTATTTTTCAAACGTGTATCAAATTAATCATTGAAAAATAAAAATGAATAAATCGGTGGCTACTACCCTTTTAAGGTCTGGACCTCAGATTTCCCTATCTGTTTCATGAACATTTGTCAATCATCAGCCTCCTGTGGCTGACACACGCCGTCGACTTTTTGTGTCGTTTTCCTTCTTGTTTGTGGGAATGTTAAATGTGACATAGAAAGAAAGTCCATTGGTGCACAGTAGGGGATCGAACCTACGACTTCAAGGATGAGTCGCACGTTGAACCCACAAGAACTATTGAACTATTGAAACGTATATCTATTGATAATATTAGTCATGACTGAACCTGGACCGGGGTTCGATTCCTTGCCAGAAATAATATCGGGTTAAATGACACATAAGGTTGTTTATAGATATATCTAAGAAAAGCAAGTGTTCATGCCTAATTAAAAGATTATGGAAGACAACACCGTAGCGTTTTAAATGAAAAATATCATTGAAGTATGAAAAAGGTCATAAAATAGAATTGCTTTTTAAAGTGCCGATAAGGCTTAACATCAACAGCCTTGTAATGCATAACATTAATCTAAGGTAATTCACTCGAGTAATTCCACTTCACGTTAATTATCAAGAGTATAATTAGAAATATAAATTGTTTGTTTAAGTAAGGGAACTGTCAAAACTCGGTAGATTTGTGACGTTGGTATTTAATGTGAATGTACGAGTCAAGGCTGTACGTTTTTCTTACACAGGCTTTCTTAGTTTTATATGCGAGGCGAGTACCTAAACCGTCGAGCTTCCTTACATAGCAATTAACTAAATGCTATGATTTACTGATGTACGTAACTCCTATGAATTACGCCCCGTAGCCAGACGTTGTCACTCTCTTTGACTGTTACGTTGCCTTCATTCGTTACATAGCAATTAACATTTAATTTTTTCGCTTATAGTCTATTTTTGTACGCGACCGGTTAATATAGAGTAAAACTAAAATCTCTATTAATTTAAGTACGGGTCATTGTACAGGGAATATTGCTCCAAAAATGTACCTCTTATTGAAGAAAAGGAATTCAGTGGATACAATTCAGTCTTATCAAATAGTTGTGCACGTCTAATGATCTTCGGTTTTATGAATCTACGGGCTTATTAATAATAATGGTTACTAAACATTTGGTACATATATATTTAATTTCACCAAAGTCTAGTCAGAAGCTAAAATAAGTCTCTAACCTATGCTTTCATAAATCAGTCTTAATTTGGCAATTAATTGTGAGTGCATTGCTTTTAGATAATAAAATGACTCTGAGTTTGGTTTGAAATTTAACTAGTAATTTAGTTTTAACCAGTGTTTGTTAGCCTTGCTAAAATTCTTATGGACCCCATGAAACATACATAATGTTTAATATCTAAAATTGCTAAGAGAAAACATTACGAAGTTCGTTAGCTAAACTGATAGGTTTTAGGAAGAAATTACTTGAAAATTGTTAACGAAACACAGTAAGTAGATTTTGAAACATATAATGAAAAACTGAAACTACAAATAATTATTAAAAAATAAAAATTAAAGGCGAATTTCAAATTGCCCACTCTAGAAGCTAGATGCTTCGTTGCTGACCATGACGGTCAGATATGAGCTGCTGATTAAAGAGCGAGATCACTTATTCCACGTCATTAAATTTGCATCGACATCCCTACTCATCAGCAATGAAGCAACAGCAATGAAGACGGTTTGTGCAAGAGTCGTTTTAAGATTATAATTGGTTGCTATGGCAACGCTAGTGTTGCTAATACTGTAGGTTAGTTCTTGAAGTAAGTATTGTTTACCTCATAATACATTATATCCTGCTCTCCCACGCTTGGTAATTGTATAATAGTTTCATCTGATATTTCAACTTAAGTTACCGGACACCTACTTGTATGCAGAATTTAATGCGGATACTGTAGGTAGGGTTTCGTTTTCTTGATAGTTAGGTTATATAACATATACTATGAGAACTGGAATAACAGGAAGCCCTCTGATAGAATTTTTCGGTAGCGCCTTCTAATATGAAACTAGAACGAGCTATGTAATTCTAGTTGGGAAGCAGATACTTTTTCGTACTTTGTAAAGGCAACATTCTGTAAAATTAAAATAATATTTTTTTCATATCATAAAGTTCGTGTCCTAGATTTTGACTATTGCGGGGTACTCCATTGTGAGGATGATGCATGGATCCGCATTCTCATGTATATCCTTTCTATAATATATTTTGATCTGATTGTTCTCATTGTAACATATATGATGTTTGAGAACAAAAATAAAATAAAAACAAAGGACAAGTGATTACTGATTTGATTTAATGATGTATCTGTATTTCTACTAGTTGGAATAACACGCCGAAACACATTAAAAAAGACATCTTAAATAATAAATAAAACATTAAAAATAAGTAAATATATAGTTATCAAAAAATACTTTTTTTATTACTACAACGAAGAACACAGCGAGTTACTAAAAATTAAGTTCACTTTTTTTACATATATTTGTCTTTACTAAGACATAGAAAATTACCTAGTTAAGTCTAACCTAATTTACTTGTTAGATTTAAACCATTAGAAAGTGTCCAATAACATTTCTTCCATTTATTAACACTCTTTTCACTTACCACTGTTTAGCACTTAAGACTGACGTGCACTTACACTAATTCACTTGTTCAACTGGCTTAGTCCTTATCAGTCGTCGCACTAGGCCTGTGGTGTCAAGGAGTTGAATAGCCTCGACATTCACGTGATGGTGGAGCCTATATTCGTGGCCCCAGCAGTCTTTTTATTATTGTAGCAGTCCGCTAGTCCGCTGCATTAAGGTCCCTATGGAGGTCCTGATTGCGAATGTACCACGGAGCAGTTATGTTCATGATAAGTTAACATTATTAAGTACCTGACTATCACTATACCTATTTTTGTACTGAAATATACTTTAACAAGTATAAACAATGATTTTTCTTTACGTCTATTCGTAAAACAACCAATTAACATTGCCACCTCGTTAGGTGTAATTACGTTGTCATTATAAACACATATTTTATTCTTTGAGATAACTATGTCATTAACTATATGGTTATTGCTGTTATGAATATTTTAACTTGGATTTTCATATGGTAATATGTCTAGTAAGATTTTACATTTTATCTGCCTCCTTAGGTTTTCCAGGCGAAGTTCCTGGGTTGGACTCGGCTTAACAATGTTTCAGGTCAAATGCAGAAGGACACAGGAATCTGTTATTTTCTCGGTAATACTAGAATCTTCTACACACTTTACCGAGTTTGTAATCAATTGATATATTAATATGGATGGGATAATAAGTAAAAACCTTTATATTGCTAGTAAAAACTTTACGAACCAATTCGACTTAGGGTCCCTAAAAAGAGCGTACCAATTCTTAAAAGGCCGGTAACGCACTCGCGCCAACATAATACCCTCTGGCATTCAGTGTCCTTGGGCGGTATAACTTTTCAAACTAAATTTGTAGTTGGAAGTGTAAATTTTAGGTTTAGTGTAATTGTCATGTAATATACATGACAAAAAAGAGTGTAACATATACTGTATAAAATGTATAATTTATAATGTGGTTTACATTAATAAATAAATAAATTAGTGAACTTTAATTATTTACTATGACTAGCCAATATAAAGCAAAAATGGTTGTTTGTTCCGCCCCACCGGTTGGATGATATACCTTAGATAACCTTGTAATGGAGTATAAATCGATAAAAACTTATCTTAATACCCCATAAAGAAACGATTTGAATCACAAAGAGCGTCCCCGTAACTTGCATAACAATAAATAAGTCGTGATATACAGATGATCGACACATTGTATCATTATTAACATACGCAACTGTATATTATTTTGTTTGTTTAAGTTGTTATTATAAATCAAGGTATGACAACGACCTGTAAGAGCCGGCGTCTATAATAGACTAAAGAAAGATCGTATTTGTGACTCAATATACGTTATCAGCCTGGACTAAACATCGGAAAAGTCGCAAGTCAAAAGCAGTAAGACACAGTCCCCGTATGGGAACAATTTATGCAGTATAAGTTATCTTATTTATTTATTTACCCTTCTAAGCGCACTAGAAAACAATAAACATCTTTTATTATTTATTTGTGAGTAATCTTACAGCTATACACATTATAAAAGAAAACACTTGGACAAATATTCAAAGCCAAAACAGATTACATTGATAAACAACGTATACGAAACAGAAAATATAAGTCAATTGAGTACATTAATAGATTAAAAAAATAAAACTGAATATTTAAAAAACTTTAACTTAATATTAAAAAAAATAAAACCATATTATAATAATACACTAACTATCGTGATCATATTTTACTATGTACCTGCATATATGTAAGATAACAGCTGTATCATAATATTTATTGCTTGTATATGACAGCCGACGTTGATTGGATATAATCGATAAGAAATAAATGTAGGCTTTATTCGAGTACTACATAATCAGAATTAGGTACATTAAGTCCTTGTCATCTTTAACATACACGACCTCTGACGGAGTGAACGGCCTCCTCTAAATTCATCAACTCGTCTCCCATCCTAGCCAATACAGAGCATAATCGATATACAATCAAATACGTTTACGAAAACACCGTTTAGTACATACGGGTTATGTTGACCAAAATCAAAGGTCCCAGCAGGTAAAAGTATTAGGTACTTAATATTAACGTCATCGGCTATTATCGCTATCAGTTTACGACTAAATATGAGTTTCCCTTCTATATCGTTATAATAGATTTTGACTGTATTATAACACATTGATGACCGTAGTGCCGACGTCCAAATATCAACATAATATTATTGAATGTCTAAATACTAAAAGGGCACATGTCACATTTTAACCCAATTTTTTTTATGCTTTAATCACTAGTCAACACATATCTACACCGTTTTCTGTCGAAACAGCACTTGTCCGCCCTTTACACGAACAGTAAACGACTTGTCTATTTTAACTAAATACTAAAACGGCACTTGTATAGCATTTATAATTGGCCTGTAGAATAATAAGAATAAAACTAGAATAAGAAGAATTATACTAGAATAAAACTAATAGGTGATAACTATAGATGGTTAACGAATACATTATAACTTTTTTGATTGTGTTTGATTTTATTTAAATATTACTTAGATTGATTACTATTTAAGTGGTAAAAGAGCACATGTCCATGGTAATACATACCTAATTACTAAAAGGTAACTTGTCCATGACATTTTTATGGCTGTTTTTAAGCATTCAAAGAAAATTTGCAACTTTTTCATATGGATTATGTTGTCATGTACATTCTCAATAGCATACATAAAAACCAAGTTTGTATCTTCATTCTTTCAAAAACTATACAGTCATTTCTATCTCCTGTAAATTTTCATTCAGAAATAAATAGGGGACAAGTGCCCTTTTAGTATTTAGACATTCAATTTACATATGGACTTCGTCCTTGTCGAGCGAAGTGGGGTGCAAACTAGTATATCATTTATTATTCACTAGCTGCGTAGCCTTTCATATAAGGAACCTTTGTGTCAACCTTACCTTGCTTATCACAACTGAATTGTGCAAGATTTATGAATACAATGCGCCATAAGGTAAAATTTACGATCGAAATTGAATACTAAACGCCTGTCAAGCCTAGTGCATGTATGTACTATACGTAAGTGTGCAAAATACTAAAGTTTTATATAAGTACATACAAAGTGTATGAAAAGGATTCAGGATTTTGTCCGTTAGTACTATATTACAAGCTTTCAAAGAGTAACTGTGCATATAGGAGAGGCGACCGTGTAATAGATTACCTATATCGCATCTGAACAACTGTCTACGTGCAAACACGATAGAAAGATGGAAGCACAGATATAGTATCGGCAAAATAGCTGCAATAACTAAGTTATGTTCCGAATGTTGTTTCGGCCTTTTCAATAATTAAACAAATAAATTCAACGGGATGGATTACACAGATGTTTACAGGTCACGGTGGATATTTACAGGTACAGAGTTCAAAGATCTGACAGTTCTTGTAGCAATACAAATGAAGTGTTGACATGTCGTGATCGATAGTTCAATGTATGGATAGGTATAACACTGAACACGATATGGAAATGAGGTTTTTATATAGGATAGAGATGAAAATGTTTCTATTACAGACGAACTTAAAATAGATAGTGTTTAACAGTAGGTTAGTGTTCATCTTCATCTTTCTGAAATTAGCTGTAAATATTATACGCAAAGTTGTTAAAAGAAATAGGTTGTGCTTAATCATCCTGGTTACCAAACATCCAACCAATATCCTTATATATATATCTTATATATCCTTTGGGATTTACACTTAATAAAAGCATAAACCTAAATTTAACATAAGCATAAATATATATATATGGATTGAATTTATTTTAAAGACAATATATGTAATCTGTAATATAATTCAAAAATTCTGATTAAAATACAGACGAGAAGAAATGACTTGAGCAACACTTACATAAACGCGTTTGAATCACGGCTATTCAGGTGAAGGCTATTATCGGTATTTGCAAGTGAATTATAATATTTGTAGTGTAATCTTCACCAAATATTGTACTAAACCACCTGAATTAGCGCTGGTCACGCGGTAGCGTTATCGTTAGCCGAGATTATCTGGGTTAATATTTAATATTTGAAGGGATTTATTTGTAATAAATTTTACGACCAATAAAAACCTCTTTACACTAAACTATTAAGCCAGTATAGTTAAATCATGTATTCCAATTAGACCACTTACAATGACACTTTTGAACGTTAAATAAAATATAAAGATGATTCTACTTGCCCCTTCCAGAAGGCAGTTTCGTGTGAAGAAGAATGGAAAAGAAACTCCACACTCACTCTTTTAAAATAGGATTAAAATATTTGCATACATCAGTTAAATAATTATATGTGGAGACAATGTACTCCTAGAATAAAACTACTATATTGAATTGTTAGTATACATGTTCCTCATATATTTACAAATATCGACACCGTAGTAGTACAATACAATAAAGAGTAATAAAAAAAACAAAAAAAACAGTGTGTGAGATAAATATAAAATAATTAGTTTGTATAAAAATACGGAAAATTTGATTTTGTCAAGGTGATTGTCCTGTGGAGCCGGACCAGCATGTTTCCAAGCATTCTTATCTTCGATATCATCTTCTATATATTGAAAATTCTCATGTCACAATGTTCGTTACCATACTCCTACGAAACGGCTCAACCGATTCTTATGAAATTTTTTATGCATATTCAATAAGTCTGGGAATCGACTACTATCTATATTCCAACCCCCTAAGTGATAAGTGGTGTCCACCACAAATTTTATATTTTTTTAGAAAAAAAAAATATTTTTATTTTTTTTATGATACAACATACAACGCTTAATTGTCACCCCTCTATGATCAAGCCCTATTTTTATTATAGCAGATAGTTATTTTTATTGAACTAAAAAAATGTTTCCTATAAATAATATGGCAAAACGGCGTTTGCCGGGTCGGCTAGTAATCCTCTAAAAGAAGAAAAAAATTAAAGTAGTCTACGAGCCAAGGCTCGTTGTTCATTTAGTCTTCCTTGGAGCGATATTCTGAATAGTCGTAGATACGCTCCAAGAGTATAGCCAGACGTGGGCATCCTCCTCAACTGTTACATTGTATTGATTCGTTACATAGCAATTAACATTTCATTATTTATATATATACTTATATTCGACTTATGTTGTACGCGACTGGTTAATATAGCGTAAACATAAAATCCTCTTTTGTTTAAAGCACCGATGACCAAGGAACCGTAAATAGTCTTAAGATAAACTTTAATTCGAGTTAAGCTTTGTTAAGCTGTTCATTTCGTTGGTGAGAAATGCTATCAGTAATTTTATAAGCCATACTTTACAGATGACAATTTTATATCGTATGTGAAGATTTGAAATAGGCCTCCAAACTACATTCAGCTCTGGTTCCGACAACCCAGGTCAATCCACCAGCTGCGATCTCGTCAACTTCTTCACGGTCACTATGTTTATTGGTGATTCGTATAGTAGTTCATTAAGCTTAGACAATTTCTCCTATCCTGTGATTGTATGAGTTTTCAACATTTTTATATGTTTTGAGGGTATCGTATCACCTCGACCTCCGTGGTTTTGCAACTGAGCATTTCTTAAGGCACTTTGTGGAACCAGCCGCCCGCTGCATGTATTTCTGAACCAATTCGACGATTCGATTGAAGAAAAGAGCGTAATAATTCTGGTTTTACTATGTATTTATTTATATTATAGAATAAAACTTTAAAATAATAATTTGTTACATTAGAAAAGCGCTGTGGTTTATATAAATGTTACCACAGCAGTCATGTTTAGGAAACCGAAAAATAAATATAAAAATTACTTTTTATGTTTGTTTACGTAAGGCTATCTAATAACTGATTGGGTAGTCCATTTAGTATCCACGCTAGCAACTATCTCAACGTTTTCTTGCTTTATACGTAGAGCAAACACTCTAGATGTACAGAGCCAAACTTGTCTTACTGCTGGGGTCTGAACGTCATGTTCAACTCTTTTTTTATGTCATCTCGAAAAGAGGCCGACAAGAATTTTATTTCAATATAAAACAATATATTGCACATATATATATAATTCAAATAGCCTTGCACTTAGCTTGATAAAAGATCTAAATTGCAATAGCCTAGAGTATGTTGTGAAATTTATTTCGCAGTTACTTGCAAATATTAAAGATAAGTGGATAAAACACGAACTTCAAAATAACCTGAAAATATTACATTACAATGTAAACAATCTAACTGTATATCAAACTGGATACCTAGATTGTCCTTATACAAGAGTATCTTCTTCCTATCTCAAAAACGATTTCAAATTTTTGGGAGCCCACAGCACCGTGAATATTCTTGAAATCCCACCCCATAACTCTTCCTTTCATGGCGAATCTTTTAAGGTCCTCTGCAATGAGGCTATGGCATTCACTTCCTGTCTCTATTCGCTTAGCTCCTTCTCTATCTTCCTTTAAATCTCTACTGTACAAACCTGCCCACATCGTATGCCTAACTGATGTGAAACTGACCTTAAACTATCGTGATTCATGTGCACTTTTTCTTTTTAATGTGTCCTTTTCTTTAATATTGTCCTGGTCAGTTTTAATTGTTTTGTTCGTTTTGTCCATATGTCTTATTTATTTTTAAGTTCCTTATCTAATGTTATTTCACATTGGTTGCCTGGAAGAGATCGCCCGAAAGCGATAGGCGACAGTTGCTCTCCTTTTGATTTATTTCAAATGTATTAGCCTAGTGGCTTCAGCGTGCGACTCTCATCCCTGGGATCGTAGGTTGCTGTGCCCCAGATCCATCCATGCATGCCATTTAACACTCGCTCGTACGGTAAAGGAAAACATCCCTTAGACTCAAAAAAGTCGACGGTCACCTACGTGCCTTAAAAAATGATCACGGAAGAGATACAAAAATCTGAGACCCAGACATATATATGACTAGCTGCCCCCGCGAACTTCGTTTCTCCTTAATGTGGTTTTAGTTAGCCTTAATACCGTGATACGAAATAATAATTTCACTGTATTATCGTCACTATAGTTTGAATTTGATTTATTTCAAATGTATATTTCTGTATGCAAGGATGTGTTAATAAATTAATTAAAGACATAGTTTTGATTAATTATTCTAATCAACAATCTAAAATCTGAATGTCTTGTTTATGAATTGTGAAACTGTGTAAAATAATCTACTTTATAATCATTATTATTAAATTGTAATTTAGTTACTAAGGACAAATCTGAATAAGATTGGTGTTCTGCAACTGTCTCATTTCAATTTTTTTTTAGTAGTAGCTGTGCCTGACATGTTTTTCTTATTCATAGAATTAAGTGGTATCACTACTTGCATGCCTATTTATATTTGGCTGATTGTGCGGATATTTGTAGTTGATCGATCTAACCCCTGTACCACTATCTTGGCAAATAAATGTTTTATTTATTTGTTGATAGTTGTAAAAGTTTACACGATATTAGTCTTGAGAATTGCTTAAGAGAACTGCTGGTGCTCGAACTGAGCTGCTCTTTCTAATATGGTTTTAATTAAATAAACGGCCTCTAAGATTTAAACAAGGTTAAACTAGTCGAGGTTCGTAATTTGCGGAACTGAAGTTCAACGACCTTAGCTTATGTAATGTTTTGATTATATTTGTATTCTTAATGCTAATTAATTTCTTCTTTTGATAACAAAGATGAAAAAAAAACTTTTTTTTATTGGTAGTCATTAATTAGTGATTTATGTTTGTCTAGTAGTATGCACTTTGGCATTGAGAGTGTATATGGCCGGCTGTATCACTTTATATCTGGTAAGCCCTGGTAAGCACGTTTGCCCCCTGTTGTATAAAAAAATTACAGTTGACCAAAATTTATCGTAATTAATCCAATCAATTATAATTATGATCGCGTATTTGCAACAACTTCGAATATTGATTTAGTTGAATATTTATGCGATAAATTTAAGGAAAAACTACTTTCAATCTTAATGAATATATTTTTTAATAATCCTAACCTTTATCATGAAATTAACACAATTTATTTATATATTAATATACTTTCAATCAAAAGTCCTTCAAAAGAGGCAGCAAGGTGCCTTCATAACGCGTGCCCGCCTTCCCGTGCCCACCTGGATGCCAAAGGTCGCCAGCGCCATCTATTACTCAGAAAGCGAAACTTGTGTGAAATTGCTGATATCTCTATTTTTCTACTTCTATAGCAGTGTTAGCCTAGTGGCTACAGCGTGCGACTCTCATCCCTGGGATCGTAGGTTGCTGTGCCCCAGACGTGCATCCATCACATGACATTTAACACTCGCTGGTACGGTAAAGGAAAACATGCAAACATTAGACTCAAAAAAGTCGACGGTCACCTACTTGCATTAGAAATGATCACGGAAGAGATACAAAAATCTGAGGCAAAAATGATCCTTAATGTGGTTTTAGTTCGTTTCTCCTTAATACCTTGACACAAAAGAATAATTTCACTGTATTATCGTCACTATAATTTTAATTTTATTTACACTTCGGTCTAAGTAACACGTGGTTGGCTATGCTAACACCAAAAATTCAAAAAGTAGAAATAATTGAATTTCACGGTATTTCGTTTACTACAAAATGAATTTAACTTTAGCCTCAATAACACGTGATAATCATGATATTGAATTGTAGCTTATATGACACGTTTGTCGGTTTACCATAGCAGTGCCATCTATTGATTACTTACTCAATCCAGTCGAAAAGTATCGACATCTGTTAGAATCTTTTGGAGTTAAGAGATAATTGTGACTGTCAATTAATTAGAGACAAATAATTTGCAATAAAATAAAATTGCGACTATGATTAAAGATCTAAGCTATCCTATCTCTTAAGTTGGACCAGACTGCTCACAGTGTGCCATTTGAAATCGGTTTAGGAGTCCATCGCGGACAAACATCTTGACAGGAGATTTATATATATATATATATATATATATTAAGATGATAAATATGTTTAAAAATTGTCGGTTTTCTTTAGACAAAATGTAAAAATACGATTATAGGTATAAAGTTCTCTTATACACAAAAAAAAGTGTCTACTTTGACTATGTATAAGTCTAATTACTAAACACAGATTTTATGCAGACTCCATTCATATTTACGTTTTAAATACGTCAGCCTATTGAGCCATTGTCATACGCATTGTGAGTACAATATTAATCAGCTGATTCACAATGTATCAGTGAAAACGAATTGGCACAATGCGCAACTTTGAATTGAATAACTAACCATAGTATATCTTGGGAGTGTTGTGAATATGTGTACAATTAAAATATTTGTAAAGATTTTTTTTTAACTTATGTACTTTTAATGACGTTGTGGTTTATGACATTTTCTTGCCCGTTTTTCTCAGAACTAGGCCTGGTAGTTGTGCGAACGGCTGGTGTAGTCTTGCTATTTTGAAAACGTTTTTCACATTCATAAGTATGCGCGTCTCAACTGAATAAACTTATTTCGATTGATTGATACCATATTTGTCGTAGAATAGAAGATATTTAAGCAATTTTAAGAATACAAGTTCGAAGTAAGGACCTTACTCTTACACTGTACCTTTTTTTAAGGTCCTTATAGGTAGGTCCTACATAGTATCTGCCTATCAGGCAGATCTCTGGCATCAAAATTCCCTTTCCCAATAAGATGCTTTATTTGCTTAAAAGGCTTTATTTGCTAACAAAAACAGAAAACACTCGGCGTGGTAAGGTCGCAATTGCTAGCAGTTTCGCGAGCGCGTACAAATTTAATCAGGGAAGACCTATTTACGCCTTGCTCGCCCTGAATATTATTGAATGTGACTGATATGTTTAGTTGCACACTATTAAAAATAGCATTTTAATTTGGATACTTTTACATTTTAATACGTTTCTATTAAAATCAATCAGGTATCTGTGTGCCCTCTTTTGGTGGAGCCCTCCTCCAAATCCCACTATTCCTGTCTGCACTGTGCTGCTCCTGAAACCTGTTGTTTGTTTACTTTGGTCGTGCCACCTTCTAAGTTGTTTTACGCACAACGGACCAGTTATGAGTCTAAGTGCGGAAACTGAGTCCACCAAACTATATAACCTTCTAAGTTGTCTGCCTCTTATTGGTTTGCTGGACCTTGCGCAGCAGTTTTGCACTATTTTGCTCTCTCTATTCTTCTTATTTATACTTTGTTTTAGGTTTTATGCTTGTGATAAATTTCTATTGTATTCACACATGTTTCGCTTCCTGAGTTATAGATGGCGCTAGCCTTGACTTCCACATAAGTACGGATGATGAAGGCCTCGTTTGAAGGACAGAGATACTTGAAATTTAGGTACAAAGATTTATTATTCTCGTTAAAACATACATGTTACATAAGAAAAAATATATATGTCACACCTTCGTACGCTGTTACTTTACAGGTGTATTCGAAACTGGTCCACTGCTACTATTAACCTTTAGTAAGCCTCTCACTGAAATTGATTATATTTTTGCGACCGTGTTTGGTACTGTTTTTAGTTAGATGTAATTATATGATTACTGTTATGCCGGTTCATTCATGGATGTTCATTACTTTTGTGTCAATGTATAGCTAGTAGAAGAAAGAGTAAAATGAGAATTTTAATTCATTTAATTTTAATTTTATTTATTTATTTACACTTCGTTACACTACAAAATAAAAATAAAAATTAACATAATTAAATCAAAAGAAGGGCAACTGGCGGCCTTATCGCTTACGAGCGATGTCTTCCAGGCTGTGAGTAAAGAAAAAAAAAGATGTATTAAATAAGATAGGCAAGTAGTGCAAAATACATGTAATACACTGTGTATTTAAACAAAAACTAAACAGGAATAAAATATTAAAGATACATTAAAGAGTAAAATGACACATAAATCACGATAATTTAAGATAAGATTTAATGGGTAGATTCTTATTATTATACATCAGAGACCTTAGTTTACGCGGCTAATATAACATTCAAACAATGAACCGCGGAAATTAGTTTAGTTCATAATACATCGCTATTTATAGTGCATCCCACGTTACTATGATTTTAATTGTCAGTGTCTTGTGAGCTATTTTTATATTATGACGTAGGTCCTTATCAGATTCGTGAATGATGGGCTGCAAAATTCAAACGTTGGTAGTATAACAATACACTTGCAATAATAATATCGTTTTTAGCATTTTTGCTACTGGGACTACTAAATAACCTTGCTATTTATTAAAAGTTATGGAACGAAGTCTAATTGAAGAAGAGAAAAAAAACTAGCTTAATGTTTGGAATCATGTGAAGACTTTTGAGATGGAATAAAAGGGATAACGTCACAGAATTGGAAAATTGTCGCGTGAAATAGCTGCAAGGAGAAGAATTCGAAGGAGGCCTTTTCACTCTATCTTACATGCAACAGTAACTTAGTGTAGTGTAGTACTGGAATAAAAGCCGTTTTTATTTTCAATTGACACCTTAATGATCAGATATCAAGACGGAATCCTGCTTAAATATGAGGTATACTTTCATAGCTTCGGGCTATCGAGTATTAGGTGAAGCACATCTAAGTCCTTTTTAATTGGAAATTTATGAATCGTTATGGTATGAATATTTTTGACATTCACAGACACTCCTCTGATAATATTTATTTGTGGCAAGTTTTTATAAGCCATATCTGACACATGTTGCCGGCCACACAAAATTGTCCATCACCCAAAAATCACTAACCTAATCCGAATCAATTACCTCAGGCTCAACGCTAATTTATTGTTAGTATCCCAATCTTTTTGGAGTTTACGTAGAAGGTTAATTGATGTTTTCTTTTACCAGGAAATATTAGTTTTCCTCATACGATCATTTTTCATTTTAATTACAGTAACTAAATGCCACGTCACCATGATTGTGATAAATTATCTATAAAGAAAAATACTGATAACAATTGTTTATTTGGTATTTTCCTATAAATCTAATATGTCACAATGTTTACTAAGTCAAGGTTGTTGAGTTTAGAGGCTGAGATGCTAATCAACGGATATATGTTACAAAATATATATTAGCTAGCTGATACTGCGCTAGCTACTGCTCAGCGATATTTATAGAAATTTCAGTATGAAGCTATCGTAAATAGATGTCTTATTGATAACATTAAAACTAATTTTTTTTTCATGTCTTACGAACTTTTTTGTTCATAGTTGGAGATGTTATATGTTGCAGACCTTAATACTTTAATAAATTACGGTTCTATGTGTTGCAACTTTGTTATTTTTTACATAGAAACATTTGGTACATATTTAATTTTTTTACCGACTATTCTCGCTTGAAAACGAAATGCATTTTCGAGGATTCCTACAAAAAATTAATAAGTTTATGTACTATTATTTTTGAGAGCTTTGCTTACTGTTTGCTGACAAGAGCAAGAGGGGGATAAATTACAGGAAATATGCTTACGTAATACTTGAACAGTCCCATACATACCTCAAAAACAAGAATAATAATACAACGAAATAATATAGAAGTAATTTAACACATAACACACAAATATATAATTTATTGTCAGTCATTAAGCCATTTTTTTTTCCTCTTTTTAACTTGTGTAACATTTGTGATATTATATTTTCTTGTATAATTATACTTCACTATGTTTTAGAACTTATAAAGAAATTTATATAAATAAAAAGTACGCGAAACACCAAAAGGCTAATGAAAAATGATTATAGTGGGATAACGTTTTTGTATTGTTATTGTGCATTTTTTGCTGGACTACCCCATATTTTAATAAGGTAGGATTAACGGGCCTGTTTTTTGTAGATTTATTGAAATGCTGCGGGATATAATACAAATTAAGAAATACATACATACAACAAATACTCGATATTCTTTAAGTTTAAAGTAGACCTGACAATTTGAATGAGTTTTTTATAATAGGCGGCAAACGAGCCTACGGGACACCCATAAAGGGCACTCAGCGTAGCCCATGGCCGTTGCCGGCCTATGAGGGAGGAGTACGCTCTAACTTTATATAATATCATATATGGTCATTTTGGTATATATATATTTGGTCATATCTTTAGGGAAGATTCCTACCAGAAGTCGATTCCACAGCTCGCTAGTTAAATCAGTTAATGTGTGTTGAGTCTTATGACACACCTATGTCGATGTCCACTACGTTTTTGACATACGGTAGTCATACTTAGTGCTAAGCCTTAAAGGCTTTTCACTGCCTATGCGTAAGAATTGTTTAACTATCTTCAAATACCTTTGCTGAGTCGCGCCATTCATTGAAGACTGGCAGTCTTCAAAGTAGACCTGACAATTTGAATGAGTTTTTTATAATAGGCGGCAAACGAGCCTACGGGACACCCATAAAGGGCACTCAGCGTAGCCCATGGCCGTTGCCGGCCTATGAGGGAGGAGTACGCTCTAACTTTATATAATATCATATATGGTCATTTTGGTATATATATATTTGGTCATATCTTTAGGGAAGATTCCTACCAGAAGTCGATTCCACAGCTCGCTAGTTAAATCAGTTAATGTGTGTTGAGTCTTATGACACACCTATGTCGATGTCCACTACGTTTTTGACATACGGTAGTCATACTTAGTGCTAAGCCTTAAAGGCTTTTCACTGCCTATGCGTAAGAATTGTTTAACTATCTTCAAATACCTTTGCTGAGTCGCGCCATTCATTGAAGACTGGCAGTCTTCAATGAATGGCAACATGGCAATGGATGTTTTCATCCTGTCTTCGCCTATCATGGGCCATTTTGTGCGTTCACTTCTCGGTTCAAATGAACTGGTGTATGACATAGACTTCTTCATGAGTTTTTATGTTTAGCTTTCAATAATATACTAACACTCGCCTGTTAGTTTATACTAACATAATGATGGATTATTTTATCTGCACAAATAAATAATAATAATACTAAATGATTAATAATAATACTAAATGATTAATAATAATACTAAATGATTAATAATAATAATAATGATAAATAATACTAATGATGAATGATTTTCCTCTCTCATTTTGGGCCTATACGGGAGTATTAATCGCGTTAAATTTAAACACTGAACCCTTAATACAGGGTTTAAGATAACCTTTACTTATTTGAACGTGTCTTGCAGATGTATGGTCGCTATCAACGCGACCTAAGTGAAGCGGCAAGAGAAGAAGCAAGACGACTCAGAAGATTACGAAAGAAACGAAGAAAAGATGACAAAATGCGACAAAAGGAGTTGGAGGCGACGGGGAAACTTAGACCCAGAGGGAAGGTGGTTAATGTTATAAGTGAGTATAGGGTTATAAAGACTGCTTTGATGAAATAATTTACGAAATTTATCATTTTCATCAAAATATAGCTATATTAGGTGAACAATACAATGTTATTAAATATGTGGGCGCCCGCCAAGTCGAGCAAAAAAGCGGCACGGAATTTTCAGTTACGAAGTTGACATGGTCACTATAAGATGTTGTTAGGTTAGCTAGTTACGTACTAGCTCAAGACAGATAGTATCTTAAGTAGAATTTAATGAATTACACGACTTGGTAATACATGGATTTCACAACTACTTACAGTATAAAGATTGCGTTGAAAAACTTAGTCTTTTTACACGATATGCTTTTGATAGCATCTAGATTGTCTTGGAAAGAATTATGTTTCAAGCTGGAAGCCGTTTAAACGTTGTATACCGATTATAAAACGTCTTTTTTATATTTTTTATATACATGTGTCTTTACTACGACATCATGGAACGTTACGATCTAGCCTAACTTAAGACTAGTAAGTAATTTAAGTCTAACCTAATTTACTAAAAAGGATTGTTATCATAAGTAAGTGTCCAATAACGCTATTTATAGTCTCTATTAAAGGGGAGACACACTGTTCTTGGGTTCGATATATTTTTCATTCACTGTTTAGCACTTAATATTAAAGTACACTAACGTATAACGACTAAATTAAGCGATTAATGTGACCACTACAGTCGCGTTCTTGAAAAAATATATGTAGGAGAAATATCGTCACACCATCAACACCGTCATCGTCATTAGCGGTTTCAGTCAGACATATGGTGGTGCACAAGAGACACGAATTACAATCGTACAATATTTATTTTAGATTGAAACCTTCTTTAAATTATAACGAGCAACGAGTTCAGGGCACCGATCTCAATTTTAATCACAATCTACTAGATCCAATACGGTTAACTTTTCAACACCACAATGCTCCACCGATACTTAATCAGAACTATCTGCGTTTCCTCTGAACGCACACGTCCAATGTCAAAATGGCGCACTTGCTCTGATTGGTCGTAACAATATTCGTACTTATATTCGTTAAGTAATGATTACAAACTACGAAATAAATAAATTTTAACAAAGGAATGGAATTAAAATAAATTATTATTCTTAAAAGTAATAGAGAGCTCAATAATCATGGCAACAATTAAAATGAACGGTCAAGTGATTCAATCATAACATGCCCTGACACTCCGAGAATTCCCAGACATAAATTTAGTTAAAATATTTATTTTATTCAGGACAACGCATGTGTTGACGAGACATACAAATAATTTCACTATAGTATTAAACAAGCAATCTTTCTTGATATTTAAATTACTTTTATTTATTTATAGTAAACACTTAGACAGTATACAAAGGCAAAATAGATTACATTGATAAACAAAATATAAGAAACACAAAACATACGCCCATTAAGTAGGTACATTAATAAATAAAAAAGAAAACGACAACTTAATATATATAAAAAAAACTAAATTGTTATTACTGCTAAATAAAGTCAATGTCTTCTCGCTTCTTAAACTGTTTCCTCAAACCCTCTCTGTGAAATGTCAAGTCAAAAGTATAGTAAGCTGAAACCCGAAACATTGACGAATTACATAGATAATTTGTGTTCGTACGAGGCACATGAAACAATTGTGAATATTCAGGATGGATTCTTAGAGAAATTAACGATAGCTGACTTTAGATGAATGTCTACTTAACACTTTGAAGATGTATTCATGTTTGTCATTATATTGAATGATGTAAAGGTTGTTGGCAGGTTATTTATGGAGGCATTCGTTCGCAAAGCTGGGAGAGGACTGGTTCTTTTTAGCGGCCTTGGGTATCATCATGGGTTGTTTGAACTTCGCAATTGACCAGGGCATTGCCGTTTGTAATAATGGTATGTATTATTTACTTGCATACATTGGTATGTCTGGGACTCAATATAAAAACAGATCTAATATGAGATCTTTAGGGAGGCTTAAACATCATTGGCGCTACAACCTTTTTATGTCAGGGCCTCTGGGGTTTCTGTGTCTGTTTCATGATCATTTGTCAATCTAATCGGCAAGTAGGTGATCCGCCTCATGAGACTGACATATGCTGTCAACTTTTTCTGTCTATGGCAAGCCGGTTTCCTCACGATGTTTTCTTTCACCGTTCGAGCACATATAAAAAAGTCTATTGGTGCACAGCCAGGGATCGTGGTTGAGATGAAAGTAGCACACCACTAGACCAACACTGCTCCCAAATAATTAGAGATATAGTAGAACTCATGTTTCACGCCTTAATCCGTCAAAATACCCCATAACATATCTTGAATAAGAGTTTCGTGATGATGGCATATATTCTTGTTGGCAACATGTAGAACTGCTGTCATTATATTATATATTCCGTTTGTCAATAGTGGATTAAGAATATATATCAAAACTATATTTATTGATTTAGCGTACATAAAGGAAATTAAGGTAAGAAGACTTGCAGTATTTACAGAATAATATTAATGTTAGGTAATGTTGTGTAGTTTAGTAGTTGCGTCCTGCAGCACATTATCTCTCTCTGTCTTTTATCGCCAGCTCATGTCTGAGCGTCGTGGTCAGCAAGGAAGCGTCCAGAGCAGGCTATCTATTTCCACCGGTTTCTTTCCACCCCCATCTCTTATGAGAGTGTAGAGTTTTGAGGACGAGTCATTCACTTGATCGGTCCATCTGATTTTGTTGATCCACGTAATCTTTTGCCTTCTGTGTTCTTCAAGTTCCCATCCTTCTGGGCGTTGTATAGCCGAAGATACAATTCGCTGTCGGTAGACAGCTGGAGCACATAATAGAAATCGTGAATTTGTTTATTTAGACATTAATAATAGTTGTAAAATACAAATTAGGCCACAAGCAGTTACAGTTAAATTTATATAAATATTATTAAAAACAATATATAATGTTACAGCTCGTACATGGATGTACAACGATGTAGCGACCTCAATAGCCGGAAAATACTTCGCCTGGGTATCACTTCCGGTTTGTTTGATACTCTTTGCAGCTGGTTTCGTGCACATAGTCGCAGCCCAGAGTATAGGTAATGTATTTGATTGTTACATTTTTGTGAAGGAATGTATATCGTAAGGTAATCGAATTCAGCGTATTGAAATGCGGATATGAAAAAGAACGAACATTATTTATTTATTGTTTATTCTTTAATGTATTAAAGTTCACCACATTATATATAATGCTATATCTATACATATTTATCGTATATGTTATTTTGCATATAGATACAGGACCTTAGAGTTATGTATTTATCACTTGTCATAAATTAAAATTAATGAGGGTAGAACGGATTAGTAGAACTGACAGGGAATTACTTCTCTATCACTTTTGAATTACAAACTGTTTGTAAGGAGGTGCATCCATCCGCGCACGTCACATCTTGACGAAATTATATATATTATATATAAATTATATATATTATATATATATTATATATAACAACGAGTTCAATAAGATGAAATCCGCTCACGAGATTTCGTAATATTACCTTAATTATAAATATGTCGTACGTACCTTCAGGATCTGGTATTCCTGAAATGAAGACAATACTCCGAGGAGTGCATTTGAAGGAGTATCTCACATTCAGAGCGCTGATCTCCAAGTGTGTCGGTCTAACTGCCACTCTGGGCAGTGGATTGCCTTTGGGAAAAGAGGTAACGAAAGCTCAGAAATATCTAATAAGGTTTTGTAATTTATATAACTATTTAAGAGGGAAGTTTATAAATTAATATGAACATTTCCTTACCTATGAATTCATATAATATATTATGCAATCAGTGATGCAGATATAAATATAATCTTGGGGTCATTCACCTTTCAGAGGTCCTAACCTGCTCAGTTGTGCATTAGCGATATTATAATATGTTTTGTATATTTTCTAGTTCATTGAAAATATATTTTTACGAATCTATAAATTTCTTATATAAAACTTGTATATTAAATTCTTTGTATAGATTCTGTAGTATATTAATATTATGTACATTAATAGGTATTTGACAAAAATACTTATAAAGTGTTAATACTTAATAATTTATGACCAAGAGTCTGTTACGCGAATAAAAATTATTATTTAAGTTTAACAAAACATATTATATGCTTTTTTTATTATTCAAGATGATTACTGTAACTATAATGACGTAACAGAGTTGTTAACAGAAAAAAAGTAATTTAGAACTGCTGCGACCTCACGACTCCCTTAGCGCACAGCCTATATATCATTATAATAAAAAAAAGTTTAGACAAGTGTATCTTTTAAAGAAAACACTTTTTCAAAGTATTGAAGTTGTATATTATTATAAACTTATAATTATTTCGGAGTAGAAAACAGATAATATAACATTCTCTCTGTGATACTTTTTGACATTCAACACTTTTTGTCTTTAGTCGCCGTGACCACGCACGCTGTAAAGCACGCGAAACGTCGGAAAAAAATTATATAAAATAATTATAAGCTTATAATAATACATAACTTCAATCCGTTGAAAACGTGTTTTCTTTAAGTGTGTAAAAGTTATTTTAATAAAAGACAATACAAAGTGTATCTTTGTTTTGTAATTATTTTCTAAATTCCAGGGTCCTTCTGTCCACATAGCTTCAATGGTGGCATCCCTTCTATCTAAAATGGTGACAAAAATCCAGGGAGTTTATGAGAACGAATCGCGTACAACTGATATGCTAGCAGCCGCCTGTGCTGTCGGTGTAGCTTCGTGCTTCGCTGCGCCTGTTGGAGGTAATCACGAAAGAACACATTCATTTATTATCAGAAAACAGAGAAACAACGCCCAGTCTCATTCTGTACGACTTGATCTCTGGTGGTTGTGTAGAGATGTCGAGACTCTCTGCATCTTCTACCGCATTTACCGTGGAGAGTGTTCATCTGAAGGCACGCAAGTGCATTGCCGGCCTTTTAGAATTATTACGCTCGTTTCTTGGAGGACCCTAAGTCGAATTAGTGCGGAAATAATTCCGTGGGCAATGGCAGCTGGTAACGGTTAAAACGCTCATCTGTGGAACGACATACCTCGATGATATGGATGGTATTTTGTACATAGTATAGTCTTTGGTTAACATAGCTTTTACACATTGAAAGAAAACAATAAAGCGTGCAGTGGTCACGGTGACCACGCACGCTGTAAAGCACGCGAAACGTCGGAAAAAATTAAATTTAAAATTATGTAAATAATTATAAGTTTATAATAATACAAATAGCTTTAATCTGGTTTTCTTTCAATGGTATTTTTTATTCAAAACTTTAGTTGCAAGCAAACCAGAACATTCAGCTATGGTATGATATAAATAGCTGTGCTTAGTGAAGCCGGCCTTGTTACAAGGAATGCTCAGAGGCAGTTATCTCTAGATAAATCTGTGCAGAACCGCACATCCTTGCTAATTAATTGCGTGTAATCATTATGGTCGAATTAATTAACATTCATATTGTTTATTTTTAATATGAACTTATGTAATCCTCAATTTATAATTATTTTAATTGAATACGAATATATTTTATGGTTTTGCTTTGAATTGTGAAATTACATACAATCTTTCGTTTGCTTTACATACTTTATGGCTAATAGTGGTTATATAAAAAGAGCATCATTCCAGAAACTCTCATTTCTGAGGTTGTTGGTTCGATCCCCGACTGTGCACTAATGGACTTTATTTCTATGTGCGCATTTAACTTCGAACGGCGAAGGTAAACATCGTAAGGAAACCGGCTTGCTTTAGACCCAAAAAATCCACGGCGTGTGTCAGGCACAGGAGGCTCACTGCCTATTAGATTGACGAATCATGAAATAGATACAGATATCTGAGGCCCACACCTAAAAAGGTTGTAGCGCCACTGATGTGTAATGAAAATTCGCCTACTAATATGAAAAACGAGAAAAGCCCCTTAGACTGAAATAGATTTGATATACAGCAGACTCTTTCTCTCAAGATTTTTCGTAACAGATTATCTACATATTAAAAGTTAGTATTGTCTTTTACATAATTTAAAAAAAAAAAACCGACGTTTTGCGTGCTTTACAGCGTGCGTGGTCACGGTGTCATCAATTTAAAATTATGTAAATAATTATAAGTTTATAATAATAATACTGTGTGTAGTAATAGTGTTTTCTTAACGTATTGAAAGTTATTTTCACCAATTTATATATGTTTTTATTCACAAACATTACATACACTATCCTTACAGTACTAAGCCAATACAAGAATGTCGAAAATAATTAAATATAATAAAATATTCAATATCGCTGTGAACTCATTCTGCAACCATATAAAGATGTATGTCTCGACACTTTGCAGTAGACAACGTTTCTTGTAAACGGGGATCTGTGCAACAGACTGGTTCAACCCTTATTATCGCAAACAAACACAATTTGTGGCTATACTTGTAGCTTGTGGCTATACATTCAATAGGGTATTAACTCCAGATTTCATCATTCACATCACCTTGATGGCTGGTAGGCTGGAACAATCGGTGGAGGCCTAGGAGATACGACCTCCATTTGATTAAAAAAGTGTACTCCTGCCCCAAAGGCCGGTAACGCATCCACTAAAATGGGTGTCCATGCAAAAATGTTACAAGCACGGGAAAGTTTTTTCTATTAAGATGTAGTTTGATTTGGTTAAATAGAGCGCATTTAATCAATCTTTTTTCAAGATTACCCTCAGTAATTGAGGAATTTAAAAATATGTTTTTTGTCCCGGATCCATTTATGAGGAACACTTTGTACGACTGGAACCGTAAGTAACCAGTGTTCAATAAGTTTTTATTGATGCACATGTGGATGACTTTTCATCAATCATCCGCAAACGGACAGCCTCACTGATGCGTGGGGTTCGTGCGAGTACTAACAATATCCTGATGGTTCAGGGTTGGTTGGATGGTTCATGAGACACTGGGTTCATATACATGCCTATGCACCTGGTGCCTCGAATCAACGGAGATTTTTAAATTAAATGTTTTAATAATTTTGCTAACATAGTTATAAGTGTCTCTACTAACAATATTTGGACTTATAAATGATTTTTATTTTATTTTTATTTTATTCTTGTTCACAGGTGTGCTGTTCTCAATTGAAGTAACAACTACATACTTCGCGGTACGAAATTATTGGCGAGGTTTCTTTGCCGCTTGCTGTAGTGCTATTGTAAGTAATAAATTTAACTAGTCAAGTTAACTAGCTGTTAACTTCACTGTACAAGTGTACAATTGAAATACGCGTTAATTTATCATAATTTTAAGTTATTAGATAACCCGATGACAAAAGATAGAGAGCACGTAATGTCGGCATGTTTTGTATAATTTCAAATTCATTATAATTTTTATCAAACATGATATATATAAAACGTGTGCTTAAATAAATAATAATATAAATAAATATGTGTTATTTGATATACAAGTATTACGAAATATGTATGTTGCACTAAAGTAGTTAAATCAGAGAGTTAATTGAATCTCTAGATAGATAATTAAATGTCGATATTCAATCAAGTCGCTAAAGTTCCGTAAGACAAGTGAGTGAACGAAACGTTTAATGAGTTTCCTAAACGTTCCTGGGCAACAAAACTTAAATAAAATTTTATTTAAATAAAGCAACGTCGAAAACGTTTAACTATCTGTCTGACCGAAAGCCAGCGAGTTGATTAACAATGTAAAACAAGACTCCGCCATTATTATTGCATTTGTTTTTGTTATTTCGGTGTGATTGTGAAGAACTGAGAGCTTGGAAATTCCGTGTTTTGCTTTATTCTAAATGGTTGGGTTAGTCTTGTTGCCTAGCAACGTTTAGGAAACTCGTTAAACGTTTCGTTCACTCATTTGTCTGACGGAACTTTAGCGACTCGATTGAATATGAATTTTTACTTAACTGTCTAGAGATTCAATTAACTCTCTGATTTAACTACCTTACTGCGACATATATATTGTTACATAAACCCATTGTTTTGTTTGCAGTCCATTTTAATATATTTTTTAGTACTAACCTACAATAAATGTATATATGGATATATTAGGGATGCATTCGATACCGATCCCGATACTTTTGGTTAGGTGATAATTTATTTGCCTATACAACGATACTTTTAATTCTGCGCTTTAAAATAGTAACGTAAATGCGCTGGTTTGTTCTAGTTCATTGCAAACGAGACTGTCTATGTCAGGGGAGTCCCCGCGTTGTATTCAGTTTGTTGTCTCTCTCACTGCTTTTAACTGCTAATTATTAGGTACTCTTAATAACTAAACTTTTAACCTTATTCAATGTTTGTGACTGTTTATATTTAAAAAAAAATTAAAAACTTTAACTAAACTTGATACCTTTACCTTAATTTAATTTTAATTCAATAAGCGTTGGTTTCGGTTTCGGCCATAATTACATAAGAGTATCAGCTTCGATATGGTATCGGCAAAAAGTCGTATCGATGCATCCCTAGTGTATATATATGGTGAATGAAACTGCTGAATATATACCTATTTTAGGAAACAAAATTTACAGTTTTTACTTTGCAAACAATAACTTTTATCCTATACTTATAATCCAAAAGATTCTTACGAAAAATCTTCATAATAAAATTTTAATAACTGGCTAACACTGGCGTCTATTCCACAGACTAACAAACAAATTAAATGAAACGTCAGTTGACACATAATAGATCTAAATCTAAAGAATATAAGAAAAGTTTATTCTGTACATATATAGGTCTTGTGTCAATTTGCATACATAATATTAATATATGCTAATTTACAATAATTACAAAAGTAATAATATATAGTAAGAATATACAGCTTAGGTTTCTTATATACATTTTATAAATTAGTTTTATCTTGTTATTAATTTCTTCCTTAAGTACTATTGATCGGAACCCCTAGTAAAGGCTTTTTCAAATATCTCTGGGTATGGCTTTCTTTCTCCATTCTCTTCCTACTAACGCTTCTATCTCTTCTATGCGCGTTTGGGGCGTCGTCTTCTCCTTTTTCTCCTTGGTCTTTTCTAGTTATAGTTGTCTTGAAAGTCCAATTTGCATACAAAAACAAGATAATTTCATAATATGGCTTATAAACAATACATTTTTTCAGATGTTCCGTCTGCTATCCGTATGGTCAGGCGCAACTGCCACGGTGAAGCCTCTGTTTCCAACAAGTCTACCTCAAGACTTCCCTTTTGACCCTCAGGAATTTGCCGTATTCGTTCTTTTGGGGTAATTAACTATATCGATAACTTTCATAATTGATCGTTGGACCAATCATTAATTGGAAAAGAGAATTTTCATTGTTGCAGTTAGGTAATACGTGATAACCAGAAAATGTGGTAGGTACTATATGTACAGGTTGAAAAGTAGTAATATAGGCCTGATAATATTTTTTAACTTTTTCTAAAACGCTGTTTTTTATTTTATTCTGCTATTGAAAATAATATAAAAAAAGTGTGCGTATACTAGTGTACCACACGTAAGAAGTGAAACTTATTTATGACCTTATTTTTCGAAAAATGATCTACTATATGCAACTTCACAGATATTGGTTAAATAAAGTTAAATTAGATAAAGTTTAACACAAGGCTTTTATTATAATAGACATGAATACAAATAATTCAATTATTTCATTTTACCTTATTACTACTAAGATTATTACTGAATTTAATTGTAATAGAATTATTACTATTATATTGTTTTTAATGAAGACAAGAAAAAGATGGCGCGTAACGGATAATGTGACGCGTAACCGAAAAATGTGACTGTAATTTTTTTCCAACGCCGATAACTTCAAAAATATGACGCCAGATATAATTAGTATTTCTGTAGAAGGCGCTATCTTTTACATGAAAGATATATTAAATATATATTTGGTCTAATAATTTTTTATCTTTATAACATTTTTCAGGATAGTATGTGGTCTTATGTCGGCATTGTGGGTGTGGCTGCATAGACAATATGTACTCTTTATACGTAACACAAAATATTTGAGTACCTTCTTACAGAAAAAGTAAGTAAAAACTATATTAACTATAAAAGTTATCAGTACTTACTGCTGGTCAACGGCTGCGATGCGGAAAATCGTCTTGTACATTGCAACCTTGTAGTTGAGGTATGAAAATCTCAAATGCTCTGACGCAAAACTGACATAACAACAATTTCCCCCCCTTTTTGCATGATGCATCTCATATTTGGTTAAGTCTCAATTATTGTACCCAAAATCAAAAAAATATTTATTAAGTAAATAGTCTTAAATCTACATTTTAGTACATCCCTTTTAAGTTCGATAACCTGTGTTAGGGATGAACGCTCTTTCCTATTTGTTAATACTTAATCTACTTAACAAAGTTCTTAAAAAACAAAACAGTGTAGGTACTTAACGGTATCAATAAAATAACATACTTTAAAAGCCCAATACCTGCGAAAGTTGATAATAAATCAAAATAACTAAATAAGTAGGGTAGATAAAAATTAAACAGAAAGATCGCCTTTTTTTGTTGATTGAGTTAGACTAGTAATTAATTAAAGTAATTGAAATGCATTTTTTTGGGATGCCCTAACTTAATTGATAAGTAAACTAACCATAAAATAAATTAAATAAATCTAACACATAACCGAACTCAGTAACTCTCTCTTCTGTGGCCTTTAAATATTTTCTTCATTTCACACATCTGTCATACGTTTATTATACGTCGATTTTTTTTTTATAAAATAGGGGCAAACGGGCAGGAGGCTCACCTGATGTTAAGTGATACCGCCGCCCATGGACACTCTCAATGCCAGAGGGCTCGCGAGTACGTTGCCGGCCTTTTCAGAATTTGTACGCTCTTTTCTTGAAGGACCCTGTGTCGAATCGGTTCGGAAATACTTCAGTGGGCAGCTGGTTCCACATAGCGGTGGTGCGCGGCAAAAATTGCCTTGAAACACGCTCAGTCGTGGAACGGCGGACGTCGAGGTGATACGGGTGGAATTTTGTATTCTGCCTCGACGTCCGATGATGCTCGATTTACGAAGCTCCAAATTGTTTAAGATTTTATTGAATTTAGTATTGATGTATTTTTACAGCCGTTTCATCTACCCTGGCTTCATGACATTAGCAGTGATGTCCATACTTTTCCCGCCGGGGATAGGAAAATATATGGCCGGAGGACTAGGGACTCCACCACAGGTAAAAAAACCTTGGAACTAAGCTATAATGTTGGTGCTACTTCAACGGAGTAGTGTTGGTATAGTGACTGGAGCGTGTGTCTTAAACATTCGAACGACGGAAGAAAAACATAGTAAGGTAATATTGCCTTATCTATAGGTAAGAATGATCACAAAATATATACAAAAATCTGAGGCCATGAGCTCCTTGGCGTTGTGTCCATGGGCAATCAGCACTATTCACGGTAAAGAGGGTTTTTATATTTTTTTAGGTGTCAGCACTGTTCGCTAACTTCACGTGGTCTGACGAACTGACAGCAGAACAGGCGGCGATCGTCTCCAACTGGCAAACACCTGAAGTAGACCACTTCGGCTGTCTCATCATTTATTTCTTTTCTATTGTAAGTAAATATTTAGTAAATCATATACATCTGAATTGAAATGGTTAATTTGTTCCAAAAAATGTGCCTGAAAGTAGGTTTGTGTTAAATCTCGTTTAGGAAATCTAATTCTGATAAATCGAATTAAATAAAGTGAAATTATAAAAAACAAAAAGGATCGACGAGGATGGGATTCGAACCCACGCGTGCAGAGCACATTGGATTAGCAGTCCAACGCCTTAACCACTCGGCCACCTCGTCACGTCTGTGATTCTTAAATATATTAGTATTATTATGTTTGACGAGATACCGTCAGAATTATGTAAAATATTCTCAGCCTTGTAAAAAGTGGTTATTAAGTTGTGTCGTGTCTTGACCTTGCAAAGGTCATGAGTTAACAGTATTGTTAAAATTTAACGTTTAGATACTTAATTAACTTTCTAGATTTCTGGAAATATATTATATTACACAGTTAATATAACTGGAACTAAGACTTTCCAGACGTTCCAAAAATGCAGTTGGGACTAGATCAGGCAACTATTATGGCAATAAATTATTATTTTAATTTACAAAACAAAAAAGTTTCTTTGAAAACTTCCCATTAAATACAGGAAAAGCGTCACAATTCTCCGTATTAATATTTAAAAAATACACATACATGCACTTAAGGTCCCAAAGGGAACGAGCGTCCTAAATATTTTAATCACTCAAAAAACGACGAGGATGGGATTCGAACCCACGCGTGCAGAGCACATTGGATTAGCAGTCCAACGCCTTAACCACTCGGCCACCTCGTCTTATTGAGGATACCTCATATACAAAGTCACGCTTAAGTCACAGCTAATTTACACAAGTGTTTAACGTCACCTATAATTTATAGACATGTGGAGTTAACAATTATATCAATGCCACGCCTTATATGAAGTCTTGTGACCCAAAAGTGTCTGTCATTTTTATAGAGCCTTGTGTCTGACTCATGGCGGTGATTGGTCGGAATCATTGTGTTTACCTTTACTGAACGTTTATTAAAAATATTCAATCGTAAATTTATATGTACTGCCACTTCTCAAATCAAGAGCGTAATACGGACGAGAAGAACTGGTACTATCTCTTCCTCTTCTGTTCTGTGTTTATGGCTGAGCATAATTCGTTTTACAAGATCGGAATGGGCTCCGATTACAGTTCCACATGACGTGGAATTAATTGTGGTTGACAAATACAGAAAAACGTTTTTTCCGGTATAAGCAGTGAGCATGGTGATATAGGAGCACATACATCGTGAGGAAGTATTCATATCGCCATGTGTCCCATAATAAAACATGAACATGCTTGTCATGCCACAACTTGTGTGTGGCAGAATATGCGAACTTACTATTGTACCACCTTTTTGTACCATATTCTTGCAATAAATTTTTATTATTATTATAACAATGATGCAGATATCAATAGCCAATACCGTAGCGTAGAAAATAGCGTCTAGATAGTTGTTTATATTCGAAGTGTCTAATTTTTACAGACTGACCTAGATTTGTGTATATGTAGGCTTCCTAGTACGTGCTTAATATAGTAATATCATATGTCCAAAAATTTCTGATAATGTTGATTTGTATGAAGGATATTCCAACTTAGGTAACTGCCCAAGTTTTATCAAATTCTATTTAGTAGTATATATCCACGGAGGGGAATGACCAGATAGGTCAAATAATATCGAAAAGTTTAATTCTTCTAAATTACTTTAATTTCAGTATTTCCTGAGTATGGTGTCATGTACCTTACCAGTGCCGGCAGGTATTTTCGTACCAGCATTCAAAATGGGTGCATCTCTTGGCCGCTTTACGGGGGAGGTGATGCACTACTTCTGTCCTCTGGGTGTCGCTTATGGTGGTAGAATACAGAAGATATTGCCCGGTTAGTTTATCATCAGTTCTACAAAAATCAATATTCCTACAAGTGGCTCATAGTGTAGTCTTGAAACGTTTTTTTTTGGGATTCTTTAAATAAAAAAATCCATACTTCGGCTGGTCCAGAAGATCTCAAACGAGAAAGTTTTTAATGGAGATGTCGATAAAACTTATGCAGAATATTGAACAACGGAAATTCCGTACCTAGGCCAAGTGTTGAGCCATGACTGCTACCACTTCCTTCAATTAATTATAATGGGTAAAATCCAGGATAAACGGCGTGCTTAAAGAAGGAAAAAAATCATGGCTTCGTAAAGTTAGGGAGTGCATGGGTATTGCGGAAGAGTTGCTGTACCGGTACAGGACATGACACTCTTCATGAGGCTGACGTCCAACCTCCAGTAATAGAGAGGCATCAACAGAAGAAGAATATTTTCTAGATATAATGTAGTATTTTTGTTTTTTAGAGGGACAAGAGCGGTTGAACATTTACACGTGTAAAATCTATGAAGAATCGCAGTTTATTGCTGCATGCTTGCGGTGTCTTCATTTCGCTGGCTTGTTCATGTTATGTCTATTTGATATATATAAGGAAAATGGTTTTCAGGTGGTTATGCGACTGTCGGTGCTGCGGCATTTACAGGTGCAGTTACACATACTGTATCGACTATCGTGATTATCATTGAGATGACCGGACAGGTTTGTTGGATTTCTATTTATTGGATTTTTGCTCTCAAATATCTCACGTGTTAAAACGAGGACAATCAGATACGTATGAAAATATGTTATACAACGCCCTCGAGGACTCTTTGTATCGAAGAAGTGGCATGGGTCTGCCAAGCATCCGCGAATATACACTGTAAATGCATAATTCTGAAGGAATTAAGGAAACAATTACATGGCTAGGTTTCTAAAAGGAATCGGCTAAATGTCTCTATGGTGTTGCTGTCTTCTGTGTGCTTGCTGTGTTCTTTGTCGAGTTCATCACAGTTATATTGTGAACCCTGACTTGATATTTGTTACTAGACAAACGTGTACTGCAATGGATATCCTGTACTTTAGGTATTATCTTGCATTATACATTACATTCATGACCTCACGTCCCAATACAAGTGAAACAAAGTCAAATATTTCAAGGCGAGAGGCGTCAAGTATACTATGTTGATAAAAACCGCATTTAAAAAATATGGTTTTATATTAAGGATTAATTAAAATTGTTAAAAACTTAAAAAGTATCAATTTAATTCAAATATATGTATAAAAAATAAGTAAAAGGCTTTAAAGAAAATCAAAGAACATGAGGTATAAAGAAGATTCCATTCTGATCAAAGTCAACTCCTACTGACTCTTCCACAGATAACGCATCTCCTACCAATAATGGCGGCAGTCTTATCAGCAAACGCGGTGGCTGCGATGTTGCAGCCATCTTGCTTCGACAGTATTATATTGATCAAGAAACTGCCCTACTTGCCCGATCTGCTCTCATCTGCCAGCCGTAAGTTTTGCCTTTATATAACGTAGAGATTACATTTGTTCTTTGTAAATGTTTTTTTTTCATATAGAAATTTGCTAATAGCCTAACGATGCTATGGGGATGAAAAATGCGAAATATATGTACCAATTAGTTTTAGAATCTGAAAATGAAACAATCAATTAAAAAACGACGAGGATGGGATTCGAACCCACGCGTGCAGAGCACATTGGATTAGCAGTCCAACGCCTTAACCACTCGGCCACCTCGTCTTATGAAATTATCAATTAATTACCTTATATTTTTTATGCAATTTTTTCACATTCCTCGAACACTAATTATTTCTAATAATCATATTTAATAGTTATGAAGGTTCTTTAGTTGTATCTAAGAGTTATATCTATAAAAGAATTATTGTTTCTGATAAAGGGATTGATTGATTGATAACTGCTCTTTTATTTATGGTTATAAAATCATAACCTATTCCGCAATTAAGCAACATATAAAAAAAATTGCGAAAACGAATGTATTTCACTGTTGGGTTTTAAAGACTAGAAGTAAATTTGGTCGACGTAGCGTTCGTTGTTCAAACACAAGGTTGTGTGACGTAAGAACTTTTATATTGACAGATACATATACGCTGCAATTGACGTACGCAATAAGGTTTTATTAGATCCAATATGATAATGTCTACTGTTTATGGTATGCGATTGTAGTTTAATTTTTAATGTGGCTATTGGTGAGTGCTATTTAAGTCTTGTTAAGAGGTTCCGATTGTTAAATATCTTAAATGCAAACGGTATATCATTTAATATTCAACGATTCTCCAATGAAATCTTAACATAATCTTCTAACCATACATTTCATTATTAATCATATAATATATTAAATTCTTATATTTTTTTATCACTACATCATCATACTATGTGTATGACATATGTTGTATATCTTATATATATAAATCTCCTGTCACGATGTTTGTCCGCGATGAACTCCTAAACTACTTAACCGATTTTAAATTAAATTGGCACACCGTGAGCAGTCTGGTCCAACTTAAGAGATAGGATAGCTTAGATCTTTAATTATAGTCGCAATTTTATTTTATTGCAAATTATTTGTCTATAATAAATTGACAGTCACAATTATCTGTTAACTCCAAAAGATTCTAACAGATGTCGATACTTTTCGACTGGATTGAGTAAGTAATCAATAGATGGCACTGCTATGGTAAACCGACAAACGTGTCATATAAGCTACAATTCAATATCATGACTACCACGTGTTATTGAGGCTAATGTATAAATTAAATTTATTTTGTAGTAAACGAAATACCGTGAAATTCAATTTTATTTTAATTTTTGGTGTTAGCATAGCCAACCACGTGTTACTTAGACCGAAGTGTAAATCAAATTCAAATTATAGAGACGATAATACAGTGAAATGAAACGGTATTAAGGCTAACTAAAACCACATTCAGGAGAAACGAAGTTCGCGGGGGCAGCTAGTAATATAATGTTTAGGGTTCGCACAATATAAACATATGACTTAATAACAAGATATATACCTTAGGAAATTAGACCCGTGTTCTAGAACGTTAATCTAAAAGCGTACCAATTCATAAAAGTCCGACAACGCAATTGCAATATCTGGCAATGTTAGTGCCTGCCCGTTGGCTTCATTACATAAAACAACAATTAAATCTGCTTTAGTAGATGTCAAAGCTTTTTTTGTTTGAAGTTTAACATAAGACAAGATTATTACTGTTACGAATCAGAATTTGGACCTTATAGCTGAAATAGTCAGTCCTGTCGGGCAATGACCCTTAAGGGGTCAGTACATCTTCAGAGGATATCTGGAAAGTCTCAATAGATGTTGGAATTGTATCTAAAATCTCTAGCAAATTACGACGAAATTATTTTGCTGTAAGGTTTTGTAATGCAATTAAATGCATGGCAAGTAGTTAGTGGATCACACTTATGTAATCATTTTCACAGGTATGTACGATATTTGTGTTGAGGACTTCATGGTACGAGACGTGGTTTACATCTGGAATAGGATGACCTTCCAGCAACTGAAGGATGTTCTTAAGAGTAATAAGGTGAGTTAATCACAATTGTGAGATCAAGTTGGGCCATAAGAATTTTTTTTTTGATGTTAGTTCAGTTGATGATACACCTGATATTAAAAATTTGTTGCATTGAAAAAACAAAGATCTGGTAGCCTAGATGATTAGGACGACCTTATAGCTAACAAGTGACCTGGCCTAGGGAAAAGTGCAAGATTGTCTTAACTATATTAAACAAAATTAAATTAACAGAAATCAATACAGAATTTTACAATTCCTTAAATTAAAAACACGTAATTATTAGTTTGATAATTAATTCGTAATATCATTGACATCATAGTTGGGTCCTTTAAGAAAAGAGCGTATCAATACTTAAAATGCCTGCAACGCACTCGCCCTCTGGTATTGAGTCTCCATGAGTGGCGGTATCACTTAACATCAGATAAGACTCCTGCCCTTTTGTAATAAAAAAATGTTTACCCTTAGACAGTTGAGGATTTACAAACGAAGAGTTTTACAGGTTTTTTTCCTTTACAATTTCTACCCCATATATGTATATATTATTTGAATTTGTCAAAGCCTTAGTAACAGTGTTGGCCTAGTGGTTTCCACGACTCTCATTCCTTAGGTCGTTCACCAGATCCTCCTGTTTTATAAAAAAATTTGAAAGAAGACTGACTCCCTTTTAAGTCTACTACTACGTTACTACTAGATACAATAAACAATAATAATTCTAATTACTCATATTAATTATATGTAGTGAAAAAGTCGAAAAAAGACAAAGAATCATAAAAAGTTATATAATTTTCGTAGACAATTAAGAGCTTCCCACTGGTAGACAGTCCATCATCCATGGTACTCCTCGGCTCCATACATCGATGGGAGTTGGTGAAAGTGATTGAGCAGCAAGTGGGCAGATCGAGAAGATTGCAAATTGCCGCGCAATGGCTTAAAGAAGCCGAGAGGAGAAGGGAAGAGGAGAAGAAAAAAGTTAGACGACCTTCACGATTTGAGGTGAGATAATTAGTAGTAGATTGTTAGAATAACGATAAAAGTGAAGTTATATAGGTGTCCCATAAATCAACGTCAAGCCAGAAAGCTGATGAGAATGCAGAAACGACTATCTCCAGAAAATTAGTGATCCCTAACTGTCTTTCCAACTACTAACTGAAGTGAGAATTATCTTAAATTGTCGTGATTTATGTATCTTTTTACTTTTAATGTATCTTTTTAGTTTAATTTGTTTTTTTGTTCCTGTTTAGTTTTGTCTTAATAACTGTGTATAACATGTATTTTTGCACTTCTTGCCTATCTTATGTAATTTAATACATTTTTATTTATTTATTTTCTTTACTCACAGTGGTTGCCTGAAAGAGATCGCTCGAAAGCGATAAGGCCGACAGTTGTTAGAATAAACTTTGATTTAATTATGTTCATTTTTTTGTATTGTAGTGTAACGAAGTGTTAATAAAAAATAAAGTTATACCATTATACAAGATGGGAATAAATGTCCCAATTATAGGACAACCCATATACAGACTTTACAGGTTGTCCATATTATATTTGATTATCGCTAAATAATGATCTTGATTAAATTTACATAAATTATACCTTTTTTAATTTCTTCCGAATGAGAAAATGATCCAATTTTTTGTTGCAAAAAAAATATATACTAAGGAAATATTTGATATTTAGAAATTTGGTAATTTTACAAAACAACAGTTATTTATAAAAAAAACCTTTTATATAAACTTTGCACCGATCTGATTTGACTTTTTTATGTGTAAAGACATTCGTTGGCAAATATCAATGCACTTACAAACTTAGCGCACGCGCATGGAATCTAAATAGATCATCCCATCGTGTGAAGTCCATTAAAAAACTTATATAAAATAAAATTACTGTAAATCATCAGGTTACACCAGCGCCTGACATGCTCCAAGTTCCTGGCTCTGGAATGACCAGAGGCACGTCCCTTACATCGCAAGACCAAAGCGGTCTCATACCTGGTCAGTACTGTCTCTACTATTTATTATTAGAGTATATAATTCATAAATCAAAAAACTGTTTATTATCGTGAGGAAATTCTCTGACACCTTAAAACTGATAGCGGATGCAGTCGTTGAGGTATCAGTCACCTACGTAGTCTTGAAATGCGTTGTTAAGGCTTCCCAACGACCAGAAATCCTTGGAGCAGTGTGGTCGCTCCGTGAACCCACTAGGAACCCAGCAAATTCCTGAGCTTCTGGAAGGAGTTAGCCAGGACTTTACTCACATCGGAACAAATTGGCGTCTAAGTGCGGAAACTATGTCCACATACATACATAGCGTGTGTCAGGCACAGAAGGCTGATCACCTACCACACCTTGTTTTATCACGAAACAGATATAGACTGAAGTTTTACGACACATAACTTTCAGCTCCAGGCCAGCTCTTCCGACCGAAGTCCATATTGAAGAAGACAAATTCGTTTACCCTTACACGAGGTCTGGCACCTCCCACGCCCCAATCTACGTTGCCACACCCCTCTGTGTACACTACTGTTACTGGCGCTGAGACCAGGTAATACAATTTATAATTTACACTTAATTCAAGTAAAATATGAAAAATTAAATGTACTGTGTATAATATTTTTAGGCTTTAATATTAATTTAACAAATATCCATAATTATCAATAATGATTATACACGTCCGTCATTCCACAACTGAGCGTTTTTTAAGGCAGGTTTTTCCACGCACCACCAGTAAGTGGAACGAGCTGCCCATTAAAGTATTTCGGAACCAACTGGAGTGTGTGAGTGACCATGGGCGGTAGGATTTCTTAACATCAGATGAGCCTGTCCGTTTGCCTTCTATTATATAAGAAAAAACTTCAGTCACGTGACAACGATAACGATAACAGCCGAATGAATCGGATCTTTGAGTTTACTTTCGGAGACTGTTTTTGACTGTAACATAATATTTAGTTAGCAATTAACATAAAAATTAAGAAATTAACTATATTTATTAATTTCTATATACTATATAAATATAGTATATAGAAATTAATTATAAGTAACGTAATCTGATGAAGCGAGCGATGAAGAAGGTCTGCGCTTCTGAATACCATTTAACCTTTAATCACTTGAGGTTTTTCAACTTATTATATTTGTCTAATTTAAGAATGACAACAATAAATATTAAACACGTCGAAAATTTTGTTTACGCTTTTTTATTGAATCGTTTTAGGGGCCGTAATTAATCACGTGAGGTTCGAGGGGGGGGGGGAAGAGAATCACGAAATATGACAAAGGGGAGGGGGGGCGTTTATAAATTTTTTCGTTAAACGCGTGATTTCTAAACCGAAAAGCGGCTAAATAACTTGCAACCTTTCTGTCTAGACATTTTTATCATGGTCCTGAATTTTCTACAATAGGATTAGATTATACTTTATACCGATACTTGAAATACTATAAAAATATAAGATTCCTTATAGATACTAAAAATACACGTGATTTTGGGGAGGGGGGGGGGGTAGTCTTAAACCTCAACACGTATCACCATGGGAGAAGGATGGATTAAAAAATGTTAAAAAAACATCACGTGATTACTGGACAGCCCCTACATATTAATATAATCATGAAATGTTATATTGTAATCTGTGGCATGTATGTACGCGTTTATTGTAATGGGGACAGGTGGGACGCCATCTTCCGTAGAGTAGTATGTTGTCCATGGGCGGCAAAGGCTGTCCTTTTTGGGTATCTCGTAAGCTCTACCCCCCCTGCTATAAACATTTTTTTAATACTTATCAAATAGCCTATAATAAACTACATTCACCCTAAATCAAATGATATATTTCAGAATACGTGCAGCATTCGAAGCCATCTTTAAGAGGTCCACTCTTTTGCCGGATGTGGAAGGAGGATTATCAGATCAAATGGGCAGTTTGCAACGCAGTCCCTCTATTAACAAGAAAGTTCAGTTGGTAAGTACTTTGTGTAGAATTAACCTGCCAGTTAATTTTAAATAATGCTAATAAATTCAATATACCAGTTGTAGTAGTATTTTAAGCTATGGTGAGATTCAATCATTAGGTCCTACAATTGTGCTGCAGAAGCGGGATGTTCGGGGTATTTGTTTTGATTGAAGCTTAACGAATTAAATATTATGACATTATCTGGTCAATATATTCTTAGAGCCTTTTTGTATGGACAAAAAAATATAAACGATTTTAAGACAAATGGTGACTTTCACCAGGACAATACTCGAAACAGAACCAATTTGAGTGTACGACCAACCAGGCTCCAGAAGATAAACCACTCCTTATATGGAAATTGTTAAAAAAAGCGAAATTAGAAAATTATTACTGAATTCTAAACTTTCGTTAAGCGTAAACGCTACGACAAAGCTTTTTATAAATTTGACGAATACTTAAATGAACCTAATCCTTGGGATTGATTTGCACCAGTTCAAACAATTTGTATGACTCAAAACTTGGCGATTAAAAAGAGTGGTGGAAAGTTTCTTGCCAGTTCTTCTTATCCGCTTTATGCCCTTGACTTGCAAACTGCTAGTAAATTTAAATTTACAATTAATTTAACTTCTTTTTTACGTTCATAAATGCACTTATTTACCTATATGAATAAAGATATGTGTTTGAGTTTGAGTTTGAACACCTACTAATCTTATCAAAGACAGAGGAAGTCGACAAGTGTCTGACAAAATGCTAATTATCTTCTTTTTTTGGTTGTTTCTTTTTTTAAGCCTTTAATGCTGTTTAACCTACATGCTAAATATAAAAGCAATGTACCTAAAGTAGTCCATATATAGTTATATGTGTCGGCAAATTGTTATTAATTTATTTATAGTTTTTTTTCTTCAAATATGGCTTTCTACGATTTCGTAATAAATTTATTTCAAATAAGAATTGCATACATAATTCGCTTACCGAGAAACAATATGTAAAACTAAGATTAATAATTAGAGCGCACAGATGTAGGTATATAAAATAACCAAAATATTGAAAGAAAACACTTTTTTAAGCTATGAAGCTATGTATTATTATACACTTTAAATTTTTCCGACGTTTCGCGTGCTTTACATCCTGCGTGGTCACGGTGACTGAAGACAAAAGGTGGTGAATGTCAAAAGTATCAGAGCTGTAGAGAAAATTGTGTTATCTGTATTTATTTCCCCGGAGTTGGTATCGACTAAAAGATGAAGGTTTTTGCAGAAATTACACACGGTGTCCTCTATTTTCGCGGATTGTTTGTCTTGGGGTTTTAATTAGGATATTATTGGATCACCTGGGGTGTTTGATAATTTTAACAAAAACATATCAGCAACAAAAATGTGGGTAGACACAATAAACTCGATCAGTCAACTAAGCAAAACATAGAACATTGTTCGAATTTGATTTTTTTCTCTACCTTTATTTATCTTCTCAGCCTGCCTCACTCTCGTTTCCCACATAATGATAAAAAATAATTTCTCTGATTATCAGCCAAGAGAACGTGTGTGCGACATGTCGCCCGAAGACCAGAAGGCTTGGGAGCAACTGGAGATGGCCAGAGAGATCGATTTTGATAAAATGTTGCAGATTGCTCGTAGACGGGATATGGTAAGTGAAGTTTCAATTAGAATTAAGGCAGTGATGAGAAAATTTATATTTTTAGTCATTTTTCTTTTATTTTGGTTGTCGTTACATGGCAAAGTGCGACGCATGAGGTCTTAGGTTCGATCCCCGGCTGTTGGATTTTCTTTCTATGTGCGCATTTAACATTAGCTCGAACGGTGAAGGAAAACATCGTGAGGAAACCGGCTTGCCTTAGACCCAAAAAGTCGACGGCGTGCGTCAGGCACAGAAGGCTGATCACCTACTTGCCTATTCAATTCACAAACAATCATGAAACAGATACAGAAATCTGAGGCCCAGACCTAAAAAAGTTTGTAGCGCCATTGATTAATTAATTAATGTCGTTACATGGTGGGGAAAACACCATCTTATCCATCACCAGTTTTTTGACATAGCATTCTGATTTTACATACGCGAACTGCCTTTATAAAAATCTTAATGTAATTTAGAAACGAGACTCAAAAATGTCTTGGGTTTTGACATACGGGAGTTATAAGTTTCAATAACGCGATATTTACATATTTTTATTCAGAACCCTGATGACACAGAGTATGAAGACGAGACGCTCTATCTATGCCATATTGATCCTGCACCATTCCAGCTCGTTGAACGAACTTCCTTACTCAAAGTACGTTATTAAAAATGTATTGGTATTTTAATTATTATTACTAGCGCCGTGTGCTCGAATCCTCAATAATTCGATTGTAGCCCAATATTCTATAGCTTTGGCTTTTTCTAATATTTGGGAGACAATTAACAGGGCGTGAATATATTATATTCCTCATACTAAAGCAAACATAATTACGATAATTCAATTTGAGATATGTCCTTTTTTTAAAAATATTTTGAAGAGAGAAATAGAAAAGAGAAAACAAATGTGGTGAGATGGTGATTCGGAATTTATGTCGAAAAGTAATTCGTTAAACATCATAATATATATAAATTACGCGTCACGTTATTTGTCCGCTGTGGACTCCTAAACTACTTAACCGATTTCAATCAAATTTGCTATGAATAGGTAGTTTACGTGTGTATTTCACTGAACTTCTCTTAAACGGCTGGACTGATTTAAATGTATTTTTTTGTATGCGTATGAGTGGAGCCCTGGATGGTTTAGATTCACAAATCAGCCCGGCAGATGGCGCTACAGTCGGTATTTTCATAATTTGTTTAATATGCTAATCGTTTGAAATATCATGCCAGACAACGTCATAAAAAATCTTTTAAATATATATTTTCAGGTACATTCACTATTCTCTACGCTGGGTGTAAGCAGGGCTTATGTGACGGCAATTGGACGACTTATAGGTGTCGTGTCGCTTAAAGAGGTTCGTTCTAAATAATAATAAAAACATCAAACTGATCAAATGACTTACGTTGATATTTTGAACATAATGCTTAAGGATGCTTTCCGCAAGTACTTGTCCACTTAGAGAGTATAAGTTTCTTCAAAACCGTTTCAATGATTAGATATGGCCATTTTTTTCAGTAAATTACTTTTATTTATATATTTTCTGTTAAATATAAATAATCATTTATAACACAATGATATTTGTAACTACAGTAGCAGATATCACAATAGATAAATAAACGTATAGGCTCTTGGCAAGTAACTAAATAGTATTAAGCCGTTGCTTAAGGTACTATATACAGTAGTAATTAAATCAATATTTAATATGTTTAGGACAATTAAAATTATATAAATACCTTATGTTGCAGCTACGCAAAGCAATAGAAGACGTCAATTCTGGCGCATTAACACCGGCCAATCGGCCATCACCGCCTACCACTCCATCACCGATTATGATCAAAGTCCAGTCACTAGAACCAGCACCGCCAAGTGACAGTGACACAGCGAGACTCACCAAATCATGAAAATAATTTATTGTAAGTTAACTTAACTTATTAACTCAGACTTATTAAGTTACTCTAATTCTCCTTAAAACTTATCTTAAACTAATTCCAATTTACCTCAAAACATATATACTTAGTCTATTTTACGTCAAACTTATCTTAAAGTTACTTTAATTTACCTCCAAAGTTCTCTTAAACTTAATTTAATTTACCTCCAAACTTATCTAAAACTTAATTTAATTTACCTCCAAAGTTGTCTTAAACTTAATTTAATTTACCTCCAAACTTATCTATAACTTAATTTAATTTACCTCCAAACTTATCTATAACTTAATTTAATTTACCTCCAAAGTTGTCTCAAACTTAATTTAATTTACCTACCAAGTTGTCTTAAGCTTAATTTAATTTACCTCCAAAGTTGTCATCTATCTTCATAAAAGTGTATTTCTGCTCAAAACTTAAGTTTGTCCTACCTTGCAACTTGAGTGAAGTTTTCAGATAAGCCACATAACAATACAATACTATAAATAATAACAGTTAACAGATAATCCCCAGATAATAACGGATAATAAATCCCGTTATTGGGTTATTTATTCATGTCCCTAAGTATGGGTTATACAATAACTATATATTTAACTTTTCAGACATGGATGAAGCTGGACAAAGTGTGACAAATTCATATTAACAGTATTTTTTGATAGTCATTTTCTATCGGTGCTTTCATAGGTATTTACTTGATACAATGTAAACTCTATAAAACGACACTCAATGGGCTGCCTATTTTGACGTTACAAAGAATTGTCGTTAAAAGTTAAAAGAAAAAGTTTATTTCAGACTAGCGTTAGTAATTACATAGAAAACGTTTCTTATTTGACCACTATTGCGTGTAGTTTATTATTGTCGTCTTTTGCTGCACCAGTAATTATGTATATATATTGAGTCATCTTCGTGACGGATTTCTTAGAAAGTTCAGTACGTTAATGTCAGTCGAGTTGATTACGGCCAATATAGCGTCTAAAGAGCGCGCACAGCTACGCAGCTTTCAATAATTTCTGCAACTTAAAACATAAATTTTATTGTTGTCGTTATTGAGAGTGGGTGTAATGTAGAGTGTATCATTGTATGGAAAACAAGCCAAACCAACCAAAGCTAATTGCTTTCGACGCTTTAGGGAGTTTGTCGTTATATAGAGTTTACATTGTATATTCAACCGTTCGATAACTTTAAATACCTATGTAAAACTCAAAATAAATAATATATATCATTAGGTATTTTTGTCGAACGGTATTTTGGTAGCATTTATAATATAAAATTCAGTAAATATATGATTGTGTTTGAAGCAAATTATTCTTGCATTTGAAGTATTAAACAAGCCGTTGCGCGGACATATAGCGGTACCTGGACATACGAGTACAATTCATTCCGTGACCCCTAAAAGAAATCAAATAAATTATTTTATCGATCAAAGAAATTTTCCACATTGAATAATTGAAATAAAATTTATCCGTTCCACCACCTCAGCTGTTTTTGTTAAGTGTTTTTGAGTAAGAAAATAATTTTACGCTTTAATTCAATAGACATCTTCGGACCCATAGTAATAAAAACAAATGTATGTGTCAAAAAGCAAACTTATCAAAAACGAAGGAAGCAAGCAAACAGACAGGTCTAGTCCGAGATGGGTGAAACTGTTAATGTAGTATACGATTTCTCTTATCCCAAATCTTGCTCTCATCTCAAGAGTAACGTTCTCATACCTCAAACGCCGGCAACGCACTGGGAATGGGTTATCATAGACCGCGTTGACAGCCCCCTTTGGGCGTCCCCTCGTATGTTAGGGCCATTATTTGTACTCTTAACTAAATGAATTAATTACGGCTTGTAGTATAAACAATTTCAAGGCTTGTGATCATAATAATCATTCCAAAACATTTAGTCTATAAGTCAACAATGCAATGAGTCAATTTTAGGTAGATCTTATACAAATTGTGTGGAAACTGTGTAACAAAAACTATTTGAAATGTGCCATTACTTCGCGATACCAACTATTTTGTAGTGGAAGGTATAGATTATATAGTTAGTTAATATATATTGGTGCTAATTTTGTTGTATATACACTTGCTATTTAAAAAAAAATTGTTACCAAGGCCGTACCTGCTAGAATTCGTAAGGCGCTTAAACAAATTTGTTTATAACTGAACAGTTTTATTCCAACATACCATTGTTATATGCCATAACCCGAAAATCATATATGTATTATACATATATTTATGTATATTTTGTTATATGTTTTTGTTTATTTACATAAAATACATACTATCCCTACAGTACTAAAACTCTGTGAGACATGGTGCTGGCCATTGGTAATATAGTATATAGATCTTATATTTTAAAAAAAGGCTGCTAAATTTGAGATTTTTAGCTAATTGTGTTTTCAAATTAGCACCAGAGGACGTTTATGTATATTTTTGCTTGCATTGGCTTATTGCCATTATTTTACGCTTTACATTATTTTGCTGACGAAATATTTATTACAATATAGTCTAGCCAAAACAAATAAGGCGCTTTTTGTCTTCGAGTGTCTAGTCTTTATATATAGGAAATATGTTAATATTTCTTAGACCCGAGAATTACCTTTATAAAACCAGAGCATATAATATTAATTTTGACTTGTTTAAATGCAAATTATATTCAAGTAAATGTTGTTTTAATTATTTATCCAGTATTGTTCCAAAAAAATCCTTCACTTATTCCATGTTATTAAATTTGTATAGCAGACTCTACTCATCAGCAAAGAAGACAGAGGGTGTAGGCCGAGAGAAAAGCCGGCGTAAAAAACTCTCGTTTTATGGGCCGCAGTATTCGTTAACATTAGAGTCTCTTGCCTGTTGTTCTATAAACTTTTACTAAGCTTATTCAAAAATTGCTAATATTTTGATATTACGTCAGCCAAAACGTAGTTGTAAGTATAGATTGTTTAATTTGATCCATTTTGTGATATGTTGCTTTTAATAAAGTGTTGTATGTTTTCCTGTTTTTTATTTATATTAAAGCCTTCCATAAGTCAAGGGTCTTCCTATATAATTTTGTTTGCAAAGAAAGTTGTATATTTAGATTGATCTATTATAACAAAACAACTATGGAAATCTTTTCCTTTTTGTAAGCCAAAGAAGGAGAAGAGGGCGCCCCAAAAAAAGTGGAGAGGTGGCAGGAAGTGAATGGAGAACCAAAGCCACAGGCAGAGATTGTTGGAAAAAGCTTTTCCCCGTCAAGGGATTCTGATAAACGACCGTAGGGAACTCCACCTAAAACTGCTAGGAACCAACGACGAACTACTACAAGCTGACCTCAGGCAGCAGTATCGGGAGATTCGTAAGAAAATCTATCGCAGCTCGCAAAAGGACAGAAGGTTGTGGGTTGACGGTATTGCTGACCATGCTCAAATTGCCGCTAACACTGAACATGGGAGAACTGTATAAAGCGACTAAAATCTTGGCAGGAAAGATAAGTCAGCATAAAAAGCCTCTAAAATCAAAAGACGGTCAACTTATCGTAACAGCAGAAGGGCAACTACGACGCCGGCGTGAACACTTCGAGGAAACCTTTCGTCACACAGCTACGCATGGAGGCATGCAAGACACATTTCCACCACCCAGGCCACTAGACATCGATATCGAACCACCTACACATGATGAAGTGGAGAGAGCGGTCATGGGTCTTAAGACTGGTAAAGCACCAGGGCTTGATTTAATAGCCGCAGAAATGTTAAAAGCGGACTTGGCTACTACCGTCGACACGCTGACACCTTTGATTGGGAAAATATGGGCCAGCGAGAAGCTTCCGCAGGACTGGAATAGGGGCCTTCTTATTACTGTGCCCAAAAAAGGTGATCTAAGCCAATGCAGCAATTGGAGAGGTATCACCTTGCTCTCGGCCCCTTCCAAGGTTTTCTGCAGAATTATCTTGGACAGGTTGTCTGCAGCCGTTGAGCCTCTCCTTCGCATAGAACAAGCTGGCTTCCGGCCTAACCGCTCGTGTACCGACCAAATTAACACTCTTCGTATCATTCTCGAACAGGCATCAGAATGGCAGAGAGAGATTTATCTTACCTTTGTTGACTTCGAAAAAGCTTTCGATACGTTGAGATGGAGCAGCATATGGTCGCGACTCTCTAACATTGGTGTCCCGCCAAAGATAATTAACCTAGTTAAGGCCAGCTATAGGAACTATTCTTGTAGAGTGATTCACGATGGTCTCGTCTCAGACGATATTCAAGTGCACTCAGGCGTCCGGCAAGGCTGCTTACTCTCGCCACTACTTTTCCTGGTTGTTCTCGTCGGGATTATGGATCGCATACATCAGAACCAGCGTCGCGGAATAGAGTGGGGATTAACCAACATCTTAGAAGATTTGGATTACGCCGATGACCTCTGTCTGCTGAGTCACACGCACCGCGACATGCAATCTAAGTTGGACGACCTGGAACGCGAGGCGGGATTTGCGAGGCTCAAAATCAACACCTGGAAAACGAAAGAAATGCGTGTTGGAGTTGAGAATCGCACCCCAATGCGGTTTAACAATTTGTTTAACTCGGAAGCGTCGTGTCTGAAACTGGAGGTACAGAAGAGGACATCACTTCGTGCATTGCCAAGGCCAGAGCAACCTTTACACATCTTCGGCCTATATGGCAGTCACGGATGTTGACGCGTCGAATCAAGGTTAAAATATTCGGATCCAACGTCAAATCTGTGCTGCTCTATGGGTGTGAAACGTGGAAGGTCACCAAACACATCTCGCACCGACTCCAAGTCTTCGTTAACCGCTGTCTTCGCCGTATTCTGAACATCTACTGACCTGAAAACATCTCTAACGAGCAACTTTGGGAGCGCTGTCGAGAAACCCCGATCAGCCAGCGGATCAAGCGACGCAAATGGAATTGGATAGGCCATACACTCCGAAGGGATCTCAATCATATTCCCAAGCAGGTGCTTGATTGGAATTCGCAAGGATAGCGGAAGCGTGGCCGTCCCAAACAAACCTGGCGCCGAACAGTTGCAGACGAGGCAAAGAGAGCCGGAAAGACTTGGAGCGAGGTGAAACACGAGGCTCAAGACCGAACGCGATGGAGACTCACTGTGGACGCCCTCTGCCCCACCTAGGGGTTATAGGACATTAAGTCAAGTAAGTCCGTCAAGGGATTCCGATCGATGTTACTGCAGGTAGCTAGGATAAAGGATAAAACGTAATGATTTGAAATTAAACGGGCTTTTATTATTGTTAATTATAAAAAAAACCTGCGCAATCAGCTATATAAAATATGCATGCAAACACTTATTTAGTTACCTACAAAATACCTTTAGTTAGCAATACAGATTCTGTGTGATCGCGGTCGTTAACTACTTAAATTTTACTACGTCTTTGTTGTTGTATAAAAAAGCTTTGTTTGACCCAATTCCATGAAATCTAGATATTTTGTATAAGATGGATTTTATCGTTGGCTATTTAGAATTACGACTGCAGAGGCCTCTGAAGGATTAATAGTTTTGTTTCGAAAAATTGAAGCTATTCTTGAACGTCATCTATACGTTTGTATCAACGCCAATATAAAGTATATGTATGAAAAAATAGTTTTGCGGCTATCAATTTACATCGGAATATTTTACGCTAACAGCGTTTAATTCTCAAGAATTAAAATGACAATTAGTTTGCGCATACCAGGTACTATAGGATTCGTCTGCTCTATGAATTTTTAAACTATTTTTTATTTACCATATGACTGGAATTTGACAAGGTAAGGCCTGGAAAAGAGAGATAAAAATTTTTTTTACAGTACACCTAGGTCTTTCAACCTAGGTGAAATGTTTTGCATAAACAAAAGTTGTCTAAAGTACTTATTGCCAAATACTGTTATCAAAAAGAAAATATATTGGAATTCGGTAAAGAAAAAAATACGCTAAGGTACTTAAAATTATTTATTCTCACTATTTTCTTAGAACTATAATACTAGATCGCTTACATAATATTTACAATTTTAATATTAAGTACATATTTTGTAATATTACTAATTAATTATAAATAATGTTAACCGCAGAAAATCCCGTAAGACTTAGTCTCTTTTCATTACAGCGTAAATACCAATTGACAGAAAGAGACGAAAGTGAATTAGATTTTATGAATGTTATTACTAAATTGGAAGTATTTAACGTAAACAAACATTGTAATAATTCTTTCTGATTCTCAAAAATCAGTTATTGCATCACCTGACCGACTGAACTACAGATAATCAATATGACTTAAACCAATTATTATTATTTTGAAATAATGATTATATAATTATCAAAGGGTCATTGTTAATATTATTTTACCTTTATAATCTTAAATCATATGATTTGTCTTTATCACTCTCGTCACAAATAAATGTGACAAAATAGTCAAATTTTGTATTTAGAAGCGTAAATATATATTATATATTTAAATTCAATTATATTTTGACTTACAGGAGTTGCCCTTAACGCTAAGTATTGTATAGTTCTTATCAATACGATGGAATGTCTTTTTAGTAAGTGAGTAAATTTATTAAGTTCTATAAGATTCTATGTTAGATAAAATACTTCCAGTCTAAATAAGAAATTACAAATGATTTGTCACACAACATCACAACGTCATGTCTAATATGTGATAAGATACAGATATTTGTTTTGGATTATTTATATGCAAAACTGATAAAGATTTTATCTGTTTGGTAGATTTCATAACATTTCGCGATTCTGAAATATTTTACCAATATTTGTCACGCAAAGATATTTTTCATGTATATAGATTACCATCTAAATCCGCAAATTACATCCATTGTTCATTGATTTGAATGACTGGACTAAATATAAATAATTGTTTGTAATTTTTCAAATATCCCCTATTTACGTATGAAATCCCATATCTATCTATCTATCAACTATCAAGACGCCCCATGACATACGGGTGTCCCATAAATCTCGACTGAGTCTATAGATATTAATATAAAATTTACTTATTTTAATTTATAAAAACTTGTATATTGGATGTGATACCAATGTGCGTTGCGATATCATACATCACATGATATTTTAAATAGAAAGATAAACAATTACTTTTTAAATTAACTCAATCAAATTGATATATCTAAGTCAAGGTTAATATTTACCTGACAGATGTCATCTCGCATTCATTTTTGGGTCTTAGGATAACATTCAATAGCGAGACTTAGCGCTAAGTATGACTCCCGTATGTCAAAGACGTGCACAATGCACGTTTCCTTCGATGTTTTTCGTCATCGTATGAGCAATCACGCACATAAATAGATAATTTCAGAGTTGGAACGCACGTTCTCAGTGTTGACAGCACAGACTAACATTGCTGATAAAACGACATAAAAGGTTTTAATATAAAAATTTAAATACAACAGGTATATGAAGCCGTAAGCAAAAATGCGATAAAATTTTCAAATCTTTAAATTATTATATATATGTAACGAAATATTTTCTACATCTACATCACATAGCTTTTTCCTAAAAGATATTAAATTAATTAGTTAAACCATTCAAACTCTAAATTACAATAACTTACACTTCATTCTAGTTAACCTAAGCAAGATTCACATTCATGCACAATTTTACATTTAAAACTAAACATGGACAACGCGCTGTCAAATGTCAAATCCTTTCCCAGATTTTTCGAGTAAACAAAATGGTAATATTCGGGCCCCTGCGATACACTATGTGCATTCTAGTATTAAGTGCACCGAGACTCTTTGTAGACCACATCATTGCCTTTCATAACGTCGGGCATATTTACAAACAAGGCTGGAGCCATCCGTATGAATGAAGATGTGCTGGTTGAGTTTTTTAAGTAAACGATAGTTACTTCACGTGAATGTTTTGATTATCACATACAGCCACAAGATTCTACTACCATATTAGGAAGCGTTTTCTGCGTCACAGTGTTATTGGAATCCATGTAGAGTAATTGTAACGAACTAAACGTGGTTGGGGCACAGCACGGCTTGAACTCTGCCCTTTTATCGTTCGATACTGAATAAAAGTATTTCTGTAACCAAAAAATATTAAATTAAGCAGGACAAGAAAATTATAGAATTGCCGTATCGTTGATTAAAAGTAGTGCTGTGTAAAATTTTCTTATTATATCTCGATTTAACGGACTATACTAGTGTTTAACAACGGCTATCCCTGTTAGGGAAGAAAAATATTATTTTATCATAAGTAGTAAAATATTTGTAGTGTTTTATTTAATTTGAAAAAAGGGTCAAACAAAGGTTTCAACAGCAAAACATTTTCTCCCCTGACGGATTTAACACCTCAATAAACCCACGATCATGACAAGAGCTGATGTTTAAGTTCAAGTCTAAATGATAAAAACAGTTAACTACTAAACAGGCCTGATGTTTCTACTCACCCTAATAATATTATGATGATAACTATCCGCTTTAGTAACAGCAGAAATTGGTAAACACGAGCCTTTGCAGAAGTAAGCGTGGTATCCAGCTGGGCGTATGATCCAATCATCCCAACCCAGTTCCCGGAAGCTTACATATAGGGGCTCCCGGCAACACTCACTGGTATTAGACCCACACTCTAATGCGCGACCCTGACGTCGCTTACCAGCGTATTTAGTGTATAGGACTAAGAATGGGCGATGTTTCTCGTGGAAAGATAGTGGTGCTCTGCGCAACTGGAAGTAAGGTATTAAACATAAGTCTAAGTATTTGCTCTGCTACTAATAATTAAATTTGTTAAAGACTTTAACGATATTTTATTTACAAAAACATTCAACGCTCGGCACACTGATACATTTATAGGTAAACATAACCAACACGAGGAGAAAACATACATCGATTCAAAAATTAATAAAACTTAAGGAAAATTGATTTCAAAATGTGACGACAGAGGTATCAGAGGTATTATCAGTATCTACCCTCTATATACACGATATTTAGTACAGACTAATTTTAATTACGTAGTGCAAAGCGCGGCGTTTTTTTGCTATCTATAAAAGATATATGTTCATTTAAAAAGCGCTTCTGAGCCTTGAGGTGTCCAAAAATTTTCCCGTAAAGAGTCTCATATCAAAACTCCAAACTAACCTGACAAGTTCTGCACGCAACGTGCAATGTATGGAGTCTCTCTCTGCCTTCCAACCAGACCCTGACCGCCCAGGCAAGTTCCACACGCACCCAGCCCTCACCAATATCCGTCTCTTTGATGGCGATTGGCTTGGTCTTTTTAAATTGCTGTTGGCTATCCCAATGAGCTGCCTCCGATATAACGAAAGTCTGGTTGTATTCGTCGAAGGGATCTCGCTCCTAAAAAATATTATTTTATTTAAGTTATTGAATTGAGGCCTAGGTTTCTTCAAATACCTGTGTTGTGTAAATAAAAAAAATTTTTTTTAATGTAATATGTGATAGTATCTTATCATCATAGGTGCAGACACCTGTTTACGATCAGCGTTGTGATCAACGCATCATCGCAATTGAAAATCACAGGATTAACTAAGCTAAAATTAATGTTTATTTGGCTGAAAATGTTGGAAAAATATTAAAAACCTACCTTATAAAACCATAGTTCAACAACGGTAACTTCTTCTGGTTCCACATCCGGCGGAAGTTCGAATTGTAGGCAAGTGAACGGATATCGGCCGGAAGTAAGACACTCCCCTGTAACAATATTACAATAAGTTAACAATTCACAATCTCTTCGTATGAAAAAAAATTCCACGAGAAATATACAAAATACTTTAACAAAAGTGCTTCATAAATCGCTATATTAAGACTAAACTAAAGCCTCACAAGAGCGATATATTGTATATGACTTGGATTCCGGAGAAACAGTAGTTGTTTCGTAGCAGAAGATACTTGCTATAAAAATCAATAAAACCCGAAAAATATATATATATATATATATATATATATATATATATATATATATATATATATATTTTAGTTTGTTTGTTTGTTTTGGAAAATTACAGATAATCACAATTTACACAGATAATAAGTTGTTTTTAATCTACGCAATTTCAAATCGGTCTTTAACATCACCTAACTTTTATTATTAAACAAAATCACGTCTTGAACTCGTGCGCACGTTGACACTGATAACTTTATTGCGCCTATATAAATTGCGATAAATACGGAAGAAAAAGGCATTATCAACAAATTGTTCCCAGTAGCATGTATGTTGATGTTTCTACGTACTGAGTTAAAGTTTGCGCATCCTGCCAATGCAGGTTAGGGAGTGATCAAACTTAAAACCAACTTGATAACGAATATCTTGATTACTCGTAAATATACAGAATGAAAGAGCTCATTGCTGGTGATTATTATTTTTTATTGCACTAGAGGCTTCATAAATCTAGAACGCAATCAAAAATAGCTTACAAATGGGTTAAACGCATAAAAGCCAGTCGCTTATCGGACGCGGCCTTTGCGACGCTCCTTGGTCCAATTAGTGAAGGGTCACTGTATTCACAGACCCCTAATTAAGATCCGGATCGTATTGTAAACTATTTATAGAAATAGTTAAGTTTAACAAATAATAAGGCTTAAACGCTATGCCAACATATCGTTATAATAATGGATTTAGTAAACACTTATTATCATCAATTAGTAGACTATATCTATACATTAAACCGCCGGCAACGCACTTGCAAGCTCTCTGGCAAGGTGTGACGGTATCGATTTAAAATAGGTGAACCTCGTGCGCGTTTTAGGGCCTGTTCTATAAAACAAAAGTAATTTATATATTCACAGAATTTTAATTATTTGTATTTTTGTGTCTGGTTTGACTTATGCCGCAGTCAACTGGGAAACTATTAAAGATAGTAAAACTTCGTAAATATTTCTATTTCAATATTTTTTACACAATACTAGATCTCACCCAGAGACACGGGTATCTCTTGCACGAAACAAATGCACATTTACATTTAAAATGAACTTGTTTTGAGGCCGAAGTTATTAGTGGCGTTATGTTACTGACCATTAAGTTATCTTCGTCTATATAAAGAATATTAACCTTGAAGATAATATTAAAAGACACGGATTAAGTCATTAATATACTTAAAGCAATGAACTTGAGATATTGCTAATGTTAAATATAAATTAAACTTATTTCGGAACTCTCTTTATACGAAAACTTGATTTGGAATTAAAAAACAGCTGCCCTGAAAACGGCAATAATTTGTATGAGGTGGAAAAGGGCGTGGAAGGGTGCGTGTGAACTACCCAGTATTGAAATAAATATAAAGTAAATTGTGAATCTTTCGCGGTACGGGATTAGGCTTGTCATAGACCCTAATAAGCTATACGTTCTTGAAATATTTTTGAAAATAATTTGCATTACTTACAATAAAAATATCCCAGACTTGACTTGTATAGTATACTTGTATATAACTTGACTTATATAGCATTTCATTAGTTTTAAGAATAGTAAAAAACAGCTTTAAAAGCTTCAGCTTTTGCTTTCTAAATAGCCCTACAAATGCCAGAAATTCAGTCTGGGAACAGATGTTTTTAAATAATAATTTTCAGTAACAAAATTACTTGTTTTTTTAATGAAAAAAAACTGCGTTTTCATTCGGAAAAGTCACGTAAATAAAAAGAGATTATTAAGTGAGTTAAATATATTTATATGAGGTATAAATTGTAATGTAACATTCTCGTTTCCGATAGGTCGACTACACTTATATTGAAGTGTTACTTAGATTTAAGAACCCTTAAAATAAGTCAAGTTAGTTTTTTGTTTTCGTTCGTTTCCCACTCACTCACTACCCCCAATTTTATATTAGTTATAAGCTCATATTTTACACAATTAAAGGTAGTTGACATCCAGCTATAAACAAAGTGTTTCATTTAATATATATTTGAACATATCTAAAACAACAGACACAATACAATACCTTAAACAAAAAAAAAACTTTCAAAACTGTTGAACCCGGATGAATGTCAAAAATTCATTGGATAGTTTATCATTGTTAATAGTGAAAATATAGTTAAGGTCAAAAATCAGCCTACATGTTATCTTGTCTGTCGCTCACGCTTTATTAAGGTTGTCACGTATACCAAAACCAAAAGATAAATGCTTGCCTATGCTTGTAACGACCCTAAATAGAGGATAATAAAAAATCATCCTATCAAGCATTAATATTCTGGTCTCCAACTCACTTGAACAAAAGAATTATTCTACAGATGCGCTAAGTATTTTAAAATTAAATATCTTTTATTTATATTTTTAATATTAATTATTAAAAAATATAAATACATTATACATATAACTAATTCTTGTCTTTAAATCTGACGTCTAATGTCATTATTTACGTTGTATTTATTTAAAAAAGCTTGCCAACGCTTGGCATATTGATATATTAGAACAAGAAAAATAAAATATTTGTTTTAATGTGACTGTAGGACTGTAAACATAATTCAAGATTTCAGTGTGAGGGGTGCACCTATGGATATCCAGTCAAATTAATGTCAAATGTCACCGTTGACAACCCTACAAATTTCACAGATACGTCAGTCATCGACTGCGTGATCACTACTTCTACGTGTTAGATAACTTTTGCTTTGTCGACGTGTCACACGCGCTATGACGAGACATGTTCCGACATACGTCACCATTACAAGCGTCATTTCAGCTTATATGCTATACCATAAAACGGTAACTAGTTTTGACTGCATTTAACTGTGTAATAAACATTATCTCGGCGATATATATTTTTAAATGAACTACATTTTTCTGTCATAAACAAAAAAAAGTTTTCTTAAGTCAACGTCACACATGATACACAGCGACATATAATGCCATGAAGATTTCATTATTTTGACGCAAAATTAAGATGATGTCTCGACATCAACGAGATTTAAAACAATATGCAAATGAAATAGGCCTTTTTTGGCATAAATTGAACTCGTGTTTTGCCTGTAAAATTGAACTTTAAATTGTAGGGTGAACATGTAGATAGCCTAATATGTGTTCATAATCATGTGTGTAGCACGCGTTTTATATCTATCACCATTTTGATAAAAACTCTCATTAATAGATCGGTGTGGGGTGAATAGTTCATGTTATAATTGGTTTTTTAATTGCTCACATTTCGCTCCATTTTGATAACGAAAGATCCGTGTCCAAAACTACGCTAAATTGACACGAAATATATGTTTTTACCCAGGTAACGATTGAGGTATGTGGGATCCGATTAACCGGGTGAGCTAATCACTTGAGATATAATCACTTTTAAACAGTTGTGTCAAACCAAACGAATTTGTATGAAAACGATCACGTGACAAAGCGTAGCTAATGTCGGTCCCTACAAATAGGTTCAGCGTTAGGGGGGGTTATTTTTTCTCAAGCCCCTGGTAGTCCAACATGCCATCATTTTTACAGGACAATATGTTGTATCTAAGTCACTTTTAAATCCAATCTTATCATGTTAGAGAGATTGAGATTTCTCTTTCTCCAGCCAAGTAATTTTGAACCTTTCAAAATTTCATTACATTTAAACTGATAGGAGAATTGAGATGGATGATATGGAAGATTTTGGCAAATCTTATCCCTAAATAATTTCTATAAAAATTCATTATAAAATTTCAAATAAAATGTATTGCTAATAAGTTGAAGTACAGTTACTCTAATTGTAAAACCAGATTTAAAAAAATCAATGGCACTACAACCTTTTTAGGTTTGGGCCTCAAATTTCTGTATCTGTTTCATGATCATTTATAAATTGAATAGGCAAGTAGGTGATCAGCCTTCTTTGCCTGACGCACGCCGTCGACTTTTTGGGTCAGTTTCCTTACGATGTTTTCCTTCACCATTCGAGCGAATGTTAAATGCGCACATAGAAAGAAATCCATTGGTGCACAGCCGGGGATCGAACTCAGGGATGAGTGTCGCACTCTGTAGCCACTAGGCCAACACTGCTCTTATAAAACAGATAACAAATGATAAAAATCGGTTTCTGAGCACGCGCTTACACATGATAGTTGTGTGACCATTTTTGACCCATATAATCTATCGGGCCAAATTTTTATTGTACTAATTAAACTACTATTAGATAAAAGAATAAAACATTTGTACTTATGATAATAATTAACTATATTTTAACTTTTTTGAAATATGTTGTTGAACGCGTAAACTGTCTTAAAATATAACTAATGAAACGTTTTGATTATGTAAAATTATTTGGTTCAAAGTACAGCTAAAAATATAAACAAAGTACAAAAATGCAGAGTGCGTAAAATAATTCACGTATCCAAAAGTCCATAGTTCAACAGCAAGTGCGTGTAGTTAATTGTTATATCAAAAGACACGATCGTCGCTAGATTAAATAATACATATAAAATGTTATAAGCGTATAACAATTTGCGCATTTGTGACCCGCTTCACAACGCATTTTGCTTTTAGTGTTTGTATTTTTTCAAAAATAAAAGCCATTTATGAATGGTCTAAACGAAACTGTGGTTCATTTTTGTGCCAAATATGTTGTACAATAACTAGAAAGGTCTTACTTTAGCTGAAATTTTGATATGTATTGCAATCAAAATCAAACAAATCATACATTATTTTATCATATTGGTTACTATGTACACTTATGAACATAGTTTAAAGGGAAGATTGAATTATAAATTTGCAAAGCTCCCTAATCAAACACTGGTAGAAACCTCTCCTCCACTCTTTAGTTCTAGTCAATAGTAAGGAATCTAAATTTGCAAAGCATTGCTTTGTCACCATGCCTCACCTGACATATCGAAACAAAATGTCCAATGAACATTATAATAAAGTAACAAACGCTTAGTATCAGCGGAATTATGACCTTGAACAACTTTTTTATATTATATTAGGAGTCTTGTAACGATAATTGTTTAATAATTCTAGTTAAACATAAACAGTTCTAATTAGTTAAATTTGATATTGTAACTACCCAAAATAAAAAAAAATACTTTTTTATTTAACAATATTTTTAGTAATTTGAACCTTATATCATCAAGTGAACACTAAACTACGGTCTATCAATACACAAATTTTAGTCTTAACGGCCAATATAAACAATGATTTGAAAAGATTCTACTATAATCGTAGAGGACCTACGACTCTGCGTAGAGCTCCAAGCGGAAGTGGTAGGCCTCGTAGACTATTAAATTTTTCTAATATTTAAATTTGGAACGTTTGAGGGATCTGCAATTATTTAAAAATATCAAACTAGATCTTGACTGTGAAAAATTTATAATCTACCCAAATCAGAATATATAATATAATTAGTGATACAGTTAGATGAATATATATAATTTATAATCCGATAACAAACAGTAATTAGATAATATAACCTCATGCTTCCTATTATGATATATTAGTATAAGATAAATACTATAATAATGCTTTTATTAGATAAGAACTAAGATAAGCACATATACTAAAGAGAATTATGAATAATATATTACTATTAGTATATTATCTATATGCAATATCTAATAATTAATCAACATCTCAGTAATAATAATAATAATACATAATAAATAAACTGATTTCGACTTGATTTATAAATTTGCATACATTCAAAAAATAACCATATGTTTTGATTACGTGTTCAAAGTAGTTAACTAATTACTATATGTTTACATCTTTGCATATTCTCAAATATTGAATAAAATGAGAGTTTCTTATAATATCTTAAGCACTGATTTTTTTTACCTTCAACTGGAAATATAATCTTCTGCTCAGTTCTGCCATAATAATCATCAAATTCTGGCGGTTTATCAGTACCATGGCTTAACGTCTGGCCCTGGGCGACTGGCATCGGCAGACTGTTCACCGGCACAGCCACAGCTGGCTTCTTACTTAGCCTCAGTTTCTTGAGAATCTGCTGCTTGATGAACTGAATTCTCGCCTCCGTCAGTTCAGTGATACTTAGGTCCCCTTTCGCACAATTTCCACATGTCCCCATCTCCCCCCACGTTATGCTTAAGCTGACTAGAACAAAAAACACGATTGCACGGTTCATCGCGGCAATTTCCTTCGTCTCAGACAATTGAAATATGAAAGAAGATCTAGACACATGCGTGCGGTGTAACGTACGGTACGCGACTGACAGCGCTCGCGCTCCCTGCATATATATATACAGATACAGATTTTCCCAAGTCCAAAGGGGTGTTCCGTAAAATTTAACGATAAGAACATTCTTCTTAGCTTGAGGTCACAGATAGTAAGTACAGCTCATGGACAATGGACTGTAGATACCAGAACAAATTATTTAGCTGCGTTGTTTTGTTTTATTGACCTGAGAGGTAATATGATTTAATTAGTTAAGAGGTAAGAGGTCGCTCGAAATTTATAGTTATGTTGCTAAATCAAAAACTTACTCGTTATCGCGAGGAAGTATGACGCAACTTTTTTGTTAATTAATTGATTCATTACATGTCAGATTACATCATTCGACTGAACTTTTTAATCGAATGTATTAAACAAGCCTTAGTTTGGAACCTTAGACAAAGCTTTTTCTTAGAATTAAGCACAGCAGGCTATTGGAATATAAATAAAAACAAATAAAAGTAACTTAGACTTAATATAGATACTGCCAATTCAATAAACTAAAAAAATAAGTTCTTAGCTTATTGTAATTTCGGATTAAAAATAATACAAAAATATAACGGATACTTTTCTCAGCCCAATCCGAAAACACGTGTGTTTGTATATACATAGATATTAGTGCAAAGGCTAAAGAGAGACCCAGTTCCTGGCTATTGCCTCCTAAATTTCGTCGTTCATTAACCTAAGATAAAAGTTCAAAGTGTTGCGAAGTTAATAAAACATAAGAAAGTTATTAATTATTATCATCACATGACTACGTGTAAGACCGTTATGACCAGGCACGATTTTTAACGTCACACTGGGACCTTGAATTTTAAGTCGCAAAAATCATTTATTCATTTCCACTTAATTATTATATCTTAACAGTTACTAATAATGCGATATATCGATAAAATAATTACTACATTTAAAAATACTGAACTAGAGTCTAGTCATGAATACTGTTACATAAAAACTTTTATTTTTTTCAATTTTTTTAAAAAAAAAACATATTTTTTCGTGTTCATTATCAAATTACGATATGCAATGGGTTGTTAAAGAAAATAGGATTGCAGTGATAACCTTGCATAAAGTGGGTATGGAGCCGTCGGTCATATTCCAGACACTTCAAAAGCTTGGTATTAGTCGTATGTTCGAATGTCGTACTATCAACAGATACGACAACACTTCGTCTGTCGAAGACCAGAAAAGATCGGGGCGGCCGCGTGCTGTTAGAATTTCAAAGGCTTTAATGCTGTTAAAGCCAGATTTCGTCGAAGGATCGGTACGTTCCCGCTAGGACTCTGTCGCGTAAACAACCTGTAGCTCGGTGCTTATCGTCGATATACAGGGAATACCTTAAATCTATATTTACAATTAATGAGAGTGGATCAATCGACTTCTATACGCAGGAAAAGCACAGGAATATCCTCATTACCGATGAAACATTTTTCACGATTGAAGAAAATTACAATAAGCAAAATGATAAAATGTACGCTCACAGTTCTAAAGAAGCTGCTCAAATAGTAGGCAAGGTACAACGTGATCAGTGATGTCAGTGATGGTTTGGTGGAGTGTGTCTTATCAAGGCGTCACAAAACTACATTTTTGGAAAAGGGAGTGTAAACTTTAGCCAAAGTGTAACAAGATACAGTCTTGGATCATTTGATGAAAAACTCTCAGCATTATACTTTTTAATACTGTGGACTTTCCAGCAGGATTCTGCGAATGGTCACAAGACACGAACTACCCAAGCTTGGTTTGAAACCAAGGACTTTATAAGAGCTGAAGACTGGCCCTCATCTAGCCCAGACCTCAACCCTTCAGACTTCAAATTATGGTCAGTTTTAGAGGACATGGCCTGCTTAAAAAATCTTTGGAGCAAGCAGTGGCGAAATTTCCCTTGGATATAAATTAAATATTATATGTATTGCTCGAGTGAGTCGCGCTTCGTTATGTTAGTTGGAGTGTACGCGGCATCATGGCAGATTTTTACCACACACTTCTCAATTTCGTCTAGAGTGTACCAGGTAAAGTTCGATATCAACATATTCAAACATTTTCAATATAGTTAGGACTTACTTATTTTACTTTACATTAATCTATATATACATAAAAGAAATTTATGTTAGTTTCATTATTTACAATTGAAGAAGTGGTGAGGTGGCTTAGACTCAGAACATAGGATATTTTTATCCTGATTCCGTGGCACGTGACGTAAAACTTGGTATAACAAAACACAACTGCTAAAGCTAAACGTAATGTTGTCTATGGTATGATTGAACATTTTATATTAAGCGGTGTTGAAGTTGATCGGCCGATGTGTTTATTTCGATCTTATCGTGCTAATATTATCATTAACAATGCCATGACCAAGGCGAATGAATCTTTCCCGATGAAGCTATAATGCAATAAATGGGTGGACCGAGTTTGATGAGCGTTTAAGTGGATTCGAGAATAGTTCAGATTATTTACAATTAGATGTTTTTTGTATGTTTTTTTAGGTTTGAACTTTTGAATCTAAAGTCCTATTTACCACCACAGTTTTAACCAAAGCGCTGTTCTGCCTTTTCATAACAGGCCTGTCATATATTTCTATAACAGGCGGCAAACGAGTAGGAGGCTGAGCAGATGTTAAGTGAAACGCCCATGGACACTTACATTGCCAGAAGGCTCGGGAGTTACAGGCAAAAACCGGCAAAAAACTACAAGGAATGAGAAAAACTAAATAAACATAAGTTCTGACATAGTTTACACTTTGCTGTGTTACTTTTAGCTCTCTATCTTTAAATGGAAGAGAGAAGAGAACAAGAGATGGCACCCTTGGAGTCGCGTGATACATAAACTTAACATTGACATGACATCACAATACTGTAGGTATTAAAAAAAGCCAAAAATAAATAATTTTAACTATACATTTTCAACTGAGGATTAACTTTTTTATACACTAGGATCTTTTTAAATTATTTTTAATACGAAGCTTTAGTTATTTAAATTTATTTATATACACAATGTATATAAATAACCTACGGACTTAGAGTTATTATTGGAAAAAAGTTATTAATTATTTTATACAGTAAAACCTGACGACATTTTACTTTTTTGTGACAATCTTTTTTTGTGGGTTTCGTCTTTTGCCCTCCTAAAGTGAGATTCATGAAACCAGTATAAGTAATCATGCCTCCTGCTTATAGAGGACAAATCTTTGTTTATTTTATTACGATTAATTAACTATTAATAACTTAAGGAGTCATATGAAACATGATGTAATGGTTGCAGCCCCTTACAAACAATGTGTAAAACAAAAAAAAGTTGGCGTTTCATAAGAATGGCGGATAGTATTGACAGTTCTTCTCTTCCGTTATACGCCCTTGATTTGAAAACTGGCAGTAAATAAGTTTACATTGTAGTACCTATATGAATAAATGATTTTGACGTTTTCTTTGATTTTGTGACAGTTATTATTGACGCGTGAACCTTTATACGTGAGATTGATACTTCTATAAGGGACAGTTAAATGTATTTAAATTTAAAGACTCCACAAAATTAGGAATCTAGAGCTTTTCAGCTAGTAAGTGGTCAGAGGGTTTTATAAACCTCTATATGTGAGATAAGACCACTTCTGTATCACTGAGCGTTAGAAAATCGGGTTAGTGAGAATTCTCTATAAGAGAAAATGAGATCGCGGTCCCGAACTCCCGATTGGACACATAACTCCAGAGACACGCTTTAGCCTTAGCATTCAAAACTTCAAAATTGTGCAATGAAACAAAACATTTAACTGTGAGACAATTATACTTAATAGCAATATGCAGACTTTTTTTAAAAACAAAGACTCGACACACCACACAAAACGCAAACCTAAGTAACCCAAAAAACGCACATTCTTCGCCCAACGCTTCTTCTTCCGAGGCCCTTTCATCTTTAACCACTTCCTTAAAAACAAAATTATCACATTTCAGAAATCACATTGCATACATTTACTAAAAATGTATGTATCTATCTTTAAATAAAATTAACTATGTTCACTTTTTATATTATGTGCAACGAAGCGTTAGTAAATAAAAAAAAGACTGTTTACATGTGAAAAGGAAGAGACTGGCTGCCAACAACACAGGGAATCCCAGTGCACTTTACTTTATCTAAATATCCTGTATATTTTGTATAATAAAATAATAATAATTTTCTTTCTTTCTATCATTATATATCTATGACTGATGAATTAAAAAAAAAATTATGCACTGTATCGTAAGCTTAATATTAATACTAAGAAATAAACTGTTACGTTCTGGTTATAATTGTTAGTATTTTTTATTTTTTAGTGTAATACATAAGACGTAAGAGGATAGGGAAATCGGTGATCAGCCTTCTGTGCCTGACACACGCCGTCGACTTTTAGGTCTAAGGCAAGCCATTTTACCCACTATGTTTTCCTTCATCGTCCGAGCAAATGTTAAATGTGCAATTAAAAAGTCCATCGGTACATAGCTGGTACCTGCGACATCATGAACGAGAGTCGTACGCTGAAGCCAGGCCAATACTGATTTATGGTTGCGCGATTAAATATCGCTCCAAATTACGTAGCATAACTACAACAGTTGGGGTGAACTGTGTTTTCGGGATCACATAGTGGAAATTTGCAAGAAATGCTTTCTTGAACAAAAGAATAGGATATGTGTTTCGAAGGGTAACAACTACTAACATTAAGGTCATTTCAGCGCATTCATTAGAAGCATGTTAAAGTGTAACTCACTCATGAAACACGCATGAAACTAAACAACAACAAATTTTAGAGCATTTACAGTAAAACGTGTACAACTTGGCCAGGTACAATGACGACAGGTGGACACAAAGTCTCGGGAAGTTGTGAAATGTTTTTACCCGAGGACCATATTCACGTTAATGTGTTTGTATTTTGACGGAATAAAATAAAGCTATGTTATTATTATTATATGCTATGCTAATAATGGGTGTTAGTTAACTTAAGTCCCTCACATAGCTGGCATAACACCTATATTTACCTCAAATCGGAACGCAAATATACAACCTCCTGTGATACGGGTTAACCTGTTTCGAATACGCCTACGCAGTTTTTTGAGAAATGAACTTTTTTTTTTCTTGTTTATGGCTTTTAGTTATGCCAAATGGGCACAAGGTACTTCGCCAGTGTCGAAATGAACTTTGATGCAATAATAGCGTAGGACAGTGACGTGAAATATTTGACGTTTATCTCATATAAGTTAATCTATCATATTAATGAGAATAAACTTATTTTAACCTCTCAGAGTCGAAGGCTCAGAATTTGTACGTAGCTTCTTTTCGCGCTTGAAAATGTAATAGCAACAAATTTGTAAATTCACTCCTGCGTAATTATTTAAACAACTTATTTCCCGAGAACGATGACAGAAAATAATTATACAATAATTTATTATAAAATAAAGACTTTAAATAAGAGATTTTGGAACTTTTTGTTTAGTCAAGTAACATTTAATAATTTAAATCTCAAGTAGGATGTTCTCAACTGTCCTAGATTACATTTTTAGATTAACCAACAACATAATACAATGCTTTGGGTATGACTAGACGGAACTAATCAAAAATCAGTATACATTAATAGTAAACTTAAAATAATTATACAAGGGTTTGACAAAATACATGGGTAGCCTGCAATATCGCAATTAGCAATTAAGATCGCTAAGCAATGATAACTAGTAATTCAGTATTGTATTGCGCGATCACAAGGTTACAACATCATAATTTAAATAAATACATCAACATTGCATAGAAAACTATAGGAATCAGCAAACATATACCTATAGATTTTGCCAAATACAGGCGGCATTCTTAGAAGCGTGAAGCAGCGACGACGTCTCGGATATATTAATAGGAAGACGTCAAGGGGTCCACAATGTTTAAGCTGTCATTAATTATGAAGTCTTGAACTCGTGTTTTCATTGTTTACCTTCAGTGTCCGAACAAGTGTTATACAAATAGGAGCTGATACAAAGATTCAAAGAGCGCCAAAATAACCAGAACTTTCGATGAAATATCTATATGCAGTATACCCAAAACTATTGTGTTTCACACATTCACGCCATATTCGTTATCAACCATGGAGGCGGTGACCAATCTTGTTCCGCCTCTCTTAATAAAATGATACAGCGAAGTTTTCTCATTTTCGGCGGTTCATGACCCCTAAATCATCTGACAGGCGCCTGACAGATAATATAGATGTTAATTAATTTCATTTTTAATAACAATGATAATTTACACTGGGTTATAATAATAATTATGCGAAATAAGGAAATGTTGCGTTATTTGTTGAGTACGTACTAGTAAAGCATGATTACAATATATCTTATAATAGACTTCGACCGCTACAAAATATTTCTTTGGACATATCTTGCACAGAAGTTAAGTTTCTTACGGTTGCGCGTGTTTTTTGTTATTGAATTGTTCGCCCTGGGGCCAAGGGTGACAACCTCATCATCCATTGGTGAAAGTACTTATAACAGAGGTTACTATGGTCATCGACGGGAATAATAATATCCAAAAACATATGTTCTAATCAATATTGTATATAACTTTGTAAACACTATAATAATTATTAATTTTAGGAAGCAGACTAGTGTAAATAGGAGGCTGGGAGAAAGAATGTATCAAATAGCATCAACCCCCAGCCCCCTAAAAACAAATTTATACGAATAAAAAACCCCATTGTTTCATTTAGAGATGAATGAAAGATAAGAAAGAATGTTTAGCTTAGTCATCGCCCCGGTGATAAAGTAGCCGGGGAATGTAGGCCTACTAGGAGGAAAAAAAAAACCCCTTCCTAGTGGGCGTTGGCGACAGTCATGAGAGGGGCAGTACCACTGTCTCACAGAAAACCCGAGTCACGTGATGCAATATGTTTTTATTATTGAGCTCAGGTCTGAAGTCGATAATTTACTACGTAGAGTCTCGGACTGGGTTCGACAAAATCTAGTCCAATATAACCCCAAGAAGACACAAGTTGCCGCGTTTTTTTGCAAAATAATAGATATTTTAAAAAATAAAGGACTTTATTAATTTATTTATTACATAAATGCATACATTCCTTACAGGCTATGCTAATACGATAATGTCGAGAATCATTAAACAAAATACAATAAAGAACATATAATATATACAATATCGCTACTGTGAATTCACTCTGCAAACGTATAAATATTTCGATAGTGTCGGAGACAGCATTTAGTAGTCGCAACGTCCTGGATAACGGGGATCTGTGCAACAGACTGGTTCTAGCCCTTGGTATCGCAAATAACCTTGGCCTTCGCCTTAAAGATGGTGTTTTTCCTTCAGAATGGAAAAGATCTCCAGTTGTACGTTGTATAAAAATGGAGATATTACCGACGTAAAAAATTACCGTTCTATTTGTAATCTATCTTGTTTTTCTAGGCTCTTTGGGTCTGTCCTGTATCCCATAATCTCCAAAACTGTTGATGGCTGTATCATTGATGAGCAACAACCAAGGATCCCATTTGGAGCCGTTGCTATTTTTATTATTTGTCATCAACATTAAGAATCAGATAAAGCACTGTGAAGCGTCTCTCTTCGCTGATGATTTAAAAAAAAATAAAGTTCTCTGTCTGTGATGCTGCTCAAAGTGACCTTAATGGTAAAAAAATTGGTGCTTTTTAAATGGTATGATCCTCAATACAAACAAGTGCTTTCATATTAAGTACACAAGAAAAAAAAACACTTTTTACTTGTGTATAAGCTTGCTCGGCACGCCATTCAAGGAGGTGATGTTGACAAAAAATTAACGTTTATATCTCAGGTTAACAAAGTTGTCACCACATCCGCACGAATGCTCGAATTTCTTTAACGGAATGCAGATTGTTTTGGTTGTACGACTAGAACACTTCTATACAACGCTCTGGTGCGCAGTCATCTTGAATATGGCGGTATTATATGGAATCCACCATATGCGATGCGTTGAAAGCATTCAAAGATCTTTTACGCGTCACCTAGCTTTTATAAGCAGAGGATTTTCACATAGACACCCGTATCGTCAGCGACTTATATGTATATGATATTAGACTTTAGCCAGTGTTACCTTCTTATATAAACTGCTAAATAATCATATACAGAGCAGTGACCTCTTCCAGGATATTAAAATATAAACAAAAAATGTTTTGGTTGTATTTTTTTAATTTTTAATTTCTTTTTTGAAACACTTATGTTTATTTCAATTGTCATACATGTTAGATGAAAGATTTTGTAAAATATGCAGTAGTACAATGTGGTACAGTATGTGGTAAACTTTAATAAATAAGAGGAACAATTTCCACATGGAGTACCGTCCCCACCTCTGAACGGAATCTCCAGAGTACCAACTTCTTCCAATTGACCGTTCGAATCGTCTAAGATCAGTCACTTTCCGAGCTGCTTGATTCCTTGGTGTTACGTAGAGATGTAGGATATCTCTTCATCATCTTCTTCTGAAGTTCTGAAGAGCCTCGTTTCATTACAATACTCAGTACCTTAAGAACATACCAATACCAAATAAGATACAAGGTTTTAGATGCGATGTGAGCTAAGAAAATTATAGACGGCGATTGACTTGTTGAGTCTCAACTCTTTTAGGCTTCTATAGATTGCACTTCGGAGAAGGCTCCTACGATAATCTAGAAGCTCGCTGGAGTTTCAGTCCTTCGTTGTTGACATCTCCAAGTTCCCAATTAGGATCGTCGTTTCTCGTGAAAACAACAAAGCAGTGGAACTTCTTGTCTTCTTCAATCTTTCTTAAAGAGTTATAACATAGGTTCATTCAAGCGGCAGCGGTGTGCCGCTTGTGGCCGCATCTGACATAACATCAGGTGCGACTGTGTCAAAAAAACAATACATAGCACCAGTAGAATTTCTCTCTTTTTTAAATTTATATTTTAAACTAATTCTCTTAACGTTTTGCCTACGTGTTGATAGTAGAATACCTATAAACATTACGTTTACCACACAAACAATAGTTCAGTAAGGCTGTATATAAGAATGAATTGAATGGTGCAACTTATAATAAAAGTTTCCCTTCCTATCCCCTTTTTCTTCTTTTATATTGTGCGTTTTACTTTTAATATAAGTAATAAGATATACTCAAATAACAATCTATACATGACAAAAGCAGTTGCTTGAAAATTAGTTCGTTTTTTCTTGGACTTTCTATATTTAAGGTCATATGTCATCCAGAAGGTATCCAGAGTAGTACCATCTGATTTGTCTTGGGCAGCTTTTAATTTTGCTCCAGCTTCTTTCGTCTCCGTTATGATTGCCAGGTCTGCTGGTTGTCCGCAAGCATTGCGGATGTCAGTCGAAAGCTTGTTTGGCTTCAAAATTGTAAAGTATAATTAACTGCGGGTATCACATAATTATGATAATATACGTGAAAAACGCCATATAATTATTCAAAACATAAACGCAACGCCAGCCAGTTAATAATTTAAATATAGAATGCTAAGGGCATTGTCAACTTGTCTATTGTACTTGATTAATATAATTAAGTAATTAATTATTGTTTTTCTAAAATAGTTCGACTCTTTTGACTTTCCACGAGCAACGAACCCGCGATAAAATGTGTAAAAAACAAACAAATTAATAGGTAAATTAAGAAATAAGTTCTTTTTTTTAACTTAAAATGTTTCTTCTTTAATTGGTCTATGACACAATTACATTTACTAATCGTGTAGCTTCCAATTATTAATATACTAAAATTAGTATTTATAATAATAACATATAATTTCAGATATTCGATATTTAATGTTATATATAAATGTTTCTATAGCTATTTCTAAGGCGTTTGAGTGCTTGTCCTAATCACGTTAAATGCAATAAATTATAACAATTCTTTTATAAAGTATTTCATATAATTCTATCTGCTTCTAAGTGAGAATACTTTGGCAGTAGTAATGTCATTTGGGATCTCCCTGAGGACTACTTCTTCTTTTAATCCGGTACACTCTTAACAGAGCGGTCGTGATCGCTATGTAGTAGTATTAGAAGGGGCAGATGTGATGGGATTCACGACGTTTCGGCATCGCTATTAGAGGACATTCTGTTGCACTCATTAAGTGTACCTCCTACGGCTGACTTGATAGGCGTGCTATGGACTGAACACCACGCTGAATTACGTATCCGAAGGTTGTAAGGATACGAGATTGTATTGTTCAAAACAGAGGCTTTTTCTTCTTCGAAGAGAATTCTTCTCCAGCAGCACATTTCCAGAGCGTCTATTTTCTGCCTTTCCACATCTCGCAAGGTCCACGTTCCAGCCGCGTACAGAAATATGGAGAATATAATTATATATGGTCTTCACGAGCCTGGTCTTCGTGGCTCTTGTTATACTCCAGTTTCTCCATATTTTTTCCGTCTTGTCCATAGCCGTTCTTGTGATGACCTAATCTATGCATCCGCCATTGCTTGAAATCTGAGTCCCAAGGTAGATTGGACCATGTTGCATTTCGCGATTCGAGTCACTTAGGGTATGTTAATTGTAAGTACTACTTATTTTGGTCTATGGTTTTTTATTCCTTTCTGTTAGCAGGAAATTTAATTTGGTTTTTGATTTTCCTTTAATTTTAATTTTCCTTATAAATAATAAACGACTTAGGTATACGAGTCGCCCCCTACTTTGTTTTTGTTTTCCCTGGAGTACAGTCTATTGGGTCTTTGGGTTTAGATTCACAGGAACTAATTAAAGATTTAACTTAGCGCCATAGTACCGGTGATTCCAGAGTTGGTGCTTTCCTCGCTCGAATAAGTATCGCAACACAGCGAGCAAATACAACAAGAGATACACTGCCACAGGGATCAAACTGTTTATTTGTTTTAATTTTATATTATTCTAGTATTGTCTTTTGTTAACATAGCTTTTATACATTAAGAAAAACACTTTTTGATCGGATTGAAGCTATGTATTATTAATTACAACTTATAATTATTTACATTTTACGACGTTTCTCGTGCTTTTCAGCGTGCTTGTGCTTGCTTAAAATTATGTAAATAATAATAAAATTTATACACAGCTTCATCCGTTCAATAAGTGTTTTTCTTTATATTATTCTATTCTTAATTATTACTATGTAGGTTAAGAATATAGTAAATACTCTGTGTTTGTGTGTTGTAAATAAAATTATGTATAATTTTAATTAGGATCAGGAAGACACCCAATTCTCCAAATCATGACTGTCCAGTTTCCAAATCCATTAAAGGTACAAGGCCCACTAAACGCTCGCCATATGACGTGATTTGTAAAACGTCAATTGCAAATTTGTTCGTCATGCGTATTTGGCATACTTGGTGGAACAAAAACATATTCAAACAATTAATACAAACAAATCAAGGCCGCTTTTAGAGTTTTTCGAAGGCTGTGTTATTTATATTAACACTTTAATTCACACATCATTGCTATGTATTTAGAATATGTAATTTTTGTTAATAATGTGTTGCGCTACAACTTTATATGTTTGAGCCTGAAATACTGAGTCGTAAAATTTTGGGTTTGATTAGACGTTCCTTACGACATTTGTAGCAGTTGTACAGAAAGAAATTAAAAATCACAAACAAAACAGTGTTACAATATTTTTCACGTGTCAAATTGTAACCAACACGCTATATCCAGTCCAAATGTTATAGTATTAATTACTTGCATTGTACAGGTTTACATGCTCCAGTTATTGACCATCTTTGTGCGAAGCAAGCATCACTATAGAAATCCTATGGTGACGCGTGACCAGCCCTTCATCGGGGACAGAAAGTAACAAATAAACAATATAAAATAAAACAAAACTAAAGCATAAGTGTTTGTGGGTATGGCAATATGTGTAAGGGTGTGTGAATTAAATGTGTGTCAAAGAATTACATTTAATTAGCGCTACAAACATTGAGAGAAAAATGTCGGGATTGTTATGGATGTTACATATATTGTCATACACTAAAAACCACAATGCCCGCGCCTGACCCGTTCTGGTGACGTGAAAGCGTACATGCAAGAAATTGGGATCCATCTTTTAGATTGGCATGATCGAAGTTCTGACCTCAATCCAATTGAGCATGTCTGGGTTCTAAAGTAAGCGTAAGATCAGTGCAACCTGCACCTCAAAACATCAAAACATAGAGTTATCGCAGAAGGGTCCCAATCTTCTTCAGGTATTCCTCAAAATTTATTTAAAAACATCGTGGAGAGCATCAAGAAGGATTCAAGTGACAAGTGATTTGACAAGAATAGGTCATCCTAAAGTACAAAAATATTGTCTTTATGGCCGCACTACTTATTGTTTGTAATAAAAACTTGCCAAAACTCACTTCACACGTTAATAAAAAATCAATGGCGCTGCGACCTTTTTAAGTCTGGGCCTCAGATTTCTGTATCTGTTTCATGATCATTTTTTTAATTGAATAGGCAAGTAGGTGATCAGCCGTCTGTGCCTGACGGACGCCGTCGACTTTTTTGGGTCTAAGACAAGCCGGTTTCCTCACGATGTTTTCCTTCACCGTTCGAGCTAATGTTAAATGTGCACATAGAAAGAAAATCCATTGGTGCACAGCCGGGGATCGAACCTACGACCTCAGGGATGAGAGTCGCATGCTGAATCCACTAGACCAACACTGCTCTTCACACTTTAATATTATACTTACACGATTATAAGCATACAGACAGTAAAATTTCATTTAATTACCTGAAATAGTATGTAAACTTTCGTAGATGACCGCTATTATTGCAAAATACTTTTAAAATATTTCCAAAATAGGGTAAAAAATTACATACAAAACTTTTTACTTAGTAATTAACCTTTAAAATACTTATACGGCTAATGCGGATTAGGTACCCGGTTGGTGCTTAAGAACGTTTTTTTTATAATTGATCAGCTCACTCCTGAATAAGCTCTAAGAAAGTAGAATGGGCAGAACGTGAACAAAATTTTATTGGTGGAACATGAACAAAAGCGCATGTATCTGTGTATTGCAAATCCCGCTACTTCAAAATTTAAAAATCACACCGTTCTTGGGAATGCAATTCGAGAGATTCTGAAAATTATTAATCAAATAAATACGTGTCAAAAGTGTTTTTTGTATCTATGATATGGCCTTCAAATATTTCAATTTTTTACTAACGTGACAGTAACAGTATTGTTCACGGGCCACCAATACCGTCTTGACCATAAGGGTACACGGGGCCCGTGCCCAGGCCCCCCATTCTAAGGGGGCCCCGAAGTTACGACAATTTCTCTCACACATTTATTCTCATAACATTTTTTTCGGGCACATTACAGGTTTTTCACAAAACATTAATCTTATATGACGGTATTTACTCAGCATATACTACGCCATTATACAGAAGGCTGCGCCTATTCCTACTGTACTAATTAAAAACATTACCGAACGCATCGTACCTAATTTACTAAGTACACCATCTAGCGATCGCTCAAGCAACCACTCCGATTCCAAAGTCAAGTTGCACCGACTAAACAATGCTTAACATAAATTTTAACATTGTCTATGGTTGGGGAAATCCCCGAATGCCGTATTAAAGTTTCCGTCTGATAGGAGTAGGTAAGTGGAGTTATTTTGTTTCGTTTGATATTTTAAATTATGTAAGATAAAAATAAGTTTTGATTTGGTTCGTTTAAACATTATTTTATTATGGCGAAAAGAACCTATTTAATTGGTTCACAAAAACGAAACAAAGTTATAGCTTAAAAAGAAATAACGGAAAAACTTCTTTAATAACTGCAAGCTTAGAGAATGTATCCGACCAGACTTACTGTGGCGACATTTTACCGGAAGAAACTATGATATTTGGTTGTATCTCGCAATCGTATCGTATATACACTGATGGATCAAAAACAGGGTGTGGCTCAGAGGCTGGCATCTCAACATCAACATACACCTATCTTTAAGCACACAGATTTTTAAATGGGCATGTGTTGCTTTAACCGAAGCAACCAGAGCCGTGCCGTGGTTAGGAAAAAATGACATTAAGTTCAAATCCGACAGTGTATCCGTCTTGATGGCGCTCGGAAACAAAAATACAAACAGCAAACTAATACTGGAGTGTCACGAAGCACTAGAGGCCATAATTCTAACTAACAGTTATCTTGCAGTGGATAAGGGACACAGTCTCTCGGCAATGATGCTGCCAACGAGCTTGCGATAAGAGGCTCCGGAATGATGTCTGTTGTCCCGTATCCGCTCCTCCCCTTGCTCTTCTCGCTAGCGCGAACCTGGATTCGCCAGAAATCCGCTGAACTCCAGCATCAACGATGGTTGCGAAGTGTGGACTGCAAATAGTCCGATCTGGCTCTGCCAGCTGTGACCCCGCAACTAACAAAGTGACTTCTGCCTAAATAGAACCAATTAATAAACATCTTTTTGTCCTGCGCGACAGACAGCCCCTTGTGCAGAGGTTGTTTCAACGCAGATGAATCAGTCACCCACGTAGTTCTGGAATACGAGGCTGTGGCTAAACGACGTAAAAAATCCTCGGAACAGTAAGATCGCTCCGCGAAGCCTGTAAGTGCCCGGGAGACTTCTGTGCTTCTGGAAGAAGTTAGGCTGGCTAAATTAGCCAGGACTTAACGCACAACGGACAAATAATTAATGTAAATAATTATAAGTTTATAATAATAATACATAGCTTGAAACCGTTTAAAAAGTGTTTTCTTAAATAATTACGAGTCTAAGTGCGGAAAATGAGTCAACGCACCTTACCTTAAATAATCCAACCCGCGAGGAACATTTAATTTTTTATTCGGTAGATTGTAATAAATAAATAAAATTGTCAAATTGTCAACTGTCCGAATTCTCTCCCTAATTGGTCGGCTTTATAGTAGTCGGCTTAACAGAAATCCCGAAAGCATTATCGTAATCGTAACCAAAAAAATTATGACATATTATATCATACTTCATTTTATTACACTACCTGTAATAAATAGTCATACTTAGTAATTTTTATTTTATTATAATTCGCTTTTATTACTTTCCAAAAAGGCCCCAAATTCTTGTGTGCCCATGGGCCCCAGCCTCGTTTAAGACGGCCCTGCGGGAGGATATTAAAAGATATTAGAGTAAGATCCTTGAATTTCCACCTTGTATGCAATTTGAGATGATTGTATAAACCATTTCTGATCATTTACTAGTCGGTTAAGAGTCGTGTGGTTGATACTAAAATTAATTAGTTGGACCTTGCCCCCTAGGTAAAATTCTTAAGAAACGTTTGTCTTTTGCGTCCTATAACAATCTTTAGATAGGATTGTGAACGTTGAATAATATTCTTAAAGAATGTCACGCCTGTCGGCTCGCCCCTCTACAAAATGTTATTAATACGTTTCTGAGTACATACATGTAATTTGTTTATAGAAATAAGAATCAATCAAGACGCGGTATGTATGGCACTTTTAAAAAGACCTCAAGACATCCATGTTCTCTACTTGAAATCATGTACTCCATTTACAAACTCAGTAAGACATTTTAACAATGACCATGGTGCGAACGGCCCTGGTACTATAACATAAAATTACGTATTACGCAATCTCTAACATAGTTCTTTCAATATCGTGCTGTACGAAGACTAAACATGTTAGTGGAAATCGCCAACTCCAATAAGTATAAAAAATTAGAAGTAAATTAAATACACAAAACCTTTTTTATATTCACAGAAAGCATCATACAAATGTGCCTAGTAAGACATTGCAAGAAAATTCGTAAAATTACATTAGCATAATTTGAAAACGCCTGTAGAAATATTACAGCAATATCACAGATACACATGATTGATATTAATTTATATAAGATAATTATAATTATTTTCAACTATATGTACACTATGGATACACCTTCATTTGCAACCGAAAAGGAACCATGACTGAAGAAAAGTCAGAACATGGTCACAGCAAAGACTTAAGTTACTCGTCTAGTAAAATATGTATTACTAACAACCAAGCAAATATGAATACTTTGAAGATATTATTGACAAAGATTTCTGCATAAAGTCTTTAACTTTTGAAAAATTATTTTAAGTTTTAAAGTCACTTTAATTTGTATAATAAAGCAACTAAAATTCAATAGAATAGATAATTTTTAATTAAATTGTCTCTCCACTGTCTATTGAAGTTGAATAGCCTCGACATTCACGAGTTTCTGAGCTCATGGGCTCCTGCAATCCTTTTGATTATTGTGGTGACGTCTTCTACATTCAGGTCCTGATAGAGATCGTCATTACGAATGTACTTCAGAGCAATTACTATTCCTCTATTCGACAGCTGTTTTTACATATAAGTAAAAAACTGTAAGGTCGCTTTTGCGTGAGTTAAAAGCATTCAATGTCGGCACAACCGAGCTTCCTTACAAATAGTTTACGCCAACTTTAGCGTTTAGTGTAGTGTTGAACAAGTGGCTAGAAGGGGCTGAACTAGCGCGACGAAATACGGACACAAATCATCATTCGATCGTGCGGTCGTACTGGTAATTGAGGGTAAAGGCAACAGCAGTAAACATCGACAGGCTGAAACGAACGACACGGTAAAGGAAGACATCGTGAGGATTTCCTCACCTCCTCCTCCTCCTCCTCCTCGACCTCATGTCACGAACATTTGTTCAATTGCCTATTAAGGAAAGTTTTTCTAGAAACGCATACAGAAACCTGAGGCTAATATAGGCCAATAAATATTATTAATTTACATCATCCCTTCATTTACACTAAGTTCTAGAGTTTGTACTTAAATGCCATAGAAATTATTCTACCTTGTTATTGTAACATTTGCTATGTATTTTTTAAAGGGGGATTTACAGTGCCTACATGATTAATATAAAAGTATCGATATTTTAATATATAGTATTGTATCAACACTTGTATTTAATAGACGTATTCTGAAGAGCCTTGTTTCATTACAATACTACCTCATAAAGACATACGAATTTCAAATAAGGTGCAAAATTTTCTGCATTGGTTTATATAGTTATCGTTTTTCAGGTTATCAATTCCTCATAGTAACAAAAAGTTAGCATTACTTTGAACTCGTTAGAATAATTATTTTGTAACCTTACAGGAAAGGTAAACTAAGAAGGAATTCTGATTTGCATACAAGTACCTAGGTCAATTATTAATTTTGCGGCCTACATTGTCATTCCAACACATGTGGGTGAAGGCCGTATAATGATTAGTTAGGACGATTTTGATAAGCGGTACTTTTGCTTGGAATATGTTAATACAATATTTTATCATCATGAGGGTGATAATCGTATTGGCGTTAATGATATGTACACTTAACGGTTTCTTAACCTATTTATTTGACTTATTATAATTCGCAAAGATTTCCTCCCATTTCGGAAGTCTAGCACGGTCCGCTTCACAAGACATTTTCATTTGTGACCTAGCGAACTATGGAATAGACTCCCGGTGGGAGATACGATCCAATAGTTTTAAAAAAGAGCATACGCCTCCCTCAAAGTCTGGCAATGCATTCATTTAAATGATCAATGGGCTGCTATAACTGCCCTTTTAGAGCGTCCCGCAACAACCCTCCCCCCCTATATTTTATTTAGATTGGTTATAATAATTAAAATAAGGAAAATTTCAGATAGCACCCAACAGACCGAGTTGAGCCGTGAGCCAGTTATGAAGAAAATATTGAAATAACTGTAAATTATGTTAGGAAACAATTTAAGATCATTTACTAACTACATAATATAAATTTATACTATAACAGAATCCATCAGTGTTATATAAGGCTTGTTCAGTGACACAACGAGGATAAATACAAACAATTAGGTCAAGTATACAAATTGATTGGCCGACATTAGTTTTATTATGAAATAAATATTAATTTCAGCCTTAGACAATAAGAAAATTGATAAATCACATATATTATGTTATATTTATGTTTTCACAATAATTAAAATATATTACGCTGATGTCCCAAGTTAAATTCGCGCAATTTGCACAGATAAAAAATCATATCGACAATATAAAATAAGTAAGTACCGGAAAAAACAATAATTTGACAACTCTGTATTAATATAACTAATCTGTGGAGATGGTTTTCTTGTACTAAACAAATTTGCATTTAAGAAATCCGAGATTAAAGTAGACAAGTTTTACAACCAAAGGATGGCTTTATTTACGTATATATAAATTAAGTTGACGATCTAAACCCAATTTCGGAATTTAACATTCGCTCGAACGATGAGGAAACCGGCTTGCCTCAAACACGGCGTCAGGCACAGGAGACTGATCCCCTGCTTGCCCATTAAATTGATAAATGCCCATGAGACAGATACAGAAATCTGAGGCCCAGACTAAAAAAGGTTGTAGCGCCACTGACTTATTTATCAATTTATTTAATATTTAAAAATAATAATTATAATAGTCCTCTCTAGTCTATCTTCCACGGGAATAATCCCAAAACAGTTACACGAATCTATCAAATTGTTAGACCTCCTGTAATCCATATCATACTTCAAATAGCTATTACGACTAAAATAAACCGCAAATTTCTTCAAGATACTATACCCATAAAAAACTGTTCACTTGGCCCACGAGTATACCAACATTGAATGATTCAATCATGGGCTAAAGTACCAAACATAATAATAACAACTTAAATAGGGACTACATGCGCTGGTCTCCAGCCGTCCAAATGTTGGCACCTGCGTGCATATATACTAAAAATCTTATTATAATTTAACAGGAGAATCAATAGTTACTGTGACCCTGTACGCATCTATATTTTTGCACAACATATCTTTTGATGTATCACGCCGGCAGCAAAATACATTACAACTTTGACACAATTTAACTTTTGTGACGTGTCAAGTGTCATCGAATAAACGAGCTCTATTGTCTATTTATAGTATTTATTGCCTTGAAATGAAACAATTGTATACTCTGTGTCATTTAATATGTATGTTACACAATTTGTATGACCATTTACAAGAAAATCTCGCACAAATTACAACAGTTATAATCTGTCTTTATTCGTTCAAAGCATGTAATTTAGCCCAAAACATTTTATTATTAAAACTTTTCAATGTGCTGCTATTGAACGAAAATAGAAAATGTTTTAGTTAGACAATTATTAATTGATAAATTAATTTCTGCTATGCTATGCGATGTTTTTACACTTTCACTTATATTATGAGACGATATTAACATTCTGCTTTTGCATACATACATTACGACTACGTACGTTACCCAACCTCATTCCAAAGCACGAAAGAATAGGACAAAAGCTCACCTCGTCAATTAAATCAAATTTACCAATTGCTCCATGCCCCAGATTTCCCGCATGGGGTAATTTATTAACGTATTATCAATTTTAAAACTATTATAAATCTAAATAAACACCCAAGAACTCAAATATCTAGTTTGACCGCAACGAGGAATGTGTGTATGCTGACACACAAACAAGTTTTGTTACTACGCGAGCCGGTTCGGTACAGTGTATGTACAGATAGTTTGTGAGTTCGAATTTAATATTATGTCAAATATTCTCTCCTATACACCAAGGCTAAAATATAAAGTATGATAACAAACTTCTTTGCATACAAAAATATAGTCATAATGAAAGAGTATAGTATAGAAAATCCGAAAAACTTAACTGAAGACAAAAGGCGTTAAATGTCAATAGTGACCGTGACCACGCACGCTGAAAAGCACGCGAAACGTCGGAAAAAAATTAAAATTTAGAATTATGTAAATTAATTAAGTTTTTAATAATAATACATAGCTTTAATGCGTTCAAAAAGTGTTTTTCTTAATGTGTAAAAGCTATTTTAACAAAAGACAATAACTTAATTTTATTTTAACCAGCTTTCGTGAAACTGACGGAGATATTCGACATTGTTCTAATGGATGAAGAGGAAACTAAAATAAATTTAAAAATTGTCCTGTGGCAGTGTATTTACTTATTTTGCGAGGAAAACACCGGCTCTTGGCTCATCGGTAGTATCTACCAGACGCCAACTTCAATCTTTAATTAGCGCCTGGGCATTTGAACCCTCCGACTTGAAAGTATCTTCCAAAGGGAACAAAATGAAGGCGTAAATAAAAAGTGACACACTTCGTTTCTCATTTAAAATATAATAATTAATTTTATATATACACTTTAAATAAGTCGACTATCTGCATTTTAAATACATACCTTAATCTACTAGCAGTTGTAAAAAAATGATTTCATTAAGGCTGGTAAACGTCGAGAGAAAGTCGTTACTTACGCAAACTGTTCCGCTAGTGTTGTGAATTTATTCGATGAGGGGTTATATCCGTGTTTGCTAAATTCAATTTTGTTTTTAATTTAAATTTCAGTTTTTTTATAATATGTTTTGAAAATTTACTTACTGTGTTTCATTAACAATAAAGGTTTTCTTTCTTAAGTGAATTTATTTTTGTAGTATTAAAAATTATGTATAGGGGGCATAAAACATTTTGAAAGGCAACATTTTTAAGTTACAAAAAAGGGTGCGAAGCACTACATTATTATCTAGTTATTAATACTGCAAAATTTATTTCCTTTTATAATTTAAGGAAAAGTTCCGACATCTTTATATGTTGAACCAAGTGTAACATAAAATTCGTGAAGAAAAAAAATAGTAGTTATTTTACCCAATATTTTTTTTTATTAAAATAGGTCAAATAAAAGCAAATGTCATTCATGCATTCAGACATTGTGTTATTAATTAGATTGCATATTTTAATTTACATAATTACTATGTAGGTTTAATATTGTAAATGCTTTTTCAACTAAATTAATTTTAAGAAAATGTATCTAAACAATAAAGTCTGTCAACTCATTACAATTAGCTATTTATTCTATCAAGGTTACTTTTAACAACTAAAGCTGCTTACGTGGGCACGATTCATCCCAGCTACCACCTGGACGGCTATTGCGATTGCGGTAGAGTTTCTTCATCGACAAGCCACGCTTCACGAGACTGACGACCAACCTCCAGTATAGGAAAACCAAAGGAGAAGAACTTTAAATACAAACATACACTACTGTTAACTCTGACATATGATCACTCTAGTAGAACGCTTTTGTTCTCTTTGTGAAATATTCTAATTAACCCCAACGTATACTCGATATACTCAACGGCCTATCAGTTTCACATTCTTATATATTGTACTTTTAATTTGTATAATTAGCACCCTAACATTGTATCGATAAAACAGGACGTCACTAGTATACTCTTGTTTCTCGAATACTCGATACGGCCGGAGTGCATTCCCGCTGTTAATTTTAATTTCAACTCTGGACTCTACACTTCTGTGTTGTGTTTTCTGTATTTGTGAATGTTATTCATACACAGTGGATGTGTGGAATTTGTGAGGATGTAGGTATGTATATAATATAGGCGTATATAAACAGATTGTATAACTTGAAATAGTATTGTAGTACGAAAAAACATCGAAATACAATATTTTAGTGTGAGAAATGGGCAAACATTATAATGATATGTAATGATTAGGTACGTGACGTAGCCGCTTCCAATTTTAAATCCGTCAGCTGACAAGGTCATTGACATTTACGACATTTCGCAAAATCGTAAACGTCACACGAATACCTTTGATTATAAAAATATTATGTACTATTTGTTTCATACTTATATAAGATTTTGTATATATTTGTTAAATAACGAGTGACATATACAATTTTAAAATTGGGTATTAAAAATATATACTTAATACCTAATACCTACTATACAACAAAACCTATTGCGGGATTGTTCCTTTCTTTTACTCATAGAAGACATTTCTTTAAAAATAAAATATTTAAAAGCCTAAGAAGTATTATGACTATAATTTATCAGCTTCAATTGATATTTCTAATTAATTAGGTAATTATAACTCTTGATTATATTAATTAATATCTCCGACGTAGCATTTTACGTAATATAGTCATAGATATTGTTAACTACTTTATTACGTTTACTTTTGGGAAAACGAGAAAGACTTAATTCTTAGTCTACCCGAGATTTAGCAATCGGTAAATATAACATTGAGTTAATATTTGTAAAGAAATGGCATTCATAATATTGAAGGTAGACATTTATGTATGATTATGAATAATTGGTAGTGCTAATGTGTGCTGGAATCCCAGGAAATCTCTAGCAAGGTTAATGCGGGCATGGCATGAACTTGACCTTTCTAAACAATACTGTTAAACCAAGTAACAGTTATATCGTTGATAAAATAATATAAATAGGAACTGTTGAAACTCGTGAATCACACAATATTTTGTCGAGTATAATAATTATATCCCGACGATTTGCAATGGAATTTTACTGTATTCCAGTTCATTGAACCAATTCGACACAGGGTCCTTCAAGAAAAGAGCGTACCAATTCTTAAAAGGAGCACTCGCGAGCCCTCTGGCGTTAATAGTGTCGATGGCAATAATAAGTGTACATTTATTTGAATAAAAGAGGTATAGACATTTTGACATTCCACAAACTTAATGGTAAATTTGTCGAATCCAATTTTTTTCGTCCTTTACCACTTGTATCTAGTACCTCAAGTAAAATTAAAAAGTCGCATGGCTTGATAAGAATGCATACATAATATAAATCATATTGTCTCAGAGAGACCATATCCTAACATTAAAGGTTAGGATTTTTGTTTGATTCTAAGTGGCGTTTGTGAGCAGGTTAGGTTAGGTTAAAGCCAACAATTTATATTGTATTTTATTCATTTCTCAAATCATAATGTTTCAATTAATTTCTATGTGGTTAAAGAGCATGCGCCACCACATTATGGAATGGTGCACCATCGCCGATTAATGAAAATATGTAGAACTAAATACTACTGTACACACGTAAGAAGTGAAACTTCTTTATGACCTTATTTTTCGAAAAATTATCTACTATATGCAACTTTACAGAAATTCGTTAAATAAAGTTTAACAAAAAGGCTTTTATTATCATAGACATGAATACAAATAATACAATTATTTCATTTTACCTTATAACTACTAAGATTATTACAGAATTTCATTGATTGTAATAGAATTATTACTATCATTGCTCGAATCAACCGTGGGGGACAAGAGAAAGATGGCGCGTAACGGAAAAAGGTGACGGTAATTTTTTTCCAACGCCGATAAAGAAGTTTCACTTCAAAAATTTGGAGCTGTTTTAAGGTGGAGCCGTGATTCGACAAATTTACCATATTAATACTACAAGTCAACGTGGAACGCCAGTCATGTCAAATTTAAATAATGCACATTTATCGTGTTGACTTTGAAAGTATTTTGAAAGTACTATTGTGTCACTTTCTCTATGGATTTGTATCTGTCAAATCGAATATTATTTATTCATTTCATTTTGACAGCTTAGACTTTCGCGTGTATTTGTTTTGTAGCTATAATAATTAAATTCACTCTATGTGAAAGTGTTTAAACCATGTTTGATATTTAAACTGCGAAACGGCTGCAATAACTAAGTTATTCTTTCCAAATGTTGTTTCAGCATTTTCGATAATTAAAAAAATAAAACCAACGGGATTGATTACCCAGATGTTGACAGGTCACGGTGGATTCTTGTTGTATCTTTACAGGTTCAGGGTTAGACAAAGTGCTGCCTGTCCTTGTAGCAATACAGCTGAGGAGACGGTGTTTCATGTTCTGACCGACTGTCCAATGTATAGATAAGACAGGTATAACACTGAACAAGCTATGGGCATGGAGGTGACGGAGGCGAGTTTGAGGGAAATAATGTTCAACATTAGGTTAAGAGGCATCTTTTTGGGATTTCCTGTAAAAGTCATAAAAAAAGTTGTTAATACAAATAGATAGTAGTATTTAATCATCCGGGTTAGGAATACCATTTACGTAAGCTATTTATTACCTCCGACGACTACATAGTTCAGGAATTATCTAGAATTATATTTAAAAAAAAACATGTTTGATAAATATTTACAATGAATAGTATTTAGATTCAACTGCGTCCAAGGCTGATTGTCTCCATTATTTAAAATCTATCTTTTTAAATTCGATTTTATTCCCTTTGGATTAGAGACTTCTGGGTAGTGGTTCAAATGCACAGACGCTGACTAAAGATGTTGGCGCCTGGTAGATAGTGCCAGGGATCACAGAGCTGGAGCTTTCCTCGCTCAACGAATAAACATCGGAATACAGCGAGGAAATGCTGCCATTGTTAAAGGCTTGAAACAAACAATGACCGAACCTTTTAAACTTGTTGTAATTTTCTTTTTATTAATTATTTTAAATTAAGGGTATAATGATTAACATTACGTTTACTTTTCCTTTGTCTGTCAGTCAATTAACAATATTAGCATTTTTATCGCCAAATAGACTTTGTTCCTTATTTTTGCATACCAACATTGCAGTTATGAAATTATTACACACGCCGCTCTAGTTACAAAGCCACGCAATTTTCGTTTTAAATTGCATCACGCTAAAGATCGCTTGACGATAACTGTATTTTTATGTCGGGGTCATAAATGTGATGTTACGACCCGAATTATTTGGTTAGACGATAATTAAGTGTCTATATGTTCAAAGAAAAAGAGGAATAGGTTAAAATAACTTTTTTCTTGGTTTCATCTTTATTATACCTACTAATATGTTTGTCGTTCTCCTGATTTATAAACTTTGTATTGTATTTATATTGTCTCTTTAAATAACATTCCGCTGTCATGTTTTGTTTTGCTTATATCTTATTTTTTGTCAGTGAAACTTTTGTATATATATGTCCATGTCTTAATTTTATGTTTTATTTTACTTTTAGAAATGTATCTGTTTTTTTTCCTAAATGAATAAATAAATAATAAAAAAAACGCTTTGTTGGGGAATACCGTCTTTCATAGTTTAAAATATTAGCTTATAACTAATATAAACTTACGGTTAGTGGGGTCGACGCAAACAAAAGTAACTTGCTAGTCTAAGGGTTCACAAATCTAATTCACGCTTATGTTATTTGATATTATCGGAAACGAGAATGCTAAAATACAATTTATGAGTGTGGAAAAACTGAAAAGTATAAGTTAATATTGGTTACAAGTTTGCAAGTATGATTTACATGTTTACGTTTCTAATTATAAACTAAAATATTTGTATGTAACTTAACTAAAGTAAGGTTACATAACTCGATCAAGGGGTTATTATGTCGTTGAAATCATATTTCTTATTAAGAGCATCAAACTGTACCGTATATAGTGCAGAAAATATACAGTTCCAGGATTAGGATAATTAACAGTATGACAAAAGTATTGGTGCTATTAAATCATTAATATCCCTATGAAGTGCTTATTAAAATGTGTGTGAGTGCGACGGTGACTCATGCAACCCGACGACTTAGACAATCATAAATACTAAGAAAACCTGAGCGACCAGAAATGTACGGGCTTGGTTTGTACAATAAAAATTCAATTCGCAGAAACGTCTCCCATTGCAGAGTTTATTCAACGGAAGTCGATTGAAGTTCTCATATATATGTTGTTTTAATAGGAGAAAGAAAAGAATCCTTCTTCTCAACTAGTCTTATTGTTTTAAAATAACGCCATTGACATGAGTGCCTGATTAAGTCAGCGCGGGGCCTGTAGCAAATTCTATCAAGGGCCCTTGGTTTGCTTTAGGTTCTCAAGTTTAGGATATTGAATAAAACAAAACCGTTACGAATAGATATTTCTGGATCTGGATCGGCAAATTGAGAGATAGTAACACTTTCCATATAGACTTCTTTAAGCAAATCATACTTTATATTCAAACAAGTCAGATAATAATGACGTTCTTTTAAAACAAAATCTGGACATTTAGTTATAGATCTGGTATAGATGCTAGTCTAAAGATATCGATTATAATTAAACATTACGGTAAAAAATTGTAAAAGATCTAATTATTTTTAAGATTTTACGTGACGAAATCGAGTTTTAGATTTTTAAGTGGAAGTGAAGCAAGATATATAACGCTCCTATGTAATATTTTTATTACGTTTTCGGGTTCGTTTGCGGGCGGGGCCCGTAGCATTGCTACTCATAATCCAGCACTGATTGACCTTGAGCCTTTGGGGTATAAGTAGTGATAGACTGTGCTTAACCAACGCTTTTTTGTATTAAAGGGCCTTTTATAATAAAATCTTCAAACCTATAGATTCTGAAATAGTCAAACTATCTAGCTACAAACTCATAAATCACATAAAACTTACACTAGCCGATTCGAATTCGATTCTGCAGAGGCCTAACTACGCATTTGGCATGACTCTGAGGTTCCAAAAACTAACACAAACAGCGCACGCTTATAACAACTCTCAGCCACACTCTGAAATACAGAGTGTATTTTACACATATATTAACGCAAACTAAAGGTCTTATATGACTTGTGTTCGATTAATTGTTACACTAAGACTACTTTTTCTAAAAAAATCTTTTTAAACATGCACCCTGTATCTCGAAATAATTGTAATCTAGCTCATAACACGGGGTCTCCCTAGTGTGGGTTAGATCAATTTTGACGCAACCACATGTCTGTCATGAATATAGTTTTTATTAATTATTGAGTATCCTACAGTAAAAAAAGACGGGAAATGTTTTATATCTGTTAAGACCAATTCATAAGCTTTTTAGAGGTAATTACTAATTAGTTCGTGTACCAGAATTTGAAACAGTACTGTAATATTTGGTGGATTAAGAATGTTTACGGTTCTTGGCGAAACATACGGGAACATGCGTCTGCCAAAAGTATAATTAGATTTTCATTAACAAAGGGAGGTCACCGTGTTTATTTAATGATGGAAATTTTTATCTAAACCATAATATTAATATAGTTACATTCACCAAACGTTAACGTTGAGGCAGCCGTTCTTACCTCGACTTAAACCAGCTTCTTTATACGCAATTGCTTATTCATACGGGGAAAACAAACAGAAGGAAACATAGCTATTAAAAACTCCATTGCTTGTACCATATACAAAAACTATCAGGGTTTCCTCGCGGTTAACATTTAAGTATTAACTGCGCATTTAGAAACAAACATTGTTGCAATGGCGAAATCACACTTGTTTAAGAACTTCAAAACCTCTTAAACTAGACATGAAACAAAGAATGCTTCGATAACCGTTGACACACAGTCCATCGATTGAAAACAGACACACGTAAGACACTTATTTTGTCTGTCTTTATACATATAAAGACACAAGGGAAAATGTATGATACGAACAATGGGAAAGGTTAAACTAATAATATTATATATACTTATAAACACACAAAATACATAAAACATTCCTCGGCAGAATTTCCTCCCTGCATTGCGATATTTATTTAATGATCGACGGCATAATTAATTATTAAAATATGGAAATATTGAAACAATGTCTTATATCAAAACCAAAGCGTGTAATCCGCCAAGGTCGTGTCATAAATTTTGAAGAAAATTGAAAAAAAAAACATTTACGAACAGGAATTTTCACACTACCTAACAGATTATTGTATTATATAATAAAGAAATTTGTTCAAAAATATCTCTAGAACCCGGTATAGTTTCTTATTTAAATATATCTATTAATGTAGCGTGAAGTATAAGGTTGCAACCTCACGTACAAACCACGCACGGATAACTTTTAAAATTAATATTTGCTTAGTTTCCGGACTGGTAATACCCTGGTAATATTCTAAAATAGTACAATCTCTTATTCAAAGCTCTGCAGAGCTACTCTGTAAATTGGTACTTTCTGGAGAGGTACCATTATTTATAAAGAAAACGACGAAACAATACTGGTGTATAATATTCATAGTGGATGAAATTATGTGGTACGTAAACTTAATATTAGGTCCTTACATATGAAATTGGCGTTTTGTCGTACTGACCACTTTGACCTCAAACACCTCCTCTTTGGTTAGGAATTTCAAATTCAAATTTGTACAGCTATTTACTCATGTATTTGTGCTTCGATGACCGTCATTCATTTGGTTTTTTCTTCTGTTTTTTTTTCTGTTTGCGTCACTCATTTTACAAAATGGAAAACTTAAAGTATCGCATTATTTACGAGTACGAGTTCCGCCGTGGCACTAGTGCTGCGGAGACGACTCGAAGGGTGAATGATGTGTATGGCGGTCATGTTGCCAAAGAAAACACAGTTCGTTTTTGGTTCCAACGTTTTCGTTCTGGAAATTTCGACCTGCAGAACAAGACCCGTGGACGGCCTGGGACCCAAGTTGATAATGAATTAAAGGCTATTGTGGAAGCGGATCCATCGCAAACCACGTCCGAGTTAGATGCAGGCTGTGGTGTTAGTGATAAAACTGTTTTAATTCACTTGAAGCAAATTGGGAAGATTAAAACGCTTGAAAGGTGGGTACCTCACGAATTGACTGAAGCAAACCGGCAAACGCACGTCGACGTATATCGCTACTGCGTTACACTACTGAACCGGCACAATAATGAAGGTATTTAAAACCGAATCATTACCTATGATGAAAAATGGATTCTTTACTATAATCGGAAGCGCTCAGCGCAATGGTTGGATCCTGGCCAGCCAGCCAAATCCTGCCCCAAGCGAAAATTAACCCCAAAAAAGTTACTTGAAAGCGTTTGGTGGACTAGTGCCGGTATTGTTCATTGCAGTTTTCTCAAATCTGGCCAGACTATTACGGCTGATGTCTATTGTCAGCAATTGCAAACCATGATGGAAAAGCTAGCGGCTAAACAACCTAGGCTGGTCAATCGCTCCACGCCACTGCTACTTCACGACAACGCTAGACCACACACTGCACAACAGATGGCTACCAAATTAGAAGAGCTTCAATTGGAATGTCTAAGACATCCTCCGTACTCCCCGGACCTTGCTCCAACAGATTACCATTTTTTTCGAATTTTGGACAACTTCTTGCAAGGGAAAAAATTTAACTCTGATGGGGCAGTCCAAATCGCCTTCACAGATTTTATTGATTCCCGTCCGACTGGTTTTTTTAGTAAAGGGATCAATGAACTACCTATGAGATGGCAAAAGTGCATAGAAAACAATGGTTCATACTTTGATTAATTAAATATATTATATTTAAAAATATTCGACTTTTTGTTCCTCCCATACAAAACGCCAATTTTATATGTAAGGACCTAATATTAAAATTGTAATCTGGATTCCGTCCGTAATTAATATAAATAATATGTATGAAAATTATTTCACATTAATTCTCTCATAGTTTTTTAGAACATTACATCTTCTTCAGTGTTTACTAAAGGTACCTGTCTTGAAAAGCCCAAACCGATACGTCGACTTGGTACCTCCACACAATTCTATCCTCAACTTGTTGGATGTTGAGACCCATTACTATTATTCATTAGCCATAAATTAAGACAATTGTCTTACTTTGGGTAGACCAACTGGTAGGCAATCGACCTGGTTTTGACTATTCGGTTTTCTCCTGTTTTTCCTTTTCACCCGTTTGCAACTGATAGTCGAGTCCAGATCTTTAGTGGGGTGAGAATTTATTTATTGGTTGTTTCTGCAGTCCATGGTATTCACAACATTCTCCCTCAACATATCTCGAATCTCCTCTATACACTTCATAAGCTACAAAATATCTGTCCGCGTTATTGTGTATGTATTTTTCATGTGCCGAGGTTAGATTAATGGTTCTAACTATCAATACTTTGTGATGTAAACAGTAATACGTTGTGTTGGCCTAGTCCTTCAGCATGCTAATACCTGCGATCGTAGGTTCAATCCCCGGCAGCAATGGACTGGCTTATATGGCTAACATTCGCTCGTTGGGTTACGAAAATCGGCAGGTCTCAAATTAAAAAAAGGTGTGTTTTAATATAAACCCGCCTTTTAATATAAACGTAATAAAAATAATGAATGAAATGAATGCAAGCCAAGACCCATTTAGGGTTGTAGCGGCACTAGATTCGTATTATTAATAATCAGATGTGTTGTACCACTTGGGACAAACTAAATACTTATAAAGTTTGTAGTTGTAACCTCCGATTTCAGTATCTATTTCGTGATTATTTGTTTTATTCTAATAGCCAGGTAGGTGATCTGCCTTCTGTGACTGACACACGCTGTAGTTTTTTTTGTGCATTCTTAGCGTCGTATAAAAGTTAAAGCTCTTTGTTTAGAACTTAATGGATAATTAATATAATTACATTTTAATAATGAATTTAAAATGATAAATACTTTTGTTACCTCAAAGATTACGGTTTTTACATATTTTCACTATGATAACATAAGCACGGCGCGGGGTTTTTCCTCAAATAATTTTAACATTTAAACTCTAATGAGACTGTTAAAAGATAACAGAATTTTCGTTACTTTTTATATTGTTAAGAGCAACATAATATATTTGTACAGATACCGGCAAACATCTTGAACGAATGTCCTTTCCTGCGCAGAAGCGATTTTTAGGTATCGTTGGGAGGGTGGCAGTGGCGTAACTATACCGTCTGGGGCCCGTGGCAATTTATTTTGGCCCTATCAAAGTTTATATCTCAATTTAATAAAGTTTATTGCTCAATTTAATAATGTTTATATCTCAAGTTAATAAAGTTTATTTCTCAATTTAATAAAGTTTATCTTCTCAATTTAATAAAGTTTATTGCTTAATTTAATAAAGTTTATATCTCAAGTTATTTAAGTTTATTGCTCATATTATATCTATGGGATAGCATTTATTCGATATCTTCTTTGTTATATTTTGTGTGTTGTTCCAAACCATCGTTTGTATATTAGTTTTAAGATTTTCACCTTCTCTGTCTGTATAACTTCATTAGTCTTTAATGGTACTCTTAGATTTATGGTATTATCTAAATCAATTTGAAAGCCCTTCCAGTTTGTTTTCTGGTTATAGAGAGAATGATTAATTTCCTTATTTAGGATCTGCTCTCTTACAATTAATGTGATAGGCGAATGACCGGAGTTCATATCTAATCCGTCTTCAATGTATGTTGGTGAAATATTTTTGTATATAAAAAAGTAAATTCAATCTAGTTTCCTTTTTGGATCAGTTGGCCAGTATGTTGGGTTACCTGTTGATATAACATCGCACTGCATTGTTAAGATTGCTTTGCAAAGTTCTTTTCCTTTTAATGAGGTCAGCCTTGAGCCCCAATAGGTATTCTTTGCATTGACATCACCTCCGAGTATGAATCTATTTCCGAAGTGATAAAACAATTGAATGGATTGATCTCTATTGATGATCTTGGTGGACTATATATGGCGGATATTACCAATGGATATCGTTTGGTTTTAATAAACACACCTATTGCTTGGATTTCCATTTCTTCGTTTTTAAAATTCTCATGGTGTTTAATATTTTCTTTAATTATTACAGTACTACCTCCTCTTGCAGAATTGTTTGGAAGTATTGCATTATAATTTAGATATCCATTTAACTTGATATAAGAGTGTCGTGTGACATGAGGCATATATCTATGTCTTCATTAGGCATATATCTATGGCCATTTGCGTTCCAGGCCATAATTTTTAGAATGTTGGTCATTTTTGGTTTACTAAGTTTAAAGTGTAAAAGTGTATATTTTATGTGTTTTGCAGGTATTGTAACATTGTCTTCGCCTTCATCGTAATTACAAGAAGAATTATCTGTTTTGTGAAAATTTATTTTAATAAGCAAGTAGGGATCAGCCTTCTCTGCCTCACACTTGTCGGTTTAGCTCCATGCCTCACCACACGAGCGGGTGTTAAATGCGCACATATAAATATCCATTGGTGCATAGCCTCAAATGCACGACCTCATGGTAGGACGCGCACGCTCAAGTCTAATTGTGCTTTCTGTAACCACAAGTCATGCTTACAGCTTCATGTGTGTCTATATTTAAAAAGTCCCTCGAATTCTTTGGCCCATCTTCTAATGTTCCCATGAATATTATCCATATAAACCTTTGACAATCTAAATTATGAACTGGGAACTGTTTGAACTAGGAATTTTGTGAACTGGGAACTGTATGTACTGTGAACTGTTGGAGCTGTGAACTGTGGGCACTGTGAACGAAGTGAATTGTTGTGAATGTTGTGAATCTCGTTTCTGAATTTTGCCCTTAGTGTAAATCGAGGAAATATATATATATATATAAAAGCATTTTAATTCGTTAAAAATCAATTAAACGTTTGTTACTGAATACGGATATAACTAGCGAAATATTGATTTGTTTTTTCTGCATTTTGCGTTTCCTTGTTGCTTTTAAGTTCTAGCAATTCATGCACGCAACGCAGATATTATCGAACACAACTAACAAACAAAAGTTCAAACGGATATTCACAAACATTATTTAGTCAATAGGATTTTGAATAGACACATTCTTTTCCATCTTTCTTTTCATTTTACTAATTTTCCTTCAACATACTAACAACACACCACCACTTTAGCTTTAGTATTTCCCGACTAGACTTAGGGTTTGAAGGCCTTGAAGGCCTTCTGGCAATGTGAGTATCAATGGGCGGTATCACTTAACATCAGGTGAACCTCCTGCCCGTTTGCCCCCTGTTATATAATAAAAAGTGCTTGCACCAAAATTTGTTGATACCTTGCTTACATTTTTCACGACATTGTGTTTAGAACAGTAGATTAGTTACTAGGCTAAGAGGCTAACTGTTTTCTTCTATTTTTATTCGCGCCGTTTATAATTATTTTATGTATTATTTAAAATTCACCGCATCATATATAATCTTGTTATATTTCTTAAATAATCATTTTTATATAATATAATATAATAATCTTTAGTTTTATTTCTTTAAAGATATACGACAGTTATGGTAAAAAAACATTACGAAACACAAGCAAAACAGCGGATTAGGTATCAGAATGGCACTTAACAATGCGTTTTTTTACAATTGATCAGCCCATTAAAATTACGCCAACGTTAAGGAAAACATGGGAAAACTCGTAATTTTCCACTCACTGTCATCTTTGTTAATATTTAAAGTTTGATAGGACTAAATGAAACAAATGTTTGTCTTGTTTTTAATTCAACAAAGTCACATTTGACAATGTTTAAAATAAATCTTGCAGTGCTAATTGGGGTTATGTGAACATTCATTATTTTGATTTAAATAAAAATTCCATTCGTATGAAATTCCTCCAAAACGAGAAACTTTCAGTTCGTTATTGTTCTTTCTTCTTCTTCTTTCTGATTTTATAACTGAATAAATGCTATCCCTGACTCCTCACATAGCTCTGTGAAACGGCTGTTCGAACGAGGGAATCTTAAGAAACAAAATGTTTGCCTAATGGCAATTGACTTAGAACACTAACATGTATAGAAATATACTGTAGGTTTATTATTGGCCTGACAAAATCAATCAGTAGCACTACAACCTTTTTAGGTCTGGGCCGTAGATTTCTGTCTGATTTGACCACCCTAGACCATTACAGTGTAGTACTGGACTGTACTGTAGTGTATTGTACTTCTACCAAGGGGAAGAACGAGAAGAGGATGCCCTAAACAAAGATGGATATAAGGAATAGCGTAAGCAGGAAGCGAATGGAGAAAGAAAGGCATGGATAGAGATATTTGGAAAAAGCCTTTACTGGGAGTTCCGATCAATATATATATCAATATAGATAATAATTAAGGAAGTTAGAATATTAGGATATCAAGGAAAATGTATACATATATACTAACAATATATACTAAACAACAAATCTAAGCTGTATATTCTACTTGTCTAATTGCAAATGAAACGGGGTTTTATTATTATTATAAGCCCTTACGGGCTTGTCTTTATAATATTGTTTATTACCTACGGAACTTTCAAAGATTACAAGTATGTTTAATAGTTGACATTTATTAATAAAACAAATAAGTTTGACTTTTGATAACTCTTCGTTGGTATGTTGCATCACTTTTGTTTTCTTCGATCTATTTATAAATTGAATCTGATATCTTTTATATATTTATATTTCTTTTAGGTTGTATATTGAATAATAAAACAATTACTTAAGGAAATTATTCGTGAATTTTATTAATCGCTTATGTTCATTAGTTTCATTAGCTATAAGAGAATCCATTGGCTCCAGAAGATAAACCACTCCTTATATGGAAATTGTATTATTTTTTTCAACAAACTCGTAATTATACAATTATAATTGAATAATTTCCAAACTCTCGTTAGACTTAAATGAATCAATAAAACTTTGTATTAATTTGACGATCCTTTAAATGATCCTAATCCTTGAGATTGATTTTCTTTGGCGATTAAGTGTGGAAGAGAATTTCTTGCCAGTTCTTCTTGCCTGCTCTACGCCCTTAATAGTCGAACTGGTAGTAAATGTAAAGTTAAAATCAATTTAGCATCTTTTCTGTTGACGTTAATGAATGTACTTGGTTATCTATAGGAATAAAGTTATTTTGTTTGAGTTTAAGCTTTTTTATTGGGGGCTGGTTTGATCCGTACACACCCTAGAACGTTCTGGTGCCTACCCAAATATCCATCCACAAATCCATCTAGAATTATATGCTGGACGCATTAGAAAAGTCAAACACAGGTCATTGGATTGAGTATCTGAACAATGGGTTTGACTCCCGGTTCAACAAATCTTCATGGCTGAAATATAAGTACGAAAACAACCTGATAATAAGTAATTTTTATTCACGTAACAGCAAAGTCTACTTGGTAGATTCTTGGTCTAGTAGATTATGCTGATGTCATATACAATAATTAACTACTTTTCTCATAAATATTTTTCACGCGACTCAAACCAAACCCATTGGTGTTAACTTTCATAGTCGAAACTTTTGTATGTCACAGACGATGTGACACACAAAACTCCTCAAGAAAAAAAATGGATAATGCAAGTAAGTAAAAGTTGTCTAGACAAGTATTAATAAAATTAGTTACTGTTTAATTAAGTCGAAAACCAGGAAGAGGTTTAATTGACCGTACCTAATCAGAGTTAAATTCAATCGATTCAGTTATTTTAGCTCAAGGTTATATTTTGATAAAACAACTTTTAAAGTTTTTATGTAATTACATCATATGATATTGAGTTTGTACGGAATTTAAAACTCCGTCAAGTTATTTAGACAATTTTAAATTAAATAAAGTTTGAAATATTGGCACAAGCTGCACGGCTTACAAAATTATGTCAAATTTAAATATATATTCAATCATTTGCATGATTTTTATATATCAAATAAAAAAGCACACTCTTTTCGCCCAACGCTTTTTCTTCTTCACAGGCCTTTTCGTCTTTGAACACTTTCTTAAAAACAAAAGTTTCACTAACAATCTTTAACAACACCTCAACCTGTCCTATGCTTGTTTGTAGTTTTTTCTTTCTTTCTTCTTTCAATTTACGCATCAGGACCGTAGAACGGACGAGACGAAGTGGCAAGAATATCTCTCTCTGTCCTCTGTATAATCGCAAACTTATTTTACAAGATATTTGTCATTCAAATATGCTTTATGAATTTTACCTTAAAATTGGTACTGATGTAAGATATACTTGTTTTAGATTTACTGTTCCAATTTAACATTAATAAAATACGTAATTATAAATTGACATGTAGCCCTTGAAATTTTCGTAATACTTCAACACACTTAATATTTTCGTAAACATACTTTCATATCTCCAATTACAGAAACTTGAGATTTAATAGCGGATAAATTATTCATTAAACTTGAAAAAAAAAAATTGTATTTTACGAAATAATATTCATGGATGCAGTGTTGCCCTAGAGTCTTGACTGTACCGACATGGACAACGGCTATCTGGTCAACGCCAACACTCGCTCGTACGGTGAAGAAATGTCGAGAAGAAATCGGCATGCCTAAGTCCCAAAAATTTACGTGTCAGGCATAGAAGGCTGACCTATCTGTATTTTTTTATAAAAATATAACAATAGACAAATCTGCGGCCAAAATCTAGAGTTTGTAGTTCCGTTGTTTATTTTATTTGTCTAATTTTTAGAGAAATTGATATTTTTTATGGTATATATGCGTTACAGAATTGTTTGTGGCCCACAATACGCTTTTATCGAAGATAATTACTATACATTGAGAGAGACAACATGGTTGGTGTTGGCTTCAGCGTGCAACTCTTATCCCTGGGGTTGTAGGTTCGATATCCGACTGTGCACTTGGAATTTCATTCTTAGTGCGCATCTAACATTAGCTTGAACACTAAAAGAAAACATCGTGAAGAAACCGGCTTGCCCAAAAAGTCGACGGCGTGTGATAATCTACTTTATGATCATGAAAAAGATTAAAATTGAGGCTCAGACCTAAAAAAGGTTGTAGCGCCACGGATTTTTTTCTATACTGAGTGTGGTTCAGTTGGGAGGTGTAACTTACTAACTAACTTAACAAAAGAGCAATTTATCAAGCGGTTTAAGTGAGACAAATCTCCATTCGTCGTCACAATACTTATCCAAACGCCGCTAAGAGAGTATAATCAACAACTACTTTAAAATCACGTGACGTCGAGCTTTACTTAGATTAAAATTACATGACATCATTACAATTATCATCATTCGACGCACGCGTCAGATAAACGATCACGCCACCTAATTAGTACAATGTTAAAAATTGTTTATGAATCTACAAAATCATTTCTCGGAATATCGAACACTGAAACATCTAAATATGTCAATCTGCAGTTACCAGGAGGCTTATAGCTCGGCAATCCCTATAAAGATAGAGATAAATATCGACTAACACTCTCAGTATTACTCGCCGTAAGGTGTAGCTTTTTACAGTTCACTTATAATATGGCTGGTGCTAACCAATGTTGAATCTGAGGCCATTTTCAGGGTACATCCGCTTATCAGACAGCCCTCTCGATAGTCTTTGCTTCTTAGAAAGTTATTTCCATCTTTCCAAAATATCTAGGATAGGTAGAAATAACTCTTTATACGCAACTGCAAAGGCTTGTATTAATATAACTAATGAATGTTTTACATTATTTAATATTATATTTAAATAATAGGAATGTTATAACAAATATAAGTTACAATCAATATTTTTCTTTATTATTCGTATACTAATTAATCTCAAAAAGTTAATAGTTGTTCGATTTACGCCCAAAATTAATAATGTATCCTCAATCTAATCTTGGATTGATTCATATCTAAAGATCGATGTCCAATCTGCATGCCAATATAACACATTTGCTATCCGATTGTTTATTCGACAATAGATTGCACGTCATCTTTTGGGTGATTCTTCCCTCTCGACCGCGTTTCGTTAAATGCAATATGTTTGTTCAAGCATACTAAATGGTTGCTGTTTTTGGAATAAAATAAAATAAGTACGACTATGTATCTAAAGTAACAAATATTTTTGGTTTTAACAATTCGTTTTCGAAACTCCCGAGATCTCTGAAATATCAAGATAGAAGAATATCAAGCCTTGAAAATATAATAAAAATATGTTAGAAACGATTTGGGTTTCGTGATAAAAAACATAGTAGCTATAGTTCGGTCTAAGTTTCGTATCTAACGACGAGGATAACTTTATGTTGTAAAGGCTCGTAAAAGACCGAATACAAATGCAACAGGCAGAAAGGCCGTTCCCGTTAAGTATACATACACAAAACTAAAACACAGAAGGCCATTTGATAGTCTTTCTTATCCATAGTGTGGTATTAAACGAACTATGTATCTTTGTTATTTATTCTAAGTTCTATTCTGATTAAGATCGCAAAATATAGAGTGAGTAGATATTTCCAATTTCTATAATAAAAATTACATATATAATAAATAAATATTGTATTTTAGACGATGCACTTGCGAGTCTTCTGGCAATGTAAGTGTCCATTGGTAGTGGTATCAGTTAACATCAACATAGTAAGGGAAGGCATGGAAGTAAAATGTTGTATTTTTGACCCCTAATGAGGTACGCTAGGACATAGAGGCGTGCCAAATCTTACCTTTTATAAAATGATACTTTATTTGCTATAGCTAGACTTGGGGTCAAAAATATAATGGCTTACTGGTTTGGGCGTGTGTCTCTCCACCCGAAGATCGTGTACCAATGTAGATATTTTTTATTATATGTGGCTGAAAATGTATATAAATCTTATGACAAATTCCACAGATTAATAGACAAAAATTATTTATTATTTATTATTAACGCATGAATATTCAATATTTTCCCAATTTAGTAATAGATCTATGACAAAATAATACTTCCCTTTGACTGTGTTTACATCACAAATCTAATCGTTACTCTTCCGTTAACTTAAGAAAGATTGTAGTTAATTAAATTATAATTACGACAATAACGAGCTTGATTAGTCTATAAAAGCAAATTATTCGAGAGCAAATTTTCCTACCTTTTCATGATTTAAATTATGTAAGTATTATGTTTCCGGATCCTCTTTCAAAATTAATCTCTTTATTAAAAGTAATATTAGTGGCAGACGACTTTTTCGGAATTGATACATGCTTGTATGGTAAAGAAAAACATAGTACAGAAGGCTGATCGCGGGTCTTTAAATATATAGATATACAATACACGACTTTGCATACATTTATTATATAACGACTATGCAATGGTCGATAATTTATATATCTAGCAACATTGACAAATCAAATAAACCATATAAAGGGTTTGATCTACTTTGACTTTGATGTTTTAAATTATAATTACTTTGAAACCCTTCTAGGGATCCACAAATTATTTTTTAAATAATTATAGTGTTAATTTGTTACTATATTTAAAAACCTGGCGTTGTGTCTTGTGCACCTGAATATTATATTTTATAATTATATAATTTTTCTTTACAGTTATTCGATTTTTTTACGTAATAACACAGTAGTTGCACTTTTCTTACAATATGTGTATCTTTGCCAGGTTGCATGGAAGGCATTACTTAGCGATAGCTTTTCTTTACTATTATTTGTATTCTTTAATTATTATGAACTTATATATGGTAGCCAGTTGCACTCTAAATCATCTATAATTGTTAAGGCAACAAAGAGTTAATAAATAAAAAAATAAAATCGGAAATATAAAAATTGAACGCAAAAACGAATATGAGCAATATCTGTTATTGATAACAAGTGAATTGACTTGTGTACGAAATGAATTTATCAAAGTACGTCACTGTACGCTGAATCTGAGGTCATACGGTTCGGGAATGCCAACCATCGAATATGTTTGCATCATATTTTTAACGCGTATACGTTGCTGGGGGGCTCGAGTCACCTTTCGGGGCGTAGAAAACACAGATTAATCTGTTTTATTTTATATTTTCTTGTACGATTATTATTGTGCAATATTATACAAATGTATAATGCTTGGTTACAGATTTTAGAGGTCCTTGATTCTTTGTTTTTATTCATATAAATGGTGTGATCCAGCCTTCTTATTGGGAATATTACTTATAATTTTTACGTTCACTGTTTGAAAAGTTCTAGGTTCAAATGAAGGAGTCGCTCCCCTAGCCTACACTACCAGTATTATGTATTGATAATAATATAGCACTATGTATCTCTTGGCACTACACACTGTTTTGAGACGCAAAACATTTGTTGACTGAATTATGTTCGAGTTTAGTGTGCAGTCAACTGTTTTTTAGTTATTTTTTTTAAGTTTTCTCATAGCGGCATATTTAAGATACCTAACTATGAGATATATATAATGATACATCTGCTAATGGTTTTGTAACATTACGAATGAACAACTGATAGGTCAGATTGTCAGTTTATTATGATCGATGTTTGCAATTATGAAAAGTGCAGTTATACATTTTTATAATATAATATGTAGTTTACAGTGATGTGTTGTCGCCCAAAATATGTTTTTTTGTAGTAGTAATGTGTAGTTGTGGTTATGCTATATAAAAAAAACCAGTGGCTCCAACCTCTATAGGTCTGGGCCTCAGATTTATGAATCAAATAGGCAAGTAGGTCATCAGCCTCCTGTGCCAAACACACGCCTTCGACTTTTTGGGTCTAAAACATGTCGGTATTATAACGATATTTTCCTTCACCGTTCGAGCGAATGTTTAATTCACATCTAGAAAGAAACTCCATTGGTGCACAGTCGAGGATCGACCTCAGGGAACCTGCAACCACTAGGTCAACACTGCTCTTATATACTATATATAACAAATGTACTTTTTATTTGCAGCTAATGACATTTTTTTAAAGATATTTCTGAAATAAATAAACCCTCACTCAACGAAAATATAGGATTCAAATGGTGAAATACTTATGAATTCAACACAGTAGTTTTCAAGCTACAACAGACAAAAATCTTCTCTTTAATCTTCCCTCAACATAATAAATAACGAATCCTCTCCGACACATAATACATACTTAGAACTCACATACTTAAATAAATGCTCGGTCGGTCTAGGCAAGTAGGTGATCAACCGTTTGTGCCTGACACAAGTCCTCGAATTCTTGTGTCTAAGGCATGCCGGTTTTTTAACGATGTCTGCGCCGCCGCCATTTTTATAATACATAACGAATTCTATAGTTTGGAGAATTAAAATTGTTTGACATTTACAATAATCATGATTGTAGCTTAATTAAAATGTGATCAATGTCATCTACTTGCCTTGTAGTTGGCTTTCCATCAGACAAAACAGGTCTAGATCTAGATAAAAGAATCTTGTCTAAATGTTGATCATGGGGCTCTGTCTCATATCCCATTAGCCCCTAAACGGTTTCCTAAGGTTAAACTTTTCTAATCATAGTTGTCATTTTTATATAACAGGTATTTAATTAAATATAAATAGTAATATGTCATTGAGAATTGTTTACATAAATCTATTTTCTGAATGTAAGCATTATAATTCCTCTGATACAGTTGTGATTTATGATAAGTTATTTATTTAATTATATATATTTATATCACGGTTTTGAGCTATATGTATAAGTTATACTTCTCTTGGCACGTTGGGGAAAAATGATGAGAGTAAATTTTTACGATGCACGCACACCGTCACCAAAAACTGACACCCTAAAGTTAGTCATAGTCAACATTTTAAAATAAAAAATGTCCATTTATTTTATTATGTAGCAATATAATGAACTTTATTTAACTAGATAATGCGTTATAATAAAACTTTCAATGAATTTAATGTTAGTGTCGTTATTTTTACAAACGTAGAATGAGATAAAAAAAATTAAAAAGATTCTTTACTTGTCACGCCAAAGAACGCTTACGCCAACATAAGTACACACAATGTTTTTAATAATTTATAATTATTATTCGATTAAAAAATTTTCCTCAGCCATTGACCAGCGCTGGTTAAAGTGCATAATTATTATAGAAATTCATGAATCTGATTAGTAAAACAATAATTTTGCAAGTTACGTGGAAGGTGCCTTTGACAATCAGAGACAAATCTTTGTTTGTAATGTATTTTATTATTATTATTATTTAAATTATTTTTTACTTTGACTTTGGTGCAACAAATTAGCAATATTCAATAGCCCACTGAAGTATTTCCGAACCAATTCTACTTAGGGTCCTACAAGAAAACCAATTCTTAAAATACCGGCAACGCACTCGCGAGCCCTCTGGCATTGAGTTTGTCGATGGGTGTCACTTAACATCTGGTGAGCCCTGTTCTATAAAAATGAAACAAGAAAAAGTATATTCAGATATGAGACTTGAATGACTTCTGTAAGTCAAACTTCAATACGTTTTTGGCATACCTGAGTGTAACTTAACACTTTATAAGCGTCCAGTCTCGGACTGAGGCTCTCCTTAAAACTCTTCTAGTCTTGATAAAAAACAAATCAATCTAATTGCATCATTTTAACTAAAGTATTCTGTTTTTTTACACCACACCGTAAGCAAATTTGGCAGAAGGAGACGAAGTAGTTCGTGAAAATGGACTAATTAGATTTAGACATTCATTTAGAAATATAAATTGCACACTTTTTTCAATTTATATCGAACCTGGGACGGTTTTATTAAGCCGTGACCTCATACACCAACTGTACAAGCATAAAACCCGTTTCCCAAGTGTACAATACAATATTTATTCACGATTAAATTTTCAATACAAATATATAAACAATTTACTATATATTCATTAACTAGCTAATTTTGGTAACTTTCTATGACATGTGAACTATAATATATTTATTTATAATGCGTAATAATTAGCAGAGATATATAATGAAATCACTATTATAAGCGCAAAATTGAAAATATCAAAGCACTATTTCGTCCACTAAACACAAGTCTAATATTACTCTCAACATATATATGATAAAAATATATAGGTACAGTCAAAACCATTTACGACGACATCGTTTAGAACATATCGGTTAAGTATATTGACCAAAATCAAAGGCTGAATTCTATTGTATTAGGTACTTAATAACAACGTAATCTTACGACTACCTTTGATGTCGTTGTCATAGATTTTGATATATATATATGACATGTGGTAAAATAATTTAAATAACCTTAAAAATAAAATTGTCATAACATAATATAATAAATAAATATGAAAGCTCCTAGCGTAAGCTTTATGCATAAGAACCTTAATGAACTCCTAAATTGGGAAATCTTAATTTGGTACTCATTATAAAAGCTACATTTACGAATTCAAATATAAGTGTTGTTAAGCGGAATAGTTTACCTTTAAATTAATTACAAGTAAATAGATTTATGTAAACACACGTGACCCTCAATGATTATCGTTAAAGTATCGATAAATAGCACATCTCTACGTCATTTGTATTGCGTGAACCCTTTGAATTGTGTCAGTCGACGGCTTGAAACTGGTGAGACGATACGTTGTGTAAGTGTAGTGATTGTGCGTAATTTTGTGACACAAGTTAAGAAAATCTGTGAGTTGAATTTACACTTGAAAAAAAATATTATTATTAAGGATATTAATTTAATAATTATCTTAAATTATTTGATATTTTCCTCTATTCATTTAAATTTAAAATATCAACGCTTACGACCACAATAATAATAATAATAAAATTATTTATCCACTTCTTATGTATATAATACAAGAAAAAATATATTTTATTACTCTAAGATGCGCCTGTCCGGGAGAAGGTCTCCTTTAACTTTTTCAACGCCATTCTATTTTATTTACGACAACAATACACGCTATTATTTTTAAATTACAACTCAATATATTATTTTTTATTTTATTTAATAAATAATATTCCTTGCTATATATAATGATTGCTAGATGATTTTATTTTATATTTAGTAACTTGTTGCGTTTAGTTTCCGAATTTGATCATATCGATAAAGGAATCGTCATCCCTATAGTGGAATTCGAAAACGCGGTTGCCATGACAACGGTTGAAAAGTTAGGAATACGCTGCCAAACAGTCATAAATTCTAGAATTTGGCCATTGCTTTCTCTTATATTACATAACTATGTTATTTCTAAATAAACAATCCAGTTTCTCAGCGTAAAATTTATGTACCTTTGCAGGGTGAAACAAATAACTCTCCCATACAAAGACGTAAGCTTAACTAATTGAATCTCTGTGTACAATTTTATTATTCTGTGGCGCATATATTGGGGATTGAAATTTGGAAAGATATTTACAATATATCTAGGATTATATGTTATTAAGTTTCTTTTGGATATATCTAGAGAAAGAAATTGTTATGTTCATTAATAATTTAAGTTCTGTCGCTAGAATGATATTTAATTCTTCAAAATGTGTTTATTAGAAGCTGACTTTAAATAGTATTTTATACGAAGCTGCTCCATTTGCCTTTGAATTTATACAAACATACTGAATGATTTGTATTTGTATCTTCATAGAATTAGAAGTGAATTGATCAAGTGTTTGGTGAGTTTTGAATACATTACTTAACGCTGTCATTACGGGCATTGCAAATACAAGAGTTACTTAAATCGTTGCTTAACTCAATTATGATGAGATGAATCGCTTCAACAATACCTTTCAATTTTATTCATATTTAAGATGTACAACTGTAATACAAATGTCGAAAGTTTGTTCATACTTTATTCAATGTCTCCCTTGATGGCGCAGAGGTCGTCCACGGTGAGTCTCCATCGCGTTCGGTCAGCTTCCATAGTTTCATATGGTCATATATATATATATATTGTTCCCATAAACGGAAATTTTCACTTAATTCACAAAACTGTTTTCCATTTATCTAACATTAGTAAGAGATATCTATAGTAACCATGTTCATTTCATAAAAAACAAGTAAATTTTCTTTCCATTTTTCGTAAATTATAAACAAATTAAACACCGAAGGGAATTTGAACTAAACGTTTTTAACTGAGTTTGGTTTTTTTGTCGTTTCTGATTTCTGTTTAGCAGACGTTAGGTTATAACAGTTTTTGTAATCTGTTATGATGTCAATTCTCTGACAAAATGATCGTTTAGCAAGTTTATATTTATTCAATTGCGCTAACAGCTGCTAATTATATGTACTATTTGTCTTGTCCGCAATTCTTAAATAGGTAGAGTTGCCAAATCTTTGAGAGGTCTACCTCATTTACCACTCATACATACACATATCTATAATTTTATTTACTAAGTTAATTTTGTATAAGTCACAAATTCCACCAGGACGACGTCCGCCTTTCCAAAACTAAGTAGTTTTTAGGCGCACATTACGTGAATCCCTACTGAAGTATTTCCGATTCAATTCGACTTAGGGTCCTTCAAGTAGTACCAATTCTTAGAAGGTCAATGCACTCGCGAGCCCTCATGAGCTCGTGAGCATCCTGCCTGTTTCCCGTTTATTCTATAAAAAATCACAATAAAGGCAATAAGAGTGGCATTACATTCGCGAAATGGAGACGTAGTAGCAATCACCAAGCTTTAATAGACGCAGACCTCTAAAAATAAAAATAAATCAGTGACGCTACAACCATTTTAGGTCACAGCCTCAGTCTACTTTTTGGGTCTAAGGCAAGCCGGTTTCTTTACGATATGTTCCTTCACCGTACGAGCTTATGTAAAATGCGAACGTAGACTATTGGTCGAACCTACGATCTCAAGGATGAGAATCGCACGCTGAAGCCAACGCACTGCTGCTCTAGACGCAGACTTCTTAGAATAAAATTTCCGACTAATCTTTATTGGTTAGATTTCTGTATGTTTTATATAGGCAGAGTTGTGTGCCTGAGGTCGGTTGGGTTTAAGAAATGACGATGTTTTTCTTAAGAGGATCGTACGGTTCTCCTACCCTTGCATTTTACTATTGGCGATTGATTAAGCAGTTTTTGTTCGTTTATTTTAACACTTTTTTGAAGTTGGATAACAGCTAGGTAACAGACACACCTCCTTATCAGTTATAGCAACAAAGTTGACATTTGTCCTTGTTTATCTGCGTCATGAGAGGCGTAGCATATAGTAACGAGCATAGATGTCTTGTATGTTTGTTTATGAAGTTCAGAAAACTCAAAGTACCGAACCGTAAAAAAAGTTAAATTATCATGAGCGACATAGTTTATTTAAGACTTTTATTGAATATGTCTAGAATATATATATTTATATCTTTCTCTATTTACATATCCGGTATATAAGTATATAAAATTTTATGTACATGATGGTACTCTATATAATATTAATTATGAAGCGTTTGTCTCACAATGACTGCGAACCCTCACGCTTTTGGTTGTAAATACTTTTATATGGGCACTTTGACCTGTAATCCCGTTAATTTTTAAACACAGACACATTCAAAAACTGTTTTAATACGAATGGTAAAAAATTTCAACACATGAGGCATCCAGTGCTTATGTAATTTCTACGAACTATATATTAATTAATTACATATTCAGTTGATTTCATTGCAAATTGTCAATATTAGGAAGTTTTGCTTCGTAATTTAGATTCTGGGCTTCGAACGCACAATCTCAATTGTGGCACTTAACTAGGCTAATATTATCCATTTATTCCAGTGAAATATATATAAAGAAGTGCGATTCTCATCCCTGGGCTTGTAGGTTCGATCCCCGGCTGTGCACCAATAGACTTTCTTTCTATGTGCGCATTTACCACTCACTCGTACGGTGAAGGAAAACATCGTGAAGAAACCGGTATGCCTTTGATCCAAAACTGTGTGTGTTAATCACAGATGGTTAATAACCTGCTGTTAGAATCACGGAACACATACAGAAATATGAGGGACAGGCACAATGGCTTAACCATTGATATATATGAAAGAATGATGGAGTATCTCCATATGACTTTTAGTTTCCAAAGAATTGTAGACACTTACAAAACTTTTGGAATAATTATGTTATTAATTCCAACAAGAGCCTATAAAGGTCATTCAGATAATATCATTTAGACTCAAAAATAGACGCAAAACTGTTTTCGATGTCATAATTATACAACGTATATATTATAAAAACATACATATTCTGTAACTTCAATATTGTGCACCTCGGGATCCCAAAGTTGTGATGTCAGCGCCTAAAAGAGCTTTTGCAATTCAAAACAGTATTTAACAGTTATTTCGTCAACAAATAATGTATCTGATATATATCTGTAATAATGTTCTGCTATGGACCCCTTTTGGGCAAAGGCCTCCTCCTGAACTTTCCACTTGGATCTGTTGTAATCTAGGAGCTGTTTCATCCGATTCTCCCCAGAAACCTCAACTAACTCGGCTGCCGATCGCTTTCGTGGTCTTCGTACCTTTCTTTCCTTGTGGTCTCCTCCAGGCGGTGGCTTCGACAGTCCATCTGTGCACCTTCCAATTAGATTAACAAATATTATTTTATATTAAAATAAAGACTTCCTGGCGCAGAGAATAATAAATTAGATCTGTAACGCCTGTATGGGTTCTGGGCTTATATTTCAACATGTTTTATTGAAAAATTAAGTGAGTAAGACTTCGAAAAATGAAGTCATTTCGCCCTGTATTTATTACGCCAGGCTTTCAAACATGTCTACATATTTCTTAAAAATAAAGTCAAGATGATCCTTGATTTAAATCTGTTATATTCTAGGAAACAGTCAAGTTTTCATCGAGTGGGAGCTCAATTATGGTGTCAAAACATTCACTAACAATTATTGACTTACTTATTTAGGTATAGCTTTTTTATAATACGGGTTTTTTACTATATTCTGATTGAACTAAAGTTCAAACACATTTAACCATTTTTTATTCGGTTGTTTACTGACTTCCTTATTTTTTAAATAATATTTTAGGAATATAGAAAAAGATCTAATAACACTGACTTGACTAAAACGGAACTATGACTCCCGTATGCCAAAACCTATGACACACGGAAGTTTTACTTAGTGCTAAGATTCTATCCTTCTAGACTCGGACCCCGTGTGTTAGTTGTATAGTCTTTATTCCACCAGATCTTGTATTAATTTACATTTCGTTATATTTATAGAAAAACAAGTAATATAACTCATAAAACTAAAAAAATTAAAGATATAAACTACAAAAATCCAATCTCACAGATTCATGAATTGCAATGCAAAAAGAATAAGAAACAGAACATATAAGCCACGATTGAAGATTTCTAAGATATATAAATATTTAATCACAAAAGGTTATAATTTATTACATGTTTATGTATAGATTGTCAATACGTCATCTGTTAATTGCATTTAACATGTTCTTTTGATTTTTGATTAGCGAACTGTCTAACAAAAAGTATTAAGCGCCTGTACAGAGATTAATTTTACCGTAAGATTATTCGTGTGTGGTAATTGTATGTTGCTAAGCAATTAGACAGTACTTAATTTTGTTTCCCGGGTATCAACATAAAACGTTCGGAATTAATGTAAACGGTTTTTTATTAATATTTTCGTTTCGGTATTTTATAATAATATCTAAAATGATGAAAGCCAAAATGACTAAAAAGCTTATTTTAACAGTTTCTTCGAACTAAATCATTTATGTTCATATGCTTTGATATGAATTTGAAGGCTTAATTTACATCCAAACTTCTTATAGGCCTCAGGCTTCAGTCTTACCAAGCCTCTTAATATGTCATTTATCGTGGGCCGAGATTTGATTATATATTTTTGATCTCATATATAACGTATAAAAGATTGATTTTATAATTTTCGCTTCCTCGAGAATTTTACGTCGTCATATTTGTTCATAGTAGCTATTTACAATAACATATGACACATAGAAATTGTACAGTAAATATAAGAAAAACGCAAACTATTTACAATTGTAAAAACAAAGCGTTCCAAGATTTTTCTGACGTAATTCTGACGCTGCATATATAAATTGTTTATTTATCCGCTATTCCTTTTATTCCATCTTACCAAGTTTCTGGTGGGCGTCCTCTCTTTCTTTCTTCTTTCCACTGGGCCATTCCAAATAAGAGTCTTCTGGACGCAAATGCGGGCAATGTGACGACGTTTTTTTTTGTTGGTACAGCCTCGTACAACACCGTTTTTAACTTTGTCAATCGAAGAAATGTAGAATCGAACGATAAATTATACACAGAAATATATAAAACCTGGACTAAACATATTACCGCTTTTGTTACCATAGTTAGAAACACTATTATTTGTAGTCCAGGTTTCATAATAGATCAGGTTAAACATAAGTTTCTCCTTTGTCAAAATTTAGATAATTTTGGTCTAGTTAAAATAAGGCAATATAATAAGTTTCACTAGAATAAGACTTGTATTGAAGAGAAAATTACGTACAACATACCATATAACCCATAAAACGATTCTAGGAATTCATCAATAAAATCTTCACAATTACCTAGATATCGTGTCATTATATATTTGAATTATCTTTGAACTTTGGAATGAACACATTTCATTACTATTGCAAAATCTGTGTAAACATTGTTTGGCTAAAACGGGCACTAAAATAGTTTATTAAAAATAAATATACAATATAAATGTATGTTAAGGCGAATACACTGACTTTCAACTCGGGCATAAATTCACTTCAAATATCTGTCCCAATATTCCAAAACGCCAACAAAACTGGAATATCTTCAACAACTTTACTATCTACGTAAGTTTAACATATTTGACAGTTAACTGTTTAGTTTTTATTATTCTATAAAAAAAAGAATTCAGACACTTCTTGATTTTGGTTAAAAATAAAAATATTAATCAAAATTAAAGTATTATTTGCAAGGATTCGTGAAAGCCTTAATCCAAAAAGCGATGACTTCAATCGGAACTTGTGTAGTTTGAAGTCTCTAACCGCTTCAGTGTCACCTATATCACTTTTAGTTTTTAAGTAGTTAAATAGCCTATAAAACATCTAAATGTTATGATTTCGCAGGTAATCGAATACCTGATATATAAGGACGTGTAGATATTATGCGATATATTAAAAATTGTCTTAAGTATTATACAATACTATTTACAAAGATAATGTCGATCTCATATCTCTAACTCATAAACCCCATTACTTAACTGACAAGGTAACAGAACTCACGATCTTTGTCATTTATAATATTTATTGTAAATAAAATACCTTATTATTACCGTAAACTTAGCTTACCGTGCGCCGCAATAAATATTTTTATCGATATAATAGTTATTTCTTTACAAGTCTTTAATTACGTTATGAAAATGTATAGTCTTTATAATAAATATATTTGTTACGAGTTATATTTGGTTTTAAAGTCCTCTATTGAAAAAAAAATGTTTTGCGTATTGCCCTTAATATATAGTTGCTTAGGTTAGTTGAGTTGACCTGAGCTGGTCGTTACTAATGATTATATATCCTTTTATAAACATACCTTTCAATAATTGAATCAAATGTAATTCAACAGTAGGTTCCAAAATATTAAATTACCGTCGGAACTGAAATTTAGATACAAATGAAGATTTGTATAGAGCATTTAGTGACGGGGTATTTATAATATTCATATAAACCTAAAAATAATGAAAATAAATATATTTTTACAGACAAGAATGGGAGAGGACAAAAACGAGAATGAAGAAACTGTAGAAACTACAAAACCCGAAGAAGAGCAGAACAATAACCATATTAAGGAAACAAATAAACCAACAGAAACTAATAAATACATCGAAATAAATGAACAAAAGCAGACACAAAACGGCCAAAAAATAATTGAACCAAACCGGGAAGAGATGGCGCATTACGTGCAGAATCTTATGAATTCTGGTTTATCCCTTCACAGTAATGTAATTAAGGACGAAATGCTTTTGCCGGATTCTAAGACAGTGGCCAGGTTTTCGCCAATTTGGAAGCAGGTACTTAATTTATTAATCAACTTAACCCTAATTTTTTTATATCAATATAATTAAAATTTTATCGGAAAATATGTTGCTAAGCGCAGAACTCTGATTCATTCCTTGAACTGAGGAAGGTTTTAATGCAGAGAAATTGTAAAAATAGTACAGAAAAACCTAAATAGGAATACCATTAAACAATCTTAGGTCTCCTACAAAAATGATATACAAAATTAAATATAACGTAAATAAGCAAAACACAAAAAATATAATAAAAAACAAACATTTGTCCTCTATGTAATAAATCATTATAAACTCTTGTTTAAAAGTGTAACATACTTGGTTGTTAATAGGATAATAATAATTAGTGTCAATGTCGTAAGATAAAGAGGAAATTAAATGATAATATTTTGATTTTATATTTATTGACAATGTAAAAGTTTCCGATACAAGGCTGTACGTTTCAGGTTATGCATTACTTATAAATCGTGATTAAAATCGAATCAAAGTAATAGAATAATTATATGTCATTATTGTATGTAATTTTATTTAACGTTACACATAAATTAAGATACAAAAATTATTTGAAATAGATTCCTAATACTTTGCCATATAAATATTTTTTTTACAAGCTAATCAATTTATTAGTAATCTTAAATTGATCTGTTAACTTAAACCGTTATATAATATAATGTTGTATAATATCCGTTATATAATGTTTTATTGTATATCGGTTTCATATTTTTTCAATATTTTTCCTTAAGTTCGCAATATCAATAATAATTATAATCATTAATTATTAAAACGATATTAAGACACATGAGCCTCATGTCAGCCGGTGGGCACATAAACTCACATAAACACATTCACTTAAATAAACAATTCTTTTCACTATTTCTTATGTCATCACAAAAACTCTTTAAATTTTGATTGAACTTTAAGCTCCTAGTGTACTTTCAAACGAATATCAGTGTTGATGTTGTCATACAGGTCGGTCTGCAACCTATAAACACAAATTATCAAATCAAACGCAGAAATTTGACTTTCGTTATTAACAGAAGATGTCAAACAAGTTTTTGCACCAATTATTTTTTTCTTACAATAAAATTCACAAAATGGACTGCCTTTACATGAATTACAATGTAGCCTATATAATAACTATTACTTAAAGTAATATTAGGTTGACTTAATTTTCTACAATAGCTTAAACTAAGTTAATGTTAACAGTTCTATAATGTTTTAATATAATGTTCGTATGTCCGAGTTACCGCTTGCACTTATCACTACACTAGTTTCAGTAACCCGAAATTTTTAGTTCTCTTTAGGCGCCTTGTTAAGTTTTTTGACAGAAGTTTAATTATATCATAATAAGAGTTGGTCCACGCTATCGTAATGAATACGAATTCACCTTGTCGATACGACATAACTTGTCTGATCTCGCTCCAGTCAAATATTCTTTTCGACCTGTAGTCGGAACTGTAGTTATACGAGAGTCAAAGTCAAAATCAAAATCAATAGGCCTTTGCAGGCTCTTATGAAACGTCTAGTTGCACGGTTCCAAAAAGTGGGTCTTATGGAGAAGAACCGGCAAGAAACTCCATGGACACTCCTTTCAACAATGGTTTAGCATACAAGCTTAGAGTGAGAATACTTATTATTTCTTATCTTAAGAATATTTTACCAGATCGTTAACGGACCGATACAGACCGTGAACGGCATCATAGTGTGTATCGAGACTTTTGTATAAATTATTGTCAAGTACCGTAACCATGTCAAACGGGAGAGACTTTGCAACTGCATAAAGCGCAAATTCGGCCCCACATGGAGTACTGTTCTCACCCCTGGGCGGGGGCTCCCCAGTACCAGCTCCTTCCACTTAACCGTATTCAACGAAGAGCGGTTCGAATCGTCGACGACCAATCCCTCTCCGAGCGGCTTGATCTTTTGGCGTTGCGTAGACATGTAGCGTAACTCTGCATCTTCTACCGCATTTACCATGAATAGTGTTCAGAGGAGTTGTTCGGTCTAATACCTGCAGCTGAGCGTTTTTCAAGGCAATTTTTGCCATGCACCACCGCTATGTGGAACCAGCTGCCCACTAAAGCATTTCCGAACCAATTCGACCCAACCCTTAAGAAAGGAGCGTTCCAATTCTTAAAAGGCCGGCAACACACTCGCGAGCCCTCTGATATTGAACGTGTCCATGAACGCGGTATCACTTAACATCAGGTGAGCCTCCTGCCCGTTTGTCCCCTGTTCTACAAAAAAAATATATTTCACGAGACAGGGAATCTTATGTCTAGTGGACTTTTAACTAAACATACTTTTTTATTATGTATAATAAAGGATTTCTTTTTCTTAACAGACTTATAAAATTTTCAAAAAAAAAATGAATCTACCCACATAACATTTATGTTAGTTGATAACAATAACTGTCCTTAAAACTGGGGGTTAGCGCCGTGACTCGCGCTGTCATATGCACATGTTTATGAACAATGACATATTTTTATTATATATAAACGTGTATTAACGCTCAGTTCTATAGCAAAACTGTCTGATGCTCAGGCTGGTATGGACCTGCTTTTTTGCTACGCTTCTAATTTTTGACTTAAGAAATGTGTTATGTGACTCAACTTTAAACTCTTTCAAAAGAAAAGTTAAATTTCTCCGTATATATGTTTATCTGTATGTAAGATATTTATAATTATTTAAATCACAAATATATATTATTTACAATATTCTTAACCTACATAGTATTGATTAATCATTAAAATTGAAAAAAAAGCTTTGGTCCCTGAGGCAGAACCTTTACAGCTGTCAGAATTTTCTCGCTAAATTGCAATAGCACCAGCTATGAGGTCACGGGTACTATCTGGGCCTGACGCCAACAATCTCTACTCCAAAGAGAACAAAATTAAAAAGGAATGACTCTTATAGATCTCGTATATATAAGAGCCGTTTATTGTCCGTATATATTTTTGTATTCCGTGGTTCGATGTTTTTTCCCGATTTTATATCCAATATATAAATTACAATACTATCACTTACTAACTCCTCTAAGACGTAAATTGTTTGAGAAATACTCATATAAGAAAATAAAGAGTAATAAATATCATTAATTTACGCTTATATATCTTTTTTCAGACTTTAGCATCCATGGCAGCCATCTGCCTGACCTTTACCGCTGGTCTTACGTCTGGATATTCAGCCATTCTTCTCCCTCAACTTAAGGCTTCTGATAGCAGCATTCCTACAGATGAAAGCACGGCTTCATGGATAGGTAATTTTAGTTATTTTATTATTAATATATATTTATTTTTAATAGTAGTATCTATTGATTTGTTTACTTAATCAAATATTTATGAATGGATGGAATGGTGTCATATTTATTAACAAATATTCAACCGTTATAACTAATGTTTACATGGCAAAAATTCAATCATGCCTTTCCGGATACAGGACGACCTAATGAAATAATTATTTAATTTAAACCAGTAGCTTCCGAGATAAGCACGTTCAAACGAACAAGATATTATAATATCTGAAAAGATTAAAATTTTTCACCTCACATTCACTTCGCGTGTAAATAACAAGACAATAATTATTATCTACTTTGTACAAGGTCTAGTTAAATCAAAGTCTAATACAAGTACTATTGATAACATCACAATGATCATAAAGTGTATAATTGACACGATTATACGTAGAACGATTCGTGTTTATTCATTAATTGTTGACTGCATTGTTATGTTTTTATTTATAATCTGTGAACTTCGCGTTAAATACGTTATATTATACCCCATAAATGTAAAATAAAAGACGAAACTAACCTTTCCGTTTTTATAATTGGTCAAAAGAACCTCTATTCGTCGAATATTTAGTTTTTCATTTATAACAGTTTTTCTTTAAACTTAGTGTAAAAAAAATTAGTATTTAGTCCAAAGCATTGACAAAAATTTGAAATTGATCATTATATATACTATAAAAAGGTAATTTCGTTACAGAAACACAACGCCTTGACATACATTTTCACATTTACATTTTGTTTTAAAATTATGATGTTGATTCCTTATAATTCTCGCATTTTTTAAAGCTAAATAGCATTCTTAATGAGAAAAGTGTTAAAAGTTTTTAAGCACGAATGCTATACATTATTGATCTAACCTTACATTTGCTATTGATACCAATAGCATAAATATAATAGTAAATAAGTTTATTACACTTTCCTCCGAAACTTTGAAGAAATGTAGCAGCATAACATGAGAGAATTATAATCTTAGATTTATATGAATTTGAAAAAATCGTATAAGAATCTGTCTTATTTCAACTAAATTACACAAAGCAACTGTGTAAATTGTAACAAATGAGATAGCCGAGTTTTGCGGGCATTGCCACTTATTATCAGGGAGTACAGAGAAATGTGCGGAGTGCAGTTAATTACTCTGTAGCTTTATGAATGAGGACATAAATTATGTCATCAAGATAAGTTCTGACGTTTGGAACAAAGCAACAATATTCACTTGCCTACCTACATAATACTAAGCCGATTTTATTTTAGTACAAATTAAATCTAAATACAGAGGCATTCAAACATATTCTATTTTTCCAGCGGCAATGGCAGCACTGCCTATGGCTCCAGGCTGTCTCATAGCTGGTTGGCTGATGGAGAAGTTTGGAAGACGTAACGCACACTACATGGTCAGCGCTCCATTCCTGCTTGGCTGGATCCTCATCGCGTCAGCCAATAATCTTGCCCTTATGCTATTAGGTAGATTCTTTACAGGCCTGTGTGTAGGTCTTTTAGGCCCGTTAGGCCCAGTGTTCATCAGTGAAACTACAGACCCTAAACATAGAGGAATATTTCTTGCAGGGATCTCTTTAGCTATAGCTGTAGGTATTCTAGTTGCCCATTTGATAGGAACATACGTCCATTGGCAATGGACCGCTTTAATCTGCTGTGTCTTTCCCATAATCTCAGTAGTTCTTCTGAGCATGGTGCCAGAGAGTCCCACTTGGCTTATATCTAAAGGGGAAATAGAAGATGGCGTCAAAGCTTTCGGATGGCTCAGAGGCTACAGTGATGAAGCAAAGGCTGAATTGAAAGCTATTCTTGAAAAGAAGAAGGTAGAAGATTCCAAACCAGTAATGACACTTAAACAGAAGCTCATCAGCTTGAAGAGCCCAGAGTTAATTAAACCTTTGATAATAATGATAATTTTCTTCGTGACCTGCCAGTTCTCTGGGGTCAACGCTGTAGCGTTTTATTCTATAGAGATTATAGAGAAAGCTGTAGGTAAGGGAATAGATCATTACCTAGCTATGCTTGTTATAGACACTACGAGGACTATCATGTCCGTGGTAGCTTGTGTTATTTGTAAGAAATATGGACGACGACCATTATGCATGGTTAGTGGTGTATTCACTGCCATTTCAATGGTGGGACTAGCTATGTTCCTGTACTTCACAGATGGCAAACAAACGAATATGACCTGGATCCCACTCACTTGCCTTATGACATATATTTGTGCCATATCCGTCGGTCTTGTCCCGCTACCTTGGATGATGTGTGGAGAATTATTCCCTTCCAAAACAAGGGGTTTAGGATCAGGTATCAGTTCAGCAACCACATTCGTTTCCTTCTTTATAGTTGTGAAAACAGCTCCTGGTATGATGACGAATTTAGGAGAGGTGGTAACATTCCTCTCATATGGATTAATAGCGCTATTAGGTACTGGTGTGTTATACTTAATATTGCCAGAAACGAAAGGAAAAAGTCTTCAAGAAATTGAAGATAAGTTCAAAAAACCAAAACAAAGTATAGCCTAATATTAAGAATGCTCAAAGCACAATGTATGTTAATCTGTGATATTTTAATTTTAGCGAAATATTAAAAATATTTACCTTATTTTATTCGTCTTTCAATTTCCTTTCCTCTGTTAAAGAATTAACTAATAAAACTAAATTTATTATATTAAAATATTTATTGCTAAAATGGCACAATTAGTTTGTTATAATAAATGTATATAACACTTTAATGTATAAATAACACGAAATACAAAGTAGAATAATCCTATATATATATAAAATATTCAAATGAATGTTCACATAATATGTGCATATTATAAAGGGTAACAACTCTTGCGTAGTTGACACTCGTTCGTTATCGTCATGCGTATTATAATTGTTAAATTTAAGAAATCTAAATTATTAAAAGTTATGCGATGTTAACTTTATTGCGCTAGATTTTAAATTAATTTATTGCGACTAATAATCAATATATATGAGTTTATTATTATAAATGCTCGGCTGAACTAAAAGCGACGACTATTACGATAGGTTACTTTTTGACAAAATTTTTGATATATTCGACATGGAAGGGGATTAAATCACTTGTTTCTTGGCTTAACCAATCTTGATGCCGGTGGGGCAAACTTGGTAAAGCCTTGCTGATCAAAAACTGGTAGGAGATCCCGAACTCGAGCTGATACTGTACCCCCAGTCACCCTAGAAGTATAGGATCTGTGAAAAGATAGATTTAGGTTAAGGTGATGGTGAGGGAAAGCACTACGTGCGACGGTGAAAATTCTACCCTATAACTACTTTTACAACTAAAATTATTGACAGATTGTTTGAGTTAATAAAAACCATTTATTACGAGTATTATTAGTAATAATTCTGACAGATTAAGTATTTCATTCCATACTCTATTTATATAATTATTTACAAAGTCACATAGACTTATGTTACATTGATTAATTAGCATTAATAATTATAAAACGTTTAGAAATGGTAGAACTGTATTTGTTACCATTTACATTGAAGTCTTTGTAACCATGACAACAAACTCTTAAAAAAATGTAAATAGGCAAACGGGCAGGAGGTTCAGCTGATGTTAAGTGATATCGCCGCCCATGAACACTCAGCTTGATCGAAGGCTCGCATGTGCGTTGCCGGCCTTTTAAGAACTGGTACGCTCTTTTCTTGAAGACCCTAAGTTGAATTGGTTCCTTCAGTGGTTCTCATAGTATATATCTAGTATAAGTGCATATCTTTAATATACACTGACCTGCTTGGTTTGACCAGCTTAGCTGCCTGCGCAGAAGTGCCAAGCTCAGTTGGGAAGTAAGTAGCTCCGTAAAAGTCTAAACCATTCTGTAGGAGGATGTTGGCTTCTTCTATATTTGCCAGGGTGATGCGAACTACGCTTGAGGCTTCCTTGGGTACCATGCTGCTGACCAGCTCCCCGTCTATGGTGGTGAAGGATCTAGATGATGATTTCTCGGGTTTCGGGGTGGAAGTGCCTAAAATTAGTGAACAAATTTTAGTATAACACCGCTGTCAGTCATGCATTTGGTTAGTGAGTCGAATCCCGTAAAATAAAAACAGTTTTTTCAGGAAAAAAGTTTCAGTTTAGTAGTTACGGATCATCCACTTTTCCTCACACAGCTTTTCAAAGATACCCTTTCGACCCTACAGAATTTTTATAAAGTAGTTTATTTTGTAAAAACACAAACATTACGCGTAAACACACAAAACAAGAAATATTTATTTTTGGTAAAAAAAGTATAGGAACCTACTTAATTTTTTTTAATGATGTGGAAATTAAATAAGAAAGACACTTGTTCTTATTATTTTATCATTTCTTACACTTGGTAGTCGATTAAAATGTAGACTTTAAAAGCTTAACTTTGGCGATCAAATAATTTATTTATTTATTCGTAATTCTACAGCTAACATAAATTATATAAAAAAGGCACAAACATTTACGATGGAAAACTTAAATAAAAAATATGAAATACGTAATAACCAATACGTGCTGTGCTGATGGTGTGAAAGTGAGGGTATGTATATGGAGTGTGCTCATGATGCAAGTGTTTAAGCGCTATGGATATTCTTAATACTCCTTTTAACCATATTCCTTAAACAAGTCAAGTATAAAATAGTGGTCGTTGTAAATCCGCGCTGCGCGACACAAAACTGAAAATTATATTAATAATTGCAGCAAGCTTATTTTTAATTTTTATTATTAACAGTACCCTCGGATTAGTTACTTGTGTAACATCGATGTTAGAAAACATTATTATGATAGCTCTTAAGCAAATTCAATTAGAAAACTTGTTACGTAACTGTAATCATAATAATTAAAAGGAGGAAAAATTTTAACCATAATTTATCTTTTAACTGTAATCAGTAATTGATTACAGAGAGTACAATATGCTTTCATGAATATTTAAATTATTATTAGTTTCTCCAGATCTTACAATGATCTTAATCGTAAACAGTTGCTTAATAAATTCGATGTACTTTATTAAACACTATGTATTAACCTATGTACAGTAATAGAGTCTACATCTTAAACTCTTTTATCACATTTCCATGCTGCTAGAAGTCTTTTCTCACGATAAAAGACAGATTGTAGTTGATTAATAGTGATCTTTCGAATTCTTCCCGATTTTAACGGATTGAACTGGATATATTCGGTAGTGGGCTGATCGGTTTTAGAGAAAGTATTGTTAGGTATCTCAAACCTAATTCGCTGTTTTGCTGTTTTTTTTTTATTATATTTTTTTTATTTCTTAATTTCTTTTTTAAAACAGTTATGTTTACTCCAATTGTTGTACATTTTATATGAAAGATTTTGTAAAATATGCAGTAGATTTAGTGCAATGTATGATGTGGTAAACTTTAATAAATAAATAAATAATGGAATTGCTTCAAGTAGATGAATGATACTTGCCTACTTACGCTTTTATAGAACAAATGGCAACGGGCATGAGGTTTTCCTGATGTTAAATGCCCATGGACATTCTCAATTGCTAACGGCTCGCGAGTGCGTTGTTGGCCTTTTAAGAATTGGTACGCTCATTTCTTAAACCTTGGACCCTAAGTCGAATTGGTTCAGTGGTTCCACATAGTGGTGGTGCGCGCTGCAAAACTGCTTCAAAAACGCTCAAAGTGGAACGACGAAAATCGGTGATACGGGCTATTTCGTTTTCTGCCTCGACGTCCGATAGTGGTGATGAAAATGGTGATTAGGTAGTTAAAATTTATCATAAATTAATGAAAGATCATACCAGTATTTCCTTCCCTCGGTGATCCCGCATAATGCAGTCGCACTACCTCCACTACAGAGGTGAACTTGTAAAGGGCGTGTCTCACATCTTCCTCCGGAATGTCGTCAGGAATGTCATACACATAGATAGTAAACGTCTTTTGAGGACGACATGGTATTGCGATCTGGAATAATAAAACTGCTTTTACTTGTTCAAATAATTTTTCAATCTAATAACCAAATAAGTGATGAGGCTCCTGTGGCTGATACACGCCATCGACTTTTTGGGTCTAAGCAAATCCGGTTTCCTCACGATTTTTCCTCTGGGACTCTCATGCTGAAGCTACTAGGTTAACCTTGTTCAGATATAAAATATACTATAAGAAACTATTTTAAGCAACATGTTTATCTTTATATATGTTTTTGTTTATTTATAATTAAACCCTTTCTATGTGGTTGTCAACTTGTCATAATTTTATATCAAATTCTATAAAGAAATATGGATTTCAACTGAATATGTTGCGGATAAAGGTATTTTTGAGATTTCTATACACAACCTATCAAAATCAGTTTAGCAGACTGTGTCATGACAACAAATGTAAGATGGCTTAAATTACCTTTCGATAAAACCGCGACCCCGTAACCTTATGGAATCCCTTCTTGAAGACCATCTGATAATCATCAACGCTCGAGAACTTGAACAAAATCCCCGTAGCGGTCTTTGTTAGGGAGAAGCATCCTTTAAACTCCATCTTCTCGCAAATGGCTGATGCCTTCTCCATACTCAGACCATGGGAGGGCGTTAGCAAGAAGGCGCCTTTGGTGAGAAAGTGTTCGGTGTCCGATATATCGGACTCACTTTCTCCCTTCATCAGCGTATGTATCTGTTCCTTCCACATGTATTGGTCTGACATCTGCGAGAAAATATATTCTAATTCTGAATTCTCTCTAAGATTCACAAATAATTCATTAAAAATCAATAAACGTTTGCAGAAGTTTTTTTTATTTATACACTAAAATACACACACACCTACAGTACTAATCCAATACGATAATGTCTAAAATATAAAACATAATAAAATATATAACATTAAATATATAAAATATATATATATATATATATATATATATATATATAGGAAAGAGTGGAATACTCGCCAATTATTGTGATTCTAGGGTAGTTAAAGGAATCCTCTATATTGGACCATATCTTTTTATAGGATACCCAGTACCCAAAGACACTCATTTTAGTGGGTTCGTTGCCGCTCTTTGAGGTAGGACAACTTTGTTTATAGAATTATAGTTCGAACCTCTTAGGGAAGACCCTTCGGGAGTCTATTCCACAGTTTGCTAGTTCACAAAAGAAAATGTCTGTGAAGCGAAACGTGGAAGCCATCAAGGTGATGCTGCTGTCTAACCTCGACCTACCTATAGATCAATACCAATAGGTAATTCATAAATTGTTTCAGCAGAAAGCTAATAAGAATACAATGGTGAATGAACGTAGTCGCGCTCCAGTGCGCGCGCGCATGTCTTCCTTTGCCCTTAATGATCGTATTGTTTGAAGTCAATGAAAAATGATAATTTAAGAACAATAAAACTTAAACAGTAAGAAGAACTACGAGCATTAAAATTAGTTAACAATAAAAATGTCAATATTATCGTGTTGTACGACGATTGGATTTGACATTTAATTCGGCTTAAAAAGAGTTATTTGAGATTTTTTATAAAATTAACAGAAAACCTTTTGCTATCCATGAATATCTAAGTACATTTTAAGATCATAGTATATATACTCTTCACAAATAGGTCGCGCTCCGGCGCACAGTTGTGTATTAAGCTGTGAGAGTCATCAGGGAATGGGAGCCTGTTGGCGCTGACAGTGTGCAGCGGTGATAATTGTCCATAACGACATAATAATCTCTCCCAACAAGTATTCGTTTTCCGTTTCGTTTTTTTTTTAATGTAATAACAGGCAAACGGGCAAGAGGCTCACCTAATGTGAAGCGATACCCCCGTCCATGGACACATTGCCAGAAGGCTCGCAACTGCGTTGCCGGCCTTTCAAGAATTGGTACGCTCTTATCTTGAAGGACCCTAAGTCGAATTGGTTCGGAAATACTTCAGTGGGCAGCTGGTTCCACATAGTGGTGGTGCGCGGCAAAAACTGTCTTAGAAAACGCTCAGTTGTGGAACGACGGACGTTATTCATTATGCTTGGTTTATATAGAGATATTATACTGTATGTAAAATTACGGGTTGTGAGAAGTTGTCAATTTGATATATCTTCACAAAAATGCGATCATAATAAATTTATAGTTAAGGAAGACAACATCTGAGAATCAACTATCAAAAGTTAAATTGTAATTAATTTAAGTGGGCGAACAGGACAATTATTCAATATATATTACCGAACTTCAAGAGTTCTATAAAACCAAATATGGTATCAGCTCTAAATTAAATAAGCGTTGGACGAAAATAGATGTAATTGTTACGCCTTTTTGGTTTTACAACCTTCCATTTACGGAATCTAAATTTATTTTGACTTGTCAATAATACCTAACAAGATTATTTAAACTTTAAAATAAATAAATCAATGGCGCTACAACCTTTTTTAGGTCTGGGCCTCAGATTTCTGTATCTGTTACATGATCATTTGTTAATCGAATAGGCAAGTAGGTAACCTTCTGTGCCTGACGCACGCCGTCGACAAGCCGGTTTCCTCACGATGTTTTCCTTCACCGTCGAGCTAATCTTAAATGCGTACATGGAAAGAAAATCCATTGGTGCGCAGCCGGGGATCGAACCTACGAGCTCAGGGATGAGAGTCGAACGCTGAAGCCACTACACTACACTACACTAGGCCAACACAGCTCATTTAAACTTTACTTAATGAAAATTTTGTGCTATTGTAATCCCATCCCATCATCCCATTTCACCTTTCAGAAAAATGTATTTGGCCAATACACACCGATATCCAGATTACGCATTCTGGTAAACGAACAAGATCTGGATATCCATGGTTGTTCTTCTCACACTTAGAAAATAGAATTTTCTTAACTTTTTTTTTCTTTAATATATCTTCATGTATGTTATGTTTGCCTATAAATGTTAGTCACATTAAATATTGTAATTTTTCGTACCAATGTATCAGTTGCAGAGCGTTGGCAATCTTTTGTAAATAAATATATAGAAGAATGAGACATTCTCGAATAATCTATATTACTTTACAGGTAAGAAAATTTTAAAATTTAAAAGCACCCAATTTTAGTCTGCATGTATGTAAACAAGACAAAATATTCTTCTCATAGAATCAGAAATCGCAATTACATTTAAGGTCCGATTTATATATTATTTTATGAGTGATTGTAGTTTCAATTATATATTTACCACCTAAGAATTTACCAACAACTCAATGATATGTATAGTATGGACTGACGTCTATACAAATAGTTGCGATGTGCACATTTTGATAGAGTAAATTCAATAAATTGCTGAATTCACTGGAATACACACACTAACAAAGCGCGGATAGCAATACTAAAGCATGGAACGACGAAACCTATTGTTGGTTTAGTTATTATCTGTTGTTGCATATTTGAAATAACATGGAACGAAAACTCAAAATAGGGATTATTATTGTTATTGAAGTTACAGGGTAGGTCTTCTTCCAGAAATGCTTTAATTTTCGTCGTAATGGATTGTATGAGAAATACTTTAGTATTGATTTGACTGTCTGAACTGCATTTGAATTCAGGCCTTACTATCAGTAACAAGAATATTTCATGTATTTTGTTTACATCGGTAAAAAATAGTCATACAATTAACTGGTTAGTTTTTATTAAAAATAATTCCTAACACAGATTTGGAGCAAACATACTTAAGGTGATATTCGGAGTTGGATATCCCCTTAATATCATTTTCGTACATATGCTTATCTTAATGTTACTTTTCGAAGGCACATTTCCCTAGACTTGTAGAAAAAAATATATGTAACCGCTTTCTTAAACTGACCATATTCCTAACATTTAAAGTACCACTATATCATATGCTAAATTAATAAACATATTATGTGTGTGATAGAGAAAATTTCCAAGATTAAATAAATCACTATAATTATGCCCCCAAGTCGTAGGTGAAAGAAGTTTCTTACCTACCAAATGGGCGGTAACCTTATGAACGATATATATATAATTTTAAAAAATAAATTTTAATATTAAATAAGAATTAGACAAATTAGTTATTTGACTCAATACATAACTTCTACATTCTATGACTTACCGATCCGCGACCCTTGTCTGAATTTTTCTGCTCGATTTTCTCGTCTTCCTGTCTGTGTTCTGAGTCAGAGGCACCTTCTGCTAAGGACATGGTCTTCATACTGATTGGGACGAGTGGCTACCACGGTTTTTGGTCTTCCAATGGTGGCAGTGAGGCGTGGAACCGCGCCTTTAGACTATAGGATACGTGGAGTGGGGTGTGGGCGAATATAAATGATTGTCTGTTGAAATAAATGAATTAGATATAAATAAATAATTGATTTCGTGATTATGCGTTACTGGCGTATGGTACAGAGGTCATGGTTCGATTTAAGACAACATTTTGTTTAAGACTGCTAAGCGCAGATCGAATCACGTTTCAGAATGACCGCTTAAGAATGAATTATGGAACAAATCAAGAGTCTACTACTATACGAATTAAAAGCTATATGAATGTGTATTATAATAAAAAAATTGATATGGAATATTTTTTCTGTACCAATCTGAAACTATTGCTTGGCCATTGATCTCTGGACTGAAAGGTGGATTACATGCAATGAACTTCAAGTAACTGATTAATGGAAGTGGTTAAAAACGTTTTAAGGTACATTAGTTCATTGCCAAATATCCAAAAATATATGGTTTTACCTTCTTATAAGTTCAAAATTATGGTATTTAAATCTCGTTCCAACATCCAGACGACTCTATAGATTTTTAGTAATTTTTTATTACAGGAAATACCTAAGAATGATACATTATCTAAGAATGTTTAACTAGCGTATGTGAAATTATTGATTTTCAGTAAGTATACTGTAGTTACACGGCTTAAATTGTGTATCATAGCTACTTTCACAGCGTCTTGTCGTACGGTATTCTACTGTGGGGTGCTGCTGCAGAGGTTAATTCCATATTTGTGCTGCAAGAGCGGGCTGTTCGGGGTTTTTGTTGTGTTTCCCCAAGAGTCGGTACGGAATATGTTTAAGGAATTAAATATTATGGCACTATCTGGTCAATATATTCTTGGACCTACAAAAAAATATAAACGATTTTAAAACAAAGGGTGACTTTGACCAGTATAATACTCGAAACAGAACCAATTTGAGTGTACGACCGACCAGGCTCCAGAAGATAAATCACTCATTATATGGAAATTGTTAAAAAAAGCGAAATTAGAAAATTATTACTGAATTCTAAACTTTCGTTAAGCGTAAACGCTACGATAAAGCTTTTTATAAATTTGACGAATACTTAAATGAACCTAATCCTTGGGATTGATTTGCACCAGTTCAAACAATTTGTATGACTCAAAACTCAACAATTAAAAAGAGTGGCAGAGTTTGTTGCTAGTTCTTCTTGACCGCTTTACGCCCTTGACTTGCGAACTGGTAGTAAATGTGAATTTCCAATTAATTTAACTTCTTTTCTGATGTTCAAAAGTGTACCTGTTCACCTATATAAATTTGAGTTTTGTATTTTTGAGTATTTTGAGTTTGATGTATTGCCTCCATAGCTTAGTGGTTAACTCTCAATGATTCGTACAATTTTTTATCTCTCCAAATAAATAAACTTAATTAAACTGATCCGGAACTGTAATCCTGCACCTACCCAACATCGCAGAAATGTGATGTAAAATTAATTTTAGATCTTAGAACCAAGTCCGTACTCTTCACAGCTAGTAATAGTTAGTTGCAAATTATGTATAAACATAGTTCTAGTATTTATTTATTTATTTCGTTATAGTAAAGGTAACATAAATTATATATAAAAAACAGCAATTATACTAAAGATATAGCCAAAGATGGAAGTTATAACATATACATAAAAGGTTCAAACATTTACGAAAGGAAACGATTATCAATATATTTAACGAAGTAATACCTAATTCGACTGTGTTGTGTGATGGTGTAAAAGCGAGAGTATCTACGCGAGGGTGTGTTTGTCGGGTCTGCTCACGATGCAGATGATTTAGCGCTATGGATATTCTTAATACTCCTTTTAAGCATATTCAAAAAAACCTTGTGCAGAGGCTGTTCTAGCGCGTTCTAATGCATGGTTGTTGCTTCCTAACACAAATCTTCAGAGCAGTGTGGTCGCGCTGTGAAAAGTGGGGGTGTGAGGTTGAAAGTGTGCCCAAAGGCGCGCCTTTACGGGCCTAAATGCGAGCTTATACGCGCGTAAAAAGCGTTAGTCTTAAACCGTCCCAAACGCCATTTTCTAATTGATCCTTCTGTCATTAAATACTATTGAAATTACTAATTCCTAGAACTGAACCTAATTTCAGCTAGTTTGACACATTCATTTTTACATTTTGTCACGTGCCAAACACTATCTCGAAATTACGTTTAATCATTAGATGATATAAAGGTATATTTGCAGTAATAATGACACTGCTTTATTGTAATCGTGTGACTCTCTTTATGTCAGAATTATATCACAGTCAATGATATGCTCCTTATATAATTTGCATTACAAACTTTGATTGCGCATACGTCAGTATACAGAAATCAGATTGGATTATGGCGGGCATTCCCTTTGTCTCTCCTTTCCGAATAACTCACAGACGTCTAGATTTAGCTTTCTGGTAAACGAGCTTGGTCTGTACACAATTTAAAATAGATTTTCGTTCATTTTTGTAATTTTAATAGCTTTTTGAATTTCTTATATCCGCTTGTTATGTGTGCTCCGCGTTAATAAATAAAATGCAATTCAAATTTCTACCATCAAATGTCTAAAGGTTCTTTAGTCCAAAGACAGACATACTTTTCTGGATATCTTAAAATATACTTTTTTATTAGTTAGTGTTGCTCAACTAAGTTTAAGTTTGTTGTGTTAGTGACCAGTTAGCATGGATTAAAATGATTTTGTGAGTACCATCTAATTATTAAGTACCTACTTATTGTGTACGTAAAGATTTTTTTATTTGCGTAAAAAGTTTTTTATATTTAGTACATAAATTAGTAATGAACTGTACATCTTTATAATAAATATGATTATTATGTTGAGGTTTTAATAAACGTTATCTAATACAATCCTTTATATTTCTGTACGCGATACCAATATCACTCTTCCATTCCATTTTTATCTGTTCCGCGTTCTACACAATAAGACGAACATGGCTCGGTGTAGATTATTCAGTAAAAAGATTTAAGATGACATAAATAAGTGATAATATATCAGCGTATAATAGTTTCAAATCTGAAAGATAATACGCGATAAGTAGCGCGGTTTGGTTGAGGTAAAAATACATTTAATTGTTGAAATGTGATATGAAGAAATAACAAGCATATAGCAAAATTAATTATGTCAAGCAATGGGAAAGGATCGCCGTTTTTAAAACAAGTAAGATGTACAAAACTATTTTATTATACAATCACCTTCATTCGTAACGTTTGTGACGTTTGTTCAATGTTTGTTTTGTATAACTTTGGCTCCGCCAGTATCGCACGTGAACCTGGAAGTGCTGGGTCCAGTCCTCTATAAGTTCCAATAGCGAACAAGCGATGACAGTTTTTTTTTAAATTAAAGATCTTATATCTGTCTACCAATGGGCAATGTTATTTGAGATGAATGTGTTGTATTTTACGTGTAAAACTAGTTTTAAAAAACATTGTTTCAACCCTATGCCAGGGTCGGTTGAAACAATGCTTGGTGTCAATTGAAACGCATGCAAATAAAACAAAATTTAAGAACGAACAAATTTTGAATACTATTATATTGTGATTACTATTTTAGCAACATGTTAAAAAGGAAACAGAAACAAACCGTGGTTTAGTTTATTCTTTTCTGCCGCTATTCTCAAAGAAGATTCACATGATAAATCGGCCTCAGCCCTGGTAGTCTTCCTTTTGTGCACCCTTGGCATTGAGGTTGGGGTACATAGTACCCCGTTTCGTTCTAACCGTTCTACCCAACATTGTCATCTCACTACTCAACAGACAATTCCCTTGGATTCTTATACTTTAACAGAATTAATGACTTATATATTTCAGTGTTTTGTAACAGCGACGATTTGTTGCAATATAATTGGGCAAGGTGCTGCTTTTGGTTATTTAGCAGTTCTGCTTCCAACGCTTAAATCTAAGGACACTGAAATACCACTAACAAAGACTGAAGAATCATGGATCGGTAAGCTGGTTTATATTTTGTATCACCGCTGACAAGTATCAAGATTATAGGTTGTACCGGATGTACATTGTCATAAACCCTCTTTGTGGGACCTTCTGCTGACTCGCCATTGGGTTTATCGGATTATTGCGTGGTCCGAAGCAGTGTGGCGTTCACGCGCCCTCCACGACTTAGGTCGGTCGCCGACCAGATGCCGTTGCTGACCAATGCTGATAAGTCCCAATCTTAGTTTAAACGATCTTGCAATGCAATCTTGCGTCGAAGGCGCCCACCTGCCTTGGGGGACTCAATGCTTTCTCGCCAAAACTGACATGATATCTGTCTGTGGATAACTAAGGGAAGGCACCACTGACATTTATTGCAGTGTGATACTACGATGCCTGAAATCATTACCGGCAACGAGCTGGAATACTGCTTTACTACATCCAATCCCTTCAAAGGCAATTGATCTGATCCGTCCCACTATATATATAACCTCCTTTTGCTCCAAAATAATGAAATACCTTTTTAACGGCCAGCTCCTGAGATATCTAGATTACCACCAGCTTATTAGCGATCGTCAGTACGGCTTTCGTCACTGTCACGAACCTGGTGATCTTCTCGTTTACCCTTCACATTACTCTGCGGCCGAGGCAATTGAGGGTTCACCGAGAAATTATGCAATGGGATTTTCAACTTTCTCGCTGATCAGAGAAACAAGGTCGTCATTGACGGATTCAATCCGACACAAGCCTGCCTTATCCTGTCCTATCCGGACAATAGAACTGGGGATACTCTATACCCTGGCCATGCAGGTATTTCTCGGGTAGTTGTTGATCAGTATAGCTACAAACTAATGTCTGAAGATAAAACTCTGCTACTTGGAGTTTGGGACACTCCCATGTTTAGAGGAGTTGTCCGGATTAATACCTGCAGCTGACTTCATCATCGAGGCAGAATACCAGAATAGAAATTCCAGCCGCGTCACCTCGACGTCCGTCGTTTCACAATTGGGTGTTTTTTCTACCATAGAACGCGGCAGGACCATTTTTTACATTAACGTTAAATATATATGAAATTGTAATTATTGCTTCATATTTTTCAGCTGGTATGCTACCCCTAAGCATGATCCCGGGGTTCTTTTTAGCTACGCCATTAATGGACCGGTATGGACGTAAGGCAACTCATATTATTCTAATTATACCAGCATTGGTTGGATGGTTCACGCTTACCATTGCTTCTAGTGTTGCTGTAAGTATAAAGAGAATCTGTATGATTTTTTTAAGTACAATAATTTGTGCAAACCTAACGAAAGAAAAACTAGTTTTATAATTTCTCTAGGTTCCTAAATAAAACTTATTTAGATGAGAAGCTTCACTATTTAAGAATACGGTTCAGCTTATAATATTTATAAGTTACCCACATCATTATAGACTCCGTTCTCATTACCAATAAAAAAATCGGTATTTTGTAAAAAAAAAATTCTTACAGGAAGTTATCATCGCAAGAGTACTCCAAGGAGTCTCAGGGGGAATGCTCAATACTCTTCGATCTGTCCTTATTGGTGAATACACTAGCCCCAAAAACCGTGGAGCATTCTTAACCACGATTTCATTTTCACAAGCATTCGGCATATTCTTCGTACATTTAATAGGGTCCTGCTTCAGCTGGCAAATTACTGCTTTTATATCAGTCTTCCTTCCGTTTGTGAGTTTACTGATGACCATATACGCACCAGAGTCTCCCAGTTGGCTCCTAGCGAGAGGACGTATTGATGAATGCAAAGAGGTGTTTCGATGGCTCAGAGGAAATGAAGAAGATGAAGAACTAGAAGACATGATTCAAGCAAGATTGGCTTTTGAGAAATACGAAGCAACCACATATCATAATAGAAATAAAATCGTCGATATAATTCACACTATAAAAAAGAAAGAGTTCTATAAACCAATAATTATAATGGCCCATTTGAATATTATTTTACAATTCTCCGGAGGAACGACTATGGCAGCTTTTGCGCCTTCGATAATTGGTAAATTGATGCCACAAGGCGATGTGGCATTTTGGATGGTTTTCTTGGATACACAGCGGTTAATAGGCAATTTCTTGGCCGTTTACATTATGAACAAAGTGAAGCGACGAACGATGATGTTTTCTACTGCTGGATTGTGTGTGATAAGTCATATTGCTATTGCCACTTACGTTCTCTGCGGGCTGATGGGCTGGAATTACAGCTCCGTGTGGTTACCAGCGCTTTTGATCAATATACAGTATTTTACTGTGGCAGTGGGCATGGTACCCCTACCGAACATAATAGGTGGAGAAGTATTTCCATTAGAATACAGAAGTATAGGTGGATCGATAAGTTTAGCAACTGGTGGAATTTTCACGTTTGTCGTACTCTTAACGTTTCTACAGCTCATAGATAATTTGGGCTTGCATGGCACTTACTATCTGTACTCGGTAATTTTGATAGTAAACATTACTGTAGTGTGGTTGTTGCTTCCTGAAACGAAAGGGAAGACATTGCAACAAATAGAAGACGAATTTCGAGGTAAACCTCTAAGATTGGACGAAATTGAAGCACGACTGTCGTTGCAGTCCAACCCGATAGAAATCTATAAAAGGAGAGTGTCAGAACAGAGATTTAATTCGACACTTACATTATAGTGATGGCTTTCGAGCTACAAATGACATTTATAATTGTACGTTTTGTCTCTTGTTATATCAACTGTATATTCGATTGTTAAAGATCAGCCGTCTTGCTTGTACTCATTAAGTATAAAATAGAGTTTAATATTCTTAATTACCATTTGTGAAATAAAGAATCGAGAGATTCCTTGTTTCTTCTATCATTATTATCATCTATACTGGCTCTTATAATCACACCGTAGTCTGCGGCGAAATTGTAGACGAGAATATAAAAAAGAGGAATCACAAGATTGTGCTCTCTGTTCGATTAGTGACCAGTTATTAAATATAATTACGTCCTTTTGACCATTTGTTCTACGTCTTTGGTTTTCCTTTCTCATCCAAAGGCTTGAAGACTATTTTAAGGCAAATACTTCCACACTACCCATGGGTACTTACTGATTGTTAAGTACTAGAGTTATTATAAGTATTTTTTTTATAAATAAAACAAGTAATATTTAATAATTGTCTATATTATTTGGTACACAATAACGGTCGCGATGTCCAACCATACTCGGCGATGTGAGCTTTTAATTATTAATCGACTTAACAGTTTATACACGTCTCGTTCGCCGGTGTAGTTGCACACACGACACCTTATCTATCATCTGTACAACTCCATTCGCACATTTAACATCAGATCAGAAGGGTACCACTGAGTATACGTAAGTTATTATTATCTTAAGAACATCCTGTAGTAAGGTATAGGTTGTAATAAACGAATCCAAAAGGGCTGTTTAAACTGACTTCAAATGCAAGTGAATTTCAACCAGAATACTTCATAACGAAGGTTGACATTTGAAAGAATCTCGATGAATCTTCTCCCTCATCATAACTTACGTATACGTCAAGGCTTGAACGTGCATAGCATAAAGTCCATTCTTGCGATGTATAAATTAGATGAAAAATTAAAACTAGACGTACAAAAGATAAAATCATAAATATGCCTTTTTGATTATAAATCGCCTTGTGCATACATAGACATTTTTGTGAGCTGAAAGTGTCTCGATTTAAAACACCAAACACTGCTCAAAAATCGCAAGATACAAGGTACTTTAAGATTTCATTTATTTAAAACGACTTAAAAATAGAAATAAAAATATTTAGCTAAAATGTGTTGCATTATAATTTAAAATAACAACTTTACGCTATGCTTAATCTGTTTAAGTGACATTACACAAAATTTGACATTGGCAACTTAATATCAGAATAAATTCTAATCACAGTCCAAAAGATACCGGGTAATAATTTAAAAATGACGACCTCACTCAGAATATTTTAATATAGAAAGGAATATTCTCAATATATTCACTTGTATATAGACCAGTCCGCACCTATACATAACATTGACTGTTGAGTTCCTAAATAAGTTTAATGAAATCCTATCTATTAAATATTTAAAATAAGGTCGTCAGGGGTAATAAAAATTAACCTAAGAATTAAAAATTATACACATAAGAGTATAGTACACTCATCAGATACGAATCTATTTTGTAGGCTTTGATACAGGTGTATCTAGGCTTAGCTCTGAGGAAATGAGACGTCAATATATATTCATCCTTCACACACATTAATATTGTTTTCAATTGTATTTTATTGTTAGGCAATTAATATTCTGCTATAAATTTAATTGAAACCAACTCCTACAACCAATAAAATGATACTATTTAAAAAAATCCAAATTAAATGAAGTATGTTTCATTGAAATTCTCACACCCTCGAGCTTCGCTTAGAAGTCTCAAATCAATAATGTATTCACAATATCCACACTAGTCCATTCGCATCTAAAATACACATAAAAATCATCTAACGCTTTAAAAAAATATTTACAATTTTTCATTCAGGTTATCTAGAAGCGTTTTCAATTTTACAAAATTTTGAACACTCGTTTTTGGCTTCGAAACCTCCCAAGGCCATAATTCCAAATCCGGCCGACGAACACTTAGCAAGATTTTCTGTTAAAGTCTATTTCACAATGCACAAGTACTGTTGTTTCTTGCTATACAGCCACACTTATATATGTTATTTACAAGTAGAAACTTTCATAATCTACAAAATCATAAATTTAAACATAAAGATACTTTTGTATCTGTATGAGGCCACTATTAACTTGAAAATTAAGTTACGATTAGCAAGGACTAATTTTATCCACTAAACAATAACTGTTTTGGTCAAACTGTACTGAAGTATCAAATATACATAAATGAGTTTACGGACTTATAAGATTTGGACGGGACCAAACGAATGTTCCAGTTTCAACTATTTTAAATAACCACGTATTATCCAATACATAAACAACAAAACTAACCATACGAGATCGTATACCATTGTAAATTTTTGTTACTTATATATTGAAAATCATTCATACAGATTTAGCCAATGTTAATGAACAAAGTTCACTTTACGTTTGAAAACGACAATTCTCACTTTTGATAAGTGAGAAATGTCACTTATTTTTGTTAAGCCACCACTAAAAGACAGCCAGAAACACAATTTTCCATAAACAAAATTCTGTTTAAATTCCTGAAACTGAATTGTTACATTATTTAAAACTCTTAGTTGTAAGTACTTTTCATTTAGCGAGACTCGCAATCAAAACGTAGAGTAACATAAATAACGTACAAAACCTAGTTAATATTTTCAAAGTTATTGCTTTGTCTGCAAACTGTACTTCATTTCCATACTATAAACCTCAAATAGCTGTTTTGACTATATCACTATTGTGTGTGATATAGAAAAATTAAGAACAATAAAAAAAACACTTCCCGCGTGTACGCTTAGTACATCGTTTCTCAACCATTTTTATCGCGATCCACGAAAAAGCCAAAAAGTAAGACAGTCTTGCGACGACGTCACGATAAAATTATAATATTATGTACATAGCTTGCTTTTTTTAACGAATGTTTTGTACCTAAAGTCAAAACAGTTAACGACAACAAACGAACAACATACTTGTTATATTAACATATAAGTTCCGGCAGGTAAAACTATTAGGTAATTAACAACAACGTCATCAGCTGTTACGATCGGTTTTTAAGATCAAATATGAGTAGTCAGACAGTTATAACAGATTTTGACTGTATATGTAGTTTGTATTAATAATTTTTCAACCGACTGCGAAGCCCCCCCCCCCACCCCTTAAAACAAAGTCGACCCCGCTTAAGAAACGATAACTTAGGGTAAGAATTTATCTAGGCTAAGCGCTAAGGCTCGCATACGTTAAAAATATATTGGATTTTGACATAGGGGGTATTGGTCCCGTTACCAAATCTCACCCTTTAGAATTTGAAAATCAAAAACTTATCCACCGATCTTTTGAATCACACTTTTCTATTAACTCTTTGAGGTTTCTACTACGTTCATGAATAGAATTGGGCAAACGATGAAGCCTTTAGTCAATCTTTAAGTGCACGTAATAATCAATGCAAAAGAGATCCTATTTGTAGACAGGTTCATTATTCCACTGTCAATAGTAAATGTTAACGAATCCGATCTTATTGTATTGAATAATATAGGGAATGGTCACCACAATTTAAATTTGATATCTCTACTAAAAATGATAGAACATGCGCGTTAGGGAGCGTACAAGTATTACGTACGCATTGGGGGGGGGGGGTCCTTTTGTAAAACGTTACGTTGCGGGGGCGGGGATTGTAATACGCGTTATTGTTAATATTATTTTCTACTTTCCAGTACTGTACACCACATACTGGTATGTTTTTTTTACTATTGGAAACAGAAACGTTACGGCGCGTTTCATGGGGGGGGGGGGGGTCAAGAAGCTGGTGAAACTATAAGTGTCAGCTAAAGATTGGATTTATGGAATGTAAGCGAAACGGTATTAATATGTATAAATTGTATTTAAGTTTTCATAATTGGATAATAAAAAAATAGTTTTCCGACGAGTCTTATAAAAATGCTTTGACTAGATTGTATTCTTTTGGATTTTAATATTAATACCGATTCGCTTATGTGTTTATACGTATTTTAATAAAACTTAACTTAAACGCGAAGTTATGTTGTCTACGAATTGAAAGCTTTGGACAGCGACCACTGTTAAGCGGTCAAAAGGTCTATTTCATATCATTAATTCGCGTTTAAATCCATTTCATTTATCGAATGTGGTTAAACGGTATTGTTTAAATACCGGTTAATAAATTCATAACTCAATGTATATGTGCTAATTCGTTAAATTGTCCATAATACGAATGTCTCGTAATTTCAAATCCAAGTTGATTTATTATTTTCCAAAATTTAATTTTTATGTCTGATTGTGCATTGACACATTTTTGAAATATTTTTATAAACTTTCCATTATTATTTCAAAGCAAAGTTGCGACCAATATGAACTATTAAAAATTTCATTACGATGTTATTTGGGCAACTGTCAAATCCAGTAATGTAATCAATCAGTTCCCACATTACCAACGGATTAAATTTAAAACAACAGTACACCTACGGACTCGTTAGTACTATACGGGAACTGAACGAGTTACGAGTTCATGAGAATGTGTAATAAGTTCACATACTAAAAATATCCTCAGCCTTAATCTAATACACAAATCGGCAAGTCCGGGTAAAAACTAACAATAACCATTATACACTGAGAAATAAGGTCCAAATAATAAAGCCACAATTTTTTACAAAGTTCTTGTGGTAAAAAAGTGCCTGCAAAAATAGCTGTAATCTATTAATGTCTAACGTAAGATTCAAATTCGACACGCCTCTGAATCCTACATCATTTCGACGTAATAAAACTGATGGTTATCCTATACATAGCCGTTAAAATCAGTACATACTTAATGAACAGTATCTCTCTTTTGCGCGCACGAGCCGCACACGTAGTCGTCGTCTTCACGCAAAGCGCCGCGACTAAGCCCCACGCAAAGCATGTGGAACCACTGATCGCAGCCTCCGTCGCATTGTACCCAATCCACTTTGCCTGAAAATTTATTTAGACATGAAGTTCTAGGTGCAGCCTTCATCATTCATAGCCATAGGGGGCCGTGATATCATGCGGACAAGACTACCCTGTAACCGTATCCTGCCACGGGCCATTGCTGGTGGCGCCGTTGGGTTTTGGTAGATATGTACAGATGCGAGTCCCCATATAACCCTCCACCAAAAGGTTATGAGAGGTATGCGTAACGCATTTCCCCACGAAAAAAAAGATGGCTGAAGCAGGAGACTCCCAACTTTCTATATGAGCATTTAACACTCGCTCTTACCTTAAAAACATGAGGTAAGAGGCATGCCTTGGACCAAATAAAGTCTATTACGAAAAAAAAAATCGAAGCTTTGTATGATATATGATATTGTTACGAAGACGGGTCGACTGCAATGTTTCTAGATTTTTCCACTAGTTAGAGTACTTTTCAGAAGCCTGTAATATGATTTCTGACCGTTTCAGGAGAGGCTCAATCGCATATTAGTTAATTGTAATTTCCATAATGTTACCCTAGTTTTCAGGAAGCTGAAACATTTTTTCAGTCAGTTTCAGAACATGTGTAGTCGAGTGGTGCAGTTTTCAGGAGACCCGTTTTCAGGCGTTTTCAGGCCTGGTTATATCCCTTTGATGAAGGAATATTCTAGACCGAACTTTCTAGGTGTGAGACAAGGACGAAATGAGAGAGAGAAAGAGAAGATCAGAACATCAGAACTTTCTCGAAACTAGACTGAGCATTCTAGAACGCCGTACGACAAGGACGGAGTAACGTGCGAAAGAGACCAAGAGTACGGACGTTCTAGAATTGTGCAATCGCTACTCAGTAGCTATCCCGCCTAGAGAGTTCTCGAATATTGTTTAGAATTATTCCCAGGGATATATAAGCCAGCCAAAACGCGACTAGTCGCCTTTAGTTTGGAATGCGATAACAAGAGTGAAACACCGAAGCGATAAAGTGCGAATAAATTGAATACAAGTGATAAAGTACTGTGTGAAGTGTGCATAAGTGAAGTAATTAGTGACTGTGTTTTTGTGTGCTATAAGTGCATCTCTGCGGTTAATTTGTACCCATAAATTCCTCATTGATTTATCAAGAAATAAACCCTTGAATAAATCCACGGCATTTTCTATCCGATCCCCTAGCTCGTAACAATATGTTCATTTCCAAATGTCACAAATAAAAGGGAAGACGTTAACATTGTTTAACATAAATTATTAAATTTGTGTATTAACGAATATTAACTTACCAGTAGGTCTCATACAAGCAGTGGCCGCACAATCGTCTTCATCCTCAGCTGATGATGGAGATGACGTGCTGCTTCTTCGTGACGCAGCCTGGCGACGAGTCGAACCTGCTGCCGCCGCGTGACCACCACGGGTTTGACCACCTATAAAAACAATTTTGTATTATATTAAAAGGAATAGAATAGATTTTCTAAGGTCGTGAAGAATCCTAGCTAAATTATTCATAATGAACTGATTAAATAATTTTACGTGATATACAGAAAGTAATGTAATCTTTTAATTCTATTTTAATAAGAAAAACACTTTTGAAAAACATTATTATTAAAATCTTATAATTATTGACATAATTCTAAATTTTAAAATTTTTCCGACGTTTCGCGTACTTTTCAGTGTGCGTGGTCACGGTGAACGGTTTAACAAAAGACAATTCTATTTTAATAATTTAATATCTCAACATGTATTTATCCTTATTCTATAGCAATGTAAAAATTCCCAATGTTACTAATTTGTTAAATGGATTAATATGAGGATATATAGGACTAATTATTTTCAAGAAATTTTAAAAGAACACTTAAATTTTTTAAAAATTTAGATTTTATCGCGAGCCTTGCGCGCGGCGACCGAATCAAGAAATTCCGTAACTAAAATAAAAATCTAACACACGATGATGTAATATAGGTGCGGCAAACACGCGTTAGAGCGAGACAGCACTGCGTCTCACATCGGCCTGGCGTGATCCATGAAAGAGCGGGACAGAACGTATAGTACGTATTCACGTCACTGACGAGATCGATGACGTAGCGCGGCTTGCGCAGCTGTGTTACGTCACGTACACGTTAGAGGCGAGTTAGTCAGAGTCTGGTAAAGTGGTAGGTTGAAAAAACTTAAATTCATACCAAAGAAAAAAACTACATAAATAAATATAATTGCATAAATTTTCTGTAAGAAAAAGTAATTCAGAAACAGATTCCACCAGGCCACTACACAGACAAAACACAGCTCGGAAGCTTAAATATTCTTTCTTAAATTTTGTCTAAAATAAAACACTCACCTAATCTTGTGTGGCGAACATGTTGAGCCCGTTTCCGCCTCTCTTGTCGGGCCATGTAATGTTTGCGCATCATCAGACCTGATGCAGAAGACAAAGGCTGCTTCCGATTCAGGTAGTTGGTGGTTGTTGATGAGCCTCGTTTGACTGACTTTGTTGTCGGTGCTGGGGCACCTAAAGTTGTATGTAATATTGAGTTTTGTTGCAAAATTAGTTTTTCCATGTATGTTATTTATATGCATGGTAAAACGAAAGTCTATGTACTATATAGGTTTTCTAAATATGTTATAAATATAAACACTTATTTACTCATTAAAAAGCCAATCGATTGAACCAGTCGAAAAAAGCAATGTTTATAGTGTTAAGATGAAATTGGTGGTAAAAAAACACAATTTTGAAAATATTTGGAAACTGAATTTCAGTTTTTCATTATGTATTGAAAATTCACTTACCGTGTTTTGTTAACAGTAATTTCTCCCGAAAACCTATTAACCTATAATTTTAGAAAGGCAAAGTTGATGCATGGGGAAAAAAATATTGGAAAACTGATATAAACTCTCTACCACAAGCTAAATGAGTCGATCAATTTTCTAAGAAAACTTCTTTTCTTCGAGAAACAATATAATTGTATTTGAATACTGGAAATTCCATATTGTACCCACCATGAGGCCGACTCCGCTTGAGCTGATGATGATGCCTCTGCTGCGGAGGCCTCTTGCGCCTACCCGCCTCCAAAATGCGACCCGAGCGTCGGCCCTCCGCACTCCGAACTGCCCAAACGGCGTTCCAGATCTGCGCTTGCTCTTCCAAACGAACCTATATCAAGTGTGACAGAGGTAAGATTACATTTTTGGTCGCACTAAGTTGTCCTAAACCATATAATCTTTAAAAATTGACACTAGATATCTGTTGATTCCTGCTTACAAACCTAAACATGCTATTGCAGAAATTCAACCGAAAAGCAAAATTAAATTTAATTTAACTATATTTAGTATAAATTACCTCAAGAAGGTCCCCCTCCATCATGACATCCTCGAGCTTCTGAAGAAAGCTTGGGGTACCACTGTTTGTCGACCGCGGTGTCGCACTGTACGCGTGCTCCACGCTCGCTGATGACCTATGGAAAATAATTCTTTTTAATTACGAAATTTGCACATTAACAGTGCTATACGTTCATTAGATTTTTTTTTATAAAATGGGGGGCAAACGGGCACCTGATGTTAAGTGATACACACTCACATTGCCAGAGGTCTCGCAAGTGCTTCTGACCTTCTAAGAATTGATACTCTCTTTTCTGCTCTTGTTCTTTTGACCCTAAGTCGAATTGGTTCGGAAATACTTCAATGGGCAGCTGGTTCCACATAGCAGTGGTGCGCGGCATTGCCTTGAAACACGCTCAGTCGTGGAACGGCGGACGTCGAGGTGATACGGGTGGAATTTTGTATTCTGCCTCGACGTCCGATGATGAATTTATGATTGATGATATTATTCATATCATAGGCAGTGGTCACACATATCGCGATACCGGTTTTAATATATATAGAATTAACTGATCCTATACTTTCATTAGATATTGACATCAACATCGTCCGCAGATAGAAGATAATTCTACGGAGTAAAAATGTTTCGTAATAATCGACGATAAAAGTAAGTATTGTATTGCCATAATACAGGCCAAAGTTTAACTTACCTTAATGCTATATTGAGGTAAGTACATTAAAACAATTTGCGTAAACAGTTATGTACTTTAAATTTTAATAAGCATAAACACAACAATACTTTACGTAGGTTTATTTTGTATAAAAAAACGTAGTTATGTACACGCGTTAGAAGTTATACTTCAACAACCTTTTTGATAATTTTATCTTTCACCTCATTCTACGTTTGTCGTCGACTAACGATAGAAAAAACTAAATTGTTGACTATAGCTAACTTCAGGGTGTCGGTCCTTTGTGACGGTGTGCGCGCGCATCGTAAAAATGTAATCTCATCATTTTTCCCTAACGCGCCAAAATAGGTATAACTTCAAAACTGTGATCCTAACATCTTTCTCTTTAGTACTTATCCAAATTAATAGTCACTAAATATTGATGGATCACAAAAAATCTAGATTTTATGTCAATATGTCAATTGACCGTCTGCCGACCGCGACCCCTGCCATAGACATTGTATGAAATTAAGAGTGTCAAACGTCAAACTTAAGTTAATACTTTTCCCTTTGTCTCTTCCCGAATACACTTTATTGATATTAGCGACATATTGAACTTTGTAATCGATTTTCAATTACTAGGTGAAAGTTTTTTAAAAGTTTAAGGTTCTTATAGCTTTTATAGCTTTAAGAACAAATCATTATGACATTGACAATACCTAAAAACGCGCTTACAAATCACTGCAATGACGTCATAGACTGAATGGGGCTAACGACGTTATTTCGACTAAGCATGTTCTCGACTTTAGCCATAAGGGCCTTCGGGCCAGTCAGTGGTTAGACTAATCGAGGATCCGTCCATTAGGTTAGGTTAGGAACAGTAAAACCATTTCGGACTATGACTAGAGCCTAGTGTCTTCATCGTGCGCCTCTCGTCCCAGATATTGTGGGTTCGAGCCCCGGCTTTGCACCAATGCTATGTACGCATTTAACATTGATTCGGTGAAAGCATCGGGAAGCCACCCTAAGCAGAAAACATCAACGGCTGATCACCTACTTGCTATTAGATACAGTAATCTGAGGCCGAGACCTAAAAAAATTGTCGCTGTTGATTTTTTTTTTACTAGAACCCATACAACATAGAAATTTATCTCTTAAGTATTGCCTTTAAAATTTTACATTTTAAGAACTAACAGACTAGAATATGTCCGGCCAATTCCTATTACGTCACATTTAGAAAAGCACCTTTGAGTAGCCATTTTGTAGTAAGCCTATCTTAGACCTCCTACAGGGCGAGCCTATCTTGCATACCTTTGCGTGGGATCCATCTTGTACGCAGCGAGATGGGGGCTTGAAAGTATAGATCTTGCCTTGTCCTGCCACGCCATTGCCCTCTCTGTCACGCATTGCAACGCCTCACCCTCTGCTAACCGTACCGGTAGCTTTTGTAACCACACCTAGAAAAATATACACCAAATAAGTACGTGTTTGACATAACTTAACGTACTATAAAAGAAATACATACAAATACCCGTAAACATTATTTTTCGCGTGCAATACACGAATCTCAAAGCTAAACCAATTTTGATTAAACTTTCACTGTTCTCTATGTTATAACTACTTTTAAAACGGATCGTTGATATTACTTATTGTGTGGTTCAAAACAATTTAATATCAAACTTATGTACGACAATTTCTTTGTTAAGTTAAACTTCTTGACTGCAGTTGGACATTTTAACATTTCCGAAATAAAAACATGTTACACGAGGATAATGTAATGTTCTAATGGTAAATATCGGTTAAGTAATTTAAGCTTATTCATTACAAACATACCAAAATTCAAATTATTTTATTATGTTAGTTTTAAATAAAAGTACTCCACACAATCACTGAGCAGTGTTGGCCTAGTGGCTTCAGCGTGCGACTCTCATACCTGAGGTCGTAGGTTCGAACCCCGGCTGTGCACCAATGGATTTTCTTTCTATGTGCGTATTTAACATTAGCTCAAACGGTGAAGGAAAACATCGTGAGGAAACCGGCTTCCATTAGACCCAAAAAGATTGATCTTACCAATAACGCAAGGATGCGATGTAGTCGAGGCCGTTTCGTTCTGGTGCATTCTGGACAGAGGAACTTCGGAGAAACTTCTGGAGTCGGGAACGGCAACTCTATCTGCTCTGGGCTTTCTTCTCTATCTTCCGTTTCATCACGGGCTGATACACATGATTCTGTAAATGAAATTATAATCAATAAATTTGTAAAAACTTTTAATGCTGTTAATTCCTACTATTCAGCCTGGAGACGTTAAACTTGGTAACTATAGTGTGTGTTAGGATTTGTATTAATGATCATTTTGTATCTTGTGTCCGGGTGAGATTAATACAGACAACTAGGATTGCATTTTAATTTCGGTAACAACACACAAACTGAAGAATATTTTAATATTATTATAGCCATTGGTGAATGTCATTTGAATTTGTTAATGAATAAATGTTAACTGTGAAACAATAAAAATATTTTTTAATAAAATTATAATAACACCGATTCATGAATAAAGGCAAATAAATAATGGCAATTAAGGTTACTAATAATTACTTTAATTAATGATAAAAATACTACTAGAGCTTTTAAACGTAGACTTTTGTTATGTTACTTGCGTGAAACATTATAATAAATATTATTTGTATGTAGTGATAAAATAATATAATGAATGTAACTTCTAAGTAAAATTCCTTTCAAGACATATGTGTGGCAGTATATACGAACTTTACATTGTACTATAATCTTGCAAATAATGTTTTAATTATTATTCATTAGACGACCGATATTGTACACAAGTGAAAAAAATATAAATGGGCACGATACGTTTATATGCTTTACTTTAATAGCAAATTTATAAGATAATATTCATACAATAATATCATACAAATGACTTACCATGAAACCAATCTTTGCACAGTTCACATACTAACATAGAGCCATATATTCTTTTCTGACATATGCAAAACTTCATACCGCTTGTGACCGATGACCGGTATTCTTTGCGCATATTTTTAGACCTATAAAAAAAATATACATAAGCCCCATTTCGCATTATATATCAAAGTGCCTTTTCAACCTAAGGCTGTATCACGCAATTTTTGTTACCCGAAGTTACAAGAGGAAACTTTAAAATCTCGTTACATGATACTTGAACGCTGCCAAATCAGAAAAAATCTTTCGGATACATCAACCACTAGGACCCTAGATGGAAAGGCTGGAATACATTTTCTTATTTAATGTGCTTTACGTAAAAACAAATAAAAATTTATTTGGAAAAACAGTAGTTTACCTTAATTTAAATTCAGTTCTTTTTAAACTTTACATTTGATATGTCAGAACAGCATCTTACCGCAACTCTCTGATAGCAGCCAACTCCCTCAACTCAGACTGTTTGAACGCTGCAACGATCTCAGTGGGCGTGGCATCTTCACTAAAGTGCTTCAATAGAGGTGGATCCTCTGCCTTATCCTTTCCCCGTCGCCGAGGGCTACTCGTTTCCGTACGAGGTGAGAGTGCTTCTAATAGGGTGAACGGCCAATTCTGAAAAAATAATCTTGCTTATAATTTGTCCGAAATAAAATGTGGATTATTTGCAAAGTAGATTGCCCTAAAGAAAACACTTTTTCACCGGATTGGAGCTATGTATTATTATAATTATTTTACATACTTTTTAATTTTACCGACGTTTCGCTTGCTTTACAGCGTGCGTGGTCAATCAAAATTAAGGAACAATTACTAATTTCAAGTCTGTGACATCCGCCGACTGACAAGGCCGACTGAATATCAATCAAACTATTTTTCCGTAGGACGTTTGAAAGGGACCATATCAATCTTCAGTTTCGTTATATGAATGACTTGATTGGCCTTCCTTGTTGTGAATATTAATCAAAAATCTTCAAAACTAGCTTGATTTGAAGTTTAAATGTGACTAGTACAAAATAATATTTGATAGCTATATCTCAAAAAGAGTCGCAATAGACAAAAAAAAATTAAAATTATAGAAAAAACAAATGTTGTTCCCTTGTGTTGCATCAATCATATTGAAGGCTGGACTTCCGACTAATTCGTTAGCTGTTGAAAAAGTTTTGTAGGTTAACTGTTTACCTTTTTCAAAAACATTTCAGCAGTGCCCCTCTTCCACTCCTTAGCCGACTGCAGAGCAGCAGCCAATTGGTCCTTCTCGAATAACGATATCGGTATTTGCATGGACCGGTTTACCAAAGCTTCCACACTATGCATGTATGGGTATAATTCTTTTGACTGCATTTCTTCTACCTGTTTAAGAAATTATAGTCAGTCAACTTTATTACAGTTTAACCCTTAACAATGCACTTTGTTCGAAAGAAATAGGGAGTCGATATCATTTATTCATATATGTAACACAATGTACACTTATGAACGTCAAGAAAAAAGAAATATACAATAAATGCTTCTAATTTTACATTTACTGCCAGTTCTTAAATCAAGGGCTTATAACGGAAGAGAAGAACTGGCAATAAACTCTCCGCCACTATTTTTAATCGCCAAGTTTTTTTTGTATTACACATCGTTTGTAAGGAGCTGCAACCATAACACCATGTTCCACATGACATCAGCAGGAGGCACGGTGAAATAGGAGCAAGCACTTACATTCTCGTGGAAACAACGCATTGTCAAAAATAACTAACATCACCGCATACACGAATTTAAGTACGACTAGTCATCACAAGTAGCACCCGTTCACGAGTATGACGCATGGCCAGCCATCGGCCCCTTAGCCATATTTTAGGGAGAGAGACAACCCGACGCATGAACGCCATGTCATGTATACACAATCGAAAACAATTCGGGTATTCGGCGGCGGTCAATGATTCGAATACGACATCTAGCAGGGATCTATATGCCCATTAGGAATTTGGGAGTATCATTGCTAAAAACAGAAACGAAAATTTGTTGTGTTTTCTATTATTAATGCTAAGAGCACGCGTTGACCTATTTAATGTTATTTTTTTTATATTACGCAGAGCAAATTGGTAGGGCTACTCTGATGTTAAGTGATGCTATTACCCATTCTCACATTGCCAGAGGGCTCACAAGTGCTTTGCCGGTCTTTTAAGTTACACTTTTCTTGTCCTAAATAAATGACTCGGACTTCCTTCAGTGAGTAGCTGCCACTACATTGTGCTGGCAAAAACTGCCTTAAAAGTTGCTTACTTTGAGGTGATACGGGTGGACAGAAAGAAAGTCAGTTGCAGGTCCGTAAAACTCCTCTGCATAATACTTAAATGGATTTTACCTTGGCCAACCAGTCCTTGGCATGACCGGCAGCTGTTTTCAAAGCGTGTTGAGAAGGCAAAGCCGCCTCAATATCATCGCCTTCAGCCAACAAAGCGTCCAATTCGGTAATTGTTGTATGCGATCGCTCCGAGTCGTCCATAATATCGTGACTTTTGGTTGTATTCACATCCAAAAGTACTGCTTTTACTCGAGTCTCCCACTCTTCCACTTGTACTATAATAGGAAATACAATTTATAAATATATATAGCGACATTTGGTTATAGGCGTTGGTCACGTGATAATTTTTCATACACACACAGTGTTTCGCGACCTATTTTGTGCCATGGCATTCCTAAAATTCCTATGCCTCTCCCCCATGTAACACATATAATTTTTAATATCTCAAAATGGATGGCTCACTTAAGAAACTGAAATGATAGGTTTTAGGAAGAAATTACTTCGAAAGTCTTAACGAAACATAGTAAGTAGATTATAAAACATATAATGAAAATCTAACATTTATAATAATTATATTGAAAAAAAAATCGAATGTCCCCCCATAACAATCAAATTTTCCCACTGTGGGGCGTGGGCCCCACGTTGGGAAACAATGCACGTTAGCGTAGAATGAGGAGGAGAATGTGAACCAATCGTAGTTAACGTAAATAAGATTGAATCGGTTCCAAATGAAATCATTAAACTACCCAATGAAGAGTAATATTAATTAAAGATTTTTTGAAATTTACTTAATAATTGAAGTAAACTAATATCGATACTGTATAAAATAGTTGATATATCTGAAAATTCACATTAATAACGGAATTAATACAATTGAACCAATTCGACTTAGGGTCCTTCAAGAAAAGAGCGTACAAATTCTTAAAAGGCCGGCAACGCACTCGCGAGCCCTCTGGCATTGAGAGTGTCCATGGGCGGCGGTATCACTTAACATCAGGTGAGCCTCCTGCCCGTTTGCCCCCTATTTTATAAAAAAAAAAAAAAATTTAAAAACAACTTACATTTAAGCTTATACAACCGCGCCTTTTCGATCTCGACTCTGGAATGCGGCACGACACTAGCCGCTTCTTGGAGTAATTTATCGATAACCTCCGGCGTTAGTGTCGCGTAGTCCTCGCGATGTTCCCTCGATGATACGATGAATTTCTCTTGGAGCAATCGAGCCTGCAAAGCTGGTAGCTGGGGCAGCACTATACACAGATGGGTGCCGAGTTCCACCACCTAAAGTTAATTTAATATTAATTGGATATTTGAACTGTTATAGAGAGTAATAAAGCAAAAAAATCATTTGAATCAATTTTGTATCTAATATATCTTCTCGTCTTTGTGACAATTACGTCATTTGCTATACATATGAAACCGAAAAAAAATTATAATGCCACCATAAACAATATCCTAATTCGGTGCGCATTTAAATGAATCGAAACAATAGACAACAGATCTTTTTTTTATCGAGATGCCATAAAAACACAAAAAAGTTGACGTACAAACGTGCGAGCGACGAACGACGAACGAGCTGTAACGCAAGTTCGGCTCTGTACTTCGAGAGCAAACAACGTTAACGTATTTTATTTTATTTACGTTACATTTATACAAAAAAAATATAACATGATACATACAAACATGATAATACATAACGGGCCCCGGTCCCATTTTTTAGTTAGGAAATATATATAATAGGTAAAGTGCCAAATATTATTTAAAAAAAAAAACCTTAATCTAAAATAAACTAAAGACTAATCTCATGAATTCCGATGCAATACAAAATAATTAGAAATACAAGAATTATAAAAGTCATATACAGTCCCGGCTGAATTCTATTGTATTACTTAATAACAACGTCATCGGCTGTTACGACTATCGGTTTTTGACGACCAATTATAAGTAGTCCTTTCGATGTGGTTATAACAGATTTGGACTGTATATATATGCATTTGTCGAGCTCCTTAACAAAACGGCTATTATTAATCAGTAGAATAAATTATAAAAGATAAATAATTTTCACAATTTATTATAAATTTTCTATACTTACATCCTCAAGTTCTCTCACGGAAGAAGAATCGCATTCATCCAAATCCATATTCAGTAATTCAGTGGCGCGGTCTTCGAACTCTTCTGTTTGACGTAACACTTCTTTGACAGCCGATCCTATAAAAAGGTTATTTAAATAAAAATAAAACAAACATTTAACGCGTCAGGTTTGACAGCCCTATGTATCAAGTTTAATGTGGACTTCCATCGGGACCTTCTTGTAAAAGACATCACCACAGTAACAAAAAAATAGCTTGATTGCTGGACCCCACTAAAAAAAGTCACCATCAATACCTGAATGTCGAGGCTATTGAACTTCTTGGCACCACGAGCTGAGTAGATTGAAAAGGATAATAATACATTAACGAAAACGTACGTATACGTTTTCGTACGCGCGTATACTACATACCTTCAGGCAAAACACAAGCCAATCCATCGATTTCTGCAGCAAATAACGTCAACTCGTGTATCGTCAGCTTATATTTGGGGTCGTGGTGACGCGTACGTGTCCTCATCTTATTTAAATCAAGTTGTTGTATCACAGAAGCGCACTTTTCGGCATCTTCTATTGCCGTTTCGAGTGCTCGGACTAGTTCAGTTTTGTGTATCTGTATAAAGAATTATGAATTAGTTAAAAACTAACAATAATTACTTATAAACTCCAGTTTAAAGCGTCCAAATGAAGGGAAGGATAAATGTTTTGTTAATGTAGAATGCGAAATGCTTTTAATTCGTCAAAGTGACATTTTCTATTACAAATTTTACAATAAACTGAGAAATAAAAATACACAAAAGAAGATAATTTTTTCACTGTACCAAATATGAATCAATATTCATATCATTACATACATATTATAAACTAAATTACAGGAAAATTTAAAGAATGTAAAATCCAATTCGTTTTTGACATATACTAAAACCTAACCTAACAGTAGGTACTAAATAAAAACGTTAATAACTGATAACATTCTATGTATATTAAGTTAGTTAAGTTTCTAATAAAATATTACAACTGGGTAAAGATTTGTCTTGGGAAAAATAATCAGCGACATTAATATTTACTTTCAGATCATGTGCCCTCTTCAAGTGCGCCCTCAGGCCATCAAGGTCGCAAGTCTTGGGCGTGTCGGGGTCTAACGCGTTTTGTACAGCCTCCGCCCACTCACGGAACTGCTCCGACTTGCGTTTCAACTTCTCCAACATGGTAGGCAACTCATCTAACGTGTAACGATATCTGCAGGAAAAAGATTTTATTAATTCACAACAATTCTTACATTGTTCAGGAGAAACTTAGAATAATTTTTAGAATGAATACTGCTTTTTCAATACCGCACGATTACGATATATATATATGTACATATGTCAGGTAATGCTCGGATCTAGTCTATTGAACGTTGCTTTTAATTAATAATTGGGATTCCTTCAATTACATTACTGTTTATTTTAATTCGATTTGTTTTGTTATTATTTAAGTGTTGGAATCATTACTTAACGAATAAAAGTACGAACAATGTTACGACCAATGCGAGCAGAGCAAATGCCTCTCGCAAAAGTGGGGCACCATCTCGACTTTAGACAGTGTGTTCAGGGGCATTACTGATTGAGGATTCAGTTAGTTAGATCGCGTTGGATCTAGTACATTGTGATTAAAAGTGAGATAAGTGCCCTGAACCCGCTGCTTGTTATAATTTAAGCTAAACTGTTAGAAGAAATCAAGCTAAATTTAATACTGTACGATAATTATTCGTGTTTTTTGTGCTTACCCACATGAAGACCCACCAAACCCGCCAATGACGATGTCCATATCGATGGATGTATATATTTTAAAATAATGTGCACGTCTCGGGACGCCCGACAGAAGTGTTATCTTAAACTAATCTAAGATTATCTATTTAATATTGAAATTTTTTAACTGAAGAAAAGCTACTTAAATGTTATATATATTAATATGATAATATAAAGAAACGTTATTTATTCATAATAACTTTTATTGAACATATTTTATATTACTGAGTAGAGAGAAGGAAAAACGTTTGTCCGAAATACGGCTAGCGCTGCGGGTAACCGACAGCCTGCTTACCTCTCCCGTATGCGTGAGTAGGGGAAGCTAGACAGACTGGCGCCGTAACGCGTTACGTAACGAAGCGGCATACCCTCCCATTAGAAGTTATCACTTTGAAAAGTCAGTCTCACAGATACAAATAATACAAAAACGCTTTATGTGGTATACTACTATACATTCTGCCACATATAAGCGTTTCACAAACATATTATTGTGTGATTTATGTATGTATATCATAGTAATTATGTTAAATAGAATAGCAGTGTTGTTTTAATTTCTCTTTCGGTTTTGATTGCATATTATATTATAAATTACTGTTAACGTTACAATACAATTATGATAATTAAGCGTACGATTTTGCCTCTGAGGTCGTACATTCGAATCATAGATTTTTTTCGCAAAGGATTGCTGGATTATTATTACTAGCTGAAAGATATATAGATTTATATATCTTTGAAATGTAAAATGATTAGATTCTTACCTAAGTTTATGCACAGCCGGTGAACAATCGCACAACTGATGGAAATGTCTCAAGCACGCAACGTTTTGCGTACACGTGCACGTGACGCACGAGAGGAAGCACGTCGTCTTGCAGAGGTGGCACTGCCGCTCATCGTCTGGGAGGAGTTCGAACGCTTCTCTTTCCGCTTCGGTAACGCCCTGAATTTTATATTTAAACATATATTACTGTAAACATCTGTATATGTTAACTTTGTTAGGTTACTTGAATTGATTTGATTTAATAGGACATACGCAAAATAAGTCAGTGTCTGAAAAAGAGTATTCCTATAAACTTACCCAGTCCAAGAGTGCCTTCCTCAGTTTCCTCTCATCATGAAGCATGGTCCTCATATCTCTATAGGCCGCTAACGCAACAGTGACACTAAGTGAATCTGCCTCTAACGCCATTTTGCATACTAATTCGTCATGCGAGAATACACAATAACGGCGTAGCGTCGAATAGTGGCCGATACATTCGCGGCCCATTTTTAGCTAAAATAAATATAATGTCAATATATAATCTCCATTGGTTAATGATGACATCATTCTTTTAATCAGAAACAATAATTCGCCAGGAATAGAACCCGAGGCCTCTGGATTTACGCCATGTGAATTATCTACACATAACTTTCGAAAGATGTAAATCTAAAAGGCAAATTGTTATTTTTTTAAACAAAATTTTAACACATTTAATATTTCGAATAAAATAAATCAATGGCGCTACAACCTTTTTAGGTCTGGGCCTCAGATTTATGTATATGTTTCATGATCATTTGTTAAACTAATAGGCAAGTAGTTGATCAGCCTTCTGTGCCTGACGCACGCCGTCGACTTTTTAGGTCTAAGGCAAGCCGGTTTCCTCACGATGTTTTCCATCAGCGTTCGAGCTAATATTAAATACGGACATAGAAAGAAAATACATTGGTGCACAGCCGGGATTCGAATCTACGACCTCAGGGGTGAAAGTCACACGCTGAAGCCCCTAGGCCAACACTGCTATCGTATAATATTTCGAATACTTCAACATAAAGAAATATTTAATTATTAGGTTTGAACATTAAAAATCATATCAAATAATTCATTAATGCAAAAATTACAGTTAATTTTTATGTCTTTATAGTCTTACATATAATGGGATGGACAAAAAAATGAAAAACTATAATAATACAACATGTTACTCACCCAATCAGCTGGTGTAAAGTTAACCGCTTCAGCGAAGTTGTATCCTTGGTTGAAGCCGGCGTGGTAAGCGCGAGGGAAGGTTATGACGAACTCGCCCGCGTGCTGATCCGTCCTATAGAAATAAACAATTCTTCAATAAATATTTTACAAATACAATATAAAATAAATAAATAAATGATTATTTTTATTTGTGAAAGATGCAGCTACGGAAATAGTGACGCGCGTGTGGAGAGGTCAGTGACCTTATGCCATTGACCGAGAACACTACCCGCACAATATTTATTCATTCGAAAAAACATTTTACGTACACAGTGCAAATTTATAAGCTATTTAAGAATATATAATATAATTTATTAAAATAAAAATAATATAATTTTTTTAAATTAAAAATACCTTTGTTTGAAAATTCAAAACCCTGTCAGAAGTATTTGTTTTAAAATGTTGGACTAGAACATCTTAAGCTCAGTTATATATACATATAATTATTCTTTTGTCTCTAGTATATTTTCTTATTGTCTTGTAAGTGTGCCTCGAAACAAATCCTTACCTATAAACAGGCACGCCAGCCTTCATGAGTACATTGGGGTTCATGATGGTAACGAGCTGATGCAGCAAGTCAGGCTGCAGTTGGAACAGCTCTGGCGCTTCGGCCTTCATTGCTGCCTCGAACTGTTCCGCCTTGGAGGATGGTACTCCATACCTGAGGACGGGAAACAATTTATTAATTTAATTTACAGAAACGAATACATCAAAGAAATTTAGAAAAACTTTCACTTTAAGTGACTACAAACATTATTTACATTAGGTAAAATAGGCCCTTTAGAAATAACCATCTCAAAAACTACTAAACTGATTTTGATGAAACTTAAACTGTAATCTACTAAATTCCAAGTATTAAACTAAGTCTCAGTACTAGTCCTTAAAAATGTTGATCAAAATTGTTGTCACATACCATGTCTTCGCTTCACCCCAATGTAGGTAATTGATTGAATAACTCCAGTGATCTTCATTGTGCCAACAGAATGTAGCAAAGCACATACCAACATATAGCCATGGAACCTAAAAAGTACAAATTTACATATACAAACAAATTATAGTTGATTAGAAATTGCCTAAAGAAATAAAATAAACAAAACCTTTGTAATAACTAGACATGAAAACTTCCAAACATTGCAATCATCATGGATCTGGGGTTTCGATATAACTATCTATACTGAAGACCTAAACTAACTCAAAGACACTTACAGATATGCCCATTCCCTACAGTTTAATTAAAATTAACGTTAAATTATTACCTTCATGCCTGATATATCAGCATTAATATGTCCCAACACTGAACCCTCTAAAACGGGCAAATTGTTCAAATTCCAACTCGACTCAGCATATTGTTGTTCACCAGGATATAGGTGTGCGCTTGACTTTGTTGGGAAACCTGTAAAAAATTGATATTATTTTTATTAGTCTGATTAAATAGAATTGCAATTTAAATTTGTTTTTTGGGTTGGACATTGGTCTTCTGAAAAAATTCTCAATTTAACAAATACATTAAAAAAATGTTTTTTTTATTATTTACCTGATCCATGATCCATAGAGTGCAGATCTGCTCCATATTCAACTGTGACATCCTCGTCTATGGAAGAGACAACTCGCCAAAATTCTCTCTCCACTGTTGAAGTTGGCACCATCTATTTTTGAAAGAAGTATTATGTTTTTCAATAAAGTACATTATAAAACACGTGTCATCTGTCAATGTCAAATTTCCAATTACTGAACATAGATGGCGCATTTTATATACGAAATTAATTATAAATTATGTCTGCATGAAAACTAAAGTCACATTAATTAATTAAAAATGTAAATATTATAAAGCAATTTGACAGACATAAAGGATAGGTAATTTAGTTTACCATAAAAGGGATTATTTCTCTATGTATGTCAGTAAACAAACTTCAATATTTTTGACAATTCATGACTTGTCAAACCATTTTTGCTAGTTATTACATATTTGACAGCACACAAGAGTATTACTTGAGATACAAATTAGAAAATAGACTGTCTTTTTAAAATTTAGTACTATGAAGTCTTGACACTCACATGTACAGGCATATTAAAGTAATCCGATTTGAATTGATCAGCCATTTCTCCGAATTGTTGTAAGGTGTATTCACGTGACGCCTGCTCGAACCCAAAAGCTGCCGCTGGTTTTGATACCTGTACATAAATATATTCAATTAGTACATTACATACATTATGAGAATACAATATATAATTATAATTGTCAATCATCAATAATACATATAAATATATATTTATGATTTTACTAAATGTTAAATGGAAGAGTAATATTGTCAGAAATATAAGTCTCATTATATTTTAAGTTTAAATTTAAATTTAAAAACGATGAATCGCAGATGGTGGCTGCTCCCGCGTCGAATTTATATTTTGGAAACATTTTTTGCTACCTCCAACAATCAATTTACATAAAAGCATACTTATACACAAAATCAAACCACTTAGGATTTTATAATGGTTAGACAATATCTGTTTGGGTTAGGAGTAAAAATATTACTTATAGATATTGTTACGGGCTAGGGGATCGGATAGAAAATGCCGTGGATTTATTCAAGGGTTTATTTCTTGAAAAATCAATGAGGAATTTATGAGCACAAATTAATTGCAGAAATGCACTTATAACACACAAAAACACAGTCACTAATTACTTCACTTATGCACACTTCACACAGTACTTTATCACTTGTATTCACTTTATTCGCACTTTATCGCTTCGGTGTTTCTCTCTTGTTATCGCATTCCAAACTAGTCGCTTTTCGGCTCGCTTATATATCCCTGGGAATACTTCTAAACAATATTCGAGAACTTTCTAGGCGGGCTTGCTACTGAGTAGCGATTGCACAATTCTAGAACGTCCGCACTTTTTGTCTCTTTCGCACGTTGCTCCGTCCTTGTCGTACGGCGTTCTAGAGTGCTCAGTCTAGTTTCGAGAAAGTTCTGATCTTCTCTCTCTCTCTCTCTCTCTCTCGTATCATTTCGTCCTTGTCTCACACCTAGAAAGTTTGGTCTAGAATATTCCTTCATCAAAGGGTTAGGCACCTAGGCCTGAAAACGCCTGAAACCGGGTCTCCTGAAAACTGCACCACTCGACTACACATGTTCTGAAACTGACTGAAAAAAGGTTTCAGCTTCCTGAAAACTAGGGTTACATTATTTTCTAATATGTGATTGACCCTCTCCTGAAACGGTCAGAAATCATATTACAGCCTGCTGAAAAGTTCTCTAACTAGTGGAAAAATCTAGAAACATTGCAGTCGACCCGTCTTCGTAACAATATGAATAAAAACTTAGGTTAAAAAACCTTACTGGGTTTTTCTTATTTCTCTATTGTCAGTACCCATCCATGTTCAGTTCAGTTTATGTCATGTTAATATTATGTTTTATAAAAGTAATATAAATGAAGTAATGAACTATTTCAAAATATAGATACATAGTATTAACTTTAAATCAGACCAGAGGCCACTCAGACCTCAATTCTCACTCTCAAAACCAATAAAAAGTAGACGAAATTATATGAATAACCCTAGAAGCATACTAAATGATGAAGAGAAAATAAAAATATACCGGAAAAATCTGAAAACTATTTTTCTCTATCTGACTTTAAATTGAATAAAACAGTGCAAATATACTATGATAAAATGATAAGTTCTATCACAAAAAGCCTGCTTGACGTACATAAGTCCATCCATACAAAAAAAAGACCGCAGTAGCCCGGACCGGAGCGTATAAAAAACTTATATGTAGAAGAAACGAACTTCAGAAAACCAAAAACAAAACTCGATCCATGAAAAACGAACTGGAGGCTCTATACAAATTATCAATTAATACATAAAAGCTGACTACAAGAAACACAGAGGTTGAACTGAAAAGTTTCTAGAAATAAAAAGAAGCTTTAAAAAAGCATATAAAGAGTTGAGAAAATGAACGTGGATCGAAGGCCTGAAAGAGTCTGGTGAAGAAAAGTATAACCGAAAAGATATGATGATACAACTGACATCCACAAAAACCTTTATAGTGCATCATGTACACACAGCGATTGTGGTCGGACTCTAAATAAAGCAGTGGAATTCGAAGAACCATAAAGTCCTATATAATGTACGTACATTATAGACACTATAAATAAACTGAAACCCGACCAGCCCAGGCTTAGATAATATTTTTAAATGTTGCAATAAAAACAGCCAATATCATATTAGGCTCCATCACTAGCAACATTGTTCAATATGATATTAGAAACAACCAAGTTTATACAAAATCTTCTCTATAATAAGAAACCACCTTAGAGCAGCACCAACCTAAGGAACAAGTTGATTTTGGCAAAAACTTTTCTACTGTTGACCACATTCCATACATTAGAGCTAGTAATAGAAAAATATCAAGAGCAACAAAGACCCCTCAACTTCGCATTTATTGACTACCAAAAAGCCTTTGATACTGTATCTCACCAAAGTATATGGGAAACACTAAAAGCACAGATTGTAGAGGTCAAATACATAACTATACTAAAACAGCTAGAGTGAAGCTAGAATCCATAGGACCAAGCTTTCCAGTGCGTAGAGGAGTAAGGCAAGGTGACCCACTCGCCCCAAAAAAGTCTATAGCAGTATTAGAATCGATTATAAGTAAACGAGACTGGAAAAGACAAGGCTTGTACATTCATGGAAAATATTTGAACCATCTAAGATTTGCAGACGACTTAGTATTGCTATCAAAAATAAGCAACCAACTAAAAAATATGATAGAAACCTTATACAAGGTTAGCATACAAGTAGGTTTACCAATGAATATAACAAAAACAAAAGCCATGACCAACTACATAAGATCTTCTTTAAAAATTGGGAATCACGAATTAGAATATATTGCAAATTATATCTACTTGGGTAGACAAATTGGATTCAGCAGCGACAGAAATGATGAAGAAGAGAGAAGAGTTAGAAGTACATGGAATAAATATTGGAGTTGTAAAGAAATATTTAAGAGTGATATGCCTATAATGCTTAAGAAGAGAGTTATGGACTCGTGCCTTATTCATGACATGCATATGTCAGACATGGAAATTTACAAATAAAACAATATAAATACATGTCAAGAAAATGATACCTGTCAGAGTTCTACGGAATTAAAAATCAAAGTATAAATGAATTGCCTTTAAAGGATGAGTTGTGGGATGGAATTTCCAATAAACATCTATTGGAAGAGCGTAACATATAGTTAGAAGGACTTAAGAGTTTGAAGTGATTTTTGAGACAGGACAGTAGTTTGAGAGTTAAGTTTATCACATAGTTCTGCGGTATATGCTAGAAACTGTTTTATCTTAAATGCTATAAAATATATACAAGATAAATTCAATGCTTTCTTTAAAATTGATCAACCCACAACCTCATTAAAAATATATGTTCACGATATAGCCTGTTCTTTTTTAATAATCTAATTGTTTTTAGTCGATATTCTATTATTATAGAATTTTTTGTTGCGTCATAATGCTCATGTAATATACAAACCTCCTCAGCCAAGCAGACGGGACATCTCCAATCACCCTTAGGGACATCAGCCAGGGGTGGCACAAGGCAGAAAGTGTGGTATGAGTCATCACACCCGTCACAGAGTAACATTTGCTCTTCGATGTCACCCCTACCGCAAATGTGGCACATGTATTTCGCCAACTGTTTAGAAATTGTTATTATAGTCAAGTTCAATGAGATTTGGGACAAGAAATATATATATATATATATTTAATTTTCGAATATAACACTTCGGCTGCGTCCAGCGGGTAGAGACTGAGTCTCCCCGCGCGGCGCAGCCCTCACCAAGGGCTATATGCCCGCCCCCGTACCGCCCTGTATCAGCAGGGCGCGAACAAAAACACCACCTGAAGGGGGCATACGCCCCGAACAGGACAAAACACCCCCCTCGCGAGGTGTAGCGAGTTAACTACGAGATGAATATAACATTTAATTGTTATTCACGTTAGTAAATGAAGGTAGTCCAGATGTAGTTTTAATTACATAAATAAATCATAATACTCAAATACATGACCTATGTCAAAATATTAACTTATTTCTTAAAATCTGTTTTCGCAAATCATTTGAAAATTTGTTAAGCATATACTCACAGGATCCAAAGGACGCGGCGTAACTACAGGTGGTACAGGCACGGGTGCTGGAGTAACTGACACGGTCATATTACTCAAGCGATGCTCGCGTAATTTCGTCGATCTTAGGACACGAGCGCGCGCGCCGCACGACGCAGCACTCGACATCCATTTGTTTTCACGGGGACCTTTTATGACCATGCACGATTAGTTACAATACGCGGTTTGTAGTAATTAGGTACCTTACGCAACCTTTACTCCGTAAAACCAATACCAAATTTAATTATTTCTTAATTAAATAATTGTGTTATGCAATCGGAACAATATCTGATATATATGTCGCACTAAAGTAGTTAAATCAGAGAGTTAGTTGATTAAAAATCGATATTCAATCAAGTCGCTAAAGTTCCGTCAGACAAGTGAGTGAACGAAACGTTTAACTAACTAACCATTTACAATAAAGCAAAAAACTGAATTTCCTGAAGTTCTCAGTTCTTCACGATCACACCGAAATGAAATAATCATGACGGAGTCTTGTTTTACATTGTTAATCAACACGCTGGCTTTCGGTCAGACATATAGTTAAACGTTTTCGACGTTGCTTTATTTAATTCAAAATGCTAGCGACTTGATTGAATATCGACATTTAATTAACTGTCTAGAGATTCAATTAACTCTCTGATTTAACCACTTTACTACGACATATACACACGGATTACGTGATATGAAAACCAGGGTAAGTTGCCGTTGCAATACAAAACTGGGGGTCGCCAACAAAGCTGTAACTACGATATGCTATACAAACAATAATTACAAGTTTTGATCATACAAAACCAGCCATTTGAATCCGATATTGTGTTCCAATACTTTATCACTTTTGGGATTGAAATATATACAAATATACACATAATTCAAATATATATCAGCCAAAGAAGAATGAATCAAACATAAATCATATCATACTCACTCCTCCGATTCTCAGTAGGTTCCTCCTTAATAGGTGTCTTTTTCTCATCGGTTCCGGGCAAAGCTCCCTCAGTGTGGCTGCCTTCAGCCGCCTCGGGCTCCGATGTCTTGTACCGGCGCCCGGGGGGCGGAGTTGCCGCTGGGCCTTTGCTGCTCGACCGGCTACGAGCGTTCACCTTTTCAGGCGTTTGCTCAGTTTTAACTTCAATTTTCTGGAACAAAAAAAATGTCAATCGTTTTTGGATAGAAGCGCTACGTATGCCGAAAACATATTGGATTATCATCTATTATTAGAATCATATCCTTAGGTTAGCGTAAGTATGACTGCCGTGTCAAATCCAATTACAGCTTGCTATTAAAGTGACAGACATAAAACGTAATTAAAATTTACTCAAATAAAAAGAAATAAACCATAAATATGTTTCATTCATGTTTTACTAATAAATTTCCTTTTGGATCCAATATACTGGCGGAATGATAACCTAGAGACGGAAAACGAAGAGGCCGACAAAAGATGGGAACACAAATTAACAGTAGGCTGTAACTGGATAAGAGTCGCAAAGGATAGAGAACAGAGGAAAGGATTAGAGGAGTCTTAAAAGAGGGACATCGAACTCCGAGTCGTACTGTAGTGAAAATATATTTAGGAGTACTCACAGAGTTTCAAAATATAAAGGCTATCTTATTATAATTATAATATGAAGTTATTAAACATGAATACGAATTGTATTTTACATATGTTACATTGCAAATGACGTCGTTGCTGTATTAGGGTTAATGCTATACTAAACGATACCTCGACAAGACTAGTTTAGATATGTTAATGTTGAGTTAAATCTACTAAAATAACATAGGTACAATTAACGAAATCTATATGTTTCTAGTAAATAAAACATATTTCTCTTCGGGTGAGTCAAATAATACAATGTGTTTCAAAGGTAATCATTAAAATGATAACGAACATGAGCTCAACGATTTTAAACGATAAAATCATATTGTATGTATTATAAGTACGTACGAAAGTAAGGCAAATATCTATCTAGAATCTAGCACCCCGAGCCGGCCATCCCCGCCTTGCCCTAGTTACCTTTTTTGACCTCTCAGTCGATTTGTCGCTGTAAGCGTAATTGGCTATGTAATTTGTCCACGCGCAGTCAATTTGTCCCTAATCCCTTATGCGCGCGTATGAATCTTAAGTCACGAATAAAGCAGTTATGATTTGTAATAATAGTGGCAGTAGCTTAATAACCTAGCAATAGAGACACCAATTAACCATAGATACAAATAAATGTAAATTAATATTTTCTAATAAAACTTTAACATGAAATGTTGCAAAAAAAAGTAAAACTTCTTGGAAACTAAACTGCTTACCTTAGTATTGCATTTGATTTTATTCATAAAGTAGATAGACTAATCGTTTAGTCGTCGTAGTAGGTCGTAGTTTATATTACAACAAAACTGAACAATGCACAAAATTCTTTGATGTCGCCGACCTATAGTTCATAGCTTGTCGTGCGAGCTCATCACAAAATCATGATGCTACGTTTGGTTTTTACATTAAGTTTAATGACGTGAGTTAACCAAATTTAACTAAACGTTAACCTAGTGAATTCATTACAAAGATACTTTAATCATAAGACTACAGGGCACACATTAGGTATATATATTCTGAACAACAAAAATTAAACAATCGTAACAAATACAACTAATCTTAATTGTTATGATTTCGACACAAGTGAACTTAGCTACAACATTTACGTCTGGATTGTAGGTGTTTTTTTGATCATACCGAATGTTTTTCACCGATGTCTAGTATGAATGATTTTGCAAGGGTCTTTAATTTATAGACTCGCTTTACCTCAATTTGTTTGTATGGAAAAAGGGATTTTTTAATTATTCAAGTTTTTCTTGTACTTTTACGTTAACATGCATATTGGCACTGATATCCTTTAAAAATAAACGTGATCACGTTTAAAACACGTTGTATAAGTACGAATTAAGGGATTAAAATTAAAATGAAGTTATATGGTTTTAACATATTTTTAAAATACATGCCGGTGATGTCATAAACCTTAGATATCCAATATGTCAAATACCATTTGATAAACAGGAGCAATATAGATACCGGCAAACTTCTTGAGCATTAAACAAGGGAGTGGGGGAAAGTTTGCGCATCGTACACAGCGCGGGACACAAACGTCAACTGGTTTACCAATCAGGCGATCGACACGTCACTCTCCTGCCGCCGCGCCCCACCGCCCTACGGCCCCCCACCCTCCCCCTCCCGGTAATATCTAACAATCGCTTCTGCGCAGGCAAGGACATTTGTTCAAGATGTTTGCCGGTATCTATACTTAGCAATCTCGACTCAGAATAATTGTTACACCATGTATGGCATTTGAATTTTAAGTGAAACACCACGATAGTACCACTATGACGTTATATGCAAATATTTTTTTCTAAATCTTTTGGATAATTTTTTGGAGGTTTTATTTATTTATTACCATATGACACCGCGCAGCTTTGGGTTACCTATCTACATTGAGCATACAGCACCAAACATATAGAATATATTATTTCTATTCAATATATTCGAACAATGTCACAATGCAACCTCGCAACTTACCAATTACATAACGCAATTATTTAACCTTCAATAGTTTAATTGTTATCTGATTTTCATAACAAATATTTATAAATTATTAACAAACCAATCGTTGGCGAAATTTATGAAAAAAATCTGGATCATTATTTCTTAATTCAATTATTTTAGATTAGTACCAAAACACTATTATCTAATCGCCTTAAAACTGAAATGGAAATTCCACATTGCAAGGTTTACAGGCAAAATATAGACCGACGAGGCCACCCGCTGGAAAGGACCTGCAGAAAAAAGAAACGTGGGACGACCACATAAGCGACGGGTTATGATGTCAGCCCAGCATGTTCTGGGGACAAATGGAGAGAGGAAGGAAAGAACATATCCAAATGGAAAGTTCAGGAGGCCTTCACCGAAAAGTGGTCCATACTTAACAAAACACCAATCTGAATTATTGTTATTTTTATAGTATCGAATAAAACTGGCTTTATTATTATTATTATCTAATTAAAATGTGACGAGAGTAGTTTGTTAAATACACCTGACTTTATTTTTAAAAATTAGCAAGTCTGTTAATATTTTTCTGACACTGACAAGCACAACACTATGATTTCGTATAATAAAAAAATACGGCAATTGACGCATGAAGAAGTCAAGCTAAATCAGTCGTAATTTGCACTTCTACGCAGCGCACGCGTCCCCGTCTTATGTATAATGTTATGAACACGGTAAGTAACATTAATTGTGCTTAAATACTTTAAAAACGGCTGTATGTCTCGAAAATATGAAGCCAATTTTGAAAGATTTTCTTTGTTGTGATTTCGAAAATTTTAAGATCCCAGCAATTTGGTTAGTTGGCTAAATCTGATCTCCTTAAATAACATTATATAGATTGGGAGTATGATAAGTCTACACAAACACAATAGTGAGGCGTATCTGATACTGACATCGGCAACGACATGGTGTCGAATCTTTGCATAATTAAAAACGCGTGATTTTCAATTGGAAGTCCTGCAGACTGCTTCCGTTATCTCATTTAGTGAGCGTCTATCAATCTATCTAAAAGTGAAGCAGAACTAACGGCGACTGATATGGTATACATCTAGAAAATGTTTTATCATCCTTACACATGCACGAGTCGGCTGAACAGTAAATAGAAGAAATCCCAATGATGTCGTATTTGAGCTAGATACGAACTCACGATTTTCAAGTTAAGTCTAGATAAGTAACTTTCCAATTAACGATTGATGCTACTTGAAACTCATAATGGCTGCAGTACCTAAAAGCACTAAAACCTCACTGGCACAATCTCTCCTCCTGCCTTCACTGGACTACGCCGATTCTTGCTCCTCCGATCTAAACGATGGATTGCTAAATAGACTTGATCGTCTCCAAAACTTCTGTATCCGCTTTATATTCGGTCTAAGAAAGTACGACCATATCCCTGCGTTCCGTAAGCGGCTAGGCTGGTTACCGATTCGTCAGCGAAGTGATGCTCATGTTCTCCATCTCTATATTCCATCCTGTTCAACCCTAAAACTCCTTCCCATCTTAACTCTACTAACTCCGCCTTTCATGGCGATTCCTTTAAGGTCTCCGCAGTTAGGCTATGGAATTCACTACCCGTCCCTATTCGCTCAGCTCCTTCTCTATCCTCCTTTACATTTCTTCTGTACAAACATTACCTGTCCACATCGTAGCCCTAACTTCCTTACTAACTACTAACTGACGTGAGACTTATCTTAAATTATCGTGATTTATGTGTCTTTTTACTTTCTATCTTTAATGTATCTTTAATATTTTATTCCTGTTTAGATTTGTCTTAATAACTGTGTATAACATGTATTTTTGCACTACTTGCCTACCTTATGTAATTTAATACATTTTTATGAATTTTTTTCTTTACTCACAGTGGTTGCCTGGAAGAAATCGCTCGAAAGCGATAAGGCCGCCAGTTGCTCTCCTTTTGATTTAATTATGTAAAAATTTTTATTTTCTGTAGTGTAACGAAGTGTTAATAAATAAATAAATAAAATACCTATTAAAAAAACCTAACTAAACAAACATACCGTCTCCTTATGGTCCCCCACAGCGCCGTTATTTTTGAACACGTCATAAGGGTAGAGGATGCGTTCATAATGGTTCTTCATTATTGACCCGATGCCTTTGCCCTGAGGGTGTCCCATACGACGAGCGATTTTTGACCACTTCCGCTCCGCAGAACATACTTCAAAACCGCCTATAGATAAAAATATATTGCTTAGTAATAATATGATTTATTAGCAACATATCCGGTCATAAGAACTGTTATCAGTTACTTCCCAGTTACATACAATAAAATTAAATAATAATAGAAATCTAAAAAAAATATAAAGAAAACATCTTACCAGCCTCCTTCACAATCTTATGTAAAGCATACAAGTCCAGCGGCTTCCTTTCAACTGTAGGTATCTTCAGAACAGAACCTTGTAGTTCCCAGAATTTAATGATTTGGTCTAGGAAATTTAGCTTCACCCGTGTAATAGCCTATAATAAAAACATATAATAAAATATTGAAACTTGAAGTGCTGATAAACCTCTAATTCCAAATACATTTTGCTGATTAAGCAAGTCAGTATTATTTTTTGTTCAGTCCTAGAAAATAAACGCAAATTTACTTTTGTATTACAATTAATAAAGTTAAGACCTTTATAATTAAAAAAAAACAATGATATTAAAAACTTATTAGCATACTTTTACATATTTTTCATACTTCTAAATACTATGTAATGTTTATATCTGTGTTTAGGTCATAACTTCATAACCTTTGCAGTGAGGATAATGAACTTTCTCATATTAGTCTTCCACCATTTCCTTTGTTTTAAAGTTGTTGATTTTATTGCAATGCAAAGAAGAAAAACATAATAATTGTATGTTTTTCTTTCCCTTTATAAAATATGCGGTAAAATAATTGTTATACAAAAGCTATATTGCATAACTTTCACTATAATTATGATTCTTTGACTGACATATAATGTGTTAATGGTTGCAACAAATAAAAAGCAAAATAATTTAAATGTTCGTAAAGAAAGCCTAGCCTTGTCAGTCTTTTAAATTTATATAAAAAGTAATATTAAAATGTCTGAAATGAATTAATTACTCAGATTTTAAAATATTTATTAAAAAAATACCTCTAATTCATTCAGCCGTTGAATTCTTGGTGTAAATCGTAGACGATCGACATCTACAGCAAATGGTGGCTGCCAATGCTGAAAATATATATTAAACTTATAATACACCTATTTTTATCCTCCCACTTTGTCTAAAATTTCTATGTATAAATTCAATGGATATTGTTTATACAGTATAAATGACGAACTATATGTTTAGATTCATTTAGATTTTTTTCACAAATATGGTTTTCTGTAATGGCAAACTGACACTTAGCTTTCTGTGCCATACATGCATAGTTAATTATTGTGTCTATGATATGGCAGTTTTTCATCATGTTATAGTTCACAGTATAATAAACAAAGTGACAAGTGATAAAATGGATAAGAAAAAAATTGTGAGAAAAATAAAATAGTCTTTGCTTGAATTATGATCTTTCTAAGCTCACACAACACCAGCACAGAAAATCATATTATCCTAAGTATATTATAAACATTCATTTAATGGACTCTCAAAGACATAGCTGAAACTGCTTTAATCAGTTATCAGATACTAATAGTAACTCAACACACTGTAATCTCAAATTAAATGATCTATATTTATTTAAGTTATACTACTAAAATTAAATATTTAGTTAATAATTTTGTTCAATTACACCTTTGCCTTATATTCTATAATGAAATATGGTGACTTTACTACTGCTTTAAAATAAAAGTATAAATCGAATACCAAGAAACACAATGGTACAGATGGAAAATTTGGAACTAAGTGTGACTACCATATGCCTAAAACATTTCGAGTCATAGTTCATAGTTGTCAATCTTGTAATAATTTGTGCTTAGCACAAATTCCTTCCTTCTAAATTTCATTTCATTACAAGAAAAGATGTTAAATTGTTTTAAATTTACATTTACTACCAGTTTAGTCAGGTCAAGGGCATAGAGCGGGCAAGATGAACTGGCAAGAAACTCTCCGCCTCTCTTTTTAATCAGCAATTTTTGAGTCATACAAATAGTTATAAAGAATGTCACCATTTGTTTTAAAATGTTTTATATTTTTTTGTAAATCCAACAAGGCTTCAAGAATATATTGACAAATAGTGTCATATCACCACATGAATGAGGAAAAAACGTTCGATTTATTGTTTCATTAAAGATTTGTCTTATATTGTATCATAAACTATAACTATATATGGTAGAGTAACAAACCATTTATACAAAATACCACAGAACATACCAAATGTTATTAAATAATAATTGAATTTAGGTCTATATCTTACTATCAAGAGACTTAAAATTGAAAAATATAATAATGGGTGACTAATAACACTAATACAGTAATAGGTTAGCATAAAAAAATATATTTAATATTTTTGATATATAAGAGGAAAAAGAAATCATGAAATTGAATATTTATCAAAATAATTAGGATTAGCAACAAAAACACTACATAGACAAAGATGATATTCTTCACAGTTAGTGTAAATAAAAGAATATTGGTAATGGCTAAATCTTAAATAATCAGCATAATTAAAATGAAGGACTACCATTATTACCTTGCAATATGTTTCTTAGTAGAGTTCTATTATAGTATTATATCATATGTATATAGAGATGTTTAGCAACTTAGGTATAGTGAACATTACAATGAATTTTAAAGTATTTTGTTAATTTGCTAAGGATGAAACAGTTTAAACATTACTGAGTTGGCATTTCATCAAAAGAAAAGAAAGGCGATGTTTCTTTTTTTATCAAAATTATCGCAGGCCGAGGGCACGACACAAAATGGCAACCAGGCTATTTCAACAATATGCAACTGCATTTGTGGTCATTTTTATGCATTTCTAAGTAGATTAATAACTTCATATATGACAACGGTGCATATCTCGATAGTGTAAAGAGATATAAAATGAGTAGAGGACAAAAAACCCACTGACACGGTTGCATCATAGATTTATTAAACGTGCACAAAAAGGGTTATAAAACATATTGCAAAACAAACCATCCATAGAACAAATAAAACACTAAATGTTTTTCAATAATCTATCGATTTAGAACAAAGAAAACAACTTACGGGAGGGGGTTTTATTTTGCAAATCCCCGACTTCTCCGCAATTGGCCTGATTTTACTGATGTACGCTAAAGGATCCAGAAATTCTTCAGGCGTTGGTTCGAAGACGGGGGCCTCCGGAGGTACGGTGAAGGTAAAATTATCAGGTTTCATGGGGGACGCCGAGTCCCCCATACTAACTTCGACATTAGCTTCGTCACATTTTCCCATTTTTGAGAAAAACCTATGCAGTTCATATAATTTCAACAAAAACTAACACTTTAACATCATCTAACGTTAAGGAATGAATAAAGCACGACCACAAAGAAAAAGTAACATGAAAATTTGTCTTTCCATAAGGAATCTCAGAGAAATAATAAATGAATTTATCAGTAGACACTAACAAATAACAGAACCCACTTGCACGTCCGCCATGCAAAATTGAACTTTCGAAACTCTGGTGTTGCCGTTACCAAAAATCTTTTTCTTATCAGGAAACATTACGCATGTATTCCATAGGCTGCCAAATACCGTTACAGATGACAAATAATGTTTATAAACGACTAGCCCACAAAAGTGATTCCTGCTATAAAATCTTTGAATTCTAAAAATTAATGTCTGGAACTGTCACTGAGGTGTAGGGAAACATAAGCTTACGCGCCAGCTGTGCATAATAACAAATAGGTTATAGCTGTTTCTTATATTACTCATCTTCCTCTTCTTATATTACTATGAATGTTTGGAATGGAATGTATAAAAAAGGCATTAGTATGCTTTATTTGAGTACCTATTTTAAATAGAGTTTCAAAAGCATAATTCCTGTGATTTCTTAAAAAATGTTAGATTACATTTTCACCTTTTATAAACTATTTTTGGTTCTGTTCGTTAAAGCCCATATCTTATAACGAAATTTACTACTATTATACCTGTTACAATAAAAGGATGAGGAGTTTGTAATGCTATCAACCCATTTTCTGGTCTTTTATATATTTAAAAGTGGAAATGTTTACCTTCGGAAAAATAATATTATTTTGCGAGCATTTATTATCTGCCGCTATCTAGAGCTAATGTAGCCATACCTTAATTCGTACAGTGTTACCATCATCGACATAAAAAGGACCGTATATGCGCAGACTCGAACACAATCGATGAACATATCCGTCATCCGCCGCCATTTGCCCAAGGAAGGCCGATCGCTACTTTGAGGTGTAGCGCAGTGTCCGTCGGTTCGACTATGTCGAGTGCATAATTTGTTTTTTTGCCCAACTAAACTGTGAACTGAGTGTACATTTAATCAGTTAAAATGATTGTGAGGTTTTTAATCCTTGTATGGGTCGGAGTTTTGCTGGCTTCGGCACACAACGGCGAAGGAAACAACGACAATGAAGGTAATATTATAACCCTTGCTTTTATTTGTTTTTCTTTTGTAGCCTCCGGTTCATTATTTTACCTGCTTATAATGTAGATATATATTTATTATTTGTATAAGACACAATCTAGGTTTAAATAAAAATAAAAACAAACATCGCTTTTCTAAGCGTGTGTAAAAAAAAACTTTTGTAGTTTATATTTTCGGCTACCTAGTAGGACATAGAAAATATCTATATCACCGCGTTGTGTCATGGTGTGCATGTCTGAAGAAACTGGTCATGTGGGTGTTCAGGAAACCGGATTGACCACTTCTTGTGCACATACGACGGTGACCCGGTATACTTGTGGGCGTCTGCAGCTGAATCATTTTGAATACACAATTTGCAATACGTGATTAAATTATTTTTAAAAGATCCATTTGTAGGTCACACCTTTAAAGATTTATCATTTTCATTTTATAAAGATTCTAAACAATCCATTGCTTTTAGAAAGCTTTTTAAACAAGAATAGGTTTCACAACAATGCAATGGTATTTCTAAATTTCTCTAGATTACAAATTAAAAATATATTGAAAGATATAAGATACTTTCAAAAAACAATTAGATAGCCCAAACTCCAGTGTGAACAATGAAGGTCTAATGAAGTAATGGAATATCAATTATAGGGTATGTGTTAAGATTACCTCTTGTGCTTTTAAGACTCTTGATTGAAATACCTAAAGATGTTTTAACGGTGTGTTTAAAAGTTGATTGAAATTTGTGTTTGTATCAGAGACGTAAGAGATTATATGGCAACATGGGCACAGAGGTCTTTTGTAATCAAGATTTTATTGCTTTTGATTCAAACATTTTTTTTTGCTTTTATTAAAGACTGACAATATTTAATTTATTCTGATATTTAATTTATTTATTTTATTTGAACTAGTGAATTAGTGTTAGTGTACTTTAATATTAAGTGCTAAACAGTGAATGAAAAAATGAAAACACAAGAACAGAGTGTCTTCCCTTTAATAGAGACTATTAGTAGCGTTATTGGACACTTACTTATTACAATCCTTTTTAGTAAATTAGGTTAGACTTAAATTACTTATTAGTCTTAAATTAGGCTAGATTGTAATGTTCCATGATGTCGTAGTAAAGACAGACACATGTATATAAAAAAAAATCTGATATTAGTAATATATAAATGTTAAATATGTTTTTTTGTCTAAGTTTTAACAACCTTTGTAATGTATAATTTTATTCATAACTCAAATCTCTGGTGATGTCATTGTCTTTAATTATACGGCAGTGTTATAAATGTATGACATTGTGTTATAAACATTCCTGCTGGAAACATAACTTAGAATTGTTTTTATTGCAATCGAATAATATTTTATTTTAGATACATCTTTTTAAACTATCTATACATGTTATAAATTATGACATAGGAAAGGAACTCTGTAAGACTTTAGTTTGTTTTGCAGATGTTTAGTTTTTTGCATGTTTGCTTGCAATAAAATTAAATTTCATAAACAAGTGTTTAGAAGTTTATAATAAGAAGTGCAAGGTATTCTTAGGTTGTTTAAACTACTAGCATTTAGTTTTCCATATATAGTAGTTATAAATTTGCACTCCCTAAACTAGCCTCACTGTCAATGGTTAATTCATTAAACAGGACGATAAAAATGAATTGTTCCTTGTGATTCTTATGAATCACGCAATATCGTCAGTGACAACTTGGTGGTGGCTATGAATATGCAGTTCACGTCAACCGCTAGGAAGGACTATATTATTAGATGCTTATTCAGATGTACGAGCTAGATTCAAATAAATTAGGATAGGGCAATATTTTCTGGTTCCTAAAAATGATCTCGTATTTAGTTGTTATTCTGACTCAGTATGAATAAATAGTTATATATATCCGATTTACGACACTGCATCGGGTGTGTTTCATGGACGCGGGCGCATTCTTAAGCATGCTTGGATGAGGTAATCAGTTTGGTCAATGCTAATGCAAAATAAAAGTTTTTGCGCATTGCGATACAAAGGAAAAACGGTGATTTTAATAACTAATATTATAAGCAATATATACGGTACAGTTTACTTCAAAAATTTAATAGAAATAACTTTATTCCGTGGACAATTGTTTCTGTCGTATCTAAGTACGCAAATTTCCCTAAATTCTATTTATAACCTTTGAAAATCATCTTATTACAAAAAAATTCAAAGCCTTTTTTGTAAATAATGCAAGATGGCTCATATGAGTTAGCGTTTAGCATAATTAAGCTCTTTACTTCCGGCGGAAGGTTATCCGCTGGCTTCCTGCCAATCCGATACTCAATATTTTAAACTTTAATTTGAGAAGCCTTATAGGTTAAGGCTTGCTTTTGTTTTATTTTAGAATACCAAACATCTAGGTATCCGGCAGTTTGGAAATTTTATTTCATTTCATTATAAAGCAACCAACTGCAGATGTATTCTAAAACTTTTATAAAACAGACCAAAGAAACATGGATCTTATTCTACAGCTATGAAACACTTAAATTTGAAGGCGTATATATGACAACCAAGTGACGTTTCTCAGTAATAAGAAGACATCATATATTCCCCAGTTAGGAACAGTTTTTATTGGAAGTTCAATTGTCGTTTTGAGCACTTTTCTTTACTTATTATATATGTTTCGCATCGTTAAAACCTTTCCAGTCACTCTCGAGTTGTAGCGAGACAGGCGCATAGCAATTCAATTATATAATATATATAATTATATACACACACACACTGTCATAATACACAATTCGATTATAATTAGAATTATCTTCGGTCGTATGCTACGTTAATGATTTTGGAACGCAGGTTGTGAATTTATCGATGTAATTTATCAATTTCTTGATCTTATTAATTGATTTTCGCAATACGTAATTGTAAAACTAATCAGATTAAGAAAATATAAAAATTATATCTGCGGGTTTTAAACGCGATGTTCAAATCGCTATGTACAATGTGTTAGTTTCGTTTTATATTATAAACTAACTGCCCCCGCATACTTAAATCGCGTTAAATATTAAACATTTTTAACCATATCCTGTTCTGTTCAATCGTGACTTTTGTAATTCTTGTATTTACTTTTCTTTTGTATTGCATCGCTATTCGTGAATCCGTGAGATTAGCTTCTTAGTTTGTTTTATTAATATTTTTTTGTATTCTTTTAGATTAAGGTTCTATAATATTTATAAGATGTACACTTGCACTTTAGCACTTTACACATCATATTTCTTTTTGAAGTTTATTCCCTTACTAGGTTTGCCTGGAGAGATCGCTTGGTACCGATAAGGCCGACCGTTTCATCCCTTATAAGTTTTATATTATTTGTTTTTGTACACTAAGTGTGAGTAAATAGGTATAATTAACATTCTTTTAACTTACACAGTACCTGTATAGTAGCTATATACCGACATATGGAACATTTAGCTATGCTACCACATATAAACGTTTTTACTAAATAATACTTATATTTTTAATATCCTTCCAATGTTTTGCTCCACAAAAATCTTATTTAGTTTGATGAGTTCAAGGAGTTTTGATCGTAACTTTTTAATTTATATAGATAATAGATGAGCGTTAACCACAAAACCTTGGCGGCTTATAAATTCAATAGAACCCTGAATTATTATTGTTTGACATAGCTTTCGTGTGCTAAGCGGATTGTTATGGACAATGTTGTCATTATAATGTTATTTGGCCTCGCCTTCTAAGCTTATTTTCTGCAAGTTCTGCTCTCTCAGTACAATGCACTCTCGACTTGTATAGAACCTATTGTACTGCTGACCTGCTACACGTAGCGATATATATAGATTATAACAGTACTAATATCGCTGTTAAAAAATGGATGTATTTTTTTTTAATTTGCAATCATAACAAAACGTTATCGTAAAAAATTCTGAGACCTGAATTTACACAAATACAAGTAACGCGAGAATTAACAATATATATATATATTCTTAAATAAATCTTTAATAATGAACTTATTACAAATTAGTGTATGGGTGAGATTTTAAGTCGTAACAGCGCTTTCAGCATTTATGAGTATTCTAAGGAATGATTTCTAAACGTACTATAAACCGTGTTGGGAATACTTGATCGCGTCGCGTGATTTTGACACGAAAGCGATAAGGACAAAACATTCAATGACTTTGAGACGAACGTCACACAGTTTCATAAATAATACGTAATATTTTCGTTCGTTTTGAAATTCAAAGCTTTTAGAATATTCCCAATAGCCATAAAGCTCGTAGTCGGCAGTGATTTGTTTACACATCTACCTAAGTATCTCAATAAGCCTCCCCTGTAACACCCTATGTCCTAGGGTTGTCACTTCACACAAAATATAAATGAACACAAAATAAAATTGAAAAAAATAAATAAAAGGGCGTTCCAATTGTACTCACAATTGATCCTCGTTCGAACACGATTTACCTGCATAGTTCGCCAATGTTTCGGGTTTTATCTAACTATGACACTAGTTATGGATGTAGATATTTTCCACCTCACCAAAGAGGATGTGAGGAAATATTTGAAGAGGCGGGAAGTCTTTGATTTTGTTTAGCAGTAACAGTTTAGTTCTTTCTTTGAAATGTAAATTGTCATTTGTTTAATGTTAAATTTCTGTTTTCTTTGTTTTTCTTTATGGCTATTAATGTACTTAGGTTTTCTATTTCATATTTATATTATTTATCTATGTAATCTGTTTTGACTCTGTATATTGTCTAAGTGTATAATTCTATAATATGTATGTTAGCCGTAAGATAACCAATAATTATATTCTTAAAAGGCCGCCAACGCAGTTGCGAGCCCTCTGACAATGTCCATAGGCCTCAGATGAGCCTCCTGCCAGTTTGACCCAGTACCAAATCTTTTTTTCTATCTTTAATACCTGAAATCATTGTTAAATAAAACTAACAGATATACACACCCAGTTAATATTTTATTAATATAACGTTAGAGTGGATGTCATATAAAATATAAATAAATTCGTTAAATAAGTATTTAATGAAAGCGAAAATTTTTATCTTAACTTTTAAGTTTCGAACACTATTTTTATTTCAATTAAAAAATATATATATGAAATTTAAAAATTATTAACCACTTGTCCAATCATGTTTTACTTGTATATATGCATAAAAAATAAGTGTAAAAGGTGACACCCCTGACGCACCCTTATTATTTCTATAACGTTGGCAGCAGGTGGTTTTTCTATGCTTCCGAATGTCGAGCTTCGTGAGTGACATTATACTTGTGTTTGAAAGATTTTTACAGTTATTACGGTTCGTTTTTAGCAATAATTTTAACATAGAATTTCCATAACTTGAGACACAAGATTCTCAACCCTATGGACGTGTTGAATCCTGACGGCGCATGATTCAATTTTCTATGACAAGCCGTTCCAAAAAGGCCGCGGCAAAAAGGAAGACGATTTTAGAGCCACCTCAGCCATGATTTTTTTTAATAATTATTATTTATTTCGTATAAACTTATCTTACAGCTATACATATCCATATTATAAGAGAAAACACTTAGGCAAAATATAAGTCAATTAAGTACATTTATTAATAAAACAATAATAATAATTACGCATTAAACAAACGACAACTTAAGATTAAAAAAAACTAAATGATGACAACTGCTAAATATATAGTATTGTCTTTTATTAACATAACTTTTACACATTTAAAGAAAACACTTTTTCAACGGATTGAAGCTATGTATTATTATAAACTTATAATTATTTTATATAATTTTAATTTATTTCCGGACGTTTCGCGTGCTAAAGCACGCGAAACGCAACGTAAATACAGATAATATAACTTTCTCTACAGCTGTGATACTTTTTGACATTCAACACCTTTTGTCTTCAGTCACCGTGATCACGCACGCTGTAAAGCACGCGAAACGTCGGGAAATAATTTAAAATTATGTTAAATAATTATAAGTTTATAATAATACATAGGCTTCAATCCGTTAAGAAAGTGTTTACTTTAAATGCTAAATATATACTTAGTATTTAGCCATATCCATGTACGGACAAAGAAGTATATTTAACTTAACCATAAGGGCGCAACCCAACCTTTTAAAAAATTTTTCATGATTCTTCTAGATTATTCCACCTTTCCAGAGAACACGTTTTGGTCAAAACTCACCGATGTTGCTCCTCTAACACTTTGAAATCGATTAGTTTTGTATAATTTTATTGTTTTATTGTACTCTTCGCGTATGCTATGTTTGCCTATAAGTGCTTGTCACATTAAAAAAAAATATTTTATTTTTCTTATACCAATGTATCAGTGTGCCGAGCGTTGGCAAGCTTTTATAAATAAATAAATAATGAAGCATATTTTAATTTCTCTACGGTCTATCGCAAATCTTGTATAACATAAATGCAGTTGAATTTTATCAAGATTTCTACTCAATGAGAAACTAAAAGCTATAGAGCAAAATGAAGAGTAGCTTTCGCTTTCGCTTTTTGCCTTTGCCGCAGAATATTCGTTTGAGTACCAGCAATGAGCTTTGTACAGCTAAAGGCTTTATGAAGGCTGTATAAATGTTGATATAGAACCTCTTTATACGATGACTCAAGTCTAGAGTTTTTATTTAACAATTGAGAAGGCTTCAAAATATTTTGGTTGTTTGATTATTTTCTTTGCTTTAAATTTCCACAAATAAATATAATTGTATAATTTTTTACTTGGAATAATCATAATTTTGAAATGCAGAAGGGTCTGTGAAGGGAATTGTGTCTGTGAAAATATCTCTAAATATGTTTTTATTGTAGAAGTAATATTTTATTTTTATAGTATTGGAGGCAAACGGGCAAGAGGCTCAGTTGATGTTAAGCGATACCGCCGCCCATGGACACTCTCAATGCCAGAGGGCTCGTTGCAGGCCTTACTGGCCATTAATAGAAATAATTGAGTGGGCAGCTGGTTCCACAAATAAATATGAATTTAGATGGGATTATTTGATTTTTTACTTAGCCTACCTTTTTAGTAGATACATACCAACATATAAAACATTTTGCTATAGCGTCTGTTCGCTTTTCTCGAATAAAAAACTAAGTTCTATATGATACTTTCAAAGTTTTTTTTGTAATTTTAAAAGGGAATAAGTAATAATTCTCGAATTTGTCTAGATGTCTTCCAGTTTTAAGCTTATCAACATTTTGCGATTCATATTTATTTATATATATTACGCGAGAACGGAGATGCTTAGAAGGTATTACACCTTCTAAGCCAATCAGTGAGCCATCTCATACTGCTAACATATAATTTAGATGACCCGTGATTATAATATTTATGTTTCATTGATCTTTTTTAATGCAATTTCTTAAAAATATTCTTTCGCTGGTAATCTAACCCAGAACCTCCGGGTGATCCGACATTTCCTAATTGTAACTGACCTGATCTAACTGATCCTCTTTGCTTTCGAAGTCATGTAAAAAGACGTGCAGTACGGGAATAATTCGCGCACTAATATTTTTTTTTTATTGATTGAAATTTAATTTATGTTAATGATCCAATGTAGAATTTAACGTAAATAAAAGGCTTATTATTATTATAATTGCATTTACATGTAATCGGTTTGTCAAAATACGATTAAAACAAAATTACATACATTTAATTGGATATGTTAATTGTTTTGACCGAATAGATACGGTCAAATTATTAGCGTGAAACGTCCCTTTGGGACAGCTACAATTAACACGATTTTTATGTTTTGTCAAGTAAATTGTATGTCGAGGTAATTAGCATAATTAATCACATTAAAATGGTAAGTACTATAGAAAACACTTTTTTTACCTGATTGATGCTATGTTTTATTATAAACTTATAATTATTTTACATTTCTCCCGACGATTCGCGTGCGAACAAAAGACAATACTATGGTAAATACTATCTTTTGTCTGAAAACGAATTTTACGACCTCTTTAACATTGGTAATATATCACAAAAAAAAAACAGTGGCGCTACAGCCTACAACCATGTTAGTTGTGGACTCAGATATTTGTATCTGTTCTTGAACATTTGTCATTGTAATAGGCAAGTAAGCTTCTTTATAGAGGACCGTCGAATACTCCAAATCTTGAAGTTCTAAGCTACATCGAAAATACAGTGGAACAGAGCTTCGGGGCAACAAGATGCTAGAACTTTTATTTTCCTTTTATGGGCTTTACTGGACAACTTCGATAGTAATAAATCATAATTAATTGGGCTTTACCTCGTCGAAGAATAAGAAACTCGACGGAATGATTGAGCGACAACTGGATAGACTGTATAATAAAAACATTAGTTTAGTTGTACTTTTTTACCTACTATGCCATATTGGGTTTGTGTTAAACCATTTCATACATAAGAAGTTTCTTGCACAATTTGTTCGAAGCAATAAATAATAATATTTTATAAGCGCTAGTTGCTAAATTTTGTACTTTTTACCGACCTTTATTTGTTTATAAGTTATCCTACAACTACACATATCAATATTATAAAAGAAAACACTTGGACAATATACAAAGCCTATTCGGATTACATAGATAAACAAAATATACGAAACAGAAACATTAATCAATTAAGTACATTAGTAGATTAAAAAACCGACAACTTAATGTTAAAAAAAACACTACTGCTAAATAAAAGTAGACATTCCTCTTCTTTAAATATTTCCTTAGACACTTTTTGGTAAGGTGGAAAATGTCTACATCTTCAAAATTTGTCTTCCGAATTCCGAAACCCGAAACAATCGCGTATTACCCATATAATTCGTCTCCGTACGCAGCACACTTTGTTTGGAGTGTTGCAGCACAACGGGCTAACATCCCACACTCCAGATCCTTACGCAGCACACTTTGTTTGGAGTGTTGCAGCACAACGGGCTAACATCCCACACTCCAGATCCTTCTACAGATTCTGATGTAAAACTTTCAGGAGTGATCCTAGGAATTTTTAATCTTGTCTCACGTATAAAGCAAAGAATTGAAAAAGCACATTCAAAATTAAAATGTTACGCAAAGTTTGGATTAAATTAATTACAAGTTTAAAAGTCGTAACCAAGTTTCACAGGAAATAGAAAAAGTTCATAAGTTATGAGCTTATCGGTTTAAACTGTGGTTATCGATTGGCCGGTGACCTACATGGGCTGGTGAAATCTTACGTTGCTTTGACCACAGTTTATGGACTTACAAAGGTATAAGTATTGTTATCGTTGGGCTACCACGAAATATGTTTAAAATTAGATGTTATATTGACTTGATTGTAGAGTAAAAAAACTACTTGGGCTACGGCCCTTGTTATTGGCTTCAGATTTCTGTATGTATTTAGTGATCTTTTTTACTAACAACATGCGATGAGCCTGACACACACCGTCGAATTTTTCGGTCAAAGGTATGCCGATCCTCACGATCTTTTCCGTCACCATGCATACGAGTTAAATTAAAGTAATTGTACAATTACATTTATTATTATTGTTAAGAGACCTCATATGGCAGTAGCTTAAGAGTCTAAAGATGCCGTAGACTAATAGTAATCATGAAAGCAGAATCGCTTTATATTATTTTCTTACCTTCCAGTGATAAACCATGACTAAGATGTTATAGGGAAGCCTTAAACAGCCAAGTTTGCTTTCAAGTTGAGTTTATTAAGCTTATAATTTCTTCACTATCTGTAAGTAGACGTCGCAACTTGACGTCTTCAAGTGGAAAATTAAAGACGTCTGGAAGGCTCTACAAAGCGTTTCTTTTTAAATGTAATAAATTTATAGGTTTACGGTGCAGCGACTAAATTTACATAGTAATGTCTGGGATATATATTAAAGAGAGTTCACAGTTGAAGCTCGAGCAACATCAAAACTATTAAGATACAATTAAAATATATATTTTATCAATAAAGGCTGGTTAAATATAATATGCCTTGTATATTATAAAAATAACATTGCTTTTATTATCACGGTTATGTTCTGTGATCTATGGTTGCATTTTAGTCGTTGACAGATGACAGCTGTGCGCTGACAGTCGCTGGCGCTCGACGCAGATAGCTACGTTAAATTGTATCGACGCTAGGTTTCAGACATTTATCGAGTTATTTTAATAATAGTATACCTAATAGAGGGTGACAATGTAAAACGACGTGGCGTGTGTCGTATGTCGTGATTGTTGTGACGCATAGCATATATTAATTACATTTACAGTTCACGTAACTGTCACGTCACGCCGGTTCTCTTTCTGCTGACTTCGTTTGGTCTCCAGTAGCACTTGTCATTTCTCAATACATGGTGATTTAAAAGAGTGGCGGAAACTTTCTTGCCAGCTCTTCTTACCAGCTCTACGCCCTTGACTTGCGAACTGGTAGTATGTAATGTAAATTTACAATTAATTTAAGTTATTTTTGACGTTCATAAGTTTACTTATTTACCTATATAAATAAAGATATTTTAAGTTTCAAGTTCGTGTTAGTGGCGTCGCACATTTCCTCTTCGCCTGGGTAATACTAAATCCTGGGGGCCTCAATTTGATCGGTCTAGCGTGTAGAGGATTGGCCTCGAGGTCTGGTCTCCTCCACTCTGCCAGTCACTGCAAGGTTTTTTTTTAACTGATTGGATCTCTGCGTGTTAAAGCCGACCGTATGTTCAATGCCAATCAAATGAAATGGTGTTGTCTTGTTCATCCCCTGTTGTTTTTATTCTATTCGTATGTTTGATTATATTAAAGCATTCTGTGCATAAAGGCAAGGCAAGCCGGTTTTATTGTTCACCGTTCGAGCGAATGTAAAATGCGCACGTAGAAAGTAATTCCATTGGTGCACAGCCGGGAACGAACCTAGGACGTCAGGGATACTAGGTCAAGGGTAAAACAAAGCAATTGGGTTTGACTAATTCCCATTTGGCTGAACGTTACAAAGCTGTATAAAATATATATAAATATATAAAGGTTGCATTCACTTGAATAGGTTTGACACAGCCGGATGTTGCGTGTAAACGGAAATGTCCATTTATTATCATTTTACAAGCTTTAACGCTTAACGTGAGATTTAGTGGGTTTAGAAATTATTACCACTTATTTTTAGGCAGCTTGGATTTGCTATAGATACGGCTTTCCGTATTTTAACATTATGTATTAACCTTCGTGTCCTCCCGATTTATGATAAATGAAATCAATTTATGAAAGGCAACTAGTTAGAAGATATCTATGTAGAAATACACTAATACCGTGTTATATGATTTCATAGGTTAAAAAACATCAATGGCGCTACAACCTTTTTAGGTCTGGGCCTCAGATTTATATATCTGTTACATGATCATTTGTTAATATATTAGGCAAGTAGGTGATCAACCTTCTGTGCCAGTCGCTCGCCGTCGACTTTTTAGGTCTAAGGCAAGCCGGTTTCCTCACGATGTTTTCCTTCACCGTACGAGCGAATGTTAAATTCGCACATAGAAAGAGAGTCCATTGGTGTACAACCGGAGATGGAACCTACGACCTCAGGAATGAGATTTGCACACTGAAGCCACTAGGCCAACACTGCTTCTCAATTGCATAGTTCACCTACTTTAAAATGCAGGAGGACCTCTTCCACGTTTATTCGTTCTCTTGCCAACCCTAAACAGGTTACCAGAAACCCCATCTGATAAAGTCAGAATAAATCTGTGAGCTCATTCCACTCCATTTAACTTTCCCTTTGTAGTTGACTTTAATTAACCGATGACAATTGTTGGCTGAATATTGTTTTTCGATTAAAAAGTAGTGTATTGGGTGTTGTATACTCCATTATTTCTCGGACCTGAAAATAATAGTTTTATAAGGTACATTATATATATTATATGGACGACCGCTTCTAAGGGATCGGCTTGCAAGGCAAGGTGTACAAGGTAAGGTATACATATATATATATATATATATATATATATATATATATATATGTATACCTTATTGATTGAAAAAGTTCTTGATCAATAAGGTTCCTAAAGAGAGCGTTTTTTTAGTTTTCTTTTTGCTACATTGTCATGGTTCATTGACCTTAGGTTTTTTTACGTACATTAGTTATTATCATCAATGTATTAATGAGATGTCTTTTGTTTCAGGTAATTTTGGCGTTGTGTTAGACACGCGTTGCTAACACACATGCACTGCGCTTTGCAGGTGCTCGACAAGCGTTAGTAGGGCGGGTATATTCTTACATCTGGCTGATATGATGCATTGCATATTATAAACGCAAATATTACGTTACGTTAATTACGTTTACTTAAAACTGTATTTCTATAATCGGGACTTAAGTCTTACTTTTCCCAGTTGGACGCTTTTGGATTTCATCGTTAATAAAAATAATTAAAGAAATCTGTGTGAAAATGATTGCTCTCCATTTTCAACGTGCGTCCACTCTACGAAAGCGCGCGTTCGAAACAAAATGGCTGTTTATGTATCTTGAAGCGTGCGGATGACGCCTGCGCAACGCGCGTTCTAATCAAAATCTGGTTGTCTCTTCTATTCTGCTTCTCTCTGTAGTTTAGTTTCAAAACTCCCTATGTGGACATGCTCTCAATTTGCAGAATAACACAAACTTTATGAAGATCTAACTCAAATCCTTACAAAATACTCTCAAGTTAAATTATCTTATTTAACAAGCTATTAACTAAGTTGCATGGGAAATTAATGTTTATCGAATTTGCAAAGGTATGCTCTTTAAGTATTGCTGAAAATAATCACAAAATGGAGTGTCGCTTAAGGCGGTTAGTACTAGTCATCAATAAAAAATCGCTACATCGTTCATCGTGGATTTGTATATATTTTCCGTGATTGTTTGGGTTTTTGCTGTTTTCCAAAATGGAAAAATGGTGTAAAATTTGTTTTTATTGTACGTCCCGTACAATAAAAACAAATGCTTCACACATGTCGTCGTTTCTGATTTCCTCACGATGTTTTCCTTTGTCTGACCAGGTATTAGGCATATATAGAAAAAATATAACTAATGCACTTTTGCACTTTTGCCGCGCACCACCACTACGTGGAACCATTTCCGGACCAATTCTTAAAAGGTTGGCAACGCACTCACGAGCCTTCTGCCATTGATAGTGTTCATGGTGAGCCTCCTACCCGTTTGCCCCTGTTCTATTAAAATAAATACAAATAAAGGCACACGTAGCTACTAGGCCGACGTCGCTAAATATTTCTATTTTAAAAATAGTTTAGGAGTATGTTTTTTCCCATGTCGATCACACTGAAGATTGAAAGGGCCATTGTTGTTCCGTAACGTTACAAATAGGTCGCTCGAACGAGGCGAAACTCGAACTATTGTTTCATAGAGGCCCCATTGAGTACTAGATGTAAGGCGAATATTTCAGATTTATCATTTAACTAAGAAAATTTGGATTTTCATAGTACATTAAACCCCCTTATAATCCAATTTCAGGCCCTGGTATAACACGGGTACTGACCCCATATAACGCGGTGATTGTACACGTTATATTTACTGTACTGTGGCATTTATAATGATTTGTATTGACGCACATAATTCGGTCATAACAAAGTTTTTTTATAAATATTCGATTTAAATCCCCCTTAACGAGAAATGTTAAACGTGAATCATTTGCACAAAACGCGTTTTTTTTTTTTTTTTTAATAAAATAGGGGGCAAACGGGCAGGAGGCTCACCTGATGTTAAGTGATACCGCCGCCCATGGACACTCTCAATGCCAGAGGGCTCGCGAGTGCGTTGCCGGCCTTTTAAGAATTTGTACGCTCTTTTCTTGAAGGACCCTAAGTCGAATTGGTTCGGAAATACTTCAGTGGGCAGCTGGTTCCACATAGCGGTGGTGCGCGGCAAAAATTGCCTTGAGAAACGCTCAGTCGTGGAACGTCGGACGTCGAGGTGATACGGGTGGAATTTTGTATTTTGCCTCGACGTCCGATGCTGAAACTCAAATGGAGTCCTACAAGCGCGTTATGTGTGAATACTCCAACAATGCAACAAACAATCTAACGTGTTATAGGAGGTATTACTGTATATATAATCACGTACACATGTATCCAAAATGATAACAACTTCTTTTAAAAAAATACTAACAATGTATCAAATTATGCTCTGAATGAGAAGGTATTTAAAAAAGTGTTTATAAATTAAAGGAACGGAAATAACAACTTAGATTTCGGTTAATCATTAGCTCGAATATAATCTTACTAACAAACACGGTACAAATAAAATCTGAAACCAATAAAATATTTGTAATTGAATGAACAAATCACAGAACAAAAGACGCAATCTCGTTTGAAGTAATTTTGCCGTGGGTAGGATTAGTTCTTTGGATTAATCGAATTAAATATTCACTAAATTCACTACCAACTTCACTGCGCTAAGCAGCGAGGCAGCTCTAGTTCACTAGCCCCGAAAGTAGAAGTGGTTGGGACATACGGAGAGATCCAAGTCACATTGCCAAGCAAGTGCTCGACTGGAATATGAAAACGCAACCTAATCGCCCAAAACAGACTTGGCAACGAAGCAATGCAGTGCCGAAGGAAGCTGGAATGACGTGGGGTGAAATTAAGACAGCTGCCCAGAACCGATCAGTCTGGTTATCTGGATGCCCTCTGGCACACCTGGAGTACATGGGACCTTAAGTCAACAACATTAAGGGCGGCTAAACAAGGTTTTAAGTTCCACAAGATAGGCATTAAGGGTATTCTTAGGCAAGTGAAAAAGCCTCTGTTTGACCGAGCAAGTTTTCTTGTATAGATAGAGAAGTCTATCAGTTCATCAGCATCGCAACACGCTTCTGGGACGAAGTTTATTTCCATACACTGTATAAATATCCACAAGACAAGATTATACTTGAGAAGATTAAATTGACCTCAGCAATAGCAAACCGCAACTATTGCGACGTTACTCTAACTGGATTTTTGCTAGGGTCGTCGCTTGATAATAATAACAATATTTCTATAATGAAATAATGACTATTAGCAAGATTTATTTATTATTACAGAACAGGACTCGAGGAGGCTCACCGCCGCCCGTGGACACTCTCAATGCCTTTTAAGAATTGGATTGCTCCTCGTCATACAGTGGCTTAAATCATTCAATGTGGAGCAAAACGTAAATAACAAAATAGGACCATTAAAAGGAGATGCCAGTTCTTCCTGTCCGTTTTTCGCCCTTCATTTGTAGATTGCTTTATATTTTTTGGCGTTAATAATTGTACGATAGGTAGGCATACCTATCGTATATATGAATCTATGAATTAATGATATTTAATTTTAAGTAAATTGGACATTGACATTTGTATGATGCACACAATCTTAAACATACGTTTTGAGAGAAATGGATTTTCTCATCAATCAATTGGAGTTGATTACGTTTTCGAATACATGCCGTAATATAATATTTTGTTTACTTGGCAACCCTGACGGTGATTCAAACTTGTATAGTTAACAACTTGGGAAAGTTGCTTGTTTAAATGAACCCACGGGCTACGAATAAATGGGTGGCTTGACCGAACTATTTTGCCTACTCGAAGGTATACAGATGTATAGCCTTAACACTTCCCATATAGACTTTCTTAATTTTTACACATAATAATTCTATATTCCATATTATCGAAGTAAATACTTGCCTATCTTATGTAATTTAATACATTTTTATTTTTTTCTTTACTCACAGCTCGTAAGCGATAAGGCCGCCAGTTGCCCTTCTTTTGATTTTATTATGTAATTTTTTTTATATTGTAGTGAAACGAAGTGTAAATAAATAAAATAAATAAATCTCTACTTTGTATTTATGTGGTTTTGTGTATGCATATATAAGTTACGTAAATCCTTCTCAGTTAATACTATTTTATTGCTTATTTATAATAAGCCTATGTTGTCGTGTTTGATTATGTGGAGACATTCAATGGCCAACTAAGGCTTAGCGAGTCGTAAAGGTACAGTTGATTGCTACACAAACAATTCTATACACGACCGTTACATCAAAAGAAGAAAATCAACATACACTAATAAATAGTAGGCAATAAAATATATAGTGGGAAGCAGCAGGCACAGTTTACTAGAGCCGAACCCTTTCACAAAACTGATTTACGACCAGTCACTGTCTTCTGACATACCTCTCTCGCTTCATCTACTATCATGACATTCACAATGCATGCTCGCAGGTTATGGGTTATCGCAAGTACGTACGTTCACGGCTGCCTTGTGGTATACAAATTCAATCTAGTCTGATTATATTTATGGATTAATTTAAGATACAAAATGCGTATTAATAAAATTTTAATAAATTATTAACGATTTTTGGAATTTATTTCGACCCGTTCCACCTTCTCGTCTGGTGTTCAGGATAGAGCGCTTTTAAACTTCTTTCTGCGCACCAGGGGTAGTTCAAGTAGTACGTTGTTAGATAGGTACACTATAGGGTTGGGGGGTTGTTTTCTTTGATTATTTTATTTGGTGATTACGTTAACAGTAATTATTTAATTTTTTGCACGTATTACCCACACATGTATGCTTGAAAACGAAATGCATTTTCGAGCATTACTACAAAAATGAATACGTTTATGTAATATTTATTTTTGAGAGCTGAGAGGGGGTGGGGGGCGTTATAAATTGCAGCCAATCTGCTTACATAATACTTGAACTGCACCCCACCACCTATTGGAACCAGCTGCCATTCCTGGTATTTGCGTCCGTTACTGTAACGCACTTGTAAACCTCTGTCTGTGTCCATGGGAGGCCTAAGGTTAAGTGTTTAAAAGTGTTTAAGTGGTTAAGTTTTAAAATATCGAACCCTAACAGCGTCTTTATAAAAAAGAGACTAACAGAGGTAGTGTTTGTTACCATGATTAAGAGGTATATTACATTCTCCGCACAGTAAATACTTGAGCTATTTTATAAATCATTACGATATAAATAGGCACAATATCTTTGAAAGGAAAGAAAGGTATTTCAAAAGAAGTCATTTTCAGTACGAATGTTATTCATCACGCACGTTCCCACTTACCACGCCTTTATATCGTGAAATACGTTTGAACTAGCGTTGACGCGAGACTTTGTGCGTTCTACCCTCTTTATTAACGTGTTCATAAAAAAGTTGGAACGTTTTGTTGTACAGACCCTTAGTTTTAGTTGGTATAGCATTTGAAATATTTAATTATAATTTATGCCACCTATAAAGTACTTTTTAACGATATTTTTTTTGGTACGGTACTACAGACACGTGATCAGAGACGCCCATAACCATAATATACAAGATTGAGACCTGCTCTCGTTTTTATTGAGGAGCTATATTTTTTAAAATTAATTTATTAATATAGGTAACAAAGTCCACTTATGAACGTCATCATACAATATGTTAAAATTTATTATAAATTTACATTTACTACCAGTTCGCAAGTCAAGGGCGTAGAGCGGGCAATAAGTACTGGCAATAAACTTTCTGCCATCCTTTTTAATAGCCAAGTTTTCATTCATACTAATTATGTGTTATGTGTGGAGCCATACGTATTTGAACTGGGGCAAATCAATCCCTAGGATTCGGTTCATTTAAATAATCGTTTATAATTTATAATAAGTTGTTTAATGTATTTTTAAATATTCTTATAAACCAGTTTGTCGGTTACAGGAAACAATAATAAAGCCACTTTTCTTACTATAAACATGACAAATCAGATTAGTATTAGTTTCGTTATTATAAATCTATATTTGTTATTGTTATTTCCATTGCTTCGTGTTCCTGCAGAACATATGGACGATTTGGACCAAACTGAACTTGGTTACAGTGAATACTTTCTATACTCTCACTCTATCGTATCTCAATGAAGATTATACAAGTGGTCCCTAGCATACAAAGAAGATACTACTTGGTTGTTTAAAACCAAATTATGGCGTGTCTCAACTATGCATTCATAGGCATTTCTGGTTCTGACAAGAACATACAGATTTACAAACGGCAAGTAAAAATGTAAAATCTATTTGCCTGGAAGTATGTTAATTTATTCTAAGACCCATTAAACCGTCTTAGGAACAATGTAGTACTAAAATTATATTTTATCCGTCTTCTTTAGCTTTCGCTGTAAGCCTGTCATTGTTATTCAATATCACCGTTTTAGTGCTTATAATTAACGGAAGAAACAACACATTTTTAGATCCCTTTTCGAAGGTTTTAGAAAGAGGTTTCACATGTCTTTTAAGTCAAATTAGTATTCGACACGCGTAGTGTCTATAAATCGTAAGTTTTCCCTTCACAAGTGACTTTTTCTCACGACCCTAAAAAGCGTTTGGTGATAAATTTCACTCAAATGGGAGCAATGAATATAAGAGGAACCTTATTCGCGGAATTTTAAGATAATCAAAGATTGACTTTATTCACGTTCTTTTTCCAAATTAACTGATGATAATACACTCTATTAACTAGAGTTTTTTTAATAATTACATTAATGTTCAATTATGTATTCAATAATTACATCGATATCGTAATAAACGAATTATATATATAAATATATGATTCGATACGATCCTTAAAAAGTTTAATGACGTATAGTTATGTCGTTCTTCATTCGGACTTGCAGGCTTTAAATTTCACGTTTTCTCTTTGTCACTTGTTTCCCGTTTAAATAAATTATTATACATGAGAACATGTAGAATTTTGGAATAATTATATAAGTCAGCGGCGCTGCAATCTTTTTAAGTCTGTGTCTCACATTACTGTTTCATAATCATTTTTCTATATAATAGGCAAGTAGGTGATCAGCCTCCTGTGATATTTTCCGTCATCTTTTGAGCGAAAGCTAAATGCGCACACAATAACGAAGTCCATTGGTCAAGTGATGAGTCGCACGCTGAAGCCACCAGACCAACGATGCTCTTTACTTTTTTAGCCTCGAGTACAAAAAAAGTCTAATAAACAGAATAAGATGTCTGCTTCTGATAGCTTGCGTGAAATTTTTTCCATTTGGCAACTTTGATTGCCTCAGCTCTTTTGTATGTTTCTCGAATATAAAGTATACATTGTCTTTTGTTGACATAGCTTTTACACATTAATAAAAACCACTTTTTGAACCGATTGAAGCTATGTATTATTATAAACTTATAAGTATTTTATATAATTGTAATTCAGCTTGCGTAGGTGACGCTGAAAAGCACGCGAAACGTCTGAAACAAATTTAACATTTTGAATTATGTAAATAATTATAAGTTTTTAATTTTCAAAAAGTGTTTTTCATAAAGTATACATTTTATATTTTTGTTATTTTCCTTTGTCTGAAATTGGTGGCTATAAACGAATTGTTTGAATATAATACTTTAAATACAATTTTTAATATTTCTGATGATTGCACGAAGTTTTGTGATGCATTTTTGATAGTATCGTAGGTGACACTGTACTGAGTAATACGAAACTGATCCCTCTGCTCTGTAATCTCGGAGATCTCGTTCGTGTCTCCTACTTGCCACGCCTTTATATCGTGAAATCGTTTGAACTAGCGTTGACGCGAGACTTTGTGCGTTCTACCCTCTTTATTAACGCGTTTATAAAAAGTTGGAACGTTTTGTTGTACAGACACTACATTTTAGTTAGTATAGTATTTGGAATATCTCGTGTCTCCTACTTGAATAACTGAGGTGTTTTAGTGGTTATAGCCCCCCCCCCCCAAATCCACATTATAATAAAAAAAATGTTTTTTTTTGTGATTACTTATATAGCTTATTCTACGTACAACTCGCGACTAGTTCGAGAGATAGATAAAAAGGTTTATTCATAATTTAATATCCGTTTTTCAGATCCGCTATTCAATGTACTAACGAAGCATATTTAAAACCTGTTTAATCTTTGAATTCTATATTCATTGAACTTAAAGTACTTGTAATTTTCTGCGGGTACTTTGAATAATGCAATTCGATTCCCGAGATATTGCAGTAAAATTCAGACTTAACATTTCTTTGTTATTACGGAACTTTCTTGTTGGAAAATGTAGGATTGTCTTATGTCCCTAGGATGTCTTGAAAGTTAACACTGTGACAAATGAAAAACTTTTTGTGAACTATATTTAGACCACAATTTTAATATATAACATTTTCTTGTTATTTAAGAGTCTCGTGTCGCTCAGGATTGTCTGAGTAAATGTATATTTATAAATCAAATTTGTTTGACATCTTTCGATCAAAAATCTATCAAAAGGCTATCAAAACCGCGCACCATCGCATGTGGAACCAGCTACCCACTGTATTTACGTAGAAATTAGACTTAGGGTCCTTCAAGAAAAGAGCGTACCAACCCTTATAAGGCCGGCAACGCACTTGCGAGTCTTCTGGCAATGTGAGTGTCGATGGGCGGCGGTATCACTTAACACCATCTGCCCGTTTGCCTCCTGTTACAGAAAAAAAAAATACGATTATTTTAATTACATAATGATAGATCGATGTTACCGATTGAGGGACCACGAACATTGATATAAATTTGATTACGTATGATTAATAACTAAATGTAGTGCCGCCTACTCGAGAAAACAAAATATAGGTTAATTTTTAATTTATATCCTAAAATTGATTGTACCGTCATATGTAACTGAAAATCGAAAATTCCTTACATGAATCACAAAATATGTTTTAAATGCAATGCGAGTAGAGAATGTAGATAAAAGTTGGAAAATAAATCGAAAAATTTAGTTTTATTCAAATTTTTATTCCAAAACCGAACAAACAGTTCTTATTATATTAGCATAGCAAAATGTTCCATATGTTGGTATCATGATCAGCCTCTTTTTTTGACTCCTCCAATTTTCTCTAGTACGCCCTGCACTGGCCTCGCTGCATCCGCTGGGAGTCGACCTCCTTGACGATGTCGTCATCACAATTCAATATTTTCATTCAATATCATCAATTATTCATCAATTAATAAAAAAAATGGCTAATTAAAAAATAATTATGACGACACTAAGTTCCCGGGGCAGCTAGGTACTACCATTATTTGTCACAAATATAATGCTATTTTTACAATCGACATACATTTTAAATTCATTGTTAAGCAACTGTCAACTATAAAATCCGAAAGGATTGGAGAAAACATATTTTACAAATAAAGAGACTATTACTAAGCGATCATATCGAGCGACTAAACATTTTATTTGACATATCTAAATGGAAATCTTAAATGGTATAGACCAAGGATAAGTTGACCTTTACAGGTACATAGGGGACATGTTCGCACTGTGGGTCGTGTAGTTGGAAACGCGCAGTATTATTAAGGAATCTCCTCTCCTACTCATAAGGCCGGCAGCGCACTCGCTCGCTCTCTGGCATTGGGAGTGCCTATTACTTAACATCAGCAAGAGCCTTCTGCCCAATTGCCCTCGGTTATATAAAAAAAGTTATGTAAGATCCATTTTAAAATGATCATAAAGCAATACTTTTTGATACATTGGTAAAAACATAAGGTTCTAGAAGCCTGACAAATTTGGCATCACGTTTTAATTCGAATAAGTACAATGAATATAATAAAAAAAAACGTACGACTCCCGTGTATCAGAAACGTATGCGATTTCAATCAAATGTATCTTATTATTGTATTAAATTACGGATGCCTTATATGCCTCGTTAACAACCGATCTTTTGCAGGCAACCGTAGTAAGGAAAAAAACTAAAGTAATACCAAGGATAAGTGAATATTTGTTGCTTCCCCTACTCTCAGTGTTGACCAAGACTTCAATACGCAATCAATAACTGTTGCCTCTTCAATTAGTTCATCGTTGAAAAATATAGGAACGAACGAACGAAATGTGTATAATAGATTTGTTATTTAAATATATTCAGACAGACGACGAATGAACAGCTTTAAAGGTCGGAAAGGGCGATCTTGTAGAAGCCTAGCAACGCGTTAATGAGCCTTCCAGAGCTAAGTGACACGTGTCAAGAGACGATCGCGTGGGCTCGCTGCGATTCCGCCATTCAGTGCGTTGATATCCTTTAGCTTTTACTGTCTTGAAATCAACCAATTGTTAGCTTAGGACGATGTTTGTATAGAGCCACTATGGCCTTTACGTTGAGGCTCTCCATTTAAAAGTAAACATACCCTTTTGGTAATTAGTTTGATGATTTTCTTTTCAGTAAGTAAACTTTAATGTTATACGGTGTTTGTTATATACCACAATACCTAATACAAGTATTGTGTTTAAATTTATTATGAATATAATATAAAGTTTATACAAGTTACAGATTCCAATCGCTTGATACCTGGATCGGATGAGCTATTATTGACCACTAACACGAAAGGTGCTACTCTTGAACATTCACAAATATAATTTATGTCAAATTGAAAACCTCTTATTTTAAAGTCCCTTAGAAATAAGGTTACTTTAGAAACAATTAACATGATTGTTATAATCAAATCCTTATCTTTCAGTAACTAAAATTCTTCAGAGAAAATGGATGAATAGGATTTCACCTTGGTGATAGTTTGGCCTTTCAGTCTTGTTTAAGCGTGGGTGTGATATTCAGGTTTCTTTTGAAAGTTGTTCTGCTTTCGAACAAAAACAACATAGATAGATTGTTTAGAATAAATAGCCGATTTATTCCTTTGGGATCTTAGGATTTTACAAACAACTTACAAAGTTCTTTGTAAGTTATATACGAGGTAAATTAAAAAAGAAAAGGCCTTTGCTAAGATAATTTTTATTTGTAGGTAATTTTACCGAACACACGCCATCGATTTTTGAGTCTAAAATATCGTATGACCAATTAATGCAGCAAAGATATATTTTCTTCTTAAAGGATTTTATAATATTTTGTATAAGTTACGGTCCGGGCTATGAATTTCTCATTCTCACTCTTCATTTCTGATGGTCGTGTTAGTGGCGCCGCACTACTTCCATCTCTTCGGCAAGCCTCTGAGCCTGGATGATGGTGAGACCCGTAACATTACATTTCCACAGCGTTCTCTATCGATTTATGAAAAAAAATTAGTTTTTCTGAAGAAATTAAAGGACACTTTCCTGATTTTAACTTGTGTAATCCTTGTCACTGTTGTATTTCCTTATCGAATAAAACGATGCTACGTCAAGTTACAACACTTCTTCGCGATGATTTTCTCGCATCCAAAACCACTCAGCTTTCTTGTGCAAAGTTTCCATTAAAATGCTAAGACTGTTGGAGTTGCTCAAACTATTTTAAAATTTAGGTTTAAAATGGTTAGGTTTAAAATGGTAAAACTGAAGTTTGTGTTTGAGACGTGGAAAATGGATTTCTTTTTCTTTTATTTCTTTCAAAGTATTAACCATAATTTTATCAAGTGAAGTAATCAATTGATCAGACATTTTGCTATGTTTGTGAGCTCTGAAATTATAACATTCACACAATATTATTTTTCTGTTGTTTTTTTAGCTTGTCATAGTGGATTAATTTACAACTACAAGAACGTAAACTATTTTATATGATTATTGCGTTACTTTTTAGAAAACAGATGTAAATAATATAGATAAATTGATGGAAGAAAATAATAGATCTGTACGAGCCAAGTCTGTACATTTTGCTCACTGAGGCTTTCTTAGTTTTATAAGCGATTGCCTAAATCGTAGCTAGACGGCACTCTTCAAAATTTACATTACATCCATTTATTTTATAACAATGTGAATTTAATTATTTCTAATTTATTCTATTGTTGTATGTGACTGATATATATAGATCATTAGTTAAAGCTCCCTAATGGTTTCATGGGTAGGAACCGTACGAGATCCAAATAGGAAGATTTGAAGGAAGCTTTTGCTCAGTGTAACCAAAAAAACAGTTGACTAAGTATTGTTAGTTTCTAATATTAATTTAATTAAATTCCAAACATTTTTATGAAACATATTCTTAAGAATCTTGCTACAAGTGCGCATGTGCAATAGTTACTCATTTGACTCGTTCGGTTGTTTACGAGTTGTTACGAATTGACTCTACCATCTTCCCGAAGTGGGATGGTCGAGTCGGAGGAGGAGGGAGTTGTGATTATAAAAGAGGTTGTGACACATGCGCACGGGCCTTTTCTTCGTACAAGTTTGAAGTTATACAGTTCACGTAAAATCAGTGAAGTAAATTATAGTGAATTAAGTCATCATTGAAGTGTTTAATTTCCTACCCTAAGAACTAAACCAATTACCGCTAACAGTATGTAGCAGCACACCGCAATTAAAATGTTAACTTTTATTTATAAAAAGTAAGGCGTAAATTATTAGGACCGTAAAATCACGCCATCTAGTGTCACTGATATATATTAAAATAAAATACATTTAGGTGAGTGCCGTTACGTTGAGGTTAACAATGAGTCACCGATTCACGGTTTTTGGAACTCAGCCAAGATCGTGCTAGCCAACGTCGAAGTCGTCACGCAATTTGTTGGAGATTCAAAAAAACTATGATTTTTGTATTGTATGATTTATAGCTGCGCTTGTGGCATTTTAAAAGTTTTGAATGATTTATTATGCAGTATTTTTTCGTAATAACAATTATTGCTGATATTGAGATGTCATGTTAATTTGTCTAGTAGGAATATTATGTCCATAATTTACATGGTTCCTATATGCCGATACGGCAATATGACAGTGTTATATATAATAATAATAATTTTTTTGGATATGGTACAAAAATGTTATGGTGGTACAATCTAAAGTTCGCATATAATGGCGTGCAAATTTGTCTTAAAAGGTAGAACTTTACATAGAAGATATTATACATATATATATATATATATATATATATATATTACACATTATATAGGTTAATATGCCTTAATTGCAACACACATGGTGTTTTTCCTATATAATTACAGATGAATTTTTGGTATTGCCAATATCTCTTCATATCTACTTCGGCAGTTGTCCATTCCCATTGACTTAATAATATTTATGTTTATATGTAAGAGAATAGGGTTATTTCAAAAATATACCTACAGGGAAGAGATACAACGTACGAGCTTCTTAAACGAAGGTAGATATTGTTCTTTAACCACTAAAACGAGACTATACTTTCTATATACTAACTCCGCTGGCACATACAAATACTTCTATAAAATATTATTGTGTCTACAGCTTTGAACTGATCGGTTTTTACTCTTGGGAATTTGTGGCATTAAATCTCTAGTTAGAATATTATTAAGACATGAACGATTATAATTTAACCGTTTTATCAGCAGCAGAAACGTTACCTGCAGATAGGAGATTCATAAAATAAAAAACTATTTTACATTACATTTGGGACGTATGATAATTTCGCGTAATTTAATCCAAAAATTACAGAATTCTAAAGCGTTGTGAATAATTAATGAGCGTAATAATACCTTTACGATTTCATGAAATCCATTACCCACGCTAAACGCTTTGCTCTCATTTATGTCTAAATATTTATATTGTATTTATGTCATATTTAAAATCTGTTTTATTCTTTGAAAATGGGTTACATTCACTACATATTATAGTTTTGTTTAAAGGTATTTTTCAATGTGTTAGTAACTAGACTCTCAATCTAATATTGGAATTATGATTTGCATTTATGAACTATTTTAAGACAGAACCTTGGAATTTAACAATGTAGGCTATATAATAATATAAGTGTACTATGTTTAGATGTTAAATTCACAGTTGGTTTAGTCATAAGTATACCACACTGGTGTAGATGTTGTCCAGACAATGAATTGTATTAAAAGGTTTTAAAATGTACAAATAAAAACCAAACAGCGGTCGTTGTGGATACCTGGATAGTTCGGAGAATTAGCTACCATATTTTCTCGAATGTTATTCGATACAGGTTAGGCGTACAATGTGATTCGCTCTTATGCTTCTCGTCCTATTATTTTTATGTCCAAACAAAGCTGTCGCTTTAACACTGGATAGAAGAGATTGTTATATAGTAGAATTTTTGAATTTTATGGTGTCTTTTGTATGAACAAACTAGATTTAAATATGAAAATAATATGCAATTTAAATAACCCAGCCTATTAATTCGACTTAGGAACCTTCTAGAAAAGGGCGTAACAATTCTTAAATGGCCGCCCGTTTCGCGAGCCTTCTGTGATTGAGTGTCCACGGGTCGCGGGCGGTGTGACGTAACATCTGGTGAGTGATGCCCGTTTGCGCTGTTCTATTAAAAAAAAAAACTTTTGTAAGGATATGTCTATTAAAGAGTTTTATAGCGTATTTGTGGCTTGCTCAAATTGTTTTCGGTTTACGCAAGTACAAATTTATGTTAAACTTTACAATATGGCAATAGTTTTGATTTTATCCTAGTTTCAAGTAAAAGGTTGGGACACGCGAGTAAAAATTAACAAAGACATCAAAAGTAAACAAAGGGATAAGCTAGTTAAAAGCAAAATATGTACATAAACATATTACATTATTATTGATTATGAAAAAAGATTATACATTATAATACAATATTTAGATTTTAGTCGGAAACGGAACATGTAGTAATTGTAAGGAATATAGAAAGGAGGTTAACTAATATTTATAATCTATAGATAGTTTTTAAAACGAGGTTTGAATTCCATTTTCGAATCTCGAATGAGTCGAGAAAAATCCGTAACGTGAACTAATAGTATGTCTTAATCACTAATTTATTCATAACGAGTTCGCTCCGAAATCTAGACATCTTAGATATTCTGATACCCTGAGATTTTAATACCTGTGCATTCCAAAGATTGTCCGTTTTACTTATTTATGTATTATGTGGTAAGCTGATAGACCTTTGTACGTATGTAGTACTGTTTAATATGACCCTGATAAACCACAATGTGCTTACATGTTTGGTCAGCGAGTGGCAGCGGGTTTCCTATTACTTTTAACAGAAGCGCAATTACAATTATTTTTTATTACTCGGGAAAATAGTTACGACATTTAATATATTTAAACATCTTCTAACACTCACTCACACACGCGTACATTCCCTCTCCCACTATCACACTCACATACACACACACACCCATACAACTTTATTTCTACTAACTCCTAAATAGTTGACTGCTTTGTTTTGTTTTTCTTTCCTTATTTAAAACGTTAAATTTGTTTGCCTACTCATATATGTATGTACCTTTTGGTACCACTCAATATGACTTTGCTGTGAATGGAAGCCTGGTTATCCATATCACAGGTTCTTACCTAGTTTGGAAACCAGTCTCCCAATACCTTCTCAACTGTAATCTTATTTATTGTTGTAAATGTTATATGGGAGAGAAAAAAAATTACAATAGCATCTTTCTTTATATTTTATTGAATATCATTTTTTTCTACTAAACAGATTGCGTTCGCAAGTAGCTCCCAGGTCTGTTGATTATTGGTAAATGATCATCGATAATCCTTCTATTTCTAACATATTTGAAGATTTTTTGGTCTAAGGCTTTTAGCTTCTAAAGTTTTTCTTCACCGTACCACCAAGTGTAGGTTGCGCACATAGAAAGAGTAACACGACAGTCCTGGGAGTCTTAGACTCTCCTAACCTCTAGGCTATGTTCTCGTCTACACAATTTCGAGTTGTAACTATTAAGGAATTACGTGTAATAAATACTCCTTAAAGCGCTGTGTTCGCCTCCGTAATATTGTTCCTATAACTTATACAGATTCATTGAATTTGTCCCGTAATTGGGACCAATTAATTAAAGATGGCGCTGGGCATTAATTATCGTCGTGTCTTTGGGTTTTATTTGATGTATTTTAAGGGAATTTCTTTGTCGCCCCCGGAATGTCGAGGAGACAAAGACATTTGTGAGAGAATACATAATTTTACATTAACAGTGACGTTCATGTTTTTTAATAATTTGAAAAATTGCTATAAACATCAGTGGTTAAGGACGCGGTGAAGTCGTGAAACAATAATTGTTGTTAAGAATATATACCGCCATCACTATGTAGAACCAGCTGCCCACTGAAGTGTCTCCGAACCAATTCGGCTCCATCAAGAAAAGAGCGCAGCAACTCCTAACTACCGGCAATGTACTTGCGAGTCTTCTGGCAATATGAGTATCCACGGGTGGTATCACTTAACATCAGGTCAACCTCCTGCCTCCTGATCTATAAAAAATAAAAATGTTTAATAATATACCTTACTTATATTTATATACTCGTATATATAACCGGGGTAGGTGGTCAGTTAATTTTAATTAATCAAAAACAAAGCCTGGACGTAATACTAATCCGAACTAAATCAAGCATTGAATGACATGAAAATCGATAACGCTAATTAATACTAGTTTTAACGAGATTTCTCTTAATTAACTATTTGTTTTGAGATAAAATGTTTTCTCATATCTAAGGGTTTCTTGAGAAAGTTTTAGTTGATGAATTTTTGATTTGAGCTTATCTAGTAATTATGTTTGCGTGCTTTTAGTCTTCCTTTGTAATATGGTGTGTATGTTTGTTTTTTTTGGTGATTGAACAGAACTAGGACGCGTGATCCTAAAATATTTTCTAATTCATCCGCATCATCTTGATGACTGAAAGACTTCAGCTGTTTTAAAAAATAACATAGGCCGACAACGCACCCACTAAAATGGACTATGCTATAAAAAATCAAATTATATGTTTTTTTAATAAACGTGATTTTGTAATTGTAATTTGAAAGAGTGGAATAAAATGTACATGCTGTAGCTATATTGAATTATCGTTTCGTTAGAACAACACGAATTTCAGTGAATTGTATTAAAATGCGTGTCCTTTGGAGCGTGAAAAAACTCAATTTTCATTCACCTGTTTCGTTAACGAGTTGCCTATCAGCCAGGTACAAATTGATGTTTTGACTTCGGACGAGTATGAGGGTAGTTTCAAATTGAATTTTTTACTCATTCATAAGTAGATAGTAACGCATTTAAACTTACCAACTTAATTTTTTTCTTTCTTTTCTTAACTTAAAAATATTTTAGAATGATATTTTATTCGATGATACGGTATTAGCGTCCTTCAATAAAAGAGCGTACTAACTTTTTAAACGTTGATAACCCGCTTGTGAGCAGAGCCGCAGAGCAGTGTTAGTCTAGTGGCTTCAGCGTGCGACTATCATACCTGAGGTCGTAGGTTCAATCCCCGGCCGTGCACCAATGGATTTTCTTTAACATCTTGTATTTAATATTAGCTCGAACGGTGAAGGAAAATATCGTGAGGAAACCGGCTTGCCATAGACCCAAAAAGTCGACGGCGTGCGTCAGGCACAGAAGGCTGATCACCTACTTGCCTATTCGATTGACAAATGATCATGAAACAGATACAGAAATCTGAGGCCCAGACCTAAATTGGTTGTAGCGCCATTGATTTTTTTTTACCCGCTTGTAAGCCCTGTGGAAGTGTGAGTGTCTATGGGCAGCGGTATTACTTCACATCAGGTGAGACTCTTGGCCGGTGGGCACTCCTGTTACAAAAGAATACTAAGACGTAAAAATATACTCACGAAACACTTTATCTTAGTATTTTCCATTTCTGGTTAAATGTAGGTAGAAATATTGATTAATATAACTAATATTACATCCTTCAAGATTCGCAAAATTATGACTGTCATTTGATTAAAAACGATAGATACGAGTTCTTGACGATAAACCCGTTTTGAACCTAAATTGAGGATTGATACAAGTACGTTTCAAAGGCGAAAATGTGAAACGAACACGTAGCGTCGGAATTTAATTTAGATCACGATAGATGGCGATATTGTGACACTGATGAGCTGCTTGTATGAGCTTTGAAGGTTTATAGCGCGGGATGTAGCATGAACGTTGAGCGTATTGAACTTTATTACAACATCAAATGTGAATGAGAATACTATCTTGAACCTAATTGATGTAGCGTGTAAGAAACTATCAATTAAAAATATATCAATAAAATTCATATGAGAGACCAAAACTTATTGTGGGTACTTTTTACTGTAGGGTACTTACAACGCCGTTCAGGTGACGGTAGAATGCGATAGTGACACAGGAGCCTCTGTAACGCGGCTGTGTAGGGACTTAGTGGGTATTGCTCATCTAGTCTCTGAATAGCAGAGGCTCTGGTGTGGGTCGAGTCCCACATACGCCTGCAATTTTCAATGGCAGGGGATGCGCAAATACCTGTTCACAGCAAATACCAAAAAAGGGCACTTACTAGCTTCTTTATATACTTTCTAGTCTAAGGTCGTGTGTTTAGTCAATTGTTGTACGCTTCCCGAGACAAAGTGTCGTACATATTTGAGTCGAGAATTCAGGTGTTTACTAAAAGTTTAATGTGGTAGTTTTCTCCAGTGGTATCTCGAAAAAAGAGTTGCCAACATACGAAGCCAGGCTAGAGAATTTTCAGATGTTGTCATTGGAAAATATTTCAATATATATTACGTTTCCACTTATGATAGTAAATAATCGTGTTGATTAACCCAATTTTTTTACTAAATTAAATAATACAATTTTGTGTACCTTCTAAATCTAAGGCATCCTGTCATCCTTGTTGTGTTTTTCTTATGTACCAATGAGTGTGCCGAGCGTTGGCTAGCTTTTGTAAATGAATAAATGCATATTACATAAATACTATTTAACAGAACGTTACGTTTCTCACAAATTATTAGAACATAATTTTCTAAACTTGGTGTTCCGAAGATCTTACTTCGCTATTTTTAAATCTAGTTTGTTTAAGTTGGATATAACGCTCTATAAACTCAATTCTCCGTTGCACAGCAATTTTGCAAGAAATGTGATACAATTCTTTACTTGTATATTATAGCTTCCGTCTGTGTTAATATATATCTACATATTTCAAATGTTTAGTATAAGTAATTTTATGTTATATATCATTGGTCTTAATAAAAAAAATCTTACTCATTATAATGAATTGTGGTCAAATGAATAAACACATTTTATTTTAGTTTATAAGTTTTAATTTTATTCGACGTCGTGGTGGACATAAATACTAGTATGTTTGCCACCACACTATTGTAATTTCAGTCAGTTTTCGTCAGGCCCCGACATTTTTAAGATAAAAAACACAAAGTTTTCTCCCAATCACTTGATTTATTCCAATTATAATTTCAGTCTCTTAATTCAATACGATTTTAATGAACAAATTCAATAGGTAAAGATTTCAATTGCTACTCGGTAGTTACGTAACGTGTGCACCGGGCAACCGTGTGCGGAGCGTCCTCGCTCTCGCAGCACTCGCTGGTGTATATGTTTGTCAATGGGGCTGGGAAGCCCCCGCGACGGCGGTAAAGGGGGGTAGAGGCGCGCACCGGACCCGCGGTAAACCCGAGGGAAGCCCAGCGAGGGATCTGCGGACGAAGTCCATTGAGCGCGCCGATTTGCCGGCAGGAGGTTCCCAGCCCATTTGTTTTAAGATGTACTCGGGTCGAAAACCGGACCTTTAAGCGGTATCAGGATCCTCCGCGCGCACTAATTCGCGCGGGAAGGCTCGGCGGTGGTCGGGGGGGCCTGGTGTGATGCGGGGCGAGATGCTGGAGGTGCTGGAAGCCGGACTCCCTGAGTTGTGCGCGCGCGCTGCTTTATATAGGTTCTGTAGTGGGGATCGAGTGACACATCGTACGATCGTTCAACTAATCGCCCGTTGCACGTTGTTTCACAAAACATTGATAGTGGCGCCGTCATATACAATATAGTATCGAGTCCTATTTATTTATAATACCAATATTAGCTACTATGGAAACATAATTAGTCATTTCACCGTTTTAAAAGCGTTTCTTAGTTTTCATGTTGCGTTAATACAATTTAATGGAAACAGACAAAGTAATATTAAGTATTTTAACATTTCCTCTTTAGAGTTATAAAAGACTCTTCAATTATATTTTTTTATTCCGGCGTGATGACTTAAACATCGTCTAAAAGAGCGCGATGTCATGAGTGAAATTGCTTTTTCTTTTTTTCATTGCTCTGAGATTCTATTTAAACATTAGTTCATCCTATTATAGTTTCTATGCAGGCACAAATGTATGAAATCTTTATGCATACGTCTGGTATTTGAAGTTTATTGTAAATTATGGAAAAAGTTTAAGCGTAATATGAAATGATTGCTAAACTGTTTAGCGGAAACGTTGGGCCTAGCAATAAATGTAAATTCTGAATCATTTTTTTCGACGTTCATATTTTGTATTAAATAAGTTTTATATTTTTTTACGCAAGTTATCATTTGGCCTGCTTATCGATTGCGGTGAGCATTTCTTTCTAAGCGTTCTGCTCGTTTGCCGATGAAAAAATTCGATTAAGTTGTGTAAATTCATTAATACACTTCTAATATTTGACTACGTCTATGTATTTGGACTGAACATCGTCCAGGTTTCCAGTGGGATACAAAGAGCGTACTGGGAGAAAATGGAGGAGCCACATCTACATCCAGAAATTGACCTAGTAAAGAGGCTGATGATGATGAAAAACAATTTTATATGAGCGTATCATTTTATCTACGGAAATTTGTATTAAATTTTGTATCTGATCTAGCGGCGGGTATCTAACCAACTAAAATGCGTAAACTAATACGATTGGGGCATGTCAGACGCAGTTTGTGGCCGAGAGCTATTTCGCTTTTGTTTGTAATTGAAATGGACTGATGTAATTGACGTTAATAAAATGGATTAGGTTGTTCATTTAACCGTGCCGCGTCACGTACAGGTTACGCGTTCTATTTTCAAATTATGCACTTTGCTATATAATTTTTAACAGGCATCTGGATATATACAATACTAAAGATCGATCGACCACATTCTCATAGCAGTCATGAGTGTTATGTATAAGTAAAATGAAACAAAGACTTGTATCTAACTTCGTTGAGGAATTTTGTAAATTAGTGGACACATTCTTCAAGGAAGTGGTGTAGCGGTACTTAAAAGGCCGACTATGCACTCGCAAGCCCTCTGGCCATGAGAGGCGGTATCACTGGTGAGCCTCCTGCCCGTTTGACCTATTCTAAAATAGTTTAAGAATATAACAAACTGCAATGTGCGACTCGAGTGTTGCAGGCCTTTTAATGTATGTTGCAAACAGCCCACGGACACTTAATGCGAAAGGGCTCGCGAGTGCGCTGCCGGAATTTAATATTTTTTCCGTGCATTTTAGTCACTATTATACGTAACGTTTATTTCTATAAGTAAATGTTTTTATATGCTTGAATCGTTTTATACGATTAAACAAACGTGAATAGATCTACAATCATACTCATACCGCTGTTCAATGATAGATCATAGATGAGAAAATTCAATTTCTAAAATAGGTTCCAAGACTCGATGTATAGATGAAAAGCGCTTAGGCTAAAGTGCACGTATTCCGAATGAATCCGACGAGAAAACCTTAAAGAATTTTCCCAAGAAAATATTTCCGACTATCGGAGCACGATACTTTTTGCTTTTGTGATTATTTCCTTTCACCTGAAGCTTTTGTAAAATGTATCTTCCTACCACATACTTAAAAATGGTGCTGGTTAAATAATAATTTAATTAATTATTAAGCAGTACTTAGGACTCTTGGTGTCTCAAAGATATGGGTATGATGAATAATGATGTGTGTGATATGAGTGTCTAATATATTATGTCTTTATCATATCTTTATTTGAATAAAGTTAAATAGTTAAGTAAAATAATTTTTATTTATTTATATTATAAATATAGTTCCATTGCCACCTCTGTTTTTAATGACTACTGTATGGAAAAGACCAAGGGCGAGGAACAGGGCACACGAAAGAATACCTGTATATGTGGATGAAAGATATAAAGGCGTTAGCAGGAAGCGAGAAGTGAAAAGCCTTGGACAGATATATTTGGAAAAAAGGCGAGAGTAGGGGTTCATAATGATACTGATATAAGGATAACAAGAAAGTAATAATATTAAGAAAAACACTTTTTGAACGGATTAAAGCTATGTATTATTATTAAAACGTATACGTAAACGTATACACTGAAAAGTACGCGAAACGTCGGAAAAAATTTAAATTTTAGAATTATGCTAATAATTATAAGTTTTAATAATAATACATAGCTTTAATCCGTTCAAAAGGTGTTTTTCTTAATGTGTAAAAGCTAGTTTAACAAAAGACAAGTAATAATATAACATATCTGTATATTCACTGTATGGAAATAAACGGGATTTATTATTATTATTTCAAGTTAAGACTCCGACATTTTGCATTCACTCCGCGTTCATGAATGTATCATCCGGTAGTAAATCCATCCTGCCTATATATATCAATAAAAGATTTCTTTATATGGTTAGAGTTATGAGTAATATTACCTTGTTTAAGCGAGCGATGTCACACAGTACGAAAACTATAACATTTAAACCTAATACACAAAACGGTTGGTCCTCAGTGTGCGCTGGGATGCGTGGGATTATTATTGATTATGGTTTGTCTGGTTGGCAGGCGATCCTGAGTCTCATATTCAAATCCCCGATATGTACCAATATATTTGTTAGGTTATATACGTAATACTTGCTTGAAAACATCGCGTAGAAATCGGCATGTCTATTTATTGATTTTTTAAGTTCATCACATCATATTATATGCTTCATCTACGTAACAAGATTTTCTTAAATACATGACAATTATGGTAAACATAAATATTATTGAATGAAAATATTATTTATTTATGTACCTTTCAATTTTAGTAGTATTTTTTTAACAATTAGTATTAAGCGCTTAAATGTTTTTAAATGTTTTTTTTGGCAAACGAGCCTGCGGGACGCCCAAAAAGGGCAGTCATCGCAGCCTATAGACACTCATTTTTAGTGGGTGCGTTGCCGGCCTTTAATATGTCTAAAATAAATCCACGTGTCTCCCGCTCAAATCACAGATCACACATCTACTAATTAAAGACGAAGGAAGTTTTTATCGTTCTTTAAATTGTCTTATGTTAGTGTTGGTCATTAACTAGTATACAGCTTAAACATACCTGCGTATGAGTCGATGCGTAAGCGCGTTTATCGGTTGAGCGCTATCGGTGAACGACACAAATAGATAAAGAGAATAAGGAAACTCATACGAAAATCACTTTCTAAACGTAGACTTGTGATAGATTAATTAATTATGATAAGATTTATAAGTTATTGGAAACGAGTGAGGTTTCAATTCTCGGACATAACTAGTAAAATCATGTCTAGACTTAACCTAGATTGGGCAGAGGGCGCTCACAGTGAGTCTACATCGCGTTCGGAGCCGCCATCGCGCTCCAAGTCTTTCCGGATCTCTTCGACTCATCTGCTACTGGCTACTGCCAGGACTGGTGTGTGGTACTGTGAGTGCCCATGGCCATTCACTTTGCCTGATATCTCGCAAGACTGTAGATATATAGGAACTCTGTCTTTGTAATAAATCGTGAAATGAATCGATTTTTATTATAGTTTAACTCACTTAAAATCCATTGATATAACGATTGTCTACTATAGAGATCTTGGTATAAAATAGGAGTTGGAAAGTAAGATAAAGCAAGCACTGAGACGGAAGTTAGATAATTACTGGTAAGTATTGTGCGCAGGCGACGCGACGTCGTCACTTGATAACTACCTTGTCATCGCCATATTTGTCCTTAGATACCGACTAGATTAGCTTTAATTGGTATATGAACTATACATTTGTGTCATATAACGAAGTCAGCAAAAAAGGACATTGACCGTGTAGCCATTTATTTACACTTTGTTACCTTAAACTTACATATAAAAACAGTTTTAGCGATATTTCCAGCCAAGCCTAATACGAAAAAAAACCTACAAAGAGTAAAGTATGAAATAGAACTAAAATATATAAAAATGTAACAGCTAATCATACTGTAGTTAATGTATAGTTCGAAATAATAATTTCTAAGAAGCCTAGGACAATCTAAAATAGACTTAAAACCGGAGAATTCAGGCCACACATTAAAATACCGATGAAAGTTCTTACTCTAGACTCTATATAGAGTAAAATATCTTCAAGATTAAAGCTTTCAACGATTGTAATAAAAAATTTATAAAAACAATGAACGTCGTATATTTGTGTGTTAAAATGGAGTTTTCCATTTCAATGGAACAAAGGTAGGTTTCATTTTGTCGTGCGGGCTTTAACACATTCGTTGTTCAATATGCACGAGCGGCCGAAATATTGTTAACCGTTTGATGCTATTGCACAACACTTACCATGTGTTCAATGGACAATAGGTTGAAAGTATACGAAAAGGCTGTTTTTACTTGTGTTTACCTTATCATAATTTTGACTAGAGTCAGAAAAACCTTATCCTTATTGTATATAAATGTGTAATGAGTAAAATAAGTACATCACTGGTTAGTGTCCTCTGTCTAAAATACATACACAAGAATCGAACCTGGTGATGCCTTTGGGTCTTAACGTCAGATTTGCAGCAGTTCAATTGGTTTTATTAAGACAAGTTACAAGTGCGCCTTGTAACCACATATCTTTGATGCTGCTCTTTAAAATATTAGGTTCGTGTTAATTAATAAAGTAAATTCAATGAATCAATTGTCGAACCTGTGTCAGTAATATTGTGATACGCATGACAGATATCCTTCGAAAGGTCCTTCGTCTTTAGTAGGTCTAGGTCTTAAGGAAGTAGGTTTCCTTAAGAGCAACTTCTTTATTTTGTCACTCTTTCAAAGCTGATCAGTGATTTATGCTTTATGGTTTATACATAAACGTTAATTTTTCTGACCGGTTTGAACGCAACCTGTAGGAGTTATGACAGGAGGAAATTTTCTTCTTCTTAACGCATTGTGCTTTCAACTAACAATTCCAAGTGTTTTCTTATACCTACGTTGATTGAGATCTTCATTTCTGTTATTATTATATTGTAGAATGTATAATTGCCCCTATAAATACTACTAATTGCTATAATAGCTGTTATATTATTTTTATATCGCATGCTGCGTTGCAAATAAGAGGTTATAATTGTGCGATTGTGACAGTACACTGCAACTTAAGAGCCAAAATGTCATTGGCATGTGTCAGCTGATGACAGGAAAAATCCAAGAGCCGAAAAGACTTGGAGCGAGGTGAAATCAAGGTTCAAGATCGAACGCGATGGAGACTCACTGTGGACGACCTCTGCCCTAAGGGTTATAGGACATTAAGTCAGAAATCCTAGACCTAGACCGCGTTGTAGCGGTACTGTGTTTTTATAGGACTATAAGATATTGGACAAGTGGATTTCCAAACGATGGCTCCATGTTGAAAACAAATTACGTTAAATTTTAATTATATTATTAACATGAAACATACCCTTTCTGAATGGCTTTAAATATTAACCATATTTCTATTTTGTTTCAGGTAAAAACCTTGGACTGCAGAACATTATGTTATATCAAACTATCACAGGCTTCCCGCTAACGTGGCTTGCTATGGGAAAATACGTAGCAATCTACCTGCCCTTTATATTTGGGGATTACGCGACTTCATACTGACTGATACGTTGGTAAATCCAAATATATAACCTACATATATGTAAAGCTTATAGTTTTGGCAGTAACTTGAACGCTTTCTCAGTTGTGTGTTAATAAACTTTTCGACGTTCACAATGAACACTCGCTCGTAATGTGATGTAAAACTTTAGGAAAATGCTTCTAAAAATATGGCCTGCTCAAAGGCTGTGCAAGAAACAAATTATCACGAGATAGTTATATCTGATGGCAAGGCCTAGAGGTTGCACTGGTGTTTTATACGTAAAGCTGTCAGGCGTATTGTGTAAATAGTTTTTAATTTACATACTCTGACCGGTTCGAACCTGATACTGCGAACAGGTGTGCCTGTCATCTGTTGTTTATTTAAATCCTTTTCAAATTGAACACATACAAAATACCAAAAAGGCCTCAAATATCTTTTGAATGTTTTGTCCTATTTACTCTTGTGTCGCTTTTAATAAATGTGACAAAGGTATTGTTTTGTTATGTGATATTATTAACTAACATCGTTAACGTAGTGGAAGTAATTGATAAAAAGAAAGACATGCACTTGACGAGTATGGTGTATTAGGCTTAAGGATTTGAGGCCAGCATTGTATCAGGATTAATAAGGAAAATAAGTTTTTTTTTGAATAATCTTACTTATACTTTTTAAACCTAATTTAAAGAGGAAAGATAACAAACTAATTAACCGATATAATTGAGTGAGATAGGTGGATAAAAGAGGACGTAGAGACAAGGGGTACGAAAGGGAGTGCTTTGGTGGTTTGATCATGTAGAAAAGTATGAAGGAGAAGTTTACACGTATGATATGCAAACCGTGGATGGAAGGTCGGTTCGGGTAGGCCTTGCCGTACATACCTGGACCAAATTCCGGAGTGGGGGAAGGTTTGCGCAACGTATACAACGTCAACTGATTTACAAATCACGCGACACGTCACTCTCCTCCACGCCTTTTTCACAAGTTACAACGATAGACAACTTGTCGTGTTATTTACTTTAGCCATGTCTTTCTTATTTAATGTCACTGTGATCTGTAATCGTTTCTATAAAAAGGAAATATTTGTATTTTTGTAGGTTTTTCATTATTAAACTCAAAAATTACTTGACCGTTTACAATGTTTTTATTTTATTTTATAGAACAAGGGAGGAGCCTCACCAGATATTAATTAATACCGTGGACACGCGCGGGGCTCGCGAGTGCGTTGCCGGCCTTTTAATAATTATTTTTCCATAAGAATGCTGAATAATTTCTTAGTAACGTGTAACGTAACCTTTATTTATTACGTAATATACCGTGCGATGCCTGAACAGAGCGAAGAATAAAAAGGATAAAAATCTTACTAATTTGCTTTATAAATTATACAGTCGGTGTAATAACTTATCATAAACAAAGGTCAAGAATCTCGCTTTAAAACAAATCTCAAAGTGAGACAATTCATCATTTTCAGTGTTTTTGTTTCCACTGACACTTGACAAATTAACGGCTGGCTCGCAATAACGGTTCAAAAACTTATCTTGAATGAAGACTTATTTCTTAACGTGGGACTAAACAAGAGTAATTTATACTTAAACTAATCATGAAATTAGATTTAGCTGCTATTAGATAAAACAATATCTAAATAAAAATGCAATTATATACGAAAAGTTCAGTTTATATAACAAAACCATAAGGAACTGATGATAACTACTACATCACACACAAATGCACGCATCACGTAAACAGGTATAACTATAATATACGATGTACATATGTGTAATTATCAATTAGTAGTGTTATTAATATTAGATTTTATGTATATGTCGCAGATTCGAAGCGATTAACACTAGCCGGAAAGGGATAGGTATCACAATCAATGTCGTTCGAAATTTGAATTTTATTTTAAAGTAAGTCGCAGGCGCCGATCAGAGAGCGATCATCATCGCACTGCTGACATATTGAATTTGACACATTAACAATTTTGAACCTGTAAAATGTCTATATTGAATGTAGTTTCCATTCTGATAAAACAAATTACTCATCTCATATTACACGATCTCTGACACATAAACATACATATAATTAGAGTCATTTTTAGTTTTTTCTGTCTAGTTAAGTCTGGTTGAGAGACAGGACATGGCTAGTGGAGTGGTGGAGTGGATCCAGCCTTAGCGAGTTTTAACGTTTACCTTAAGTATCGAATACTTTGTTTGTAAAATGTTAAAGACGTATCATTATATTCGATTCTGCAGAGGTGTTTCTTAATATTTTGGCATATTTGTGAGGTTCCAAAATAACGGGCGGTAATAAAAACCGGACGCTTAAAACAAAAATTGTTTTCAACATGCACCACGTACGGAATAATTAATAAAGGAACTTACTAGTGTGGGTATTAATGGATATAATTATTTATTATGTACCTACTCAAAGCTTCTGTGAGTTGGTTAGTTTTAAGCGATATTTAATTTGATTGAAGATAATTTCCATTGAATTTCCTAATGAAGGATTACTGTATTAATAAAATAATAATATCACTTCGGCTCAGTATTCCTCGCCTCATTATAAAACAACCAAAAACTTCGACAATTAACGTTTAAAATTGCAAAGTTTGTGTCACGCGAGTCACGAACCGGGAAAGTTGTTGAGTTTGAATTAATAAAGCGTAGTTTAAAAAGCCTAGATTAGCATTAATCCTGGAAAGTTAATGTTAGTTTCGAGCTTATGTGGTTTAGGCGGATTCGATCAATAGTTATTCGATATCTTTTTTAATATTACCGCAGAGATCCATCTACTAACGCCTTTAATCAGATTTAAACCTTACGGTTTAAGATATTTTATTTCTCATTAAGAACATTACAAGATTCACTTATAGAAAATATATTACAACAGCAGTAAACAGAATACTTATTAGAAAAAAAATCAGCATTACACGAAAAAGAACGCTAAATAAAATAATACAAAGAAACAAAAACAATGAATAATCTTATTGTCAGTCAAAGCCTACACAGATAAATGACACACAAATCTTGATCACGCTTATACATACAATTTACTGATTATTTTGATTTATAAGCCAGTAGGCACCGCCAGTATAAGACATGCCAGTTCTCTAAGGATTTGTTCCTTCAATACTTTAATACACAGGCTTTCTTTTCCTAATCCTACTGCATAAATTATATATAACAAAAAACAATTATACTAAACTTATAGCCAAAGATGGAATACATCATAAATACAAAAAGGTACAAACATTAACAAAAGGAAAACAACTATAAAAAATAAGACTAGGTACCTAATTGTGTAAGGTATGTAGTGGAGGGTATGTACGTGAGGGTGACGAAAAATACAATGCACAACTAAGGTTCTTACGCTTAACCACTAGGCGAGTTTATATTATTAAATAAAATATATCGAAACTTTTCTCTGTTGCTCCTCCTTCTATTGCGATTCCGACTAGATGAGCTTATTTATGCGATTCCTAGGTTGCGACTTCAGCGTTACATAGAGATAGAACTACATCGATATTGCATACAAAAATGTATTGTTATAATGTAATTGAAAATTAACAATGATTGAGTCTGTGGTAAGAGAATTTTCTGGGATAAATCCACTTTAAAAAGTGCAGTGTTAAATTACCTTTTTTGTTAACAACACTGTTGTTTTACATAACACTGTTGTTTTACATACACAACAATCATAATAATTGCCGAATACTTAATATAAAAAATTTAGTTTGCAAATGAACTGGCTTCCAATCTGCACAGACTACAAAATTATATATGATCTGTTTTTTACGTCACATTTTATAGACAAAATCAATATACGTAATCAAGTATCAGTTTCGCTCCATTGGCAACAATTTCCGAGGCGACTAAGCGAATAATACAGTAATTAAATTACCATGGCTCTGCTTTGTATGGTGTTTGTTTTCAACGTCGCGTTAAAATAAACCACAGAGTCGGTAAAGGTCTGTTAATGGTCAGATTTTGTACTAGGATTTATTCCGTTGTGTGAAGAGACCTTGAAAAATCTTATACTAAATAAACAACAGATTATAATAACTCGTTTTGCAAAGTAAGTGATGCGTTCAGATTGGTTAATCATAAAAATAGACATGCAAATGTCATATTAATTATCATATCTTTATAATAAGATTAGTTTAGTTAGTTATAATTGTTGTAAAAAAGTATGGTCTCAAATCTAAATAGCCACTGGAACATCCACGATGAAGGCACCTTGACTTTTAACAAATTAATTCCTTGAAATTACACGGCATTGATCTATAACTTCTATGTAGATATATATTTAAATGGACATTTATAAGTAGGTATATATGATTTACGTAATTCAAAGCAATCATAGTGGCTTTTAGCAATTAAAATACACAAATTTAAATAAAATATTAGATTTTGTTTGAGACCTACAATACACAGTAAATAAAATATTTGTTTACGGTCGTTTTGTGACAAACATCAAACTGATAAACAAAAGTCAAATAGCTCCTTAACTTTAGCGTAGCAATTAAAGGAATGTTACCAATATACCCGTTTATTGACATAATTAAAAGTTTATTAGTCAAAGTATTAACATGTCTTTGAGCGTAGTTAATTATTTGGTATAAAAATTTCTCTCAGAACTTATGCCTTTAAGCTTTCTTGAGATTCTGTGCTGTCTGTTGTTAGCTTTGTATTTCTGTTTACATATCATGCCCGTGGGCTTCACACAGCTGGGTTGGAAAATGTTTTGGAAAATAAAAGGCAATTTGTAAGATTATATCTTATGGTGAATATTTTTTAAATCATGCGACCCCATGCGATGTAAGGTCATGCGTTGTAAATTGTGTAATTGATGTAAATCTAATCAAGGGTAAACTTGAGTTTAGGTGTTTATCGGTTTATTATATTTATAGGTTCGATCCCCGGCTGTGCACCTATGGACTTTGAGTCCATAGGTGAGTTTGAGTGAGGCCCAGACCGAAAAAGGTTATAGCGGGACTGATTTATTTTACTTTTTTTTAATTATTTAACCGTACCTGATAGGCCTTTGTAGGGCCTATCGGGTACGCGATTAGACTGTGGCCAAAAAACTATGCAGCAGTAGATTGTTCAAATCTCCCCTTTTCTAATAAGGAACTTTGACACATTTTATTTTAATTTAGAAATACCAATCCTAACATTAATTAAATAAAAAAACGTTTTGGATGTCGACATATGGAATCGTACCCGCAAAGTAAAAAAATATACGGATGGTTTATGTTGAACCGAAGGTTTCATTTCAAAGTTACGTAAGCACCTTAATGTAGATTGTAGAGATGTTTATAAAATCCCCGGAGGAACCAACGAGCTGTAGTTTCTAGCTTTATTTTTCAAAACTTTATATTTCTCCGCCAACTTTAAATATATCTTCCCGTTCCAGGAATAACAAATGTAAATATAAAAAAAAATATGGAATTTACTAAAATTCGAAATTTTTATTTAATACAAAAGTGATACGAGGACGTCGGCGATTACGGTAGTTTCATGTATGTCTTTAATTTGATTAAAATGATTAATTTAACGTAGTTTCTTTTAATATACTATGTTACTTACGAAGAGTTATTAGTTTTTCGCCATTCTTTAGATTGGCATCATAAAAGTAGGGGTTTTTTCTTTACATTTAAGTCGGTTCGATTCCCAGACGAGGCAAGTAATTTATAGAAAGTCTTTGAATGCGGAATTATCTTACATAATTATAAGTTTATAATAATAAAGTCTTCTTTCAGTAATATTTAAGGTTCTTTCCCTTCATGTTCCATAACTTTGAGACGCCCTCTATATTCATATTTATTGTCTCATGTTACTGAACGTTAGTTTGGTAAGATGAAGACAAAATCAGAAAGGCCGTGATTTATCTAGGGCAGTCTTTTCCAAACTATTTTTAGGCTCTTTCTTAAATTCTCATTATCATGTACATTACACACATAATTATTAATATACGCAAATTAAATTGTTCACAATGATAGGTTTTAGGAAGACATTACTAAGAATTAACTAAACACTAACGTAAAAACTGAAATTCATATTACAAATATTTTAATACGTTTTCGGATAATAATAATGTTGCCCACGGTATATCCCAGCCCTCTGTTACTCAGTTGTCCATCTAATCACGGCCCAAAAGCATGTAATTTGTAACAAACTTATTACCACCGCGGACATAGTTAAGTACTTAGGTCCATATTGTAAGCATTACAATATAAATAGTTATTTGTATAGCCACACTTTTTGGGACACATGAAAAGATAATCGGCCGTATTTCTTATAAGGGATATCTAGTTGGCTTCTCTATTTATTTAAAAGTAAATTTCGCAATTAAGGGCTGCTAAGGTACTAAACGCACATCTCATATATAAATATCTAATGTAAAAACCGCCTAAGACATCTTTGAATTGAAACTTCTTAGCAGAGTGCTGGGCCCATAACCCAGAGGTCCGTGAATCGCTCTGCTACCAAATAAAATATGTACCACAAAGAACGGTGGCTGTCAAAACACAATTGTCAGTCGTAAGGATATGGAGAAATTATATTAGTTTGGCAATAATAAGAGAGGTTAGACTGATAACCTACTGAGGTTATATTTGTTCTTAGTATATTGAATAAAATCTTTTTTACTTTTCTACTTGAATAAACATTTTCCACTGTCAATAGAAAACTATCCTGTTGTGTGTATTTTCAATTTTCGAACACAAGAAAACGAATGACATTTGGTAAATTCGTTTCCGTTTCCGCTCAGACAATATAAAATTTGGAGCCATCAACGCGATGATTCGTTTTGTATCACTTGGCAACATACCAGATTTGCAATGTTCACTTGGCAATCAACGCTCGGGCCGAGCCATGCCAAGCTGATTTTTGTCTAAATGCAGGTAATTAAGTTGCAAGTGTTGCAATTAATTTGATAAGGGAAACATTGATAACAAATGTTGATAATGTTTTGTTTAAACGACACCTAGGGGTCGCGGTCATATTATCGCTTAATGTTTGTTATTGTTTTATGGCTTACGCTTTAAAAAAATAAATGATGCGTATTGTTAAACTAACAACTTGGGAGATAGTGAATCTTTTCTGACAGATAAATAAATAAACTTACAAACATGAAAGCGGGTATATAAATTACAGCTTTAGAGAAGTAAGCTAACCGTTAAAAGTCCCCGAAATGTATTGCCTACTGTATAAAGAAAATAAGAATCTTTTACGAATATTTCTTTCGTCACAAGTTGAATAAAACCCTGGCTAATTCATTCCCTTTTAACTGCATTGTTGGAACTCATTCATGGGTTTACGACACCCATAACTGTTTTACACTGATCCCGGACTCAGTCTCCAAATTGAATTCCAAATTACGCCAATATTTGAATAGGACCAGTTTATGAGATGTTACGAATGTAAATAGATATTACAATTTTATTTTCCGCTTGGTTATAGGCAAATAAGTGCGGATGAATTTCGAAGAAATTGAACTTATTAATACAAGCTGGAGTTATGTAATATAACATTAGTTAAAATACATATTTATATTTTAGTTAATACTTAGAATCTCAAATCAAATGTTAGCAATCATCTTACATTTGTAACCAATAAAAGATGCGGACAAAGCTACGCGGTTGCCGTGTCCGGTCTTGGGCGATTGCTCGTGGCGCCGTGGGGTTTTAGGGCATGCATACCGCACAGCAGCAGCTAGTAAAACCCTCCACTACGCCTACTACTACTACCACATTTAGCCATGAAAAAAATAATGTGCTCCAGTTTTTCAGGGTTTCATTTTGATTGACTATAACTATATATATATCCTGGCTTTTAAAAGTCTGGATGCTGATATACATTAACCTAAGTCAAAATTATGGTCCTAAAAATAGGGCAAAAGCTTGAGACGTTCAAGGACTCGCTTGTTAGATCGCAAGTGCTGTTGAGTTCGGACTTATCAGTCAAATTTTAGTCAATCCACTTAACCGGAGTGTCCTCGAATATAGTGATAAAGTGCTCATTGAGTGACCTTGGAGATCTTTAGATTCAATGTCCATTTTTGAAGTTTTGATACTGAGTTTATTTAACTAGGTTTTATATTACATATCTAAGTTTGTAGTCATTGAGCAGTACAGACATGTATAAGACAGCAGTCTGTAGAGGCTGAGTATACACCTGTATTCTTTCTCCGCTTGCTCCAGCAGCTAAATAGTTTTCTCGACTCCTCGCCGGAGAACATCCTACTTGTGAAGCGTATGGGGATAAATATACTATGGTATTATAATGTACTAAGAAAATATTAATGGATAGCAAAAGGTTTTCTGTAAATTTTATAAAAAATACTTAATTTATTTTATATAATAGGGGGGCAAACGAGCCTGCGAATGCCCAAAAAGGGCAGTCATCGCAGCTCATAGACACCCATTTTTAGTGGGTTGCGTTGCCGGCTTTTGAGGGTGGAGTACGCTCGAATATTGAAGAGTTGGAGGTCGTATCTCTCAGGGAAGATCCCCACCGGGAGTCGATTCCACAGTTCGCTAGTTCGCAAAAGAAAATGCCTTGAGAAACGGACTGGGGGTAATATTATTAGTAGAAATTTGGCCATACATAAGCTGTAAATAAATAAAAAAATAAATTCTATTAATTAATGTTGACCAAGTTGAATAATTATCACGTTTTTTTTAAATCTATGTCAATTGTTTGAAAACTTATTCCAACAGTTAATGTTTGTTCTGCGTGGCTATGATAGTGTCGTTCATTTTTTAGTCTTCCATATTTACTGAAATATATTTTTTTTTAAAAACGCAGTAAAACAATAATCGTCACTCACAATACAAATCTTATAACGTGGTGATAGAAATCATAATGAAGTACATGACTGTGAAGACCACACTTAGGATTGTAGTGCCACAATTCACGTTTACTTATTATTGGCATTTTAGACACCTGTACTTTGTAAATTAAATGTTATCAATTATTGCCGACATGTCTTTAGAGACGAAAAACATTCCAGTTGTGCCGTAGTTCGTATAAGGTAACACGTTATGTATGTGATATATTCGCATATAAGTCACTCGTCACTCTTTGTTAAACATAAAAGAGCAGTGTTGGCCTAGTGGCTTCAGCGTGCGATTCTCATCCCTGAGGTCGTAGGTTCGATCTCCGGATGTGCACCAATGGATTTTCTTTCTATGTGCGCATTTAACATAAGCTCGAACGGTGAAGGAAAACATCGTGAGTATACCTTGCGTTAGTCCCAATAAGTCGACCGCATGCTTCAGGCACAGAAGCCTGATCACCTACTTGCCTATTCGATTAAAAAAATGATCATGAAACAGATACAGAAATCTGAGGCCCAGACCTAAAAAGTTTAACCGTTATTGATTTCTCAGTAACAGTATCAGCCAGATGGCTTTTAACTCAAGGTCCACCTTAAGTACATGGACGAGTTCGCAATATATATTGATATCATTCTGTTAGAATCCACGGGTAATCTGTAGGATTTATTTTTATTATAATCTTTCGTCTATGTTTGATATTTCACAATTCCTATTATACAAGGTAGTGATCAATTCAATTACAGTTATTGGAATATTATATATGAAGCACAAATATGTACCTTTTATACTAATAAATTCGTGAATTTCACAAATTATATGAATAATTTTATAAGATTTTTTTTATCCTAACAGTGATTTATCCAACAAGACCTCTTGAATGCGATAGTTGTCAGATGTCCTCCTACTTATCTAATTGTTTTCATTCACTCGTTATTGAATAATATATCTTTTTTATGTATATTTCTTACTTTGTCACTTTAGAAGACTTTTTAAAAATAATCTATACTTTCCAGCTTTAAAATATATTGACGTACACTTGACAAAATCGTAGTTTGCGATGGTGGATTGCAGGAGAACTCGACACAATTACTAACTAGCTCCTTTTATGTGAATTTAAAGGGTTTCACAAAGCTAAATGAACCGTCAAAGAAAGGCTTAATTGGAGCCTCACGGAGGACAATAAATTTGAGGAGGTCTTTATCTCCAGGACAAAGGCAGCACTGAGGGCGCCTAGATGGGCGTCATTAAAGCGGAAAAATAACGGCTCAGTAATTCATTGCTACGCACTGGAGGCTTTCAATGTATAATATAAACATTTTTAATTTACTTGAAGTATATAAGCACTAATGAGATCAATAGTGTTTTTATACCCCACATAAATATATAACCGAGTTGGTCAATTCTTTTAAAACATCTGACTTAAAAGGCATTTTTTTTTAAATATTTTTTTACTGTTTTGTTAATGACTTGGATTCTAGGATAATATTAGGTCCTTACATATGAAATTGGCGTTTTGTCGTACTGGCCACTTTGACCTCAAACATCTCCTCTTTGGTTAGGAATTTCAAATTCAAATTTGTCCAGCTATTTACTCAAGTATTTGTGCTTTGATGACCGTCATTCATTTGTTTTTTTTTCTGTTTGCGTCACTCATTTTACAAAATGGAAAACTTAAAGCATCGCATTATTTACGAGTACGAGTTCCGCCGTGGCACTAGTGCCGCGGAGACGACTCGAAGGGTGAATGATGTGTATGGCGGTCATGTTGCCAAAGAAAACACAGTTCGTTTTTGGTTCCAACGTTTTCGTACTGGAAATTTCGACCTGCAGAACAAGCCCCGTGAACGGCCTGAGACCCCAGTTGATAATGAAGTATTGAAGGCTATTGTGGAAGCGGATCCATTGCAAACCACGTCCGAGTTAGCTGCAGGCTGTGGTGTTAGTGATAAAACTGTTTTAATTCACTTGAAGCAAATTGGGAAGATTAAAAAGCTTGAAAGGTGGGTACCTCACGAATTGACTGAAGCAAACCGGCAAACGCGCGTCGACTGCTGCGTTACATTACTAAACCGGCACAATAATGAAGGTATTTTAAACCGAATCATTACCTGTGATGAAAAATGGATTCTTTACGATAATCGGAAGCGCTCAGCGCAATGGTTGGATCCTGGCCAGCCAGCCAAATCCTGCCCCAAGCGAGAATTAACTCCAAAAAAGTTACTTGTAAGCGTTTGGTGGACTAGTGCCGGTATTGTTCATTGCAGTTTTCTCAAATCTGGCCAGACTATTACGGCTGATGTCTAATGTCAGCAATTGCAAATGATGGAAAAGCAAGCGACTAAACAACCTAGGCTGGTCAATCGCTCCACGCCACTGCTACTTCACGACAACGCTAGACCACACACTGCACAACAGATGGCTACCAAATTAGAAGAGCTTCAATTGAAATGTCTAAGATATCCTCCGTACTCCCCGGACCTTGCTCCAACAAATTCCCTTTTTTTTCGAAATTTGGCCAACTTCTTGCAAGGGAAAAAATTTAACTCTGATGGGGCAGTACAACTCGCCTTCACAGATTTTATTGATTCCCGTCCGACTGTTTTTTTTAGTAAAGGGATCAATGAACTACCTATGAGATGGCAAAAGTGCATAGAAAACAATGGTTCATACTTTGATTAATTAAATATATTATATTTAAAAATATTCGTTTGTTCCTCCCATACAAAACGCCAATTTCATATGTAAGGACCTAATATAAGTATCTTTTTTATAGAACAGGGGACGCCCAAATAGGGCAGTCATCTCAGCCCATAGGCACCCGTTTTAGTGGATGCCTTGCTGGTGTTTGAGAGAGGAGTATATTCTTTCTTTAAACAATTGGAAGTCGCATCTCCCAGGGAAGCCGGAAGTTGATTCCACAGTTCGCTAGGTCGCAACATAAAATGAAAGTCTTGTGAAGCAGATTGTGGAGGACTTCCAGCCATCAAGGTGATGCTGCTGATGACATTGTTACGGCTCGTACGTTGTTAAAATGAGGGATCAACTCAAACAAGTCTTCAGAACACTCCATAGTACGCTTTGTAGAATACGCAATATCTCTAGTAAAAAAACAGTTCTCGTACATAAACTCATTAACTTAATTTAAACTGAAATGAAGTAAACAAAATCGATTCGTTTATATATAGTCATGCAATTTACCTATTTAATTAATATTGACAATATCCTATTCAATCAAGTAGCAAATACATTTTCATAGATGTATGAACATAAAATGATATTGCGTAATTAAAACGCAATTGTATATAAATTTAAATTCTCGAATTCTATTCGAATGTAATAAGTGTCAATTAAACAGGATTATATGCTTGCGTAAGGTCAGATTAATCCTGAATAAACCGGTTAATAGCAGTCCAAACCGCTTGACATCGGATCTAGAATGCACAGCAATATCACTGATCAAAGACCTAGATTGGGGTTGACTAGTGATCCGGTAGTTTTGGTGCTAAGGGTAATTTAGAAATTGACTAGAATCGAATTTAACTAAAGCCAAAGATGGAATACATAATATATAGAAAAAGGTTCAAATATTAATTAAAGGAAAATATCGCAAAAAATATCAAATTCGGCTCTGCTGAGTGATGGTGTCAAAGTGGTACATGTGAGGTTGGTCTATGTGGGTTGTGAAAATAAATTTAAAAGTGTAGCCCAAACAAACAAAATCACAATACAAATTGTTATATATATATATAAGCTGCGCTTTTGGGGAAATTAAATAATTGCGCTATGCTAAGAATAAATTATTTTAGGCGTTTAATAATATACGTTTAGTTATTAACCGAAGTAGCTGATGTGTGTTAGTCTTTAATAGTTTAACCCCCTAATTCATAGAAGAAAAATCAAACTAAATTAGTTTGTTTCACAATGTATGTTGCGCTAAGCCCCACATGTTTCTAAAATTCTTATTATGTAACATACATATTTTTTATTGACTTGACAACGTCTTATAATTCGTTGGAGCCGGAAAAAACATGACGCATGCGGCGTTACCTCGCTCTGAGGCGTTCCATTTGAGGCTTGAAGTGCAAGCGAGAGCGCGGAACGTGCGACAAAGAGGCACAATCGGATGTATTTATGCGTACAAATAAATGTAACTTGATCAATACAATTGTGATTTCCATTTACCTCCTTCTCTATATCCATACTAAATATCTATTAAACAAATAAAATTAACATTTTCTTTTGAAAAATGCAACCATTCCATCAGTATTTTCTTATAACGTTGTCACGTTCAACTATCGTCAGTAAACCGACTTTACAGACAACCGATTTTAATATTAAAAAAAATGTTTATTAAGTTTCTTAACTTAAATAAGTTTTAGGAAGAATAAATAAATTTCCAAAATATAATGAAAAACTGAAATTAAAATTTCAAATAATTCGACCTCAACAATCAAATTGTCCCCCTGTGGGGTGTTGGCCACACGTTTGTTAAACATTGGTCTAATTGAATTATCTTAGCTTAACTGAACTAAAGTAATTAAGATTTAGTAAAAGGATTTTAGGGTTTATACATTTTAATGACTAAATGAGTTTAGCGTACAAAATGGTATATGACTCAAAGTTTAAAAAGAGTCGCAATAGTGACGTCACAAACCCCCCGGGGTTTTCAATCAGAAATAGACTCACGATTAATTGTAGGAAAATGTCGGAAAATGCACTTTTTTGCTGAGCTACGAACGGCTTTTTTTGTGCTTTTTAATCTGGCTTCGTATTTCGAGAGTTTTTACTGAAGATATTCTGAATGAGCTTTTGTGAAGATGAGAGAGCTTTATTAATGGCTTTCTTGTCTTTAATGTAACCGTTGAAGTATTAATTTATTGAACATTATTGTGAAGTTATATTATCGGTTTAAATATCTTGATTGTATCAATTTGGTATCGCAAATTATCTTGTTTGTTAGTGATGCAATGCAAAGAAGTTAACATTAATTATATATTTTTATCTTTATTTATTAACGTTTCGTTGCACGTAACATAAAAAGTAACCATAATTAAATTAAAAGGACTAACTGGCGGCCTTATCGCTTTCGAGCGATCTCTTCCAGGCAACATGTATATACAACAGGTATATTGTATCTACGCATTAATTAGCCGTGCTGTTGGCCGAGTGCAATATATAATATTCAGTGTTGTTCCCACGAGATTGAAAGTGCGTCCTGCTATTTCACCATTCCTACTGCTGATAGAGGACAAAACTTTATTTAAGTTTTTTTCGTAACTATATTTTTAACTAGTATTGTTATGTACTTAAAGATATCATGTGGAACATGGTGTAATGGTGGCAGCTGCTTATAAACATTTTGTAAAACATAAAAATTGTCGATTAAAAAGAGTGGCGGAGAGTGTATTGCCAGTTCTTCTCGTCCGTTCTAAGCCCTTGATTTGAGAACTGGCAGTAAATGTAAAATCGTGAAGCGCATCACATGTGCCCCGTTTATTACCACTACTACATAGCGATCACGACCGCTCTCTAATGAGTGTAAAATTAGAAGCATTTCATATGTATTTATTTATTGACGGTCATAAGTGAACATTGTTGCCTAAATGAATAATGATAATGATTTTCTTGTGAATACTAAAATTAGGAAGAAGACGCTGAAGGCTAAAGGTCAAAGGTTGATCGGCTGCTTGCCTATTTGAAGAAGCAAATGCTCACGAAACAAGTCTGAGGCCCTGAAAGGTTGTAGCGCCACTGGTCTTGTATGTATTCATAATATTGTTCTTTGAAGAAAAAATAATAATACTTCGATACTTACATATAGGTAAAAATATATATATAGCGTTTTATTTTGAACATACACAAACTTACAGTTAAATATTCGTAATATACGTACGACGTGTACGTCTCAGTTTAATGTATTATATACGAACGGATACCTGAGTCTTAAGTTATTGTACTAGCGTTATGTAAATATGTAGGTATATAACAACAAAACAAAACACACACACAAAAACACATAAAATAACACTAATCAAAAAGAAAAATAAATAAAAACTAATAATAATAGAGACATAACAATCGTGTAATGCGTGTGTGCTGTGGTTGTAATTGGCCCTGGCTCAGCCGGCTGAGGAACAGAGTTGTTCCACAGCGCTGGTCATTCTGCCAGAGACCACAGCAGCTAGCATCAAATAGCCTAAAGCAATAGTATTATGACTCCATTTAGCATAGTCCATATAGTGCGGTTATATCTATGATCGCCCCCTGCTGCCCCGTATTTTACTTATGCAAGGTTGATAAAAGAAAATTGGGTATCTGATACCCTGTTATTACTTAGTAATATTGGACAGAAAACGGTTATTGTATTTAATTAAGATATTTTATTTAAAACCTTACCATATGAACAGAGGTTATTGGAGAATGATGTGAAAATTTTGTTAACTTCAAATGAAATTTAAAAAAATGTTAAAAGAATTCTTGGTATCTGTAAAAACGTTTTAGGCTTTTTGATAACGAATCCTCGGGATGAGTGAGGCGTCTAATTTCCCTCGGGGGCCTTAACTTCTATTTAGGCTTAATCAATGGCTGATAACGGATTTGAAAAACGAAGCCGATATTTGGGTATTATTAAGAGGAATCAACTAATATTATTTGATTACGTTGAACGTGCTAATAAAGTACTAGGAATAAAAATGTTTTTGTATCTACAGGTTTATAGTTAAAGTCAAATTATTTATTTCACCTGGGCCTATTAAAATATTTAAACAAAATAGGCGCACATTGTTATAAAAAACAATGCAACATATAACTAAATTATTATCTAGATACATAGTGATCACTATACATATTTACAAATATTGCATAAAGTCTATTTATCAAGGAAGGCAATACACCAGTGTTGGTAGCCCGTGTGAAGCGTTATTTATATATATCTATTTAAATATACCCCAACATATAATCATTTATAAATTTTCACAAATTTACTTCTGTGGTTTTTCCATTTATGTTATGAACATTGACTTTCAATGTAAAGGTAAAAGTTGAGTTTCATTTAGAAAATTAATTAAGTTCTTAAAACGAAAGACTAGGACTTCATTCCCTAGAAATAAAGTTGTATGTATTCGTCGTAATTCATTAGTTAGTTGTGTAGAAACCGAATGGTTCTATTTCATTTTATTTGAATTTCTACTTGATAATTTTTAAATATAGATAAGGTAGGTAAGTCAAAATATACAATACATCCATACACAAGACTTTTTTGTAAAAGTTTATAATATAGTTTACAATTTTTAAAGCTCTACGTCTAGCCCTATAAGTTATCAATAAGGTACATAGATACATATCAATATGTTGAATATTATTAAATTCAAAAATGTCTAGTAACAGTATCTAGTGTGCAGTATCTAGTGTGTTCCATAACAAAATTTACAGTAAATTCCATAAAAAATATATAATTTAATTATTTTTTTTAGTAGCATCTCTAACACTGCGTAAGTTGGGTGTGTTCATAAGCCAGGTCCTTTAATTTTATTTTTAGATTGGAGACGCTGAGCGGTTATATATTACTCTATTATATACGTAGATATAGTCTGCCTGCATGTACATAAGCATCATACGTGACTATATAAATAATGTAGTACAATATGTATTTTTTATTAAAGAGTATTCGGTTATTTAACCAAACGTCAAGTGTCAAATTGCCTAGTGCAATGATTATAAGTACCTCTATCTCAAGCAAATATTAATTAAATTTTTACTCCGTTTATATGTTATATACTAACGAGACACATACAAACACTTACAGAAAACACATCACATACAAAAACAAGATACGTGCATGTGCATCAATGACAAGTGTGTGTGCACAACATTTAGAGGGAGGGGGGATATAAATAGAGAATGTCACAGTTTCTGGACACGGTAAATAATTTTCCACTCAAAGGCTTCGATTAGAGACTCTAGAGGCTGTTTAGCACTTAGCTAGTTCCGAAGTAATTTATGTGCAGATTAGATTGAGTTTGCATTAAGCTTTTGTATACTATAACATCCTATATAGTTAAGTAGTTAATTAATGTGATATTATGTCCGTTTAATGGAGTATTAGACGAACGATATTAGGCTGAAAAAAAGGTATTCGAAAGTGGTCTTAAAGTGTAAGATAATAAATTCTAGTGTAATATACGATGCCTTTCCATTATTGTTCTTTAACAATATTACGGAAAATTGTAAATTTATCTACCAAAAGAGAGCATTTAATAGACGATAGTAAATTTTATTAGTATGCAATAATACGATTTTATTTACATCACAATGATCACACAAAATAGGAGAGAAATAAAATTTTATAAATGTAGTTATAGGATGTAAGTGGGCGGTCCTACTGCTAAAAGTTTCTTCGATACATAATCACAAAATACACATAAACACATTATACATGTTATATGTGTTAAGCGTAGAATATTAAACAATTTTAAATTTTATTTGCCATGACATTAGATTCACTATTGTCAGGGCGATAGTAAAACTACGGCAGGTTGATCTGCATATAGTAAAGTAACATATATATGTTACGTCTGATAGCTATGTCCTGATTGATTGCATTTGATCGCCATTGGGAATTGACCAATCACTTGACAGTCTTGAAATTCGTTTCAACACGTGTATGAAGTGTATTATTTAATGCTATCACAATGTTTTATGTTATCAATGAAATAGTTTTAGACTCGACATGTGCCAGGCACAGAAGGTTTTATTATCTATATGCCTGTCAAGACAAATAAACAAATGCAGTCCAAGATTTATAAAGGATTATAGCGTCACTTAATTATCATCTACAAAATAATCCCAGCTAAAGTTATATTGAAGATTTTATCTTTAACAAAATGACAATTTTCATGAGAACATAATTAATATGCTAATAATTGCACGTCGCTCGCGGACGGTAGTTTAAATTTTGTAATTTTGTCTTCTAGGCTCATAATGTGTAATTTTAAAGCCATTTTAAATGTATTAATTACAGTAATGTTATGATTTTTTCAAGGTAATCCATTTAATAATTGCACACCCTCATAGTTTACAGGTTTCTTTAAATAATTTGTGCCCGGCTTCGGCGAGATAAGGTCGTTTGAATTATCCGTGAATGTTTGGCCCCTTCCCGACAAAAAAGGCTCGTAGGAGGCCACGACATACACTAACGGATCCGGACGATCCAATTACCGTAGCTAACAATAAATTAAACGCCGTCCGCGCGGCCAATGATAATAAAAATAGCCAAACACAGATTAGGGTAAAAAACCGCCTTCACCCGGGAAGGCGAGGACCTTTACTTCGCACTTCGCTCATTCCAGTGAGCTTCCGTCCTGCCCTTCAGGCGATTGACCACCCCGCGACAGCCCAAGCCGAGGTTCGAGTCTACCTTGCGCTAGCCGCGGGATAAAACGCCATTCTGGCCGAGCTACGCTCGCCGAAACAGCCCGAGCTGAGCTGTAAAGGCCCTTAAGGCCAACAGCGAGATTCCATTAAAAAAAAGTGTATGTTTGTTTTAATGACGATTGTACGATAAACAAACCTGCTGACTATATTATCCGCAGTTGAATACAATTTGTATTAGTAAGTAATTGCTTTGTACCTTATATATTTGTGTCCCCACCGCTGATTTTAATATATTTTAATATTAATCTGATTACATGAACGGTAATAATCCCGATCTGCGGAGGAGGGTCTAAATACCAACTTTATAAATGGGTACAAAATAACGATTCTTTTTGTTAGAAGTTAATTTTAATTAAAACTTTTAGCACAGTTGTTAGAAACAAGGGTAATTTTTTTTTATACAAATTGTAATTAGTGTACTTACACAGATGTATTTATTTTGATTAGAAACGGTATTCATTAATAAATAGTTAATTTTATTTATTTACTTTTTTAAAGTCGGGGCATTTGTTCAAGCAGGGGTTATGTGGGACTCAAACCTAATTTACAAGGCTACCCACTAAAACCTGACGGATGCCTTCAGCTCGCCAATGGCACAACACAATCCTGTCGTCAACAAAAATGCCCACACGACATTACTAGGAAAAAACAAGCTATCATATAGGACCGGATACCATATAGAACCGAACAGGCTGGTTTTCTACGCTGGATGCCCCCTGGGGGACATAGGATTTTAAGTCAATTAAGTGTTATCAGTTCACTTATCGAACATTAAAAAAGGTCCGTTCAACTACGCTAGAAAAGGTAAATTAATCAATAAAGCTAAATTTGACGATTATTTAAAGGATCCTAATCCTTGGGATTGATTTGCTCCTGTTCAAATATTTTTGGCTACTCTGCCTTACACACAATTTGTATAAGTGATAAGCTGGCGATTAAAAATAGTGGCCCAGAGTTTCTTGCGAACTGGTAGTAAATGTAATTAGAATAAATTTAACTTATATGAATAAAGTTATTTTTCACTTAAGTAACACTTAAATCAGATACTTTTGTTAGCTTCTAATATTTATTTAATTAAATTCAAATGTTTAGAATTATGAAACATATTCTTAAGAATCTTGCCACAAGTGCGCATGTGCAATAGTTATTCATTTGACTCGTTCGGTTGTTTACGAGTTGTTACGAATTGACTCTACCATCTTCCCGAAGTGGGATGGTCGAGTCGGAGGAGGAGGAGTTGTGATTATAAAAGAGGTTGTGACACATGCGCACGGGCCTCTGGCCAAAACAGCCCGAGCTGAGCTGTAAAGGCCCTTAAGGCCAACAGCGAGATTCCTTCTTCAAAAAAAAAAAAAAAAGCGCACGGGCCTTTTCTTCGTACAAGTTTGAATTTATACAGTTCACGTAAAATCAGTGAAGTAAATTATAGTGAATTAAGTTATCATTGAAGTGTTTAATTTCCTACCCTAAGAACTAAATCAACTACCGCTAACACTTTATAATAAAATGTAACAATGTGTATTATAAAGTGTGTCTGTTGTGAATAATACAATACGTTTATTCATTTTTTTAATAACTTTTTGGCCTCTAAACCACTCATTTTTGTTTGCCACTAATCTTGAATGACGTCAATGTTAACCAAAACTAACAAGTTTTTCTGATGTCGTGAATCAACAATTGCTAAACTCGCACATCTGCTAATCTCTTACATCATTGTTATAATGACTTATGATGACCGAATAACTACTAAGAATTAAAAAACATCTTCGACTAGAGAAGAAGATTTTTTCGCGTTTCATTGCTTTTAGCACCAACAATTTTTAGAACCTAGTGAGCTATAACCAAGAATAACTCTTCTGATTCTCTTAGTGCAGTCCTTATATGTATTGAGTTATTCACAGATTGTACTAGGTATCTCTACGCAGGAGATAAAGTGAATTTGTGTGTAAGACATTAACTACGATAGGGACGGTGTACGACATGACCGCAGAATCACGGGAGCATGTGGACAGCATAAGCTTTACGTGGTTGGGTTCAAACTAAGGCCTATCATTGATAATTTAGAAAAATTAAAAAATGATGTGTCACCCCCCCACACCTCAAAATTATACGAACCCGAAACTCAATATTTATAGGAATTTAATATGTTGCTTAACATCGTTGTAGTTATAAGGTAATCTTAGTGGCGTTACAATAATAAAGTGATAAAATGAAAACAATTTTAACCGGTTTAAAGTACTCACGGTGAGTCATTTCTGCAAAAACCTTCATCTTTTAGTCGATACCAATTCCGGGGAAATAAATACAGATAACACAACTTTCTCTACAGCTGTGATACTTTTGATATTCAACACCTTTTTAGTCGCCGTAACCACGCACGCTGTAAAGCACGCGAAACGTCGGAAAATTTTAAAATTATGTAAATGATGTATCACCCCACACAGCACAAGTTTATAATAACACAAATAGCTTTAATCTGGTTAAAAAATTGTTTTCTTTCAATTAAGTGATGTAAATTAATTTGAAATTTTCAGCAACTTCATTTAGACCTTGTGGCAAGTCGTTTTAGAAACTTTACTGTGTAAATTATTTGCTATTATTATTATTTTCTTTATTCATACATAATTATGTATTTACATTGTATAGTCGCGGATGCTTTGCGGACCCAAGCGACTTCCTTAATACAAAGACCTCCCTCGGGTGTTGTGTGCTGCGATGATGGGGGCTACTTGACTGTTAGGATGTTGCATCTGTATAGCGCTACGCCTTCTTAAATGCTCATGTTATTTTTACATATATATATCTTTTCTATAACACATCATAAGTATCTGATTGTCCTCGTTGTAAAATGTGTGGTGTTTGAGAGCATTATTCATAGCTAAACACAACGTAACAAACATCTAGTTTGTTGGTGTATCGGTATTCTTAGTTTGATAAACCCGTACGGACTGATGCTATCGAGTTTATCAAAGACGTTCTCACCTTGAGGACTTAACTAGAAATCTAATTTCTTGGCTTTTGGCGTCAGCGCTGCATCCACCTCACTGCGAGATACATTTATAGAAACTATTTCGAAATTATTTTAGATAAATAGCTCGTATATTATTTTATTTCTCGTTAGATTAGTAATGATACACCGAACTGTTTAATAACACTATCAGTAGGTACTGTAATATATATTTGATACTTTTCGTATGGCTCTGATAAAAAAAAAATATAATACTATATTACACTATAATGAATCATTGGCGCTACAACATTTTTAGGTCTGGGACTCAGATTTCTGTATCTGTTTCATCGGTGAAGTAGGTGATCAGCCTCCTGTGCCAGACACACGCCGTCGACTTTTTGGGTGTAAGGCAAGCCGGTTTCCTCAAGGTGTTTTCCTTCACCGTTCGAGCGAATGTTAAATGCGCACATAGAATGAAAGTCCATTGGTGCATAGCTGGGGATCAAACCTACGACGTCGGGAATGTGTGTCGCACGTTGAAGCCAGGACCATCACTGCTCTATACATTTATCTTGTTTTTTTTATACATCTTTAAAACAAGTATAGGAAATGCTTGACAAAGCAATAAACGACGTCCGGCTATTGTACGAAAATGTAGAGTGTTTTAGCGCTCCTTACGCGCAAAACTAACATTCATATAAATGTTTCACAAAGACAAATTTAACTTCAGTCACGACACGCTAAGTTACTCATTAAAATACCTTTTAAATCCAAAATGTACTTTATTTTCAGGTAAGCAGTTAGTGGAATGCCAGAGCCCTCTGTAAGTTATATCGCCTGTAATTATTCGTCAGGCATTGCTGCGCCGTTGTAATTTGCCTGGTTTAAACATGGCTCGAGTTTATTTTTTATCCATATATTCTGTTTATAGGACTTTTTTTGTATTCCGGTGTGACTTGTGTGTTGAATTGTATTTAATTCGGGTGGAATTGTAATTGAATATTTTAATATCATGTAACGATGTAAGTTTTCAAGGATGGATATAATCGAATTTCTGATACAAAGTAATCTACTATCTCTGGATGCGTTTCGGGAAGGATTCTTAGGAGACTTAATACGTTTTTGACATACCTGCTGTTAGGATTGACTCGGTGATTGGGTTTTAAAAAAAGGAAATGTATGTCTAGGACTAAATTTAATTAGCAATTAAGATTCACAAAATATGAGAATATAACAACAAATGTCATCTCTTGATCGGAAATGCTGCCTTAATAGATAGGAATAGATTGTCACCTAGATAGGGTGTATGGCTGTATCATAACATTACGTCTTAAATGGAGCTCAGTCTCGTTTGTCTCTCTCATTGGCAATCATTCAGTACAGCGGTAATAGTTTATAATGCGCAAAATAACTCTTAAAGAATTTTAAAACACACAAATCAAGTATCGGCAAAACTGCCAAAGTAGCCAAGTTTAAAACTTAAAGTCAAGAAATTGAGAAAACTGACACAGAGTTGTGTCCGCAGATTGCGGGAGGACTTAGTTTCGTAGTAAATTGAGCTTTAGGCATGAACGTGTTTGACTTTCTCGATGATTTGTTAAGTTGAGAATTAATTCGCTGAAAGTTTACAGTTGTGTGGTTAGTGCAAGTTGTTAATAACTGTAATCGATCACGTTATAGATTGATAATATAATTTTAGGGTTAAAAATGTTACATAGAATTTTATGTAATCGGCGAGAATTTATTACATATTTACTGGCATATTTTTATTCTCTTCACATTCCTTCGGGCAACTAAAATGTCTAATTATATTCTACGAATTGCATTTTCAAATGTTATTTATTAATTAAGAGATTTTTTTCCTACAATAAAGTTCAAAATAGATAGTGATTATTACATTAATAACAATTTAGCCTATACGTTAATTATGGCTATGATGTTTTAACACTATGTTCGTGTGTCGAAATACCGCATTTGCACTACACTAAGTTTATTAACTTAAAAGGTTGAGTTCTCTTTAGGTGTCTTATTCCTGTCGTGTCAAGAAGTTAGATTGCCTCAGCTTTCACAGGCTATACCTGTTTAAGTGAGCTAAGGCAAACAGTTTCGTCGTATTCAGGAATGTATACGCATTAAGATCCTTGTGAATACTTTCATTTTTAATGTAACATGCTGATTTGACAATGTCCCGAAGAACGTTCTTCTAAAACCGTTTTATTATAAGAGCAATATAAATAAGTTTTATTTAATTAGTAGAATCGATACTCTTATATAATCAAACAAGTGCGATTTGCGAATCGTTTATCTTTTCTATCATTCAAGTCTTTACACTTGAGTGATAATGCTAACACATACCTTGGAGGTTTTTAGTACATAAGTGATGTTAAATAAGTAGTTAAGTGTAAAGGAACAATTTTTGTGGAAATTTGATACAATTTCTTTTAAGAAGTAATCGAAATTGGCCGGAAACCCTAATAAAAGATGGGCGCGTCAGCGCCTGCAGAAAAAGTCGATGAAAACCACATTAACATAATCTAGCTAATGTTATTTTACGCTTCAGAAAATGATATTAACCGCGCCTTGAGGTAATATATTATTTTATAAAACAACTTCTAAGAAATAATATTTTTTTGAATAGAAATAGGCTTTGGGCCGTGTGCTAAAATCGTAAGTAATCGGTAGTCCTCTATAATTCATACAAAGATGATATTTGAAATCAGGTAGGCCTATAACAAAGTTTTAAAACGCCTTTTTTAATTAATAATAATGTTTTTATACAGGGGTTAATATACAGCTCTGATATTTGTAAATTTTCAGTGAATAAAATATCTTACTTTGGGTATTTAAATTATTATGACGTGGTTTGTCTTAGTTGGGAAATCAACCTGTGGACTGTGGAGTTTCGTTTAAAGATATCTGTTTGCGCTAAATCGGCGTCAGTCAAAGAAGGATGAGAGTTGTCGACCTTGACACACGAACTGGAAATGGTAGGTGCAAGCATACGCACTTGTATTATAAAAACACTGTCGCGTGCGCTGCTTTTGAACCTGCACATCATATTTGATGTTTTACAATTATTAAGGATCCGGTGCTTGAGAGTAGGGCACACTACCACTGATTAGTTTTAGAAATATTGCTTTTGGGATTCCTTTTTTTATTATACAATCACGCGACAGCTGAAACAGCGCATATTATTTCACCAAGATGAATGCAATGTGACCAGGTCCAAACCGTATTTGTAACTGATATGTTTTTTTTTTAAATTCTAGGTCTACTTTAAACGCTTTTATTATACAGTGGAAATGTTAGCATGTTCGATGTAAGTAAATTATGTAATACATTTGTCGCATTGGCCCTGAAACGTTGCGTGCCTCAGCACGACCTAAAAGTTATTTAGAGTAGGCTAAAATTCAAAATAACTTTATTCATATAGTTAAACAAGTACACTTATGTACGTCAAAAAGAAGTTAAAATTAATTGTAAATTTACATTTACTACCAGTTCGCAAGACAAGTGCGTAGAGCTGACAAGAACTGGAGTTAAGTTTTGAGTCATACAAATTGTTTGAACTGGAGCAATACTTGTGTCTAAGCTGTAGGTAATGTTCCGAAATTTGTGTATTATGTTTATTTTATATAGTAGGATTAATTCAGTATTGTTACGAGCTAGGTGATCGGATAGAAAATATCGTAAATTTATTCAAAGGTTTATTTCTTGATAAATCAATGAGGAATTTATGAGAACAAATTACTCGCAGAAATGCACATAAAATACAGTCACTAATTACTTTAATTATGCACACTTCACACAGTTACTTTTCATCTATTTTTATTCGCAGTAACTGGTCGCGTTTGCGCTTGCTTATATATATATATATCCCTGGGAATAATTCTAAACAATATTCCAGAACTCTCTAGGCGGGATTGCTACTGAGTAGCTATTGCACAATTCTAGAACGTCCGTACTCTGGTCTTGCACGTGGCTCCGTCCTTCCCTCCGTTCTAGAGTGCTCAGCCTCCCTCCCTCCCTCTCGCGTATCATTCCGTCCTTGTCCCACACCTAGAAAATTCGGTCTTGAATATTCCTTCATCAAAGGGGTATGTATAACTAGGCCTGAAAACGCCGGAAAACGGGTCTCCTGAAAACTGCACGACTCGACTAAACTGCCTGAAAAAATGTTTCGCCTGAAAACTAGATTAAATTACAATTTGCATAATGTTGAAATGGTCCCTCTACTGAAATGGTCAGAAGTCACATTTCAGCCTACTGAAAAGTTCTCTAAAAGAACCTTCTCGAAAAGACCCGTCGTAACAGTAGTAGATATATAGATAGTATTATATATATATATATATCTGTGTGTTTAAGGATACAGAAATGTGTGTGCCCAAACCCTCAGTAATTATACATAAAACGTTAAATAAGATTGTGATTCATATCTTAGAAATTGCCTTCATTTGTAAAAAAACTCTTCTTCATCTATTTTTCATTTTGATTTAATTTTTTGTTTGAAAGGAAATTTAAAGGCTTTTTTATATTTAATTACAATTTTAATGTACATTAATACATTTAAAATGTAGTAAAGATTTGGTTTCTGGCGAAATAATTATGTGTAAAAAGTATTTCTTAAAGGTCACTATGATGCAATGTTCCCCTGAACACGGGTTTAAGTTTACTTAGTCGAAGTTGCGAGGCGTTTTCATAATATAGTATTATTTTCACAAGTGCGCTGCACTTAGCATAAGTTCCTTGGAGACGCCTCGGTCTTATATCATAATTAACTAGAGCTTTTCCGGTATAAGGTTTCACCTCACTGAATAGTTTGACTTTGATAAAAAGCTCTTGCATAAGACTATTTATTAGTGTCCACAAGTGTTTTTAAATATATTATCGGTCTCATTAACCGCTTGTACTAAAATCCTTATGTCTCTTTTTATCACAGCGTGAATACAAATTGACCGAAAGAGACGAAAGAGCGATATTATACTAGTTTTCGTGAATATGATGAAAAGTTTTGTAAAAGACCGGCAACGCTCTCGCCAGCCCTCTGGCATTCAGGGTGTGCATGGATGGCGGTATCACTAAATATCAGGCCAGCCACCTGCCCGTTTGCTCCCCGATGCAATATTATTCCATAAAACAGCAATCAGACTTGTTTGAAATATTATATAGACATTTGCGACTACGTACATAACAATTACTTAAAATTATTTCGCTCAGACCTTGCTATTTAAAGAGCTAATGGTGATACCGAGAAAGGCTACTACAGCAAACTATGACTCTCTTGTGTCCAAATACAATAAATACATTTTGACGTAGGGTATTGAGACTTAGCGCTTGTTACTGTATAAGTGTAAGTGTACATCCTGATCCTTCAATTGTCTGTTGTAGTAGGTGTTAAATAGAAAATGTGTAAGATTTATGTCAGAGATTCAACACCACGCAATGTCATACACATCTTACAGGTTGTAATTTGTCAGTGTGTCAAACATTTAACAAGATATTAAAATCTGTCGAATCTGTGACATATATAATCGTTAACTTCTAAAAATCTGTAACCACACCCTTCGTTATCTCAACGATCCGTAATTACATATACAAGTCGTTTTGTAGCGGTAAAAGCTGTAAAACTCTACCTTATTAGAACGCAAACCGCAAAATAAGCCTATGAGTAAACGTTTCAGACCTGTTACTAACTTCCTGTATTACGTATTATGTAACGTACGTAATACTCTTTTAGTGGCTATAGTCCGCCGTATTTCCCATAAAAATATTATTACACGCCGCATTCTCTTTGTAGGTACATGTTTTATTCATCGTATGTGTAATATGCATTTATTTTGGAAGTGCAATCTTGATGCAGATGTGGGACAAAATCGTGCTTTTGTATGGAATACGAAATTCAATATAGGGTTATCGTACTGCACAATTTACACTTTTCACTTGGGTGAATGAATTTTATTTGTTTTAGAATATTGTCAGGCTTCAGCGTGCGAATCTCATCCCTGAGGTCGTAGATTCGAGCTTAGACTTTCTTTCTATGTGAGTTAAAACATCGTGAGGAAACCGGCTTGCCTTAGACCCAAAAAGTCGACTACGTTTGTCAGGCACAGAAGACTAATCACCTACTTGCCTATTCGATTGACAAATGATCATGAAACAGATACAGAAATCTGAGGCCCAGACCTAAAAAGGTTGTAGCGCCATTGATTTGTTTTTAGAATATTTTCAGTATGAATGTAATGAAAGTGTGTTGTGATACTTCCGGTTTCGCACGCTTGCATAAGCCTTTTTCTTAGTTAGCTTAAGAGCAGCTTTTTTGTGCATATTTTAATTAAATAGAAAGCTTTTACATCTGCGCGTTGTTTTTATACATTAACATAGAAATGTACTATCATATTACACGTTAATTTAATTAAGACTTAAATACCTAGTCTATGAATTGCTGTTGGTAAATAATTACGACGTATTTCGTTGATGTTTTAAACTAAACCTATAGCGATCTTAACTCTGTCCAGTTTGTGATTGCATCACACTATTGTAAACGTCTTTTTTGTCTGATTATGTATATAAAAATTAAATCCCTCTAATAATGGTGCAAGTAAGGCATCTATAGGTACTATGAAAATGTCATTTTAATCCCTGAGTCATAGATGATTTTAGTTTACCATAAAACCGGAAAGCTATCAGTGTTTGAATATTTGTTTAGTAATTACGAAGCTAATTTATTACTTCTACTTATATTGCGTTTCAGGAGTGTCATGAGCGCATAGTTGATATATAGTTGGACTAACTGCTCTAATTTGGTGAGTTATGGAAATTTGGGAAACGTAGACTATGTACGAGAAACGTGTATGTATGACGGGAACTAGCTGGAGCAGATGCTTTTAGTTATGTAAATAATTGCATACAGTGTTTGTTATATACCTCATCTGCATACATATTAAATTGTAAGGATCAGTCTTGGTATATAATTTTCAACTGTATTTACATGTGTATACTATTCGTATATTAATTGTTTTAACGCGTTTTATCGCATTATGGTTGCTTGAAATTGTCAGCCCTATAGCAAGTTAATTTGCAATACTCGATTGTGGTTGTACTAGGGCCCTTGGTCACTATAATATCGATGAATGCGGTTCCAATTACTGCAATCGGTTTTGTAATTATTAAATGAATGTATCTGCATTTGTTTGTTTGGTTTCTGATTTATTAAAACGTAAGATAATATTTCATACAGAAATTTCTGTAGGTAAACGTGAATTAGGATGGCGATAAAGGGCAGTCATCGCAGCGCAATTACAGTCATTTTAGTGTGTGCATTGCTGGTCTTTCAGGGAGGAGTAAGTTCTCTTTTTATTTCCCACAGAAGAACTCCACAGGGAGCCGATACCACAGTTCGCTAGTTCGCAAAAATGCCTAGCGAAGCCGACAACCAGATCAACCCAACTTTTCAAACGCATAGTGAAGTAGTAGAGAGAGAGAGAGATAATCAATCTGATCAATAATACACTAGAGTTTGGCAATAGGACAAGCCCTCCGCTGAATTTCATCAAAAGGAAGAAGCTGGTATTTGGGAGCACCGGCCCTGAGATGTGAACAATATTCCACATGATGTCGTACTAGAGCCTTGTAGAGATGCATACGTTGTACCTCAGTGAAATACTGCTGAGCCCTACCTAAAAGCTAGCATACCCAACTTTTTGAAATACAGTTTAAAAGGGGGTTGTAACACTAGTTTTCTGTACAAACATTTATCAGTAATCAGATCTAATATCAAACCGTTAAATTGTTTTAAGGTACAAGTGTAAAGCTAATTATTCATCTGATTAAGCCTTTCAAAGAATGATGTCATCTCCCCGTGTTTCGAAAACAATTTCCTTTTCTGTATTGAGTGTGTATTGTTGCGCAATCTAGGAACAAGCTTTTGTTATAGCTTTTTATTTTAAAAAAAATCTTCGCCTTTATGATGATGAGGTTAGTAATTATTTATATAGTTCAATAATTAATGTAGTGTTTTTAAATATTTGTATATATATATATGGATTTTTATACGTTAGGTACGTACAAAAACTTAATCAATTGTAGTATTTGGTGTCTCTGTACTGTAAAATTAAACAGCTGTGAAGGTTCGATTATTTTATTTTCTTACTGTAGGTTGTTTGTAAATTCAAAGGTTTTGTTAGTGATGTAATAACGCATTTCCTAATGCCAAACCCTTGGCTACACCGTCAAGGAAAGCATTCTGTCCTGAAGGCCCGTTTGATCCTCCCCAGTTTTGTCCACCGAGCAGACTATTTCCAAGTGCGTTTGCTGCACCAGCAGGTCCATTTTCGATAATATTAGCTCCAGCCGTTGCAGTAGCAATTCCGTTGCCAATACCGTTAGCACCAGCATTAGCTCCTAAAGCTACACCTGGAGCTATACCGTTACCAATTGCATTGGCACCTGCAACAGCAGCATTTGCACCTGCAGCAGCTCCTGTAGGTAATCCATTACCAATAGCGGTTGCACTTGCAGCGGCAGCATCCGCGCCCAGAGCAGCTCTTGTAGGTATTCCATTTCCAATCGCATTTGCACCTGCGACAGCAGCGTCGGTGCCTAATGCAGCACCATTGGCGATTCCATTGCCGTTGAGATTCGATCCTAGAGCAGCGCCTGTGGCTATTCCACTTCCAATTGCATTTGCCCCTGCAGCAGCAGAGTTTCCGCCCAATCCAGCACCAGTGGCTATTCCACTCTCGATGGGATTAGCTCCCTTGTAAGCGGCATCAGCACCTAAAGCGGCGGCGGTAGCGATACCATTGCCAACTGCGTTGGCTCCTGCAGCAGCATTATCACCTAATGGTCCTCTAGCTATTCCATTTCCGATAGCGTTGGCTGCAGCGTTTGCTGCTAGGCCATTACCGATGCCAATTTCGTCAGCTTCCCGCATTAAAGGAGCATCATACCCTACTCCATTTCCTAATCCTATTCCTAATCCTAATCCATTTCCTACTGGATTTCCAACTACTTGGCTTCCTTGTCCGGCCGATGTCAAACTGTTCCCAGCAGATGATGCACCATGGTGTCCCTTGTTGAATTGGTTTTGAGCTTGGGCTCCGATGTTATGGAAGTTTGACCCACCGACATTGTGGCTTCCCTCATCTTCACTAGTAGTGACCTGAAAGTTCAGTCACTTAAAGAACTACTATCGTTGTAGATATATGTAACATGTTTGTTATTTCACAACCTGCTTTGTCATATAATAAGTGAAAAATTATGAAAATCTATCATGAGAATATTATACATATTTGGAACAAAAAAAACTTTTATCAAAGAGAAGAGAAAACTTATTCAAATCCAAGTAGTTTTACATACCGAGGTAATTTTATTATGGTGCTGTCCGACATTATGGAATCCACCACCGCCGACGTTGTGCGCTGATTGTCCCGAAGCACCGCCAGCACTGGATCCTTGATTTTGATTGGCAAAGTTTTGGGAGTCCAGGTAGTTACTGCCCTGTTGAGCAGCCCCTCCTAAACCGCCTAAACCAATGTTACTGCTGCCTTGTCCTGCTTTGGTCAAGCTATTACCGTGAGCAGCCGCGCTATTCTGGTTTTTATTGAACTGACTGTTAGCCTGGGCACCTTGATCGTGGAAGTTTGATCCTCCTATGTTATGGCTGTCATTATTTTCAACGGAAGTAACCTGTAAAAAATATTAAATAATAATTATTTTCTTAACTTGATCTGCAAACATTTAGTTAACTAGTAGTTCAAAGAATATTTCTTAAGTCTATAAACAATGTATTACCTTTGTAACTTTGCTGTGATGTTGTCCAACATTATGGAAATTATTGCCTCCAATATTATGTGATTTTGATCCAGCACCACCGCTAGCCCCATCATTATAATTCTCTCCGGCAAAATTGTCTGAGTTAACAAAACCACTGCCCTGTCTGGAAGCACCCAAGCCTCCTCCTTGAGCCAAAACATGACCCAAAGCCGCTGATCCTAAACCCATGCCAGTTCCAACAACCTTTTGTCCGACTCTGATTCCGTTATTAAGGGCATTTCCGAGCCCATTGACAATTGCCATAGGATTCTGTATGGGCAGCCCAAACAGGGGACTAGCATGAAGCGTTGCGACGCTGGCGAGAACCGATAGAACCTGCAGTTAATAATAATGAACGTTTGCAAAGAAATAATTAAGATAAATATAGGGAATATGTATTACATTTCTTTAACCATAGTAACTTTGTCATGCACATATAACATGTAACACGTCCATTACTATACAAGACTATTAAAAAAGATGTTAAATTAAATATAAATTTACTTACGAATAACTTCATGTTGTATCGATTCAGACGGCTGTTAGAATGCTTCCTATTGTACAATTTTGGTTTTTATATTAATATCAAAACAATATTAGTCAATTATGGAAATATTAATATGTAATTATTTCAAGAACAATTTAGTTAACGACCAGATCGTAATGAAGTAGTTAAGTAATCGTTTCAAGGAGCCTATTGACAGGTGTTATTAAAAATATTTATTTCTAATTATGAATTAATTCGATTAAAATGTTCTGAGTTGATCAAGTTCATTGTTGAGGGCATACATATTAAATGATATATGTAATAATTATCAAAAGCGCTTGAAACTTTCCAGATCTGGGTCTCAGATTTCTTTATGTTTCATGATCATTTATGTATGTCCTATAATGTTTTTGTGCGTAGTCAGCTAGAGTACGCCTCACAAGTCTGGAATCCTCAATACCAGGAATACAAGGTTCGTCTCTAAATTATCCAGCGACGTTTCCTTCGTTTTCTTGGTTACCATCACTGTTGTCAACGTTACCATTTTTTGCCCCTTGAAAATCGAACGAATATTACTGATGTCTGTTATTTATTACAGACTGTTAGGGGAATAGTTCATGGACCGGAGATGTTAGATAAGTTTAACTTGCTTACTCACTTATTATGGTTCAGCAACCGCTCTCTTTTCAAAATGCCTCCACTTAATACCAACTATAGGAAAATACATTCATGATTCGAACTGTACAGACCTACCAATATTCAACCCAGTTTCACATCGATCTTTTCTGTTCATCCATTGACTCTGTGAGACGTCCACTTACATCCAGCTATTTCTATTAGAATAGTTATAAATTTAAATCTTCTGCTTTTTCATACGTTTACATACTTAATTTCAATCTTTAAATTGTTTCATAGTTTTATAAATTCATAATTGTGAATTTTATTCTTCCTATCTCCCTAACGTATTTATGCATTATCGAGGTGGAGGTTTTTTAATAGTGCTGAATTTATTTTATTGTTATCATAATTTACCTTCTGTTAAGATATTGTAAATCTTCCTAAAATGCAATAAATAAATAAAATAGGCAAGTAGGTGATCAGCCTATAACTGATACACGATGTCGACTGTTTAGGTCTACGATTTTCTCACGATGTTTTCCTTTACCGTTCGAGAGAAAGTTAAATGCGCACATAGAAGGAAAGGCCTTTGGTGCATAACCTGAAATCCTTAGGGATAAGAGTTGCACGCTAAAGCCGCTTGGCCAACACTGCTCTTGCTACTTGATATATGTAACTAACATATAAAATATCAATTCATTCAACGTTTTCAATAAATTGAAAATTATAATACAATTGGAGGTTGTCTATCTTCACATGTAGGCTTGCGTATTGAATTGCCATACAATTGTTTTGTTCTCAGATTTATGTGAACAATGTCCGTTCAGAATTGTTCATATCAATGCAAAAACCAATGGTTTTTACTCCGCTACGGAATGTTCTCCAAAAAATTTCAGTCAATGTCCACTGCTGGACATAAGCTTCTCCCCTAAATTTCGGGTACGGCCGATTCCTCGCGATCCATCCATCCGTCTTTCCGGGCTGAACCATGTTAATTTTCTATGAAACGGCTTTTGAAATAAAGTGTTCATTATGATTCTCTTTCTCCACTATTTCTCTGCCCACGACTTCTCCTTTGCCAACAAACAAATTATGGCAAATAGTTCTCAGTCCTCTTCTTGTCCTATTCTTGGGTTGAAATCACCCATCACAACATATAAATGCGTTTTAAGGGGTCTGAGATGCGTTTCTTATATCGGTATGCAGTAAGTCAACTTCATCATCAGAGTGCTTCAAGGTGGATAAACCTGTATATTTGTTTGATCATTTTAGAACAAGGTTAAAAGCCTAAGTGGGCCTACATTGCTAGAAATATTTTGGTAGGATTTAAGTTTATCGCGTTATATACAAGCAGAGGTCGTCTCTAGTATCTTATATAAATACATCCAAAAGCTTTCCTTTGAATGGTGACTCCAGTGTCGTCGTTTTCGTTATCTTTATCTATGATTTTGTAAGCGTCGAAACGAGCATTGTGTACGGAACAATGAGGCAGATAAGGAGTTATCAAGTTCGGATTTGGGTAAGAGTCCTTAGATTGAATGAGAAAATTCATGATTAAGGTAGATTTATTGCTGGCATATGATTATATTTGAAGAATTTTGTTTATAGATTTTCTCTTTACGTAATTTTTAGTAGAGAAATTGTAGGTCAGCCATTGTATTAATTTCAGCGTAAAGTAATTCACACTAACTCTGATTTTATCACTTTAATGTTTAAACTAGGTTATTGTAAAGGTATCCCGGTGTTCTAGATGTCCATGGGTATTGGTTAGGACTTTTCGATTATCTCTTAAACATCCAAATTATGTATTGTAACATACAATCTAAAAGGTACATGTCCCAGGCCTATACGGTAACACGAATGTCACATATTACATATGAAATTAATTAATAATGCATTGATGCATGTTTCTTCATAGGCTAGTAGAGGCTCGGTTTGTTAAACGCTATCGATTATTGGGCCTAATATGACGTTGCAATGTTTTGCTTCACTGTAAATTTCACACGCAAAAAGAAAATTCTATTGGTGCTCGTCAAACATTGGTACACGACTGCGAATAGTATTGTATTCCATCTATTAATAATTCTATTGTATATAGACACTAGCTGTTGCGTAGTGCGTGGTTGCGAGATGGTGGTGTAACGGCTCAGGGGCGCATGCTCTAAAGGCAGGCGAGAACTTATTATTAGTTCAACACTTTTCACTCTCAGCTAGTTTTTGGACTAAAAAGTCCATCAGATTGCCACCAGTTCTTAATCAAGCGCCGCATTCGATCGCTGGATGACTTAGGCCTCCCTTTTTCGAATCTTTATACATTGGACTCAAAATTATTTCCTACTGAATTTTTGAAATCCGTAGAGTCCGTAACGATTTTAATTCTTATCCCATTATTGTTGTAATATAATGAAATAACATCAGATAAAAGTAATTCCATTCTTCTGGGAGAGGGGGTTGGCGTTCTGAAGGGTCCTTGACGGATTGTTGGGTGAATTCGTAAGTTAATTACTTATTTACTTGAGGAAAATAACGCTTCTCGACGTTTTGTCGTTGAATTTAAAAAGATCGGAAAATTTAAAAAAATATAATAAAGATTTTTACGGTTTTTGATTTATTGTACTTTCCCGAGTTCAAAATGTTTATTGGTTGCGTAATTGTCATGTAACTAAACGACGAGTCCGGGTCAGGCAGGTCACAAAACACACAACATATTTTCATAAAACAAATTAAGACCTATTACTATAAAAACCTTTATACAATGTTTTATTTTATGTATCTGGTTTCTTCGATCACAGCGTGAAAACAATTTATTAGATAGAGACGACTATATACCTGTTTGCCATAGGCTGAATTATACTTCGTGAAATCAAACACATTAAATAAGTAAAAAAAATGATTTTTATACTTTATTATTTTCATACAGAATATTTTCTATAGACGTCTATCCCGCTAACGTAATACCCCTTCGCAATACGCGTCTAGCCAGATCATTTTCGACGCGAATCACTGCAGGTATTACACAGGCGCTGGTCTCAAGGCCCTGAAATAAAATGCAAAAACGGCCGTTTTATTGAGAATTGTGCTATAATTTTCGATGTCGACAATTTTGAACTCTGCTCAAAATGGATTATAATATAGGGTTTTTGGGTTACTTATATTTAAGAAAACTTATAATTATTTACATAATTTTAACGCTGTGAAGCACGCAAAAAAAATTTATAGTTAAAATTATGTAAATAATTATAAGTTTTTAATAATAATACATAGCTTCAATCCGTTTAAAAAGTGTTTTCTTAATGTGTAAAAGCTATGTTAACAAAAGACATTACTTATATATATTTTTTTAATTTATATAATAATTCAATCTGAATCATCGAAATTAAGTAACCATAGTCTTGTTTAAGTGCTCGATAATTGTACATAAAATAGTTTTTAATTTTTATGTTGCTAAATTTTTGGCTATCTAATAACTGACCGGGTAGTCGCAGTACTACACATCAGACGTCGTTGGTCTCGAAGAACAGAGTCGAATGTCATATCAACTATAACTAAGTTAAAGAAATAGCTATTAACAATCACTTATTTCGTAAATGATGGGAGATTCTAATCAGTTTTATAGATTTTGCGAGAATTTGATTAATTTCGCTTTTAAATATAAAATTGTGTTTTCTTAAAGCTCGTTCAAGTTCTATTTATCAATGAATAGGCGGTAAATGAGGGTTCGTAAAGTTTCTTGTATTTTTGCAATTTTGTAAGTTTGTCTTTTGATGAAGACAGCTTTCCAAGGTCGATGTGTCGCGGAATTCGAAACGGCTCTGAAGTACTGCTCAAAAATCAATGAAAAACATGATAAATATCGTGATTTGGGATTAATTGAGATAGTTATTTAATAATTTACATTACCATAATTAGAAGAGCTGCCATTATGACAAACAATAGTGTAATCTGGAAATAATATTAAAATTATTTTTCTATAGGACACTACTGTATTTTAAGAGCCAGAATAATTTTATTTTCGTTCCTATAGGTAACTTTTATAGGAAACATATATACAAATATCCAATAAAGCAATGCTCCATACAAAAAGGTTAAGCAAAAACTTATATTCACATTTTTAATAGTTTAAGCCTTAGAACACAAAACTAACGTATATTGAATTGATATATAAAATAAAATTTGTTAAAAACTATTTTTGTGTTTAAAAATTTATCGAAAGGATTTTAAAAACTTACATAATTCGACATATTGACAATGTTTGATACCTCGAGTAGTTTAAAAGTTCTTTCATTATATTTGGCTTATAAAGGCGGATTTACACAGATTATTTACTAATTCATTGCATACAATGATTTATGAGGGTTATAAAATTTAAAAAATGTGTGCGTGTACTAAGTGTGAAAGAAAACTTCCAACTAGTGAAACTTCTTTATGACCTTATTTTTCGAAAAATGATCTACTATATTAAATAAATTAGATAAAGTTTAACAAAAAGCTTTTATTATCATAGACATGAATACAAATAATACAATTATTTCATTTTACCTTATTACTACTTAAATTATTATTGAATTTATTTATTATATTTATTATTGAATCGTTATGATATATTTTTGTTTAAAATGGCTTCGAATCAACAGTGGTAGGGACAAGAAAAACATGGCGCCTAACGGAAAAATGTGACACATAACCCAAAAATGTGACGGTAAATTTTTTCGAACGCCTCTAAGATGTGTTACTTCAAAAAATAAAGTAATTCCGATTCCGATAGAAGTCTTTAAAACAAGCCTTGGAACGCCTGATGTCAATGGATGGAAGATCTGACTGATCTATTATATATTTTAGAAGCCTGTCCTAAACAAATAATGTTTTAGCAAATATATTATATCAAGAAAAATCTTTTAATAACAATGTTTCATTGTCTTTGTTATATCAATGTCAGAGGCTCGTAAATATCTTACATTTGTAAAAATGTTAGATATTACATTACTTCTATACTATAATTACTTATGGAATTGATAACGTCTAGGATTTTTAAAGTCGATTAAAATTACTGCCTGTCTTAGTTTTTGCCAGGCTTATAGAAATTATACTTTATGTGTAGTCGAATGTCGTGTTTTTAATATTTACGGTTTTTCATATTGTAATTAGGATTTTATTGTATTTTTAAAACATTCGGATATATTGATATACGTAGCTTCATCATCAGCAACCGCGCCACCTTTTGCCGCGCACTACAAGAGCTGCCCAGTAAAGTTTTCCCGAACCAATTCGACTTAAGGTCCTTCAAAAAAAGAGTGTACCAACACTAAAAGGCCGGAAACAAAATCGTGAGCCTTCTGGTATTGAGAGTGTCCATCCGTTTCTATAAAAACAAATTCTTCCAATTTTTCAATTTAATAAGGCGTTGTGCAGTTGCCTTTATGAAGCAATTTCAATAAATATTATAAGTAATATTAAGCAGTCGTGATATCACGATGCAATAAACTTTATTTAAAGTATTAGGTACTACCGCGACGTTTGCACTTAGACCAAAGTGCACAGAAGTTATAACAAAACAAATATACAGGAATCTGAGGTTTTCCAAGGGTTGTACCGGTTTAATTTATTTAATAAAATAAAACAAGACAATGTTCGAGTACTACATAATCAGGATTACATTTAGTCAATGTCATTATATTTAATAATAGTACACAACCTCAGACAGAGTGAAGGACTCTTCTAAGTTTTACCACTTGTCCCTCATCCTGGCTGCCATTTTCCAATCCTTCCCCGTTATCCCTTTTATTCCACCTAATAGCCAATGCGATGGTTATGTATTTTAACCGTAACATAGGATATTTATTGTAGTTTTTGCGAATTCGTCCAGAGAACATATACAGTGGCAGCTTTTGCAATAAAAACAGCACATTCCAGGCGAGCTACGCTCGCCAAAACAGCCCGAGCTGAGCTGTCAGGTCCCTGAAGGCCGACAGCGAAATTTCATTAAAAAATAACTAAATACTAATGTATTCAATTGTGCAGGTAAGTGTTTCCCATCATATTTTGCCTCTGCTTTCTTAAAATTATGACTATATTATATTATAGGTATGGAATATGCAATTGCTGAGAAATAATGTTTATAAATCAATTTAAGAAGCTAAAATTATAGGTTTTTAGGAAGATTTTTGGAATTTGACAACAAAACTCAGTAAGTAGATTTTGAAATATAATGAAAAACTGACATTATTATTTGTAATAAAGTAAAATATAATAAATTACATACACATGAAAAGAAAATCTATTAGCTGGGGATCGAACCCACGACCTCGGGGATGCGAATCGCACGCTGAAGCCACTAGGCCAATACTGAGCTAAAATAAATTTAAATCGGGGATTAATCGAGATTTCATGTCGATTTTATTATTTATTTAAATAGACGCAAACGCATGGTCACCTCTCTCGTGCGCGTAATGCCTGGCAATTGTTGTGGTGTTCCTTAAAGGATCCGCTAGATGCCGCCCCACTGTTGAACTCATCAGAACCACCTATATTGTGACCATTTTGTTATCTGATAATTAATAATCAATATTAAATATAATTATTATTAGGATAATAAGTATCCTCAACAGCAGTGTTACCCAACGTAGGGCCCACGCCCCACAGAGGGGCAATTTGTTAAGCCTTATTCGAAAATTTCTAAAACTAAACTAGACTTCACTTACTGTGTTTCGTTAATAATTTCTTAGTTATTTTTTTAATAAAAACTATCATTTAATCTCTCCGATATTATGAAATTCCCGTGTGCCAAAGTTGAGAAATCCCTCCCTGGCAATACCGCTTTCCCCGTTCTCAAATCGCGGACAACCCTCATTTTTTATATTTCCAGTTCATCCATATTTGCGATGGGAAACCTGGAAAGCGACCTAGTTATGCGACCACAGTTATGCAAACAAATACATAAAAAAATTTTTTTTTTTTACAAGTAATCAATATCATTCTCTTTTTACCTTGGGCCTTATTTGTAAATGTACTGAAGTCAGATACATAAGGTTTTGAGACGTTTGTATACGTATACGAGTTACACAAGAGTAATAAAGACAAAACATTAAATAGCTTTTTGACATTTGGTAGGTTCTCAAATAAGAGATACTACTGGAAACCTGACAATGCGTGGATAAATACTATGCCTATATTTTATTACTGCCTAGTGAAGGTGGTCGAGCAGTTTCTGCCAGTCGTAAGTTCGAATCCTAGGTAAACTTTCAACTAAAGAGCTAACCGATTCCTAAAAGGCAGGCAACCCACTTGCAAGCCTTTTTCCAATGTAAGTGTCCACGGGCGGAGGTGTTACTGAACACCTTTGTTTGCCTTAAATTACTTTAAGAAAATCTTTTAAAACTTACCAAGAGTTTCATTTTAAAATTAATGTTTACTTTGATAAATATAACTCTGAAAGGATGATTACGCTGTATTATTGAAGCTTTTATAGCACGTTGATTTAGTTAATTAGGTAATATTAAGCGTTTTGAGAAAATTAATTAAGTTTTCGAAGGACTGTGAGGTGCCATGCAAATTAATTTATGATCGTTAATTAATAATCGAAGATTAATACAATTATTCAGTACTTAACATGAATATATTTTAGCCAAGTTTTTTATAATAAAATAATGATGTAGTGAAGAATGCTTATACTAGTGTGAGTTTTTGTAAGTTCTGATTATCTAAGTTAATTTACATATTGTCGACATTTTCAGCAACTCCATGGAGAGAAAATTAAAATTGTTATAAGCACTGAATATAAATTAAAAATAAGTTTATTATGTAGGTACATCATCTGAAAGACAACATGAATAAGCTTAGAAAATTCATTAAAGGGTTTTGTAAGTAGAGCCTATTGTTTAATTCACATTCAGTACTCACTATATACTTTTGATTGCATGACAAGTCTCAAAATGTAACTTAAATTCGTAGCTAAAAGTTCAACCTTTGAATGTCAATTGTCCAAAAGTTATTTCTAATCAAAATTAATTTATTCAATCTGTCAATATACAAAGAATAAATGATTTTGTATATAGAATAAATATTTTAAAAATAGAGGAAACTTATTTTCTAAATTCATTTTTATACCAGATATAGGTCAATAGAGTATATATAGTAACGCTTCGACCTTTTTAGGTCTGGGCCTCAGATATCTGTATCTGTTTCATGATCATTTGTCAATCTTATAGGCAAGTAGGTGATCAACCTTCTGTGGCTGACACACGCCGTTGTCTTTTTAGATCTAAGGTCTTTCCTTCACCGTTACAGCAAATCTTAATGGCGCACACACAGAAAGTCCATTGATACGCAACTAGGGATCGAACCTACGACTTCAGGGATTACGAGTCGCACACTGAAGCCTTATTTAGATATCGCCGCCCATGGACAATCACATTGCACTTGGCATTGCCGGCCTATCAAGAATTGGTACGCTCTTTTCTTGAAGGATCCTAAGACGAATTGGATCGGAAATACTTCAGTGGGCAGCTGGTTCCACATAGTGGTGGTGCGTGACATAAACTGCCTTAGAAAACTGTCAGTTGTGGAACGACGGACGTCGAGGTGATACGGATGGTATTTTGTATTTTGCCTTGACGTCCGATAATGAAACTCAGCAAACTATATAAACTTATAGTCCCTAGTCATTAGTGTATTGACGTAACTGTTTTGTTAAGGGTCCAGAATGCAAGAAACTCAAACAAAGATAATAAAAGAAAAAACTTAATTTTCACGTTTATTAAATGAAGTCTACCAGTGTCCAGTGTGTGTTTGTCCTCTATCGTAATCTTTGCCAGCCGCACTGTCTCCTTTGTTGTAGTTGTTGTAGTTTCTACCAGACCCACCTCCTGTGTTGAATGATTCAGAGCTGCCTATGTCATGGCCTCCGGAGTGTTCAGACTTTTCTATCTGTTAATATAAATACAAATGTTCCTAAATCTTCCTTATTCGATTAAATTCTGAAACTAATACAGATAACCCTTTTATAACGCATTTTCATATTACGCGATTTATAGTTCCTGGTTTAACATTTCTCCTCATACAACGCGGGCATAGCATACCTTATATTTCTGCACTGTGACATTTATAATGACTTGTACGCGCTTCTTTTGCTTATAACATAGTTTTTTTTTTAATATATTCAAATCCCCATCAACGAGAAAAGTGAAACGTCAATTCGTACATCACGCGTTATATGGGGTCATACAAGCGCGTAATGGAAAAATACTACAACAATGCGTTTCCTATAACGCGGAACCAATCTACCGTGTTATAGGAGGGATTACTGTATATTGTTTAGTGTGAATGAAGACTTTAAAGCATAGAAAAGTTCAGTTCATTTAAAAACGGCCCCAATTAAAGAAACACATTTATATCTCAATTTTTATATTGTCTGTGTAGCTCAGTGATTAAGTTGCTTCTGCCACTGAGACAACAGAATAACTGTTTGTATACATAAGAATTCATTATATACGAGACAGTCGCTAACCAAAAAAGATAATTAAGCTTCTCTTAAGGTTCGTTCTAACAATGATTTAAATAAAATACATAATATTTTTTTTAGTAATGAACCATGGAGTTTCTTTAATCATTATTATTATTAGGGAAGTATTTTGTTAGAAATTTCAAAGCGAAATTTTATTTCCAGAGCCTTTAAGAGTCTTTATTCTTGTGTCTCTTTGAAGCTGTCAAAAGAGATTTTCCAAAAATACCTCCATCAATGTACTCATATTTGCCATTTTTAGATAAACATTAATGTGTTGCTTGAATACTTATTTTTCCACTATCGACTTGTTTAGTTGTAGAATATCTTACCTTAGTAACTTTGCTGTGATGGTGGCCCTTATTATGATGCTCGCGTTTTCCAGAGTTGTGAAAATGTTGATCTTCTGCCCCGCTCGATCCTTTATCATAATTCTTATTTCTAAAATTCCGACCCCTCATGTAACTTTTGTCCACGTTATAACCACCCGGGTATGGAGAGTAACCCGGATATCCAGGCCCTGGATAGGGATATGGATATCTACCTCTACTTATTCCATAGTCTGGAGTTCCATAAATCCTGTAGGAGCTTATTTCAATCACAGCTGCACAGAGGATAACCACTACAGCCTATATGAAGATGTTGTATCAATATTAGAAGTATATAGTACGTTTATCAAAAATTGAAAGTTTAAAGAAGAGGCCTAAATAGGCCTTTTAACAGGTTGGCCCTTTTCTAGAATTACCATTATCGTGTAAACAAAGAAATGTTGTGCGTCTGAAAGTGCCTAAAATGCACAGTTCACACCATTTAGGTGTAGGCCTCAGATTTGTGTATCTGTTTCGTGATCATTTCTATTTTCTAAAACTTCCTTTTTTGGGTATAGGGCTTTCCTCACGATGCGAGCGATGGTTAAATACACACATAGACAGAAAGTACATTGGTGCTCAACCGGGGATTGAACCTACGACCTCAGGAATTAGAGTCGCACGCTGAAGCTAGGTCCACACTCGTTGCTGTTTAGATACAACATACTATACCCTTATTTTTACTGAATTTGACGAATAATTATTTTAACAAGTCGACGTTTCGAGTGCTTTATCAATAAAAATAAAAGTATATTCCCGTTTTTATCAATTTTTAGTACTCGCGTAAAAAACCCATAATATTAATGAATATATAATGTACAAAAAAAGCTGTTTAAAATTACTTACCAGCTTCATTTTAACAAACAAATGAACGGCTGCACCTGTAGTGATTTAGATTGATCGTAAATTAATTTTATATAGATGGCTCGTATCAAATAGTAATTAGACAATTAATTGATTTTTAAGATGAATGTTACATTTTATTAATGACGGATGGAACGGATCTGTCATGGCTAGTTAATTTTTGAACCAATTTTTTTTATATTTAACAGAACAGGAGGGATTATATTAAGTGATACCTATGGTACGCTCTTTGAATCTCCCTAAGTCGTATGGGTTAGGAAATACCTACCGCCCATGGACACTTTAAATGCCAGAGGAATGGCAAGTGCAACAAATTAAGTTTTCTTGAAGGATACTAAATGAAAAATTGGTCGGAAATTCATGGGTCCACATAGTGGTGGTGGGCGGCAAAAACTGCCTTTAAAAAAAACTCTTTTAAATTCTTTCTTAGGATATCATTTTCATCAATATCTGTTTAGTGGTATTCAGAAATCCACGAATTTCTGTAGACGTGTTGAGAATAATGTTAATTAAAGTGGGCTTAATTTTTCAATATGACTTCCATATTTAGCTTAAATATATCGACTTAACGTCTGCCGGTAGTAAGACAACAGGTAGTTGTGACTGTAAATGAGAAACAACATACAACATATTATTAGTATACTGCTGTTGTATATTACGCGCAGATTTTAAGTCTCCTTAATTAAATTTCCATTAAAAAGCACAATATTAGTACAATGAGAACTTCTGGGCTCTGAGCTTTATGCGATATTAGTCTTGGTTCCAACGCAGACTTGTGGTTTAAATGATATGTAAACGAATTCTAACAAGATTCTTTTGTTTCAGGTAAATTCTTCGTTACAGCTACAAATTTTAATACGTAAGAACTATGCTTATATGACGGTAAGCTTTATATATAGTTAAGTTATATATCTTCATAATTTTTTTGTACGTTTTCGAACACCTAATATGTTACGCCATATTAAAATGTAAAAATTAAATTTCCTAAACATATGTTCGGATTGATTTACACTATGTCGCGGTTTACTTAACGCCCCATACACAAAGGACACAGCTAAAGGGTTAAACTTTAGGATATTTCAATCCGAAAAACTGGTCTTAAAAAAACATTAATTGCGGTTCTGGTATGGCACGAATGGTGGCTGCAAATTCCTACTAGCTACGTAAAAGGCCAAATATATTTTGTGTCATCAAACACAACACGACACAACGAATCTTGTTGTTCAGGTTGAATCAACTCACTTGTTGATAACGGATAATAAATAAAATGAAACGTTTCATGTATTCATTATTTAATTGCATTTTTAATGACACTAGACAATAGGTAACGCAAAGTTATATATTTTCAAGTCCCAACCCAGCTCCCAACGCCACCCCACCAAGAAGACCCTTTACGCCGCCATTCAAAGCATATCCCAAACCATTTTGGGCCGCCAACAGTCCAGCATTCATAGCACCAGCTCCGTTTAAACCCATAGCAATAGTTGATTGTATGATATCATCTAGGTCGGCGCCGAATCCAGCTCCGATTTCTTCTAAAGGACCCAAACCTGCACCAAAACCATCCAGGCCTATGTTTGCTTCCAACGGACCCATCAAAGGTAGAGCTTCTGATGCTACGACGAAAGCAACAAAAAGTACCTGAAAATAAATAGTTACTTTTATCTTGTTTCGCTTTTAAGAAATTATGGACTTTGAGACACTGTCACATCAAGTTAGTTGAATAAGATATTTTAGGCTCGCACCCAAAAAATATGAAGACTGCTCTTATTGGGCATCCCGTAGCCTCGTTTGCTCATAGGGGGCTATGTTATAAATTTAAAAAAAACCATTTCTGTGCTTTGGACCAATTGACTTTCTTTCTATGTACGCATTTAACATTAGCTCCAATAGTGAAGGAAAACATCGTGAGCATACCTTGCATTAGACCCAAAAAGTCGACGGATTGTGTCAGGCACAGGAGGCCGATCACCTACTTGCCAATTATATTGACAAAATATCGTGAAACAGTTCTATAACAGTTATTTATTAAAGCCTGAATTCAAGATAAGGATAACAATATTAAGATACTTACAAAGACTTTCATCTTGGCTACACAGGGACGTTCTTAATTAACCTGTAATCTGTTTTGTCTTTTATTTGATTAAAAATCAATCATAATTGGAATGTCATTCAGTAATTAGTTTTCATTAAATTAAGATGGAAAACCCAAATTAATTTTAATGTAGGTTTTATTAGTTACTTATTGCTTTTCCTACAATTAATGTAATATTTAAAATTACAACACAAAGTACTCAAATACATGTAAAAAGTGAGATATATATAAAAAAGACGTTTTTTTTTAAATCTCGCGGGATGTTTTGGCGACCGTAGCTCAGGCTTTGGGCCATCTGGGAGTCCCAGACCGCGGTTTGTGCCGTCGAGGGATGGTCAATCGCCCAAAGGGCAGGACGGAAGCTCACTGGAATGAGCTAAGTGTGAAGTAAAAGTTCCTACCTTACCCGGTAAAGGTTTTACCTTTAATCTGTTTTTACTATGCCGCGGGGGAGGTTTTTTATTTGTTATTGGCTACGGTGATCGGATCATCCGGGAAAACGCCATCCCCTTTGGCATTGTCCATGGACGGCGCGTATCACTTAACATTTTGCCTTCAGCCCGTATGCCCCCTGTGCTATAAAATTTTTTTTATGTTATATTATTATGCGTCAACCACCGTAAATAGTTCAAAACGTCTCTAGTAAAAATTCACTAATTTTGCATTAAAAATCGTTGCAGCATATGATCTGTCATACCTCTGTCTGTCTATTATTAAATTATTTCACATAGATATTATTAAATTAAAAAAAATACTATTGTTCACCAACGCAAATGTTTATCCAGTTCCAATAAGTTCTTAATGTTGCGTTGAAACACTTATGTTATAATGTATCAATTTTCCTTTAACGATACAGAAAATACCTATTTATCAACCTGATATCAAAGGTACCATTGGTCCCAAATTACGTAATTATTCCCGTAAAACGTTATCCCTTTATTAAAATTCGGGTGAAGCTATACTCCACATATTTTGCTCGCAAGGACAAAAGCCCTCAACCATAGAAGTGTTTCTATTTACGTGATTTGCAAACACTTACACGCTAAAAATCAATTTACACCTTAATGCGTTGAAATAAAGTCGTATTTACAAAATGGCCCGGGAAATGGGCCACTGTTTTTCCGTAAGCAATTTGGTGCTTTTCATTTAGTGATATTTTACAGGAGAGCCTCCGACGGTGTAATTAACACTCGAGTCTCGAATGCGAAAACAAGGCTGAGGATACAGCGAATATAAAAGTTTTTGTTTATGAAAACGCTGTATATTTCGATGAAGCCGTCTTTAGTCCGGAAAAAAACAAAAAGCCTTTTTTATGTATACTAATGGCAGTAAAACCCTTTAGCCTGAGATTTATGTATCTCTTCCGCGCTCATTTCTAATACGCAAGTAAGAAGATCTACCACTTGTGCCTGATACACACTCTCAACTTTTTGGGTCATAGGCCGATTTCCTCAACGATGTTTTCCTTCACTGTACGAGCGACTGTTAAGTGCGCACATATGGGACTCTGATCGAACCTATGTACTTAGAAATGAGAGTCGCACGGCCACTACGGCAAAACCTTTATCCCATATTTTTATATAAAAACCATAAAATAAGGTTTTCTTCTACATGATGTAGTAAAATATATTTAAAGATATATCTGTACGAGCAAAAGGCTTTTAATTTTTAAACTTTATGTGGAGGCTTGAACAATTCCGTTTTATGGCAGTTATTATAGGCATAAATCAACAAATTTCGGTACATATCGTTTGAAATAAATTAGTTCCAAATTAAGAAAACAATGTTGGAAATACAACCTTTAGTTAAAGGCAAAAAGCTCAAAAGAAAAGCAGTAAATTGATGCTCAATTTATTTATTAAACAATTGAAGAAGGATTTATTTAAAGAATTAATCCACCTCCGCCTCCGCCCATGCCATAGCCGTTGCCATAACCGTTGGCACCGTTCAAGTAATTGTTGTAGCCGTTGCCAAGGTAACCGCCATTGGCCAGCGAGCCACCACCACCAACATTGTGGTAGCCAGAGTTGTCGGCACGGTTGAGCTGAAAAGGCGGATTACATTTAAGAAAAACTACACATTATTTGACATCTGTTAATAAATATGAAGTTAGGATCTGATAAAAACAATAGATTTTTCAGTTAAAAAGAAAAAAGATTTGGAGGACAACCTACTAATCTTCAGCCTCAAAGTTGTCAAGCACTTATAGACTACCAAATTACATGCGCATCAAGTATATTATTATAGCTTCGACAGGTTTTAGCAGAGTAAGATTGATACTCACAGAGGTCATGCTGTTATGATTAGCGCCAAGGTTGTGGTATCCGCCCAGTCTGGATCCGCCATAGCCAGCGTTGTTTAGGCCACTCGCGCCGCCGTTGTACCGGCCGCCACCGTATCCACCCCCATTGAGGTAACCCCCGCTACCCATTCCACCAAGACCCAGGCCAATGCCTGGATAGAATGGTTGCGCCTGGAGCGATGCAACGCAAACCGTAAGGAGAAGGATCTGTAATGCAAATTTTATGATAAACAACTGCCTTTAAAACAAAAAGATTTCTTAATAATTTTTGATTGGTATCTTCAGTCTTGTATAGGTAAATTTTTTTTCGCTAAAGTTATTAAAAAGGGCAGAATAAAATATATAACTTACAAAGCACTTCATGTTTTCGCCGGTCAACCTTCGATAATGAATAATAGACGAGGGAAGTACATTATTTTATATTAATTTAACAGCTATTATATCTGACTCTTAATTAAAAAAACGATTCGGGGAATCGGAATTTCCATTTCATTAGTGTGGTAAAAATGTCATTAATAATCCGTCATAATGATAACACTATTAGTACATATACTTAACGATGACCGTATGATGATGAAAAATACCGTATTTTTGTATACAAGGGTACTTAATTTTTGACTTATAGGAATCGAGCTCATTTCTGAATCACATTTCACCCTTATATACTGTTTCGAGCGTAGAGCTATTGTTTGATGGTGCAACTTTGATCTGCAGTGCTATACTGTAAGTCCAATTTCCAAATTATAACTGGAAGTGGCAAAGTTTAGATATGACTTGATTTAACGACGATATTTCAATATCCGTCTGAACTTGGGATTTTGTGGTGTGAAAACTTGGTATTGGAATTGCAATTCAAGTTGAAGCCTTACACTTTGATCGGTTTGATTGTTTGGCTGGTTTTAATTTAAAAAAATATGTTGTTGTATATAATAATTAAGTTTGATCGATTTACATTTCAGAAATGTATATTCCACAAATTTCTCGGAAGTAGTCTTGATATGATCTTTGTATTAAATTCAAACAACGCTCATCTGAAGCACACTGTAGTTTCACCCCTTCGTTGTTTATATCCCCAGATGCCACACTGCACGATTTGAATTGTCGTTTCTTGTAAACACAGCAAAGGAGTAGAACTCCTTGCTTCCTTAGTCTTCCTAACACAGTTTAATTTGGGATATGTACGCATTACTTAGGGGATTATATTAACACTAAATTCTTATTAGAAATACAATTAAGGGCAGCAACAACATCGTCTTGTATTTTCCAGCTCTAAGACAGCAGGCATACATTTAATTGTAATCGAAAAACATACTCTTTTGTATTGAAAAACTGCCATTTCAAATTGTATGCAGATAGTTGTTAGTTGTTACTCGGCATAAAGAGGATGTGATCTGAATTTCGAAAACAACGTGAATTGCAAACTAGAATTTTAGTAGGCTTCCGTTTCGTCAATTTCCGGTCATTGCGTCCGTTACACTAGCTTTCCTGATATGCGATAGGTCAATGATCAAACGAATATTATATCTCGATATAAATGCCTACATATATGATACATGATATGTATCATATATGTAGGTAAATATAGTATAGAAGGTGTGTGCCTTTCATAAGCGCCTATTCACCTCTATATCGAATCTACTGACCCATAATTCATTAAACTTAGATTGTTCTATAGTAGTTGGAACATAATTGATTTAATTGAGAAAAGTATTCTCAATAGGACTTTTAATTTCTGGGAATTTTTTAAACAAACGTACATAATTCCAACAATATCATATAATCCTGTATGCTCCTATTTCACCATGCTTCCTGCTGATGTCATGTGGAACATGGTGTACTAGTTGCAGCTCCTTACAAACGTTGTGTAATACAAAAAAAAACTTGGCGATTAAAAAGAGTGGCGGAAAGGTTTATTGCCAGTTCATCTCTTTCGTTCTACGCCCTTGATTTGAGAACTTGCAGTAAATGTAAAATTAGAAGCATTTATTGTATATTTCTTTTTTTTTGACGTTCATAAGTGTACATTGTGTTACCTCTAAGAATAAATGACTTTTGACCTCGACTTTGAATATACATTTTGGTTGGTTGATAATTTAACAACATTTTAAAAAGCAATTTACATTATTGAAGGTATTCCTTGTATGGGAGTTGCAAATTTCGCTCAAAACTAACGTTAAAAACAATATTAGGAAGGACCAGCAAATAGATATATTTAATGTGACTAAAGAATGATTAAAAAAGACTCTGGTATCTTTTATTAATAATGGCTTTGATATTCTCCCTTTATATTAAATATTTATTATAATGATCAGTAAATCTTAGAACTTATAATTTAGAATTTAGTATGAATTTGTACTTTGTTATATTTTTTGTATAAATAGGTAAAACTGTGCTGTTAGGTGTTTATGTTTGAATGTGTATTCCGTTTTTGGCTTTTGTGTATAATGTAATTGTTTGAATATTTTTTAAAGAATAGCTGTAGGAGTACTTTAATAAAATAATAAAATTAAAGTAAAGGACGTAATATGAAGCTTAGGGAAAGCGACTTCCTTGAGAGGCCCCTAAGGGGTCTCATTATAAATAGTTTCGAATAAAAACGCATTAATACGGTACTATTATTGTAGTTAAGTGTATAAGGTCTTTTCAGTTTGTACAAAGAATAGGCTCTCAAGAGAAATAGGCTGGAGAAAGAATTGCAAATGCGCGTAGCGTAAATCCACTGTTTTTCGATTTTCAATGTACCTAGTCAAGTCTGCTTAATCACAATTGACAAAATTTAGACTAGCCTAGAAAAATATTAAGGATAAACAAGAAAATTTATTTATAAATTGTCTGAAATGCTCGTAAATAGTGTATTATAAATATATAGGAAATATTTTTTGTAACTAAATAATTCGTGAAATTATACTTAATAATGGTACATTTTACTCCAGTCTAGGCTGTTAACATTTTGAAGAGCTAATTTAAATAAATATGATCAGCTGTAGGTGAATTTTAATTTCATTTAAGCATTTTGTGATAAAACGTTAATAATAACTATAAATTTTCAAAGAATTATACAAAAATCTGAAATAATCATTGCAAAAGTAAAAAAGCGTGAAACTAATGATTTTTTTAACTTTTGTTTTTCACTCTATAAATTAGGTTAAAATAATAATAAATGTTGCTTGCGACGCAATGACAATTTTAACGTACACGAAAGTTGGATAAAAGGTAATAAAATAATATGTTTGCTTTTATGGCTTTATTTAAATTAAACAAGCATTGAAGATCCACCACCACGACCGTACTGGTTGCCAAACTGTGACGCTCCATTTTGGTATTGGCCGAAACCGCCGCCATTTTGTGCACCAGTGTTGAATCCTGACCCACCACCAATATTGTGGCTGTCGTCGTTTTGTACGTTGGTCACCTGTTTAAGAGAAGTTTTTTAGAATAATGCCTCTAGAGAAATGTTATAGTAGTATGCTCTGGTTATTTACAATACTTGATTTGTATACTTTGGTTTTTATTATATATTATTTAAATGTAATATATAGTTATATCTCAGAAACATATTGAAGAAATCTTTAATTTAAACCTTAAAAGAATAAAATTATCTTTTATACTCACACTGCTGGCACTGGAATGATGAGATCCGACATTGTGAAAACCACCACCTCCAGCATTGTGCATGGCTTGGTTGCCGGCCCCACTTGCACCGGAAGCTCCGCTTTGTCCACCGTAGTTGGCGCCATTAGCATAGCCACCTTGACTTGCACCTCCAATGCCTCCCATGCCTAATCCAGCGCCGCCCATGCCTAAACCGGCTCCGCCCATGCCTAATCCAGCGCCTCCCATGCCTAAACCGGCGCCGCCCATGCCCAGTCCGTTCTCAGCTTCCAAGCCTAATCCAGCCCCGCCTAAACCTGCTCCAGCACCCATACCTAATCCAGCTCCCCCCATGCCTAATCCCGCCCCAGCGCCCATACCCATTCCTGCCCCAGCGCCCATACCCATTCCTGCTCCAGCGCCCATGCCCATTCCTGCCCCAGCGCCCATTCCCATTCCTGCTCCAGCGCCCATTCCCATCCCTGCTCCAGGGCCCATACCCATCCCTACTCCAGGGCCCATACCCATCCCTACTCCAGGGCCCATTCCTAGTCCAACCCCAGGGACTCTGCCATAACCTAACCCGTATAGTGGTATGGCATCTAATGCCAACACGCACGCAAGCACGGTGATGATCTGTAAGTATAATGTATATATGAAAATAAATACACAAATAAAAATTCTATTAACTAGCAGATTCCCGGAATATGAGTTCCATGAATGTGTACTATTTTAGTAATCAATAAAACCGATATAATAAAATTATTCAAATATATAAATGAACGTAAAAATATAAAACTTACAATGCACTTCATGATAGGATACTCTTGGTCGGACGGCTGGTGATGATTGATAATTATTTTTAAATTGTCTACGCTTTTATATTTACCACTAATGACTAAAAATTGTTAAATTAATTATACATTACGCAGTATTCATTAGGTTTTCTTTAAAGGGATTACCTAATGGACCACTCATTTTGTGCAAATTTAGATTAATTGTCTCGGAAATATGTGAATATATTTTATTTCACTATAATCAAGGAATATACTTAATATGAAGAAATTATTTCACTCTGGTACAACGTATGCAGTTCTAAAAGGCTCAATACCTACTAGCATACTGCTCACACGTGTGGTGCTCCCGGTGCGTCAGCTACTGCCTTTTGACCAAATTCAGCGAAGCTTGTATAATTGTAAATCTCCAATGATCAGCTTGATTCAGTCTTTACGTAGAGACATTGCGTCTCTTTGCATATTCTATGAAGTGTACTATGGAGAGTGATCACAAGACGTTTTCTATTGCGAACTGTGGAATCGACTCCTAAATATGTCAATCGACTTAGTAGAAAAAAGAAAGGTTTGGTCTCTCTCACTTTAAACTCATTTAATATTTCCATCTTAATTCTACAAAGTACATAAAATGTTCAAAGCCTTTAACTGCGAATAACTTGTTAATTGCGTGTAAAATAAGAACTTTTCACTTAAATAAGGCTCGGGTTTTATTCACGAATCCATCAAAATATAGAATTTACTACGCCGTTGAGTGATTCGACGTTATAAAATTGCTGATGTCGAACATTTTTATTCTTTTGACACGCTTTATGGTACACTGGATGGCGCCATAACTGATTTGAGAATTTTAGTGTATATATAATATACATTTTGCTGCTGTAGACGCCATGATGCAGAGGAAAGACAGAATTATAAGACCAAGGATTCCGGAAATAGATTTTTAGAACAGTGAATAAAAAAAATATTTATACTAAGATGTTTTGTAATACACAATATAATCAAAACTCTTTACATACCAAACTGTATCAGACAACGTTTCGTTATCCCTGAACATACACTATTTATTACCAAAATATAATCGAAAATAAATGAACATACGTGCGGTACAGACTAATATATAGGGTAATACATATGTATTCACATAACACGAGTACAGTTCGGTGGCGGTTGTCTAAGGATGTGAAACAAATGAAACACTTTGTTTGAAGCTGGATGTCAGCTCGCTTTAATTGTTTAAAACATGAGCTAATAACTAACATGAGTAATCACAGTAAGGTTGGAATGTTAACAAAAAAAACTAACTTGACTTTTTTTAAGGGTTCTCAATCTAAGTGACACTTCAATATAATTTAGCGAAAACGAGAATGTTATATTACAATTTATGAATGAGGGAAAAAGTTATGGGGCTCATTTTAGGTTCAAGTCTGCAATGATTGCTAACATTTGGTTTGCGCTAAAATCTATATGTAACTTAACTAATGTACCTACATAAAATAAATCAATGGCGCTACAACCTTTTTAGGTCTGGGCCTCAGATTTATATATATGTTACATGATCATTTCTTAATCTAATAGGCAAGTAGGTGATCAACCTTCTGTGCCTGTCGCACGCTGTAAACTTTTTGGTCTAAGGCAAGTCGGTTTCCTCGCGATGTTTTCCTTCACCGTTCGAGCGAATGTTAAATGCGCATATAGAAAGAAAGACCATTGCTGCACAGCCGGAAATCGAAACTACGCCCTCAGGGATGAGAGTCGCACGCTGAATCCGCTATGCCAGCACTGCCCTTCTTAGGTTACATAACTCATATAAAAATCTTTTGCACAATATAAAATATTATTGTTAATTATAAACGGTAGTCAACTTTAAGTATTTTATTTATATTTGAAATTACAAATACTTTAAAACATCCTTTAAACGAACGAATCGTTTTAAGTTTCCGGGATTAATAATTCAGTATCTTTAACGGGTATCGAGTAAATAATTCGTTCAAAGGCTTTATCGTAACGTGATCGACGTGAAACAAATTTAAAAATTTCTGAATATTTAACAAAGGATGAAAGGGATTCATTGTTATTCAAACGTCGAATTTATATGACCAAAATAGCGTGGTTAAGATTTCTTTATATTTGCAGAAACTTATCTGTTTGTTTTTCATCGTGATCCTCCGATATGGAGAGTTTTTGGAGGAGTTTTTCGGAGCTGAATAAAAAATTTCCATCACTTCGACTTCCGCTACTGAGTGTTTTTAATCGCGAACTACCATTATGTGGATAGAGGTGCCTATTTAAGTGTTTTCGTGTAAAGTTTGATCGAGCTCAGGGCATGAAATATTAACAGATTACTGAGTAAGTTATTCTAACATAAACTAAAACTCAAATATAAAATTCTTTTTACGCCAAACAAATCTTTACATATAATGAAGTTCTATTAAGAACTTTAGAATTAACTGGATTGGTAACAATAAAATCATTTTAATCCAACTATATCAAAGAAAGCAATAAACTAACAAAAAAATAGTCAAGGAACACTTGGGGTAGTACAACTTATAAAAACTTATGATACACTATTTATTTATAGCTATAATATTTAATAAAAATTCACTTGTAACCCTACCCCGTTACAAAAGCTTTCCAAAACTCATTAAACCAAGTTTCCCTGTAAACCCTCGTTTTAGAGTATAAATCGCTCCAGTAATTTAATACTACAACTGAAATTACACAGACAGAAATTACGTAATTCAGGAATCATTAGAATGTTATGGGTATATATATATATATATATCATGGGTATATATACTAAACCAAAGATAGACTATTAAATTCTTATACACTACTACATTTAACGCCTTAGTTCTCAAATATTTTGAAGCGTTTTTCAACTGCTGTGTGGTTGTTGTCAGCAAGCCACATATACTTTATTCGATATAATTGATTCAAAACAAAAAAATACACTATATTATGTTATCTTGAATTTCGCGGTATCTCTCGTGAGTTTCATGTTCAATGTCGACAGCATTCAAAATATTGATCTAAAAAAAAATCGGTGGCGTTAAAACCTTTTTAGGTCTTGGCCTCAGATTTCTGAATCTGTTTCATTTGTCAATTTAATAGGCAAATAGGTGTTCAGCCTCTTGTGACACACAGCGTCGACGTTTTTTCTTTCACCGTTCGAGATAGTGTTAAATGCTTACTTAGAAAGTCCATTGGGCACTGCCGGTTATTGAACCTACGACAACTTCAGGGATGAGAGTCGCACGCTGAAGCCACTAGGCCAACACTGCTTTGTAACGCTTAAGTATTTGTATGAAATAAAATCTTCAAAGGAGTGGAGCTTGCTTTTACCACATTTTATTATCTTTTTAATTCATTGTTTACATTTCATTTTTTCCTAGAATTTTGTGTTTATCTCCTTATAAATTTGTATATGGTAACATAATAATAAAGTAATAGACAAAAGCCCGTTTAAGTTTTACATTATTTTTACCTTGTTATCCTATATATCATATATATTGGCTACCTTCAGTACAGTCGATCGGAACCCCCTAAATAAAGGCCTCCTTCAGCTTCCAACTGATTCCATCTATGGTTTTCTTTCTCCATTCGCTTCCTGCTATCGCTTCTATATCTATGTGTATATGTTGTATTTAAAGTCTACCTTTTTCTGTCTATCTTGTTATATGCCTCGACCATTGCCACTTTTAGTTTTAGGGCATAATTTATGGCATCTCTCACTTTTTTCGCTTTTTGACATTATGTATTTTTCTTATTTTAGTACGTTTAGTTTTATATGGTAACATAAGTGAATGAATATGTATCCAGCAACCGCGATACGCAGATGATTTATAACGCGTCTTAATGACGGCCATTACTGGCGTTATACTTGGGTGCCGAGAGAGCTCTTGACCTGAGAATTATTAATAGAGATCGAAATGAATTCCTGCTTAGAATGGCAAACGTTTAATGAAAAAAGTATTAAATTAAGATATGTAACTGTGGTATATATGTATTGGTATTGTTATTTTCATTAATATCATTGAGAAGACGAGGAAAAGATTTAGTTGATTGTTAAAAATATATACAGGCGCAGGAATTACAAAGAGAAGTTCTTGTATAAATTTGACAGATGTCAAAATTTGATAGATACGTAAAATGACACTTAACCTACAAATTGTAACCATAGTGTCTTTAATGTTTCCCTTAGCTCAAAGACTATTGTTTGGACTTGACATTTTAGTTTATTGTTTATCTGTGGAGTTACATACTTACGCTTTTAAGTTTTTTCGTATATACTTAAGTCGTGCATATTTATGCCACATGAAAGCACTTATCCGTAAAAGCCTACAAATACGCAAATACGCCTCAGTTGACATTTGCTAAACTTTTCTTGACAGGCGTACCATTTTGTTTACTTGAACCTGGATAGTAAATATCTGATATTATGAAGAGATTTTTTTTTGTAACGTTTGTTAAGAACTACTCCGACTTCAAAACGTCGTTAGAAAGGGATAAGATAGATCCCTGATTAATGATATATATTTATTTTAAGTCGGTAACTATTGGTGGAATGTTACTTTTTTTAAATATAATTTAATTATTTTTATACGTTTAACTTCTATGCCTAGGATATGTAATGTAGGTAATAAATTCCCCCCGAAATTGATTCCTTCCACGCTCTTTGGTTCACATACAGTTTCGCAGAGCTATCTTTTCCAAAATTATGCAATAATTTATTATTAATATTTATCGCTTCTTAGATCTAATATTTGGTTTGAAAGAATAAGTAGGGACAGTTACAGGCCACTGTCTTCTTAATAAACATCTCTTTGTCCTTGGCAAGACAGACAGTCCCTCCTACAGAGGCACTTAGTTTTGGCATGCGTGGCTGTGGCTACCCAACGAACAGGAATCCTCTGAGCAGTGAAGTCGCGAAGTTTCCAGGAAACTTCTGAAATTCTGGAATGATGCTAGACTGGCTTAATTATCCAGGGCTTTACGCACCACGGAGCAAATGTGCGTCTAAGTGCGGAAACTACATATATATACACATATAGTTTGTCAGAATTCTGCTAGTTTGTAACAGTTCTGAAGTATGAAGCGTGCTGTGTTCGCCTGTTAATTTTATTGTTTGTTTCTAGATGTAAGCTTTTATTGTAATGTCCGTTGGAAAAAGCTTTAAACAAAATAAAATAATAAACACATTCGTGTCACCAGAACATTAATACATTTTAAATCTTATAATTACCACAAATGAAATACAGACACGCGATTATCTCCGATTTATACATTCAATGTGTTAGCGGTAGTTGATCTAGTTTTTAGGGTAGGAAATTAAACACTTCAATGATGACTTAATTCACTATAATTTACTTCACTGATTTTACGTGAACTGTATAACTTCAAACTTGTACGAAGAAAAGGCCCGTGCGCATGTGTCACAACCTCTTTTATAATCACAACTCCCTCCTCCGACTCGACCATCCCACTTCGGGAAAATGGTTGAGTCAATTCGTAACAACTCGTAAACAACCGAACGAGTCAAATGAGTAACTATTGCACATGCGCACTTGTAGCAAGATTCTTAAGAATATGTTTCATAAAAATGTTTAGAATTTCATTAAATAAATATTAGAAGCTAACAAATGGGACTTGTAACACACAACATTTATTTTGACGTAAACAGACTCTTTTGTCCAAATATATATCTATAATTACAATGTTTGCTTTTATTAGATCCATCATTTACCATTTAAAATGCTATTGCGATAGTTATTAAGGGCGATGTTTCGACTGAGACTAAGTGTTTATTTCGTCGCAAGCAGTATATGTAGTATTTATCAATCAAGCCCGATCTGACCCGCTTTCCGAAAATAACTACAAAACCCGACGGAAACAGTTTCGGTGACGAAAAATTTTCAGACATGCGACCTGTCTATTACGAAATACATTTTATAACTACCTATTGTCTACAAGTTCGTTCATTTATTATCTTGTACATTATCTTACATTACCTCACTGGCGCAAGCTCTCCTCCTGCCTTTACTGGACTACGCCGATTCTTGCTCCTCCGATCTAAACGATGGATTGCTAAATAGACTTGATCGTCTCCAAAATTTCTGTATCAGATTTATATTCGGTCTAAGAAAGTACGACCATATCTCTGCGTTCCGTAAGCGGCTAGGCTGGTTGCCAATTCGTCAGCGACGTGATGCTCATGTTCTTCATTTCCTATATTCCATCCTGTTCAATCCTAAAACTCCTTCCTATCTCAAAAATGATTTCAATTTTTTGGGAGCCCATAACTATAGCTTACGCTCTTCCGAAAACTATACCCTTGAAATCCCATCTCATAACTCCTCCTTTCTTGGCGATTCCTTTAAGGTCTCCACAGTTAGGCTATGGAATTCACTTCCCGTCCCTATTCGCTTAGCTCCTTCTCTATCTTCCTTTAAATTTCTTCTGTACAAACATTACCTGTCCACATCGTATCCCTAACTTTCTTACTAACTACTAACTGACGTGAGACTTATCTTAGATTATCGTGATTTATGTGTCTTTTTACTTTCTATCTTTAATGTATCTTTAATATTTTATTCCTGTTTAGTTTTTGTTTTAATAACTGTGTATTACATGTATTTTGCACTACTTGCCTATCTTATTTAATACATTTCTTTTTTTCTTTACTCACAGTGGTTGCCTGGAAGAGATCGCTCGTTAGCGATAAGGCCGCCAGTTGCCCTCCTTTTGATTTAATTATGTTAATTTTTATTTTTATTTTGTAGTGTAACGAAGTATAAATAAATTATCTACTCCCTCCATCATCCTATAAACATACCTTGATTGCTGGAAGTCATCCACGGTCTGTGTACGAACTGTGTAATCGACTCACGGTGGGAGTCTTCAATGGGCAATACGACCTCCAATTGTTTTAAGATAAGATTGTACTTCTCACTCAAAGGCTGGCAACGCCCCCACTAGAACGGTGGTCTATGGGTTGCGATGACCGTCCTTTTTAGGCTTCCAGTAGGCTCGTTTGCCCCCCTATTCGCTAAGAAAAAAAATACGTAGCTGAGTACAGTTCTGTATAACATCACAAAAAAACACCACGAGAGCGCTCATGTTATATGTTGTCATGCCTTGTGGCTGGCACTGACGCAAAGTAACATATCTTGAAAATTCAGGGTTTTAACTATACAAGTCTTAACTTTAATTACTGGATATAATGTCAAACATGTAGTCACGGTGATAACTGCTACAAGGACTATTTGTAAACATACACAAAAAATATAATATACAACCGTCCTTGTAGTGACAAAATAAAACAGTAGCCACATACCAGATTTAATATAATTGTACAAAGCCTTGTGACGACGACCCCTAGAGGGGCCTCACCCATAAATCTCCATGTTGACATTGATGTTGTCCATCGTCTTCTTCCGCCACCACCTGGTGGTCTATCCAGCAAGTGTGTACAATACTACAGCGTATGCCAAAAAACAACTTATAATAAATCTAACAACCGCTTACATTCCTGCAACATAATTAAGCTTATCAAACTTTACAACGATTGTATGAAGGTGTGCGAATTTTTTCCTCTGAATTTTTTCGTTATATTGTCCAAACAGTGTCACCAAATAGGGTTTAACAAGGGTTTGATGTGACCGTCATCAGAATTAATAATGATAAAAATATCAACCGTGGATGTTTTTCGTTGTTTGTATCTTTTATTAGATTAAGGGTTATACATTTTGCGGGGAGAGGCAACCAGCTTGGTGGTTATGCGAAAAAATATATTTCGTATTCGCAAAAATGATACTTTTATTGTTTCCATGTGAAGAATGAAGATGATTACCGTCGAATTAACAGTGTTGTCAAATCCCACGACGAATCTCTTTCTGCGCCGAATACAGTCTTAATGGATTCCTCATGATGTTTTCCTAAGGGCTAAAACTACGGCGCGTTGTGTAGTATTAGAAAATTTAGAAGAATTTAAAAAGGAAAGCGGAGTTCTTAGGCGGAGTAAGATGCTTAGATAAAAGGTGGACTTTAAAGACAACTCTATGGAAAGGATCAAGGGGAGAAGGAGACGAGCCCTATAAAAAGATAAATAGAAGAAGCGTCAGCAGGAAGCGAATGGAGAACGGAAGCCATAGATATTAGTAAAAAGCTGGAAGATGCCTTTAACGGTGAAGGGGTTTCGATCGATGGTACAGAAAGACTTGAATGAAAAGAAAAATAATATATAACAAATCTAAACTGTATATTCAACATTTAGAAAGATTGGAAATAAACTTTTTTTTAAAATTACTATATATTATTAAAATTCTGCATTGGCATAGACTAGAACAGGGAAGAATGGAGGAAAAAATGCAACGCAATTTTCAGTAATGAAGAACGCGACTGAAGAAGATCATTAAGATTAAGATGCTAATTTTAGCCCCCATCTCCACATGCGGCCATGTGTGAACATTTCATGACAAATCGTGGCTCGTGCAAAATTCCCAACACCAATTAAGCCGCAGTCAGCTCCAACATTGTTAAATTTTAATGAAGTCTATTAAAAGTTTAACGTTGAAGCATGCACGGCTGGAAGCCTTCATTCCGGAAATGTATGAATTTCTCGTTACACATTTGTATTTTTGCATCAATATAAACAATTGGATTTTCATTTAATGATTTAGTTTCCGTATATATTTTTCGAACAATGCTGAAATTCTTTGAAATATATTATTTAAAAAACAGACGATTATAATCTCTTATAATTGCAGCTCACTGTAGATAAATTGCACTTTCATGTCTACCAGACTTGTAATCGTGCTTTGTTTCGCGTTCCTCACATCAACACCAACTATGCAAACAACTCAGTTTTGTATAGCGCGGACTCGGACAACGACCACTATCTAAGCGTCCAGTTGTTAAAGCTATCGGGAAAAATGCTTAAAAGGAGTGTTAAGAATATCCATAGCGCTTAAACACCTGCATCATGAGCACACCCCATATACACCCTCGCACCATCACACAACACAGCTAAATTATGTTAGGTATTACGTAGTTAATATTTAATAATTTCTATTGATTTTTCCTTTCGTAATTGTTTGAACCCTTTGTGTATGTTACTAGTTGCACCCGCCAACTTCGTTTCTCTTGACAGTGATTTCACTTAGCCTACCTTTTTAGTAGATACCAACATGGAACATTTTGATATGCTACCCCAGAGACAGTTCGGTTTTCCAGAATGAAAACTTATTAGGGTTTTTCTGTGAATATTTCTCTATATAAACCTCAGAGTTCAAATCATTATTTTCTAATTAATAAATAAAATATAGGGGTTGATAGTAGAGGGGTGAAAATTAAGGGTTGTATGTATTTTTGCATGTTGTATCATAAAAAAAATTGGGGTAGACACCCATAATCACTTAGGTGTTTGAAATATAGATAGTAGCCGATTCTCAGACTTACTGAATATACATTAAAAACTCATAAGAATCGGTCGAGCCGTTTCAGAGGAGTATGGGAAAAATCTTAAGTATAATTGTTTTTTTTAATATATAATTTATGTTAGCTGTAAGATTATGAAATGAACAAATAAACTCGCGCCGCGTAATACCCAAATTATAACGCTACAAAGCCTTTTAAGACGCTCCACCTTCAGCCTTTTTAAGCGCTTTTTTGATGGCGACAACGTAAGGTCCTGATATAAACTTACTCTTGTCGTGACGACTTTTTACTAGGCTAAATCTGGCTCATCCGCTCATTAATTGCTTTTGGTTTAAAAAGTTTAAAATAATGCGTATAGTAACAAATCGTTAACCTTGTAGTTGAACATTGCATTGTTTTTATATGGAACTCTTAAAATAAATTTTCAATACATAACTTCATGTTTAGACTTCCCTTCTTCAGTATAAGAACTTTGTAAAACATTTGCCCCGTATCTTTGTTACTTGGCTGAGAAGTTTCCTCCGACTTTAATGTTTATTTGTATTTATCTTTTACTTTTGGACAAACGGAAATTATAGTGGCATCTGTTAATGTAAGTAATGTGATGATAACAATGTAATAAAATCATGTGAACGAGGACATTATTCAATATTCAACAAATAAAGCTGGTTAGTTAATTAATTATAACAAAATTACGATATTTCGTTAATACGTTTTGATCCATACAGATCGCGTGATTATTGGTTACTATAAATATATTTGTTGACAAATTTATTTATAAAATGTCATTAAAAGTCACGCTATATCAGCGATAGAGCAGTGTTGGGCCAGTGGCTTCAGCGTGGTACTCTCATCCCCGAGGTCGTAGGTTCGTTCCCTGGCGTTTCTTCCTGTGTGCATATTGAGGAAATTGGCTTGCCTTAGACCTAACTGTCGACGGCGTGCGTCAACCACAGAAGGCTGATCACCAACTTGCCTATTGGAATAACAAATGGTCATGAAACAGATATATAAATCTATGGCCCAGACCTAAAAAGGCTGTATAGATTCTTTTTGTGAATACTTTAGGTATTATTTTTAAATATTTAATAAATAAATGGCCAGTACTGATCGTATGTTATTATAGTTTATAAAAATAGATGCTAAAGAACAGATTTGTCCTAAGGACGTTTCAAAGAGAACAGAAATGATACAATAGAAAATAGGAATAGGGGTTTTGTACTATCAATATTCGCAAAGTTGGTGAAACTTCGCATATGTAATACGGAATGATGTCGGGTCTTTGAGCAACAGCTGACGGTGTAATACGGGTTGAAATTGAGTTGTTCTACGAAGTTTGATGACCTATTTTGATGTATCAATTTGAATATTCAACCTTTTTTACAGCTGTTTTGTACACCAGGTATAAAATAGTTTGAGCTGATTTACTTTTAGTATTTTTTTTAAAAGCTGGAGGTGGGCTTTACTCCTGAAGGGGTCTGATCAACGGCACTGAAGAAAAAATGTATAAAACAAATCTAAGCTGTATGTTATACATTTGTAATTATTGGAATGTAAAGGGGTTTTATTATTACTATTCTCTTGTCCAATATAACTAATGAGTAAGCGCAACAATAACCTACTAACCTGGACAATTCCTACTTAAAAACCTATCTTCATCTACTCTCGTCAACTAAGTGTATTAAGAAAAACACTTTTTGAACCGATTAAAGCTATGTATTGTTATTAAAACAATTACATACATTACATAATTCTAAATTTTAAAATTTTTACCGACGTTTCGCGTGCTTTTCAGCGTGCGTGGTCACGGTGACTGAAGACAAAATGAAGGGACACCTTTGAAAAGCACGCGAAACGACGGTAAAACAATTAAAATTTAGAATTATCTAAATAATTATAAGTTTTAATAATAATACATAGCTTTAATCCGTTCAAAAGGTGTTTTTCTTAATGTGTAAAAGCTATTTTAACAAAAGACAAAACTAAGTGTATGACCAGCCCAGCCACCTCACTCTGCGAGTATATCTAAATCATATCTCACGTGTTTTTAGATACATGACTTGTGCATAATGCTAGGTAATTTTTATTTTGAATAATATTTCTCTATTTTTAATATATAGTAGTCTAAGAAAACACTTTTTGAACGGATTAAAGCTATGTATTATTTTTAAAACTTATAGTTATTTACATAATTCCATAAACATCCGTTCAAAAAGTGTTTTTCTTAATGTGTAAAAGCTTTTTTAACAAAAGATTATACTATATAGAAGTCTATTTTTCTATAACTAGAACAACGCTTGTTCACTACATTCCACGTAATTATTATTTTCTATTGTAAAGAATTTCTGCAAGAGGCAATCCCGGGATTGCTGGGATAATTAAGTGATTACAAATTATGAAATGAGATAATTAAATTACGCCTTCGTACGCATTATGAGAGAAGGTTCTAAGGCAATGTAACGAGTTATTAATCGATTGAACAGGGATCAATTTCTACCGATACTGTCCATCCAATGGATTATTATTTTCATGTGCACAGTTAATTGCTTGTTCGGTAAAGGAACATATGAGGATTGATCTAATATTTTATTTTCTTATCCTTTGTTACGAGTCTTGGGTTCATATATGTCAGAGATGTATTACAATACTTAGTCGTTGAGCGAGGAAAGCACCAGCTCTTGGGTCACCTCACAGGTACGCCAATCTAAATCTTTAATTAGCGCCTCTGCACTTGAACCCCACGGCCTATGAGTCTCTTCTCCAAGGGAACAAAATTGGAGGAATTTGGAGAAAAGACTTATTTTTTAGCTATATATTAATTTGTTTATATTATAGTAGTTCATCTATGAGATGGTTATGCTGTCAAATAGACCATGAAAATTTTTATAATTAAAATTATCTATAAACCGTTTGCCTAATAAAATTATATGTGCGAGACAGTATATTAACAGTCTCCTAAACGCGTAATGTGCGGGTTTAACACCTTTATGTTAACATTTAATCCACTTCAGAGTACTTTTGCACCTATTTATTAGCGTATAATAACGATAAGCAAAAGTTGTTTGATTAAAGGAGCGAAAGAATATGGCGGGTGGGCCCTAACGTCAGACTTAGTGTCTATATAAAATATTCACAATAAAAATAATACTATAGGTTTTAAGACGGCTTCGTTCACGGCTACAATATAGGCAAATAAAGCAAGCTGGTAACTGTTTTAATTTTGTTTTCGGGTTTCACTTAGGCGCAAAATCAGCTAAATAAATAAATCAGTGGCGCTGGAATAACTCTGTATTACTAACCATTGAACCCCATTAAGATAGCCTATTACGAAAACAACATTAAAAGAGTCAAAAGCTATTATCGCCTGGCTCTAACTTTGGATAATCATTAATGTTTCATAAAACAAAAAGATTACGTAGTGAAATCCATTAACCTAATAAATATATAAACAATATAGGCATTACCGCCACCAACATCCCGTTAATTTAATTTAATATTGGGCCTACGAAATCAATGTACCTACAGATTGTACCCACACTTTCAAATTTTCTAAGGATCAAAGGATATATATATATATCCTGCATAAATAATACAGTGGCGCTACAATCTTTTTTCGTTTGGACTTCAAATTTAGTAGTATCTGTTTCATTATCATTTGTCAATCTAATAGGCAATCAGCCTCCTGACACATGCGGTTTCATCCCGATGTGTTCCTTCACAGTTCGAGCAAATATTAAATGTGCACATGGAAAATATGTCGATTGGTTCACAGCCAGATCTCGAACCTACGACTACAGGGATGAGAGTCGCACGCTGAAGCGAGTAGACCGCTCAGTATATACACTAATATATATTAATGCTATATATATATGTAGTAAGTCTTTGACTATAACGGCGGCTTAGAGTAAAAATTCGAAAAGTATCCAGGAAGATCACAACTGGTCTTTCTATAAAGAGTGATAGGTACGCCCCAAAAAGTGCTAGAAAATCAGCTATCACACACACAATTGGATCAAAGTTGTTTTTAAACTAATTTCGTATTAACTGAACTTCTAGTTATTTAATTTACTAATGAGACTGAGAAGGTCGGTAATTCGCTAATTATCATAAATTTATTGCAATAATAATAAATATTAATAAATGATTTCGTTTTGCAATCTTAGTTTGAAACCTGGCCACCCTAGCCCCTTCCGTTGTACGCTTGTTACACTAAGGAAATTGCCTCGTTCGAAGGCACGGGGCACGATAATCGCGTGTTTACAACGAAGATCAAAAGTATTATAATGTTAAAACAAAACAGATTAACTGTTACACAAAACTAAGCTTGCAGCTTTAAAATATAACTTTTTAAAAATATAAATTGATTTCATATAATTATGTTTGGGATTTTTAACGTTTTTCTAACGATCCACTAATTTAATTGTATATTAAACTCTCAATGCCTGTATGTCTAACATTAGGATTGCCTGTTTATCGATTTAAGAATGTACGTGGATGTTGTAATAAAGAAGTCAATACATATTAAACAATTTATTCAGAGATGAAGTATAAACATTTTACTGAAGTAGTAGTAATAATAAGACATCTTGTGACAAAATTAGAAACTAAAATTCATATACAAATCCCAAAAAGGCATTACGCTCAGTATAGCATCAACAGGCGGAAGTTACACCACAAACGTCGCCCACACTATCTGATACAGCAGTCTTCGATTTTTGAGTTTAGCCACATTTTCGATTTATTTTTATTTATATGCGTATAACATTAACTTGTAATGTAATTTAAATACACAGCTCGGTGTAATCATAACCCTTTAAACGATTTATGACCGTGCTATTTTAAATATTTACATTTTAAAACAATTTTACCGGAGATAGGCGCGACCTTTCATTATTCATCGGCACGATTCAGCTGATATTTGTAAAAGGCTCTACTTTGTCATGTATTAGTTCAGAGTGCGTGAAATTGACATGTTCTTCATAGGTTGGCTGGCTGGTGGCTGATTGGTAATATCTTCAGTCTGATAAATGATACTGGATATTGTGGAACGTAAAAATAACTATGGGGTTTAAATTGGGAAATAAATATAGTAAATCCTCCTATAACAGGTTAGATTGGTTCCGCGTTATAGGAAACGCGCTGTGGGAGTATTCTCGCATAACAGCACAACATAACGCGTTATGTACAAATGATTAGGGGATTATATGGGGGTATGCCCGTGTTATATGAGGGACTAAAATCGCGTTATAAGAGTGCCGTGTTATAAGGTGGTGTACTGTAATGTAGTTTCATCTTCACAAAAAAAAAGTTAAGTAGAAAAAGTTGTATGTGCTTTTTTTAATATTTAATCAGACGTTTTAAGCTTTTACAAAGCTTAAAAACAAGTACAAATGATATAACGATAATAATCGCAAGAGAACAAAACTCCGTTTATATTAGGTAGTAAAACAAAGGCTTTTGAGGTCGCAGTGCTATTTGTTTGACTGTTTGCACACAGGTGCCGATAACGGCTCGCTGGCTCCACATTTGATGTACAATGAACACTCACTCCAAATGTGGAAGCTTAGTAAGGAATTTTAATCGAAATATAAGCAGGAGCAAGGCATAGTTGATTTTTTTCTTTATACCCGTAAGGTTTGTTTATTGTATTTAAGCATTTACAGCACTGTTGGCCTAGTAGCTTCATGCGGCCCCCATCCCTGAGGTCGTAGCTTCGATCCTCGGCTTTGCACCAATGCACTTTCTGTCTTTATGCGCATTTAACATTGGATCGAACCGTGAAGGAAAACACAACTAGCCTTTGACCCATAACGTCAACGTCGTGTGTCAGGCACAGGAGGCTGATCACCTACTTGCCCATTAGGTTGACAAATGATGATGAAACAGATACAGACATCTGAGGCACATGCCTAAAAAGCTTAGCGTTTATGTTTTTTTAAATATATTTTATTACATTAAAATTATTCACACTCTTCATCTTTTTATCTATTTATCTTCTCGTTCTTCACGTTGACTTGTTTCTCTGAGTTACGAATTCAAGACGAAGCATTGTTCTATATGACAAAAGTGTTATTGGAGCATAAAATGGATGCAATAAACTGTGCATTATCTCATCTCGTGACTTGGCTACGACCATTTTGTATTACGTATTTGGGATTTATATGACATTTTAATGGACTATGTGTTTGTTTGTCTATATTTTGTACTATATCGGTATTCATGAGCGTTTGCGTGCTGTGTTCTTAGATTGTGAGCAATGAAAGTTTTTATCAAGACTGGATAACTCGTAACAAATTTCAGAGGTACATAATTTTTTGATACTATCAGTTTAAAGCGGCAGTTGTTTGGTCAATAAGGTTTTATTACGTTTTTCTATGAATTTGGGTAAATGCACCAATAAATGCGCTAATGGGCGTTCATTACACGCTTGTGAATATTTTATTATGATTCATACATTCATTATTTTCGCGGTGCGAGCTTTTATGATTCTTGTCCTACATCTATTTCTCTACAAAAAGGTAATCAGACCTGTGTCATACATTAGGTATATACAGCGTCACGAATTTTCACACGACTTTATTCTCAAGAAGCTTTCGTTGCACGACTGATATGCGTATATATAATATATATCCGAATATGCAAACTCCCAAATTGAATCGGAATCAAGTGTATTGCAAAACTTGTGAGTATCACTCAGCTTGCTAATGAGCGCGAATACGCGAACTTTGAGATTCCGTTGAAAGTTTGACTCGAGTTCCTGTTTGATGCATGATACTTATCGTGTTAACGATATGTCGTGTTGTAAATTTAATCACAGCCAATTTTGACATGCTGTGACACGAAATGTAGCAAATGTATTAAAAGATTTCTTTTTCTTTGACGACAGGTAGTTTTGTAAAAGTCGAATAACATTGTACAAAATATATAAACGATACTATACAGAACCGTCTTCATAAATATTGTGATTATGAATGAGATACTATGAGATGTCTCAATGTATCTTTAGTAAACTAAAACACTTATTACAAACTATTGTTAGACATAGTATGGTTAAATAGATATTCCAGTATTGAAAAGATTCAAGCCGAGCCGGAAAAGTATGGAGCTAATAAAATTATCCGCGAATTAAGTTTAGAAAAGCTATTTCGATGCTTTTGGTATTTCAGTGAAGCTTAATTGCGTTTCTGCAGCCGAATCCAATTACTGCGAGTGAAATTAATTTTGTGATGAAGCGGGATGGAATCAATCCGAATGAGACAGCGATCTGATAACATCTTCATGAAAATACTTTTTGTACCAATTTACATTTGTACCTCTGTTATGGCAATAGAATATTAACAGAGTTTAACCCCAAGGCAGAGGCATGGTGCCAAGTATGACGTATGTCAGTTTTAACTTAATGGATTAAGAATTATACATTTTATCCATATTATCCATATGTAGGTTTATTTCTTATGTTGTAACTTGTCCAAGTTCTTTACTTTCTGTGCTTGGGAAATGGGTGTGATTAACGACGTTGTTAATTTAAAATAAACGTTACGAAAGTTGCTTTGAATGCCGAGGAAGTACAAGAAAATTTCTTTTGTAACCTAAGTTGAATTTTCATCGGGTTTTGTTAATAAAATAGTGTGCTTTTCAAGGCCCCAAGTACTGGAAAGGTTTATGATCTAAATGTAGGTATTTCTTACTTATCCTATCATTATTGAAGACTCGTTGGTTACGCTGATACGAGTTCAGCTATAGTTTAAGATACAAGTAACTATGTAAAAATACAATTTTGAATTTATATTACATGAAATATTTCCATTTAATTATTCCCTATCATTATTTGACCCGAACGGAATACGGAAGTAGACGTCTGATCGAAACTCGAATCATATTAAATCTAGGCAGGCCCTTGATCCATTAATTTGCAATATATCCCACGAGGGACTGCGTTTACATAAACCTTTATTATATATTAAAGGTAAAGTCAGATTTTATAGGAGATTTCTTCTTCTTTCTTATGTTTCTTCCGAGTTCTGTGTAAGAGATGAAAGAGATCTATTCAATTCAATTAACAATATGGCACAGTGTTATTGTGTGACAGTCTAAACTTCGCATATTCTGCAACACATAATGGTGTGCAAATTTGTCCTACATAACTAAATCGTTGAATTTTACAAAGTACTAAGTACATATTACATTATCAATCCTATCATTATTGTCTATTCTTATATTATTCACTATCACTACGTTACATTATTAAAATGATCATTAATATTTTTTTTTCTCTTAAATAGTACATTGAGTTGATTTTCAAAAACCCTAGTACAAAGATCTATTAAGAAAGATAAATTATTAAAAACCTTATGTGCCTTGCAAGATTTTTTTTCCTATATAATACCAGATTAAATTTTGGCATAAACAATTGGCACATGTGTGGCAGGATGTGATCTGAACCAAATAGTCTCATCATTCACACACATTACAACACTCCTAAGTCAAGCCTGACCTGAAGATACTTGATTAGATTATTTCTAAAGGTTCTATTTTACCCTATCAGGGATTTGTCTGTACTAGCATGTACATATATATTTTCCGATTTGTGAAGTGAAACCTCTTTAAAAAAATTACGTGTGAAACGTCAACGGTGAAGCGTTTTTGTCGAGGAAAAGGGAGAGAGCGATTGAAACCGATTGATAGAGAGTGAGAAAGGGATATCAAGAAAAATCCACACTATTGGTAGATGTATTCGTTTAGTAGCTACATATTAGAACTTTAGATGGCAATTCTGTCGCATAACGTCTTGGGCAGTAAACGCAGATTTTTTTATTTATTTATATTATCATTAGCACGTAAACAGTGTGAATATTGATATACAAATACATGGAGTGATCATATATACTGATACATGATAATCTATTGGGGCTTTTACCTTAGTGACAATTAATTTACGAAGAACTTTGTGGGCACGCACGGTTTTGTAAATAATTTTCTCTATTTTAATCTATTTAAAATTTCATAAAATTTCTACAAATTACAGTTTTTTTACCCTAAACCGCCTACATTAAGTATTTTCCAAGTTCTAACCGAACTTACGTTATAATGTCAAGAACTCTTAAGTTTTGACATCTCTCGACCACACTTCCTGTTTCCGGAAACTCATAGCTATTGTAGTAATGGTGACAAGTTTTGTTTGGAGTTATTAATGTCCGAATAAGTTTATAATTTATGCTTCCCATGGGCGTGTAGCTTAAAATAGTTGAGTTTTAGATATTTTAGGTTAATATTAAAATTGTTCGGCTTTGCACAGTCCTAGGGGGATTAACTATTTCAAACACTAGGAACATGCTATATCAAGCGATTTCAACAACACTGACAATTAACCTAAACCTACCTCATGAACCACACTATTGGTGACCACGCATATTGGTGAAAATTCGTGCAGTAGTATTTTAGTTATTATTATTAGTTCTATAGCTCTGTTTGATATAGTTTTATACTAAGTATGTTTTGTTCAAAGGTTTTAAAGGATATTAGGGTGTCTGTCAATATCAACCGAAACGGTAACAACTAAATTACACCCGTATCAGCTCGACCTCGTTCCACAATTGAAGTATTTCCAAACCAATTCAACTTAACCTAAGTTCACAATTGAAGTATTTCCAAACCAATTCAACTTAACCTCTCGAGAAAAGAGCGTACCAATTCTTGTAATGCCGGCAACGCACTCGCGAGCCCGCTGTGATACACAGAAGGCGTTCGCGTAGGCTTTCGCCAGATGGACACATCAAGTGAAAGATTCATCATCAAAATTATACACTGTAATAAGAGCGCTACAGATGTATCCTTGTTGAGTACGATGATTAGACATGACCAACCAAATAGCACGTTTACATAAGTAGACTTTATTATATTTTTTCGATATAAACATCCATAATATGGTGGGCCGTATTGGCCTAGTGGCTTTAGCGTGCGACCCTCATCTCTTCTCATCCCTGAGGTTGTAGGTTTGATCCCCGGCTGTTAACCAATGAACTTTCCTTCTTTGTGCGCATTTAACATTTGCTCGAAAAACCCAAAAAGTCGACGGCATAGAAGGCTGATCATGAAGCACATACAGACATCTGAGACCCAAAAACGTTGTAGCACCACTTGTTATTGTTTATACCGCTGGCCAAAAATAGATCGCAAAATGCTTAATGCAAAATTAATTAAAAAATTGTACGTGTTTAAGTTATATAAACGTTCAGTTCGCTTTTGTTGATTGTACATAGTCTGTTTACATTAAATATTAGTACATTTTACCTAGCCCATTAAAAGAGGTATAAATTTTAACGATGTTTTAATGCGAACGCTAACTAGCGAACGCTGTGTTTGATCGGATAAGGCGAACTCATTTTGAATCAATGGCCCAAACTGATTGGTTTTGGGACAATCTACATTTTGTTCGCTTTTCATATTAAACGAGCTGAAAGAATCATTTTATAGCTAGGTGAAATCTCATTAAGGGCGGGTTTTCAATCAATGATCTTGAAAAAGGTTTTTTGTAACCTACAAAACTGATTATTCAGATAGGCCCCTTAGTCCATTTGGTCCAAAAAGCTACTATGTCCGAACTATCTCTTAGGTGGGAGAGAGAGTTTGGAAACACACTGAAGTACTTCCGAACCAATTCGACTTAGGGTCCTTCAAGAAAAGAGCGTACCAATTCTTCAAAGACTGGCAAAGCACTTGCGAGCCTTCTGTATGTGATTGTCGATGGGCATGTATCACTCAACATCAGGTGAGTCTCCTGCCCGTTTGCCTCCTATTACATATAAAATGAAGGATATTAACCTTTGTTTTTGTGTGTTAGGTTCATCCGTTTGTGTGTTAGGTTCATCCGTCTGTGTGTTAGGTTCATCCGTTTGTGTGTTAGGTTCATCCGTCTGTGTGTTAGGTTCATCCGTTTGTGTGTTAGGTTCATCCGTTGGTGTGTTAGGTTCATCCGTCTGTGTCCTGCCGGCACTAAACAATCTTTGTACCGCTGAGAACCGAAAACGTGTGTCGTAAATAGGCAAGTCGTCGTAGGTGTAGTAAAACTACTAGTAACTTTCCAAAGTTAAATCTGGCCATGTTGTATTAATCCATCAGTTCACATTCAATAGTAATAATAATTAAGCCTTATTTATTGCTGGAAATATTCATTAATCTTTACAAAAGATACACACTTAAAATTTTATACAGACCACCTTCAACTGACTCCAGCTCTCTCTATCTTGAGCATTTTTGTCCCAACCTTCTCCACTGACTTGTGAAAGCGCGTCAGCCCACCGTCGACCTCTAATTATTTTCCCTTTCTACTGTGTTACTCTCTTTGTCCCTCTGCAAATAGTAGTTAATAAAATTATTTTTATTTAAGATATCACCCTAAATATAACATTTATTTATTGTTTCAGGTATGTTTTTAATAAAGAAAACGCGTTGGCTGTCTTACGAAATATACAAAGGTGGTATTTTGTATATGTTGTACCTTTAAAGTTTAAAGTTATTATTTTGAAGTGACAAATTCTGATTGGAGGTTAAACCGCTTCGGTTAAATTTCTCACTCAAACTCTCGCGCTAGCCGTAGTACGGACAAACAGTTTTCCCTCTCTCTACTCTAATAAATATATGATTTTATTAATAAATAAGCTTTCCTTATCATATTAATATATGTAAAATTAAAATTATAGCCCAAGCTTTTCTCAAGTTAAACAATTTTAATATTATATAGTTGTAACTTATATTAGTTAAATTTATAACTTTTGTCTGGCGTCCGCGCACCTAGACGCACACATTTTTTCAAATGAACTGACAGTAGCCTCACCCGATGTTAAATGATCTCGCTGCTCGTGAACACTCACTAGCAGAAGGCTCGCAAAGCCGGCCTTTTAGAAATTGACACGCTCTTCTCTTGAAAGAATGGACAGAAAGACCTTACGTCGAAATGGTTCGGAAATAATTTAGTTCCAGATACGGGTGGAGCGTAGTAAAAACTGTCATTAAAGACATGTGCTTGACCTGCCAAAGTATCACCTGAATTCTTTTAGCTTCTATCTCTACAAGGGGTGAATACTTCCTCGGCTAGTTTCTGTACGATTTTGTATATTTTAAGAAGTTGCTTAGCTTCTGTGGAATTCCATAAATAATAAAATTACATAAATTCTAATTTAATCGTTTAAATTCAGAAGTGATACATCCTACGTGTGCTTAATTATTATTATTATATTTTTTTCTGGTAAATATACTACGTGTAATAAAATATTAATAATAATTTATAAAATGCCAGTTGTTCATATGGAACCTCTAATGTATCAAAAACTGAATTCCTCTCATTTGTATGCGTCCACTCGCTTCAGGTGCACTTCGAAGTGCATTTAGTTGCATCGCACATCCACGTCGTTTGTTATAGGATTTTATATGGAGCAGTTTCTAGTTATACTCCTATTACGGCGACGTAAAGTTCTCTTTATTGTTATAGGGCACACAAGAATGTTATAGAAACTATGTTGATACAGGGTAGCAGTTGCAGGAAACTTTTAAACTCAAAACTACCTATAAATACGAATTTTGTAAATAATGTAAACGAAAGCCGGAAAAGTAAATGGACACTTACAGAACCGAAAAGATTGTGTAAATCCACATTTTCACTTAATGAAACTCGCCTGTTAAGCTAGCTTTGCCCACAGCCATATTTCTGTCTAACGTTTGAGTAGTTCAGTTTGAAATATTGCATTGTCTAATTGTTTTTTTTTTCTCTCGTCACATGATGCGCAATGTCTTATCAAAGTGGTAGGCTGTAAAATCATTTTGTTTTCCGAAAGTCGGTAGCGCATAGTATTAATTATATAGATAAATATTTGATTTATGGACTATAATACTATTTTGGACCTTATCATTTGACATCTAAATTAAGGGACTGTGAAACGAAACAACTTCTTGTGTTTTTCAGGTCTTCGCAGGTTAAAAAAATAATTAATTAAATTAAATAAAAACAGTTAATTTACGGTGACAAAGACGCAAGCTATACTCATAAAGATAAAAACAAGTTGAAGGCTTATCCTACTGTACAATACGTCATTAATCTCTTTCCGGTTAGATATGACCTAATTCTCTGTCTCGTTCCACTCAGTACTAATGATATGCTGTCTCTCTCTCATCAATCAGGTTAATTACCTGGCTATTTATGTTATTACTAAGTGAAAGAATCGTTAGAGGAACATTTGTTGTTTGGATAAAGTTTCCTTTGAGTAATTTGTTGAGGTACTCTGTCACTGCTGTGTTATAAAATTTTTATAGAGGCTCCAGTTAAACAAATCCCCGTGGTGAATCCATAGATTATAATACAAAGTTCCTTTGTAGCCGGGGTTGGTACCAGACTCAAAAAGGCTCAATTCATGTCCAGCTTTTGCCCATTCCTACAATTATCAAATTTAAATTGCCTATTAGCACAATAAACGATGTTTCGATTCGTTCGAACTGGTACTAAATGTAAATTTACAATTAATTTAACGTTTCTGACGTTCATAAGTGTATGTGGGTGTTCTAGTGTACACACGTAAGAAGTGAAACTTCTTTGTGACCTTATTTTTCGAAAAATGATCTACTATATGCAACTTTACAGAAATTGGTTAAATAAAGTTTAAGAAAAGGCTTTTATTATCATAGACATAAGTACAAATAATACAGTATTGTCTTTTGTAAACATAGCTTTTACACATTAAGAAAACAATTTTTAAACGGATCGAAGCTATGCATTATTCTTATAAACTTATAATTATTTACATAATTTTAAATATAAATTTTTCCGACGTTTCGCGTGCTTTACAGTGTGCCTGGTGACCGTGACCAATCAATGCGTTCATCAATAGCATCAATCCGTTTAAAAAGTGTTTTCTTACAAATAATACAATTATTTCGTTTTACCTTATTACTACTAATATTACTATTAAGATTATTAATTTCATTAATTGTAATAGAGTTATTACTATCATTGTTATCGTTATTATATATTTTGTTATTAATGACTTTCAATTTCTTCGAATCAACCGTGGTGGGGACAAGAAAAAGTAGGCGCTTAAATAAAAATAAAAAAATACTCAATATCACTTTTATTTTGAGTTTGAGTATGGTGTAAACGACGGTGAAGATGTGTCAACACCCACACTAAAAAACGTCATCAAATAACCTATCTTTCCATAGAAGTCAAATGGAATATCTCTATATGTAACGTAAAATAAACAGCAATTTTGATGAGCAGATATTTTTGTGACATAATTCAACTGGAATAGTACCAAATTCTCGCGTATTACAAAAATTGTACGGCGTTTTTGAAGGAATATCCTGAATTTTTGACGCGTTATTAATATCTACGCAGAGTCATCTCGCTAAAAGTAAATTTTTGCGTGTACAGTATAAAATACAATAGAGTTTTTTTAATTAAAATTCCGCTCGCGTCGTGACGGCTTAAATTAATTACAATTTATTTATTTATACTAGGTGTCGTGAAATGAATATACTGGAAAATTATATTTTAATACGTTAAAAATCGTATGATATATACAAATATGATTTTTGCAATAACGACAAATGCTGAATTGAAATGTATATTTATTTACAAGCAATCGTCTTGTGTCAATTTGATAATGACTGATGCTCTACCTCAGAAAGAGCATCAGCTATGTTCTTTCCGAGACGTAGCCACTTTAATAAAAACCAAGTCTTGCAACGCAGTTCTTCTACAGATTCTGTAATATCAAGGCGGTTATTAGTACTTAAGGAATTTTCTGTCTTAAGTTATTACGTAATTAGCTAACCTAACAACATCTTATAGTAACCATATCAATACTATAGATCTTCAATGTCTTATACAATCCTTGCTTGGTAACTTCTATCCACAAGGAAGTTTGTTGTCTTTTCATATCTTTACCGATACATTATAAAACTGCTTCCGTGATAGTTGGCTGAATTCGATTTTTGGCATAATGTATCTGGCTGTAGGGATTAGGACTAATTAACTTTAACCAATACTGTTATAAAAACTGCAGAAGCGAGCTACGTCGTAGACGTGCTACGTGTACACGCTACGCCGCAAGACGCCGCAAATCGTTCCGCATCGCGGTCGTGGTTCCGGCGGAAGTAGGCGACCGCTATTAGCTAAGTCGGACGTGCCACAGTTTAATGACTGATAATTTAGACAGTATATAAACGAATCTTTTTAAATATTTATCCTTAAATGCTGATAAATATGTAATATCGTGTGATACTCATGTAAATAAAAGACACAGAATGCCGCACACCACCACTATGTGAAACCAGCTGCCCACTGAAGTATTTCCGATACAATTCGACTTAGGGTCTTTCAGAGAAAATAGCGTACTCATTCTTAAAATTGGCAACGCACTGGCGAGGATAATGCTGAGCCAGGGCCAATTACAACCACAGCACACACGCTTTACACAATTAAACCTTTTTCTTTAAAAAAATTGTTATCTCTCTATTATTATTTTTTATTTATTTTTTTTGATTATTGTTATTTTATGTGTTTCTGTGTGTGTGTTTTGTTAGTAATAAATAGTATGTCTATCTCTATGAATAATAAATCTTTTCCTATTTCCATGTTATCATTGTCAAGTAATATAGATTTAATAGTGATAAACAATTATATGTACATGATTGCTAAAATTAGATTACTGTAGCATTCGTATTCTGTGGTAACCCACATACCTTACTCTTCTTGACGGCTTCCGTAATGCCTGGCTTGGAAATCTAAAAGGTTTGAAATCGTTTGATAAATACTACCTAGAAAAGTTCCAAGTGATTCTGATGTTTGAAGGATTTAAAAGGTTTCGTGGAAAATAATTTTAATATTGGAATATGCAGAGTGGAGAATCAATCCAGAAGATTCTTAACATAATTAATTATATGATAAACGACGAAGTTATATAATTTTTGTATTTGTCGACATTTAAACATATACATCATAGTTTTATATATATTGTTTCGAGTGCTGCAATTCATGTTTCAAAGTTTGATTTAAGAGCTGACTGATTTGTGACTCCCGCACGTCATAATTTTGACATAAGGGAGTCCTAAATCACGTTAAGTCTCGTTTCTGAATCTCACCCTCAGTCACCAGTTTCCTGCGAAATGGTAATATTTTATATAGTCAAACTTTTAAAAAAAATATATATTATGTTTTGTTATGTGATTGCTTTAGGAATTGATACGCTCATTTCTGGAAGGACCCTAAGTCGAATTGGTTCGAAAATATTAAAATATATCAAGTCAAATTTAAAATAATTAATCAAAGAAGAATCCATATAAATTAAAGTGGCGAGTAAATCTGAGCAAAGCCGTATGCCACACGTCCACTCAGACAGGCCGGATTATACAGCAGTTTGTCGGATTACAAGACCCGAGCCGGATTAAAGCGAGCAACTGTCGCGGAATGGATCCGATTAGGGTGTAATAATATTGTACGGTCTACCGTTTGAATGTAAATTACATAATTTTATAGGTGTTTGTATAATTTATAAAATGTATGCGAAGTTGATGAATAGGTTGCTGCATTGAAACCAAAATATTATCTTAAGATTGTCTCCATAGCTTTTAATACCAGTACGCTTTGATAACCGCTGCAAAAATAGTAAATGCGTGTCCCATGTTATAGAACTTTAAGCGACAATACTTTTTATTTCATTATTGTGTGTGTTCCATGATTAATTAGTAAAAAAATAACATTTAATTTGCAATTAATTAATGTCATAAAAACATATTTTCTTAGTCATAATATGAAAATGACTACCTATTTTGCATGTGTTCGTAATATTCCTATTTTTTATTGCGTAATAATATATGATTTACTTAAGTCCTATATACCTCAAGTGGTGTAAAGGGCATCCAGCGTAGAATATTAGCTTCGGTTTATTAATACATAGTACAACCTAAACGATTTAGTATTGTTTGTAATTTTTTGAGTCAAAATCAAAAAAATAATACCCTAAATTATTGTGCTATACGTCTAGCAATTTCAATTTATCTCTCCCCTTTTCATCCCGTTTATAAGAACTGTCTCCGACAGCTACGCTTCCTCTGGTCTCGGATTGACTTTAAAAAAAGCTATTTTTTAATATCCGCCAACAGTATCGTAATCTATATTAACTTTTAACAAAACCTTAAAAATACTTTTTTATAAGAAGCTAAACTTCTTTATTACGCGTCACATTTTTTCGTTACGCGCCATCTTTCTATTGTCCCTACCACGGTTGTTTCGAAGAGATTCGAAGCCATTAATAACAAAAATATATAATAACGATAACTCATAGTAATAATTCTATTACAATTAATGAAATTCTGTAATAATCTTAGTAGTAATAAGGTAAAATGAAATAATTGTATTATTTGTTTTCATGTCTATGATAATAAAAGCCTTTTTGTTAAACTTTATTTAACCAATTTCTGTAAAGTTGCATATAATAGATAATTTTTCGAAAAATAAAGTCATAAAAAAGTTTCACTTCTTACGTGCGTAAGTAGTACATGCACACATTTTTTAATTCAAATTAATTGCGTAAATAAAATTGGAAAAAAAAGATTTTATAAAAAATTGATAATGAACCGTATTGTGCCTTTTGTTACCAACCATGAGCAGTTTATCCAAGTTCTCACGGCCCCTGCGCCTTGTATAGTAGGCAGGCGAGTCCGTATCGATGTATTGGTGGTCCTCGCAGTGCAAGGATTCTTAGCATTCGCCGCCAGTAACTTACGTTCTAGAATTTCATATCAATTGTCATACAATTTTTCGTTACCATTTTTATAGTACGATTTGTATTTAGCCTTTAGGCTTGAGTGATTACATCTTAATCAGCGCAAAATTTATGTCAAGCAAGCATTCTCTTGAGGTCTGAGAACAGGAGAATATGGTAAATATAAACTATTTTCCTAAAAAGGATATTTAACATAAAGTGTCCAATAACCGTACTTACTTACTTAGTATCTATTACGGGGAAGATTTCTTGAGTACATTTTTTTATTTAATGATAACGTAAAAATTAACTTTAGAACTTATAATTAAACTTCAGAACAAAATTAGTCTGGCGCTAGTCCTCTGTGTTGTACAGCTCTGAGCTCTTCCTTGTTTCAAAAGGAATGTGTATACACATATATATAACAATGATTTATATGATAAATTCAGTAAGATCGTAAGTATGTTGTATGAATGCGTATGTGTGCGTGAGGTGTTATAAGCGTGCTATCTCTGAGTGAGTTTTACTTTTGTGTGTATATACATATATTTAAATAATTGTATTTCTTTTATATTGTTAATTATGTGTCAAGTGTCAAAACCATCGTTTTATTAAGAGACATAATGAGAGTTTGTTAGTCTGTGGAAGTTATTTATTACTTTTTTTTACCTGCTAAGCTATAATTTAGCAACACATTGAAGTTTAGTTCGTTAAAATCAAATTCGTTTGTCAAATTAAAATATACACAATTTGTTATAACCATCATAATTCAATTAAGCTAATATCTTATACCTAATTATCATTAATTAATTAATTATGCGTAAGCAAATTACTCGTAAATTCTAATTTTTAATTTTTTGGTAACTTTTATGTCTACTATAGCCACGTGTTGTAGAAAAGATAGTTTGTTTGTTACACATACTATACATAAAGCATTATATATGTGTTAAATTAGCTTATTGAGACAATTGAAAAATCGATCCGTAAGTGAAATTATTAAACAATTCATTCAAAAAGTAGCATAAGATTTATATTAAATGCAAAATGAATTTTTAATATCATAACAGTCCTCTTGACGTTCGCGGACATGGGACTGATAAGTATTTTGGCTGAGATTAATGTTGTCATAATATTTTCGCTTTTCTGCGGCTTGAAATGTTTAAAGATATATTTTTTTAAATATTGTCATAAACGAACTAAAAACTAAAATGTCTCGATATATCGGATAAAACAAATTGATTTTTGAGTCCAAAATTTTCCTGTCTCCTCCCAGCGTTGAAACCTTGCACGTTCATGGGTCACCCAAGAGGGGTCCATATGCACAGATGACTAACATATACTAAAATACTATTATTATAAGTAAATACTAACAACATTTGATATCGAACTTAAGGATATTATCATCACCATCATAAATGGCTATACAGCCCCTTGTGGGCTTTAGACTCGTCAAGTATCCATCCAGCTTGGGGTTCTGCCGTCCGACATTCGATGCACATGTCCCATTCACTTGGGCCTGTTGCATTTTATGAATTTTACGATGTTAAGGCTGAACTGAAGGATATGAAAATGAAAAAGACTTTTTTATTATATAGGTCGATACGATACTATTGTTAGCGGTAGTTGATTTAGTTCTTAGGGTAGGAAATTAAACACTTCAATGATGACTTAATTCACTATAATTTACTTCACTGATTTTACGTGAACTGTATAACTTCAAACTTGTACGAAGAAAAGGCCCGTGCGCATGTGTCACAACCTCTTTTATAATCACAACTCCCTCCTCCGACTCAACCATCCCACTTCGGGAAAAATCGAGTCAATTCGTAACAACTCGTAAACAACCGAACGAGTCAAATGAATAACTATTGCACATGCGCACTTGTAGCAAGATTCTTAAGAATATGTTTCATAAAAATGTTTAGAATTTAATTAAATTAATATTAGAAGCTAACACTATGAACTTGTTAACGAAAATACATGTCAAATTGTGAACTGCTATATTTTTTTAAGTCGGTTCAATAAACCCTTAGTGACTATCATCTCGAGATCAGAGATAAAACGAAGAGACAAATCGAAATTTCATGTTCATTCAGCGTGAATTATTACGTGGTACTCTAAAGGAAATCCTATGTATCGGTAGTAAGTCTTCTTTATCCTATCCAGCATTAGATTCCGTGAAAAATCCGTATTATTGACCAAAGAATTTGCAGGAATTTGGGACAATCAAGTCATCTAACGTCATATTGTTTTCAAACCTTTTGTTATTTTTTTTTTGTGAAGCATTTGCTAAATGGATATATACTCGATCGTAATAGAGACTTTTTGAGTTGCGTTTTTTTATATTATAATGTATCAATAAATGTACGTTAATATGGTTGTTTGCATGATGAGGGTGACGGCGGTGGTAAGGGGTTAAATATGTGAAGAAGAAAAAAATATTGAGCGCGTCAGATTTTCTAAGGGAATTCAGTGATGGGGAAAATTTCTGGATAGATGTTGCGTTTCCAAAAAAAATATTATTATTATCCGTTGCTAGCAAAGTGTCGAAGGTGATTTTCGACCTATAAATATCTTAGATTATATTCTTTATGATATTTATGCAATAAGTTCTAAAAATTTGACACATATACTTCTCAATTATATTAGAACTTAAGCAAGCAACCACAAAAAAATTACTACCTTGTATAATATAATAATAAAAATAACCAAAACTAAATGAAAACTTAAATCTTATCAAGAGCATGATTAACAGAGTTACGGTAAGTTGGAAGAGTTGTAAAATATATCAATATTTGTAATTCAGTTGTAAGAGCGAGATAGCCTATTTACTGCACCAATAGAAGTAGCACATAAGCGAGCCATTAGTAGGTAAGAAGACTTAGTTCTAGTGACTCTAGTGACTAGATTACAAAGAAAGAAAATATTTGCTAGAAGCTTAGTATGAGTTATTAAAGTTAAATATTTTATAAAAATAAATACATGTATATGTGTTTTTATATTTTAAAATGTAGATACGGATTTATTTAAAAATCCAGGTGCATAAAAGTCTCGTAGAATTTATATGAAAGCACAATAACCCAACACAATAGGTATTGTTTGTTACATAGTTGCTGTATGAAACACAATTTCACTCAAAATGAAGATAAGTTTAGTAGATTGCGCCAATGTTGCACATTCGGACTTTACTAGTGAACATTTTGTTTTAAAGGAAGTTTTGTAATCACGTTTCCGCTTATATGTATCGTAATTATAATTAATCTCAGGTCGGAGTAAGATCTACTAAGCCAGCTTGTTTTAGACATTTATACTATATATACATAAACTTTATATTTTTGTCGATTTTTATATATCACCTTCCCAGAAGTTATAGACTGCCGTGTAATGATTTCAATTGTGATTGAAAGTGAATGAAGGCAAATTGCCTTTATAGCTTTGCCGAGTATTTGGCCCATAAGTTTGACAACAAATTATAAATAACTTATAAAAATTAATATGATATTTGTATGCCTATTTTTTTATGGCTGATCTAAATGTACCACTTTCTTGCAAATAAATGATTTATTTATGAAATTTGTATAAAATCGATATCCTAACTAACCTTCAAGAAAAGAGTGTACCAATTCTTAAAAGGCAACGTATTTGCGAGCCTTCTGGCAATGTAAGTGTCCATGGGCGGTACACTAGGTAAACTAGGCCCGTTTGGCTCATGTTAAAAAAATACTTTACGTCATTTATATGATGACAATGTATCTAGGCTGGTGACTTAAGGTTAAAGAACATTCGTAACAAAAATACGACAATTAGTATTCAAATGCCGAATTCGCGAAGCTTGTCACACACCGTGGTCTTAATTAATTACGCAAGACATATAATGTGTATGTTGCACTGCACATACGAATACATTAAGGCTCTGCATGCCATTTAATGGTATTGATTGAAGATCTCAATTTCTAACTTGGCTCACAGTTTATAACTCAGTTAACTCGCAGTTCCGAGAATTATGTAAGTAGTTATTGCCTGTTAGTACGGGATCGTTTGTTAATTAAATTTTAGTTAAAACAACTTAACTATGCTAAAGTTAATCCTTTGGAGGCTTGCATTTTCTATTTTCAGTTTGGAGAAAATTTTATTATTAAAAACACAATTAACATCGTTGCTATTTGAACAGTAATAAAGTTAAAAAAAAGCCTTGCACTTTAATAACTTAGTACTTAGCTCTCTTTTCACCACAGCGTTAACACACAAACTCAAATAGAGTTATTTTAGTTTAAACTGCGCATTTTGACTTAGGATTAAGTTTCTATGAGTTAATGTAATCTTCACATACAGAGCAAGATCGACTCCCTAAGGTCGTAGGTTCACTAATGGACTTTATTTTATTAGATTCGCTCGAATGGTGTAGGAAAACATCGTGAGGAAACCGGCCCTTGGACCCAAACAGTTGAGGACGTGTGTCAGGCACACGTCCTCACCGCCGATCTTTTCGTCAGTTAGATTGAAACAAAAAGTTCTAACGCCACTGATTTATTTTATTTTTATCTTTACAGACAATACTTTTTTATTCACGAGTTACACTCGAGACTAACAAAATTCTTCTTAAATGTAAGAGACACATCTGTTACCTATAGAGAATGTAAGTGCAATCGACCTATTGGACATTATCGGAATCAAGAATGTATTAACACCAATTGGAAGATCAGCTACTTTGAAAAAATTAATAATTATATAGCAAATATGGCTATTATCGTTGAAACATGTACCACATGAGGATTGGGCTAGATCCCGGAAAAACAGGTTTAAAAAATGAAAATCTTTTTTGATTTTAATGAGCTTTCGTTAACAGGATTAGATGAAACTTTATACATCTCAGATAAGGCTTCATACCCAATTACCTTCAGAGAACGATAAACGTTTAATAATATAACCTGTGCCAGTGCCTTGTATTTCTTTAATTTCCTTTTTATACTTTAATAACCAAAATTTGAGGCTATATATGAGAAATTTTCCTCACAAAGATCTTGAAAATTTGATGTAATATTAATTTGTAACAATTCTTTTTGTAGTTTTATAACACAATTTAAGGATAGGTGCAGTGTTCGTTTATTAGCTAAAACACTCTCATCCATGAGGGTAGAAGGTTCGATCGCCGCCTGTGTACATTCTGTCTGTGTGTGCATGTACCACTCGCTTGAACGGTGACGGCAGAAACGATCACAGGATGTAATCTCAGCCTGAGTCTTGGCCTATATAAGCTTGTTGCGCCAATAAATTTCTCTTTAGTCTTTATATTTGAGGATTTTACGGTTTAATTACAGGTTTAATAAATATTAAAAATATTATTTCTTAAATACACCAGCCGGAAACTGAATTATACAAGAAGTTAAATTATATAACAGGAGGCAAACGGGCAGAAGGCTCACCTATTGATAAGTGATACCGCCCATGGACTCGCGAGTGCGTTTCCGGCCTTTTGAGAATAAATAAAATTAACCTATATTTTATTTATTTGGTTGTTTATACAGAACAGGACAGATGTTTTGGCCACATTACCACCTGAGGGCCTATCAAAATTTATTCAGATGAATTTAACTTACTAAATCAATAATTTTTCGGAACCCAGAACAGAAAAACAGAACACAATGGCCCGGTTGTATATTATTGAATAAACGCCTTTTTGAGTACTTGAATGGTCTGAATATCTAGACTTTACAGTAGACCTAGTGCTTATGTAGGTCCTTTGATGTTAAATGCTAAATGTAGCTTGTAATTAATCGCGTCTCAAATGGGAGCAATTACAAACAAATGGCCGTCTCTATTCAGGACAATATATTCGATGTAGTGTATAATATATATGTCCTATTACATTTAGGCATAGAAGTGTATTGTTATCAATCCAGTATTATCAAGCTTTAGTTTTCTTTTTAATTTATCTTCTGTGCTTGATAAATATAGGCACGGTGCTTGGATATTGCGTTTTTTTTAATGTAATTGGGATAGGAGGCTCACCTCATGCTACGTAATACACTCGCATTGCCAGAAGTCTCGCAAGTGCGTAACCGGCCTTTAAAAAATTGGTACAGTCTTTTCTTGAAATACCCCAAGTTGAGTCCTGTATTCAAACAAATCAAACGATTTGTCACTTTTGACACCGATCAAGATATATTTGAGAAAACGAGGGTTTCCTCACGATAATTTTGATGAAGACCATTGATTAGTGTAGCCGGGATCTGAACACAAAATCGTTGTTGTTAAACAAGGCTTTTTTCGACTTCTGAATAAAAAAAAGAGCTTATAAACGAATCTTCATTAATATGCTTAAATATTTTGTTAAATTCGAAATATATCAGATAGACATACATATGTGTAACACGTTTTCTCATTAGTACTTTAGATTCTGGAGCGTTACACAACGATCCAGAATCTAAATGACTAAATAACTAATGGAGAAATGGGTCGTTTGCGAATAGATAATTTGTTCTTACAAATATTCGAACCTTTAACAGTTATTTATTAATTAATTAAGAAAGGTTCCAATATATCTTTATCCAATTTAATTAAGAGTTCAGATTTCCGTATTTTCGAGATCAGCGGCGTCTGTTAGGTCTTCTGTACCTACTTTATGGGCGTAAGACTTGCTGGTTTTCTCACGATGTTTTCCTTTGTGTGTGAAGTAGCTCATAGACAGAAAGTCTCTTGATGCACAGCCGGGAATCGAACCTTTGATCTGTGGTATGGTTTATATAGTGAAGTCTTACCCAAATCCCAAGTGTAGGTTTTTTATGATCTATCTATATTGGACAAGGTTTAAGTATGTAAAATAAAGTGTAGTATCTGTCTTACTTAACCCGAAGGACCTTTGGGCCAGTCAGAGGTTGGACTGGTGGAGGTTCCTCCTTTTAGGCCGAAAGGATACTAGCAGACCATTTCAATAAGGTTTTCATAAAGCTATTATGTTTATTAATAAAGCACTCATCTGTCTCTTTTCAACATAGCGTAAACACAATTTGTCAGAAAGAGAAATACTATATATAATATTGAGAAGTTTAGATTAAAACTCAGTGATTCATATATTGTTTGAAATATTGCGACTTTTAATGGATGTAATTTGAAGCGAACTAAGAAATGTGTGAATTGAATGTGGCTAAATTAATATTGAGACACATGATTTCATCTCCTGTAGAGCTGTGTACGTGAACAAATATTTAAGCTAAGCAAACAGTTCGTTTAATGGTTATACAAATATTGGTTAGCGATACCGTGTCGGGTTGATAAATTCTAGGATTAGTATATAAGCACTAGATTGCACTGGATTAAGCTATATTAGATGCACTTAGTCTGTAATTGATTTATCTTTTCCTACCCAATACGTGAGGAGCGCTGCAATGATTATGAAAATAGTACAGCTGGATTTCTATAGTGCTAAATCACCTGCATCATGAGCACCCACATACACATCCTCGCGTACGAAGCCTCACTTCAACACCATCACACAGCACATCCGAAATAGGTGTTCAATCATTAATATTGATTTCCCCTTTGTAAATATTTAAACCTTTTTGTATATATCATGTATAATCGCACGCACGGAATTGTTCATATTAAAATTCTGTGTTTTTATTCCCAACTTATGTTATAGACTTCCCTGTAGCTTGTATTTGTTTTAATTTTCAATTTATTATTATTATAACTTTGTGGGTTAAGTTTGTAAATACTGTATTTTTCTATGGAGTATATAAAAAAGTTTTATGAACAAGTTTATAATTACAAAGTAAGGGAAAATATGCTAACTACGAAATATTAGTATAAATGAATATTTGTTTTAAATTTGTATTCAAATTCACCGGGTTTCGTTCCACAACTGAACGCTACTTAGACATAACATTTATTACTAATGAAACACACACTCAGCAACATACAAAATAATAATGATCTAGAAAAAAAGAATTAAAAATAACAATTTTTGTTTTAAAGAACGAGGTACGTTTGCTATGCTATGCTATGCTATGCTATTTGCTATAAGTGTGGAATGCGTGTGTGGTATGGTTGTAACTGGCCCTGGTTCAGCAATGTTTTAGATCGAAACCGAAAGCTTTTTGGGCGTACCCCTATGTAGTTCCCCAAGAAGATCCTGGCCTTCTGGCTAAGTGTCCAGGGGCGGTGGTCGCACTGCACCTATGTTCCTGCTCTCTTAGTTTACTTTATACATTCATAGGATGTAAAGAAATATCTAATTAGAAAAGATAAGGGTTAAATTTTAAACTTTATTCATTCACTCACTGACTCACTCACACACTCAAGCGTGTTGATAACAGTTGTAAAATAAAAGATGTAATTAAATTATATACAAATATATTTCAAGGAATGTATAATTAAGTTTGTTATGAAAGAGCTGGAAACTCTGACACAGGTATTTTTTTACTTAAAAGGATTCCCAAATCTTACACATTGTAATGCATATGTACTTAAAATGAATAAACACATTTTTATTTATCAATGTTATTTATTTAAATATATTTGAAAACTGGTAATTTATTGATCTATTTATAACAGATGTGAGTGAATGGTTTTAAAGCTTTCTTTAATAAACACTTAAAGGACTCTGAGACTTCGGAGTCACTACCTCTTTAACCATTCCATGCGTTTAAACTTTTTAATATAAACGCTATATTTTATTTCAAAAGTTTAAAGCTTTGAAAACAGGAATAGTTCCAGCAATGCTCTTTTTAGTATAAAAGTGCCTTTTCGATCAAAGTCTGTCGTCTCTAAAGAAGAGGACACAATACGGAGTCGCTATCGTTGAAATATCATGTTTCCGCTAGGGTTGGAAATGTTACGTAAATATATTTGTTTTGAGATTTTTATAGAAGGTTTTCGTATGTCGTCTTAAAGGTATTAGATACTTGTTAAGTTATAAGACTGTGATAAAACATTGCACATTAGAAACAGTACTGTAAAGTGGAAGAAATATAAATAATCATGAGGTGTCTGAGTATTGAGTCTGTTAGACATATGGAATTCTTCTTACTTAGGTTTCATAACCCCACAGTTAGGTAGATGTGGTAGGCAGATATTTCTGGCATGTAGGTCATCAGGTCTCTGCGCAACAAATCATCAACAATTTTTACAGGAACCTCTGGCCTTTGATCTACTACAACTGCGTTAAAGTATAAAAGCCTTTTATTTTAGACTTGACATTTAAATACATTTATATTTCTATCATCTCATAAATCCTAGATAACTTTGTGCCGTATTAGGGCAAAGGTCTCCTCCAAATCACGCTGACTCATCACTCATTTCTGTCTGCAGTGTGCCACTCACCAATGTACCTTCTAAATTGTCTTTCTCGCACCAGTTTAATACTTTGTTAGTTCACTTTTCTGTTCCTCTTGCCATGTGCCCCGCCCATTTCCACTTAATTTTTATCGAGACATCTGCTACCTTATTCTTCTTGATGACGTATTCTTTACTTTATCTATTCTTCTCTTCCCATCATACATCGTTTCATCGTACTTTGACACGTTGTAATATAAACCCCTATATTTACGAAAGTTACAGCCCTAGTCCCTGCTCTGAATAGCTGTAAGTGGGACAGACAAGACAATACTCCTGACACCGCACATTTACAAATGAAACCGTCTTCTGGAGATGCCGCCTTATTGTCTGATACTCTAATCGCTTACCTTGGATAACATATTTTTCAGTGACAATTATTTTATTTTTGATTACAGTTTATTTCATGTTAAGTAAAGTTAACGGAGCTGGTAAATGATTGGTTTTCTTACCATTCCTTACTGTATATATTGTGTTTGTGGAGACGTTTAAAATGGAAGGCTAAATCCTTTAGTGACATTATTTTACTCTAACTTATCTTGACGATAGTAGACACAGTGTGAGCGCCTCTCGTATAAACATTCTGGAATCATCAACGCTAGATGTCGACTTTGAATAAAACATTTACTTCCGAAATTTGCTCGGCGGCTGATGTTTCCAGACACACTTTAAATATGGCTATACAGCTCTACACCTGTGGCTCGGAACAGGAGGCAAACGGGCAGAAAGCTCACCCATGACGTGACCATGGATACTCACACTGACCGAAGCCTCACAAGTCCGTAGACGGCTGTTTAGGCGTACGCGTTTTTCTTGAAGGACCTTAAGTCGAAATGGTTTGGAAATACTTTAGAGGGCAGTTTTACATAGTTGTGGTGTGCAGAAAAAACTGTCTCAAGAAACACTCAGTTGTCGAACGACGGACATCGAGGTGATACTCATAGCATTTTGTATTCTGCCTTGGCGTCCGATGATGAAGCTTTCGTAAGGCATCGCGCCCTAGTAGATATATTACCATACGTGTTTAGAATTATTATTCAATTGGTTGTTATTTGTTTAAAGTTTGATAATTGCGGTAGGGTACGTAACTGTCAATCTCGAATCCTAAATTACGAAATGACAGATGCGGGATGATCCCCCGAGCATAATACCCAATTATTGATGTCGGTTAATGTCTCGTACGATATTCATGTATTCTATTTGCGTGGGGTTTGTCCGTTTGGACGTGGATACGAGAACAAATATAATGAGAGGGGCGAGGGAAATTGCACGGAAAATTGGAGTGGCTTTAGCTAGTTTTCACCGGAACAAGTTTTATAGTGTGTGTGTGTGTATATGTGACACACTGGTTTGCTTTTATTGTTGTTTATTATAGGATAATTATTTTATTAAAAAATAGTTACCCACGCGAACTTCTTGATTAACCTAAATATTATTTTTTTACTTAGCCTACCTGTTTAGTGGAACATTTTGCTATGCTTTCCCATAGAGATTGTTCGCTTTTCTTATTTTATGAAAATTCTAATTTTTCCAATTAAAAACCTTTCTCCTAGTGTAAGTAATAAGTAAATAATACTCGAACCGGTCCAGCCATCTTCGAGTTTTGAGCTAAGCAACACAATTTGCGAGCCAGTTTTATTTATATACATTAGAGATTATATATGCAAATGACGAAAATATTTCTTATTTTCCGTTCCTCCCAGTTTGCGTGTAGTATAGTTAAACGAAATAACTAGTACATTTTTGTAAAATAATAATATTTAAAATACTGTTAGACTTAATGTCCTATAACCCCTAGATGGGGCAGAGGGCGTCCACAGTGAGTCTCCATCGCGCTCGGTATTGAGCCTCGTGTTTCACCTCGCTCCAAGTCTTTCCGGCTTTCTTTGCCTCGTCTGCAACTGTTCGGCGCCAGGTTTGTTTGGGATTCCGCTTTCCTTGCGGATTCCAATCAAGCGCCTGCTTGGGAATGTGATTGGGATCCCTTCGGTGTGTATGGCCTATCCAATTCCATTTGCGTCGCTTGATCTGCTGGCTGTTCGGGGTTTCTGGACAGCGCTCCCAAAGTTGCTCGTTAGAAATCTTTTCAGGCCAGTAGATGCCCAGAATACGGCGACAGCGGTTAACGAAGACTTGGACTTAAAATACTGTTTGGTAGGATTCAAATCTAGGATATCCTGTTTAAGAGATTCAACGTCGATTTACTGGACCTAACCTTAGTTGAGACCGATTTTCGTGTTCTTACTATTTATATCGTAACATAATCAACATTAATGTTAGGGGCCTGTGTACTGAATAGTGAAGTGGTTATTTTTGTATTCAAAGCGCGAGCGGAAAGGTCTTGCTGAAGGGTAATTTACGATTCCGCCTCGCCATAAACTATCACTGACTGGAATATTTAACTTTCAATAAGCTTTTTCGGGTTTTGGTAAATAAAGAACAACATTTGTTTATGGGCTAAAAGGTTGGAACGTAAGGTGCGGCTTAATATTTATCTTCGATTTTACTAATACTTAATTATATATTATACGATAATACTATAGCAAGTGGATATAGTGTAGTTTACGGAGGTGCCTTACAGTTATCTTGAAGCGTCATATCATATTTGTGTTTACGCTCATTTAAAAGAAACCTATGATTCTCCTCTGATGGGTCAAGAATCTCCAAAAATTGCGTGACGTAATACTTGAACACTCCCAAAGTAATAACTATTTTATATCTATGTTACTACTCTACACATACGGAAATGATAAGAATAGCTATGTTATATTCTTTGGTAAAATAAAAATATAAAACACAAGTATAGAGTCTTAATAGAGACTGTAACGTTGGCCATAGATGGACCACATGTTGCAGCCGAGACTACTGCTTGGAGCAGTTGTGTTCGACCGCAAAATAATACTGATGCGAGTTCATTTACATGTTACAAGTGCGCGATGATGAATAACATTTGGTTTGCGCTTCTAATTATTGACTAAAATACATATTTACATATATGTAACTTAACCAATGTTGGGTTAAATAATTCGTGTGTCAACTGTATTATCGCAAAACATTTACCATATAAAAATACGAATAATTGAATAATGGCTGGTATGAAAACATCGTTGTAATTGGCCATTGTGCGAGCGTTATTAAATTACGTAAATGTGTTGCGGGGCGTAACGTAAATTTATTTCGCACACGTAAATCTCAATTGCTGGCTTTTGCTGAGTAATCGTATGTTTTTAGATTTTCCAGCTCTGAATGGGCGCAATTTACACCGCTTTTCACGTCATTGTGGTTATTGTTTTTATTAATAATTCAATCGCAATGGTGGCGGCCAATGAGAAGTTGTAGGTTCGAACCCCATCTGTGCATCAATGGACTTCTTATGTGCATTTAGGACTCGCTGACACGGTGAACGAAAACATGTCTTAGACCTAAAAATCGACGGCGTGTGTCAGTCACAGAAGGCTGATGAGAGCTGTAGGTCTTCATTCGGCAGTAGACTCCTCAAATTCCACAATGATTATAGTATTCAGACAGATGTAAGAACATCGAATAGCAATCCCATCGTTTTTGTATGCAATCTCAATATTGGCAGCGATGCAAAGCGAAACTTCATGATTGGTCGGTACACAAACTGAATATCGCTATTGAAAGTTACAGAGTATATACATAGTATATATATAGTATACGCTGTATATTAATTTCACGTCAAGTAAAGACTCTTTCAATTAAAGACTTACCACAAATCGGAGCCTATGGCGGGAAACAGTAAATAAATGAAAAGATAACCAAAGAGAAATCGTCTCTCATTCATTAGTTTCCCCAGAGCCTGATGAAAACCCCCTTCGAACGGGGAAATGGAAAATCTCTGAACCCTGAATAACAGGGGGTTGCATTATCACCCTTTCTCTTTCACACCCTTCAAGGCATTTATCGTTGTTCATGTAACATCAGGAGTAGCGATAGGGTTGCTATTGAAAAATTATATTATAAAATGTTATCTAAAAATGAAAAAAGTATATCTTGTCTTAAATTACTGTAATAATAATATTAAAAATATCAATAAGAAAGATACTAAGCGACATAAAAATTCACAACGCTAAAACTATAAAAACCGCTTCATTTCCAATTATTACAAAAGTAAATTTTGTTTTTGTTATCCTAATATCTTGACTTCTTAAGTACCATTGATTTGAACCCCTTCACGGGTCCTACAGCGTCTTCCAAATATTGTGCCGCCTTTTTTTGCAATGGCTTCCTGCTTACGCAACGCTTATCGTACAGTAATCGTACTGTATAAAAATTATTGTACTATATAAGTTGGTATTTGTTAAGATATCTGCTAGTCATACAAAATAAATCTTTTCATTACAGCGTAAACTTATAGTGATGTATCGCGCAGCCCGGACATGCAACGACTAATATTGTCGGACGAATAAACCCCGTCCACGGGGCTTCTTCTGCAGGTCGAAATTTCCGGAACGAAAACGTTGGAACCAAAAACTAACTGTGTTTTCTTTTGCAACATGACCGCCATACACATCATTCACCCTTCGAGTCGTTTCCGCAGCACTAGTGCCACGGTGGAACTCGTACTCGTAAATAATGCGATACTTTAAGTTTTCCATTTTGTAAAATGAGTGACGCAAACAAAAAAAACAGAAGAAAAAAAAACAAATGAATGACGGTCATCGAAGCACAAATATATGAGTAAATAGCTGTACAAATTTGAATTTGAAATTCCTAACCAAAGAGGAGGTAGTTGAGGTCAATGTGGCCAGTACGACGAAACGCCAATTTCATATGTAAGGAACTAATATATACGGCTTGACTTGTTTAAGCTATGACGAAATATGCTTATGGAGTATTAAGAATATCCTTAGCGCTAAATCACCTGCATCATGAGCACACCCCACATACACACCATCACGCAACACAGCCGAATTAGACATTAAATAGTTAAATGTATTTAACAAATTTGCTTTTGTACATGTTATGTATTCCATCTTTGGCTATATAGCTGTAGAATTACGAAGTAAATAATTGACAGAAGGAGACGAATGGATAAATATATAATACTAGAGAAACCGACAGACCTTGTCCTGTCTTAGCTATGAATATGGATTTCGAATTGTTATAATTAACAAAAAAAAATATTTCAAACATACAAAAAATTAAATTTAACTTTTAATATTAGCCGAGATAGCTCTGAACTAACGGTGATATGCACTAAGAAATTCCTCTTTTGTTAGAAATTATAAATTAATAATTTTATATGTATTTTTTTTTAAACGATGTTATGTCAAACGCCATAAGGTTACACCAAAAAAATGTTAAATGAAATGAAAAAAAAAAAATTTGGTATCGTAACCAAGGTATTCTTAAATTTTCTAACTTTCCGCGCAACTTTTCTTTTTCTTTCATAAGAACCTTCTCCTGACAATAGCAAACACAACAAAAAAGAATTTTCGAAATCGGTTCAGCCGTTCACGCGTGACGCCGTGACCTAGGAAAATAGGGATTCATTTTTACTATATGTAGTTTAATATTTGTCCTACGTTAAAATACTCAACCCTAGGTTAAAATTCCTAAATTTACAGTGTTGCTAACCATGAATAATATACTTGTAGAAGTACAAAGGAATTTACGACCTGAACCCTCATCCCGGACATTCGTCAAATCGGGATGTTAACCCAGGCTAGGCGTCGTAAATCCGGATTCGATTCTCGGGTCAGTAAAATTGACGATTTCGTAAATGGGGTCTAGGGCGTTAGTTTACAGCTGTGTATTAGAACTACTGTTGCATTTACAGAGCGAATGTATTTGTCTCTTGTTACTAAAGTGTTCGGGCTGTGTTTGTTTGGTTCTCATTATAAAGCGTGGCTACGAGCAGTGTTAACACAGCGTACGACTCGCATCCGGAAGGTCGTAACATTCTTATCTACTAATAAATATATTTGTCGGAGAAACACCTTCCCCAGTGACGTCATCAACAGTGGTTGCAGATTTGGTGGGCGTCATGAGGGTAAAGCGCGAGCACAAAACACGACGATTGTAGTTTTCACAATATTTTATTTACACTGATGATGATACACTGATATTTTATGGTAGTTATTTAATAATAAATTATAAGTTTTAAGACCGAGCAGTGAGTTCAATGCACCAATCTAGCGACAAAAACTCAGGGATCCAACTCGATCCGTCACCACTTCAAAAAGGCCCCGTAACAATTATTATTATTTTTTTTTTTTGAGAATGGAATCTCGCTGTTGGCCTTAAGGGCCTTTACAGCTCAGCTCGGGCTGTTTTGGCGAGCGTAGCTCGGCCAGAATGGCGTTTTTATCCCGCGGCTAGCGCAAGGGCGTCTCCTGTGAGACTCGAACCTCGGCTTGGGCCGTCGCGGGGCGGTCAATCGCCTGAAGGGCAGGACGGAAGCTCACTGTAGTGAGCGAAGTGCGAAGTAAAGGTCCTCGCCTTCCCCGGTGAAGGCGGTTTTTTACCCTAATCTTTGATTGGCTATTTTTATTATTGGCCGCGCGGGCGGCATTTAATTTATTGTTTGCTACAGTAATTGGATCGTCCGGATCCGTTAGTATGTGTCGGGGCCTCCTACGAGCCTTTTTTGTCGGGAAGGGTCCCCGTAACAACCAACGGACTGGCCTATATATAGATGGCGCTTCGACCCCACTCGAGCAAAATGCTCTGCTCTCATTGGTCGTTTGTTTAATAACGATTACAATCTTATAAATTAGAAAAACGTAACTAATTTTAACTAAAATCACTAATTTGTTAACAGAAATATGTTTTAGGTTTTATAATATCGTAAAATCGCGTATTAAGTTAAATTAAGATTAATGCAACGTGTTTAAATGATAAAGAGAATTTAATGTGTTATTGTACAATCAACAAGCAACTATTTGAATGGCTTCCTACGACATATTTATTTTTAATGTATCATCTTTTTAGCTTAGTGTTTTTTTTTTTGTTCCTGTTTAGTTTTGTCTTCATAACTGTGTATAACATGTATTTTTGCACTTCGTGCCTGTAATGTAATTTAATACATTTTTTTTCTTTACTCACAGTCGTTGCCTGGAAGAGTTGCACTCGAAAGCGATAAGGCCGCCAGTTGCCCTCCTTTTGATTTTATTATGTTCAATTTTTTATTTTTTATTTTTTTTTTATAAAATAGGGGGCAAACGGGCAGGAGGCTCACCTGATGTTAAGTGATACCGCCGCCCATGGACACTCTCAATGCCAGAGGGCTCGCGAGTGCGTTGCCGGCCTTTTAAGAATTTGTACGCTCTTTTCTTGAAGGACCCTAAGTCGAATTGGTTCGGAAATACTTCAGTGGGCAGCTGGTTCCACATAGCGGTGGTGCGCGGCAAAAATTGCCTTGAGAAACGCTCAGTCGTGGAACGTCGGACGTCGAGGTGATACGGGTGGAATTTTGTATTTATATATTGTAATGTAACGAAGTGTTACAAAATAAATGAATTCTCTCGAACGGTAAAGGTAAAAATCATGTGGCAACCGTCTCTAGACCCAAAAAGTCGACGGTGTGTGTCATGATCATGGAGCCTCATAGATCATGTAGATTTTGCTTAGAAACAGACACAGAAACCTTAAGGCCCAGACTTGAAAAAAATGTATCAAAACTGATTTATTTATTTATAAAGTGCATTGCTTCTATTTTGACGGCTAAGCCCTTGTTACTAAAATATTAATTTCGTTTCAATATGTCAAGTGAATGGCGTCATGAGTTTTTTATTTGATTTATCCTCTCAAACATCACACATGCTTAGAACAATTAAATACTTATAGAAATATGTTAAAAATATATACACGTGTGATAATGAAACAAAAACGACTTCCTCAATCGAGTAGCCGAGGAGTCGAGTCGGATCGGATCGGAAGGCAGATCCTCAGAAAAACTTGGAGATTTAAAAAAGTAGTGTAGTTGCTTGCCAGTTCTTCTCGTTCTACGCCCGTAGATATTGTGTAGTTAATGTACATTTAGATCTTTTTTTTAAATATTGACCGGCATAAGGGTTAAACTATGGATGTGAATAAATAAAGTTTGATTAGGTTTTGTTTGAGCTTTGTTTAAAATATATCAATTATAGTTTAAGCTTAGTTATAACGTCTATTTTTTATGACGAATGTGGTTCTGTTGTGTTTATATTTTACTACCAAATATCAAAGATTTGGGGTTTTATCCCGGTTTTTTTTTTACAAAAAATTATTTGATAACTTTAAGAGAAAAGGGTGTTTTTTTGCATCCTATTTGGTTGATGTATTATTGTAATTGGTAGGTGGCAGACCATAAGCAAGAGTTGGGCATGCCATCTTAATAACATAACATTTATTTCCAACAAAACACACAAAATAACAATAAACAAAAAGAAAAAGGGTTAATTGTGTAATGCGTGTGTGCTGTGGTTGTAATTGGCCCTGGCTCAGCATTATGCTGAGGAGCAGAGTTGTTCCACAGCGCCGGTCATTCTGCCAGAGACCACAGCAGCTAGTTTGTCCATCTGTGCCACAGTTGACACATAAACTGCAATATTTGACCACAGTTTTCAAACTATTTGACCCTTATTGCATCTCGAATTATTTCCGGGCATTATCACTTACCGGATTCTGGCGATTCTCCAAATTGCAAGCAGACATTTGCCCCATACATTATTCAACAATCTATCGGTTTGTAATGAATGAAGTTTGGAGTGCCTCGCTAAGTTTAAGATGTTTAAATTTTTTCTTCCTTTCATTGTATACTTGCGAGACGGAACTGAATAGGCTGAATGAAAAGATACTTCTTTATTTATTCACTTAATTACATTTCTACAAAAACAAATACCATATTATATAAAAATTATATGGGATGAAACGGGCGACCTTATCGCTAACAAGCGATCTCTTCCAGGTAACCCCTAGTAAGTGGAAAAACTAAAAAGAAAATATGTATAAAGTGCATGAGGTGCATAACCAAAGCTTATAAATAAAATAAACTAAAAAGCTAATCTCACGAAAGCACAAATAGCATAATATTGTCTCTGGTTTACGTGAATTACATAAAACTTAATATAAATGCCGATACGAACATTGAAATGAAATATATTGTTTTTTACTCGGCATTTGTAATGCTTATCCACTGAACGGTCTGAACCACTAATGAAATAATAGGCCGTGTATATAATTAATCGTTATATCCGACTGGAGGTCCCGATTAAAATTAAATTATAAGAATTGGTTCTAATAGTTCACTTTTTTTTTCAGACATTCCATACTTGGAGCTCGCGGAGCCGGATGAGGGATACCACGGGCTGATCAGAGAGAACGAGACACTGGTGGAAGTGAGACCTACGATACGTGCCAGGGGTCCACTATGCTCCTTCCTCATTCTGAATAATAAGCATCATGGGGAGGCACCGTTTGAGGTAAGATTTCGATTTCTTATATGTTTAATTTTTATTATGTAAAATAATATTGATGCACTACCCCATTGCAAAAAACTTAAGTGGAAATGGGCGGGTTATACCGCTCGAATGAACAATGACAGATGGACAAAGAGGGTAACAAAGTGGAAAGGGCCACCAGGAAAACGAAAGCGTGGTCGACCTTTTGCACGGTGGGCTGACGAGCTTAAGGAAGTTGGTGGAGAGGATTGGGAGTAAAATTCTCAAAACAGAAAGAGATGGAGCCAATTGGAGGAGGCCTATACTCAATAAGAGGTCCTTGAAAAAAAAAATTTATGTGTTGTATATTTTGTAAATTATTCAAGGCATATGAGGCACATGAGGCTTAATAATAATAATGTAAAATTAAGCACTAAAGCTTGAAAGAAGCCTATTCCTATCATGATGTTCAGTTTAAAATAATTAAACTTAAATAAAACAACCTTATTTAAAACATAATATAGTTGTTACAACAATTGTTCTAACTAGTCCCAACGCTGGGTTGTGTGACTACGGCTATTCCGTTTCACATTGTAGAAAATTAAAACAAATTATAATTATGTTATTAAAAAATGGTATTTAATAATTTCCTTTATATTTTAAAGTAATTTTTTTGTCACAAGTTTGTCTCCCATCTATAAGCTCCTCTGAGACTCGGATGTCGCCTTGGACAAAGTGGTCTAAAAGGCTCACGCCTTCCCCGGTGAAGGCGGTTTTTTTATCCTAATCTGATGATTAAGATTAACTGCCGCACGGGCTTTTAACTTGTCATTGGCTGTCGTGATTGGATCGTCCAGATCTGTTAAAACATGTCAACGTCGACTTTAATCGTTAAAAACAAGTGAAACATGAATTCGGAATTATGCGATGCTGGAGTAACAAAAAACTGTAACTGAATTATGGGTTCTTAAAACTAAGTGACACATCGAATATAAATTCGTAGGTAACAGTGTGATGTCGACCTATTGGTATAATTTATGAATGTATGAAAAAGTAAGAGCTCGTTTAAGAAAAACACTTTTTGAAGCTATGTATTAATTATAAGTTTATTAAAAACTTAAAATTATTTATATAATTCAAAAAAAAAAAAATCCGACGTTTCGCGTGCTTTTCAGCGTGCGTGGTCACGGCGACTGAAGACAAAAGGTGTTAAATGTCAAAAGTATCACAGCTGCAGAGAAAGTTGTTTTATCTGTATTAACAAAAGACAATACTAAGAGCTCGTTTATTACCTAAACCTGACGATTTACAATTTGTCTTCAATTGAACTAAAATATGTAACTTAACTAGTTACTCTGAAGACTCTCTCGTTAAAGCCTCAGCCAGCATCGGTATACTGGGCTTTGATATATTGAATGACGTTAAGTTTCGCGTTCATTTGTTAGAAGGCTCTAAGATACTCGGTGTGCTCATAGCATGGTGAGGCGGTACTTCACTCCGCACCACCGCTTGCAACTCTATAAAGCGCAAATTCTGCCCCACATGGAGTACTCACCTGTTCTCATCTTTGGACGGAAGCTCTCCAGTACCAGCTCCTTCAGCTTGACCGTGTTTATTGAAGAGCGATTTTAATCGTCAACGATCAGTCACTTATCGTGTGGCATGATCCCATGGCGTTGCGTAGAGATGGGGTCCCTATGCATCTTCTACCGCATTTACCATGGAGAATGTTCAGAGGAGTTGTTCGGATTAATAGCTGCAGCTGAGTTTCATCATCGGACGTCAGAATACAAAATACCATTCGTTTCACCTCGAAATTCGTCGTTCTACAACTGAGCGTTTCTTAAGGCAGTTTTTGCCGCGCACCACCACTAAGTGGAACCAGCTGCCCACCGATGTATTACCGAATCAATTTGAATCTGTCTTTCAAGTCTTAAAAGGCCGTCAACGCACTTGCGAGCTTTCTGGCAGTGCGAGCATCCATGGGCGGCGGTATCACTCAACATCAGTTGAGCCGGGCAGGAGCCCGTTTGCAACCTATTACATAAAAAAAGGTAATGTTACGTACGTAACGCTCGTATCGAGTGAAATCGTTACTAGGCAATCAATATGCAAACTTTATACATTCAGCGTGCTATCTAGTGTCGCAATTGCAGAAAAATGGTACTAGAATTGTACTAAAATTATTGGACCGTGTTCACGTTTTATTTGTTCATTTTATTGTGCACAATACAAAAAGTTGTCATTTTATAGGTTTTGTATTCATCATTTTGATATTCAAGCTTTTACGAAATAACTGGAATAAAAGTAATTTTCTGTTTGGTTGTTATTGATTCGCTGTTTGTTGATTGAAATAATACTGACTGTACAGTCTATTACATATTACTTTCTGCTATTTTTAATTTCAAAATAAATAATTGCAAAATCTAAGAAAAGTAATGAAACACTTTTAAGATTTGGTGGTAATAGTTTCCCGATATTTATAAAGATTTAGAATTTAACCGGACATGTGAAACTCTGAAATTAAAAAAAAAAACCGAGACGTCTGTTTTGATTTAGGATCATCATTTTTCGTATTCATAACGGTATATAGCAATCCAACTTTCCACTTATTAAATAATTAAAAATATTTAACTAAGCACATTAGGTCTTAAGCTTTTTTATGAATTCAAAAGTTCATCAACATCACCTTGTTGTCTGGTCTTCCACGGTCCGTTTCAGTGAACTGTGGAATCGACTCCCGGTTAGGGTTTTCCCTGAGACATACGACCTCCATCTCTGCAAAATTCGAGTGTACTCCTCTCTCAAAGGCCGGCCACGCACCCATTAAAAATAGGTGTTTATAGGCTACGATGTCCTATTTGTGCGTCCCGCAGGCTCGTATACCCCCCTATTATATTATATAAAAAAAATACCTAAATATACATTTACGTTGTCCATAAAACCCCAAAAAGTTATCAGTCTAAAGTGTTCACCAAAATCGTAACCTTTAACATTAATGAAGTTTACGACCACAGATGCGATTGTAAAATTCCTGTCACACTTTACGAGTGAAGTAAGCAACGATTTCTCATGAGAAATCTACTGCATATGGGATGTTGTAATTTGAGCTTTATTGCGTTGAAAATAAGCTTCCACGTGTTATAAAGCGATATTTTTATTCAATTTTAAAATTTATTCCCGCTGGCAACGTTTGATGGGTTATTTTATAACGTGTCCAATATTTGTCATGAATGAGTTATCGTAAGGAAAATTTTACAACGTGAAGTTAAAATTGGAAAGTGTTACGCTGTTAGAGAATCTTTTTCTGCTGTGATGAATTCTGCTATAGTAGGTTCGTATAAGTATCTTAATTAGGAGGATAAAGTCTCAAATCGGCCTATTAGTTTTTGACATCTCGTATCTCGACCGAGAATTTCTGCTAGTAGCCCGTGTATTGGAAATGATATTTGACAATTCTGAATTCGCTTGATAAATAGGAATTTGAATAACTGTATGCCTTTGTCGGCATATCTCAATTCAATTGACTGCAAGTCTAGAAATCTAATTCGGGAAATGGCTCCGTCAAAGGATTATTATTAGTTGTTTCTCTGTTAGGGTGATACACGGTAACAAATCGTAAATAACTTTGATGATTTGTTTAATAACGACTGAGTAACGACGACAATGTTGCAACTTTTATTCATTTATTACGATACACCACATCATATATTATGCATTTGTTATAGTAAATGTGACAAGCTATCTATCATCATAAATTTATTATATACATATTATCATAAATTTTACAAAAAACAAAAATATTACACTTCCAATATTAGTTTTTACTAGTAATTTATTGCTTAACAATGCGTAATAGGTACCTGATAGGCGTTTAACAATGTTTTTTTTAAAGTGAAACTTCTTTAGGGTAATCTTTTACGAATGAAACTCAATAATATAGCGTCACGAAAATGTACAATGTTTTTGTCGAAGAAAAGGAGAGAGCTTTTGGGAACGATTGAGAGAGAGTGTGAAAGGGCGAACGTAGCATTAAGTAGATAGCCTTGAAGCGAGCGTAGAGAGCAAGCAAGTGAGAAGGATCGAAAGAGAGTAAGGGAGATCGAGGAAAAATCCACGCTATTGGTAGATGTATTCGTTTAGTAGTTACATATTAGAACTTTAGATGGCAATTCTGTCGCGTAACGTCTTGGGCAGTAAACGTAGATTTTTTATTTATTTATATTATCATTATCACGTATCCAGTGTGAATAAAGATATACAAATACATGGAGTGATCATATATACTGATACATGATCATCTATTGAAGCTTTTACATTAGTAATAATTAATTTACAAAGAAGTTTCACTTCTGACATGTGTATAAAGCTGTTCTTCTAATCTATGATTTATCGAATTAAGGTGAAATAAAACCTTTTGCCTAAAAGCATCAAAGGTCAAAGGCTATTTCTGTTTTTAATCAATGATCCATTTCCATTTTGTTGCCGGCTTTAGAGGTTATCGCACACAAATGAAATTCTAAGAATCACGAAGCATATATGTCGGAGAAATATATTCACTCCATCGATATTGACATCGCCATAAGTGGGCGTCATGTGGGTAATGTACGAGAAAAAGAGACACGAATAATATATCGTATAATAACTAATTTAGATTGATTCCTTTTAATACTAGATATACAGCTTTAGCTTAAATTATATCTATAGCTTAATGAGGTGAAAATGCGCTTACGCAGTCCCGCGCCATGTATGTCGTGCTTGATGCGGGGTCTGTGGGGATGGACTCAAAGGCTTCTGCTATTCAGAGGGGTAGCAAGACCACATTGTATCCAATGGATAATCACAATGTACCAGACCCAACTCGGCCTAACCTGCCGTATCACCAGAATGCTCTACTGACTTCTCAATCAGTAGGTACTGTCCTGCCTTTCCTGGATGCACTATCGAAGATCAAGATGGCATTTGCTCTGCTCTGATAGGTCTTGACAGTATTCGTACTTTTATACGTTAGGTAATGGATTCCAAACGATGAAGCAAATAAATAATAAAAAAACAAATAGAACCAAAACGAATTGTGATTCTTAAAAGTAATAAAAGGAATCTCGTATCTATATATAATCTAATCTAATCTAATAATTCGATTTCTTTACAATTTCATATTAATTTATTTCACATTGACCTCATAAATATGATGTTTTTATTTTCTGGGTAAACTTGCTACCTAAATTCTCGAAATACAGTATTGTCGACAATCGATGTTATGAGAATTTTAAAATAGTAATATACCTATATTTTTTTAAATCCTTGACTGGCAATAATTATTAACTAGCGGAACATAATGTTGAAGTAAACGATGTCTATTCGTATTTATAACTAGTTATCGCGTGAACTTCCATCAGCCTTAATATGATTTATTTACTGAGCCTACCTTTTTAGTAGCTTCATACCAATGTTTGTGCGATTTATTTACTACAATTGGTACATTTTCCAGTGAGCATAGAAACATATTATAGATTCATTGTATAAATATTTTCCCTCAAGACCGCTAACCCTTGTCTACGAATTATGTTTTATTTGAGCATGATGTTGACAGATAATGGTGATTGACGAGAATGAGGCGCGACTGCGGGTCCGGTACCCGCTGAACTGTGAAAAGAGACGAAACTACAAGTTTGACATCGCCGCTGTTGGGTGTGACGGCTCCTATTCTAATACGTAAGTATTCCACTTGAGGATAATGGGATTATCGCTGCAACTAGCGATTACACAGCTATTAGAGACAAATAAAATGATTGTGGTATAGTGTTAGAAAGTTCTATGTTTATATAAAAGTTGAAAAGAGGTTTTATGTCGATCGAGCAGCGTTGGCCTTGTGGCTTCAGTGTGCGACTATCATCTCTGAGGTTGTAGGTTCGTTGCCCGGCTGTGCACCAATATACTTTCGCATGGTCGCATTTAACATTCGCTCGAACTGTGAAGGAAAACATCGAGAGGAAATTCATGCTCAAACTCAAAAAGTCAACGGCCTGTGTCAGGCACAGGCTGATCATCTATTTGCCTATCAGATATGTTTCGGTCACCTAGTTGAGGAGAGAGAAACAAAACATTCTTTTTGGCTAACATTATTACGCGCAGGAAGAACGACCGGCGCTACTGTACGCTGCACTGTAATGTGAAATGTGTATCACAACCCCTACAAGATAATAATGAAACCATAAAAGCAAATACATAGTACGAACAACGAGATTCAAATAATCTAACTAACGTTAGTTGTCTCCGTTGATTGATCTAAATCGTTTCATTGTATTCTTCTTCATTTTACGAGTTGAGTATAGGAAGAAAGTACTATGAATAAGCATCTATATCTGTGCAGTTTACAATAATATAATCTGTAATTTGTATGATTTCCAGTGTCCCAGTCCACATAACAGTAACGGACGTGAACGAATTCGCACCAATATTCAGCCAAGCGGCGTACGTACGATCTGTGGACGAAGGCAAGATTTACGACGAGATTGTCAAAGTTGAAGCGACTGATCGGGACTGCACACCGCGGTATGGAGATATCTGCAAATACGAGATCTTAACTGATAGAAGCCAGCCGTTTACTATTAACAATGAAGGTGAGGCATTTAACAATATTTTAGGCAATAACACGCAGCCCTATCGGAAGTCGGCAGGGTTACGAACACTCACTGACGATGAGCAAGAAGTGTTTAGGGAAATATTTCAGGTGGGGACAGGGGCAGGAGGAGTAGGAGAAGTAGGAGATGAGTTTAAATGTGTTACCTATCGTCATAGTCGTAGAATAGTGACGGATCTGACAAATAGTAAGCTTAACAGGGCAGCCATTTCAAAATAATATAATCATGTTAGTTTTTTTTGTCATAACTTTTGTAATTCATATTCTGCAATTATTAAAATTGGCATACAAGCAAACAAAAGGGTTTGTTTTGAAACAACATAAAAATAATAACATTAAATTACACAGTTTTTAGAATAATCACATGCTACTATGACGGTACCTATCAAATCCATCACTTTACCGACTGATTAATTTTAAATTTATAACACATGGATATTGTTTAAATGTAATAATATTTAGTAAATGTAGCAGTTAAAGGTGGATTTTGCATTTTTTTCAAATCCGACATTGCTCTACGATCTTGACGTTATATTCGCAAAAAGATACTGGATTCTTAAGTTTTATGTATGTCTTCTATAATAGTAGAATTCGATTAACTATTTTTAATTAATAATTAGCAGGATAATATAAAATTATTGAAACAATCAACACAGTGTCTGCCTAATTTCTATTGTGGAGTTAGAAGACCTCTAGTATATAATTTATAGATTTCTTTTTATTGACCACACAGACCAGACTTACGACTTTCGTCTTTTTTTAAAATAAACAATTGTCATTAAGTGTTCTTTAATAAAAACAATTAATAAATATTCCAGGTGTTGTCCGCAACACGGAACCTCTAGACTACGAAAAGTCCCACAACCACATCTTATCAGTGGTGGCGTACGACTGTGGGATGATGCAATCCGCACCAGTCATGGTCACCATCAAAGTTAACAAGCCCTGCAGAGCTGGATGGAAAGGTTAGTAAAATGATTCGAAACAATATATATATATTTATTTATTTATTCATTTGGGAAACAAACAGATACATCTCTAAAAGTAGAAGTCAGAAAAGAAATATAAACATAAGAATTAAAGCATTGGATATATCCACAAAAAGTTTCACTGATAAAAAAGAGGATATAAAGCAAAACAAAACGTGACATGACAGAGAACAAAATATTTAAGTAGACAATACAAAGTTTATAGATAGAACGACAGATATACTAGTAGCCAAAATAAGAAGAAAGTTACAAGGTTTACTACTCGAATAGTTGTTTTAACCTATTCTTAAATGAAGCAGTAGAGGAGTGCGAAAAAAGATCGATATTAGTAGTAGAATCAAAAGTAGAACGCATCCTGTGAAGAGGCTCACGGAACCCAATGTTGGTTCTGGGAGTCGGAAGGTTAAAGGTTCTGTGCGAGCGTAGAGATCTGGCAGGAATATTGAATCTCATGAGTTCGAGAAGATGACATATGACATAACAAACAAAAGAATACAATAGCTCACTCTCGGCTAATCCTATAGAATCCTATAGACAACCAATTGATACTATATGTCAAAAACTGTAGGTTTTGTAAACATTGCAATTAATATGTTGTAAATCTCAATACTAGACTACTACACGTTTCTTGTCATAGTAGGATTCAAAGTACAAGAACAAAATTCGACTAAAACCCCTGTACGGGTTCCCAGCCAATGGTCTGTGTAATTTGTATTTAAATTTATATGTAATACATGTCAGGAGTATGCGTATAGTATATGAAGTCTATGGTTTAGCAAGTTGCACATAAGCAAAGGCAGGGGTACAGATGTATGTACCCTAACACAGTAGTGAATATATAACTAAGTACAGGATGTCTGCACCAAGACACAAGATAACAGACGGAGCCCTATGATTAGTATCAGATATTCAAGGTGGTGGGATTATGTCAAAGATGTTGGGCACCCTGCCCTACGCCCTGCCACCACGATAAGTAAGGGCTTGAAAAAGTCTTCGCGGCTTCGGGAGGAAGCGAGAAATGAATAAGACAGAGCAATATTCAAATCTGATTTATTGTTATAAAACAACATCTTAAATAATACTTACACCTATACACACATACATAATATTATTCATGTATAAATTTAGAACAGCCTCGTAAGCCGTATCAGCAGTTGGTCAATGTTCAAATGAAGTCTAAACCACCCCATAATCTTATTATTGATTTTTAATAATTTTTAAAACTTTCTCTTAAAGTAATATACAAATTACGTTACAGGAATCGCAGAACGCGTGGACTACGCTCCAGGCACTGGTCCTCTGGCCCTGTTCCCCGCTGCGAGATTGGAAGCGTGCTCAAGTGACGAACGCTGCCCCGGCGTCACGCGGATTCAGGCCGCCGTGACACTGCAAGCGTCACGCGTGGGCGTCGCATGCGATCGCGACACGTATACGTTGCAGGCACAGAAGTCCATTTGCGGTAAGTCGACCGTTCATCAATAGACCAAAATTCTTTTCTCAGACCAATTATGTATTATTTATTTGTAACCAACAGTCGGAGAACAATGTCCTTATTATTTATGTACTAATTATCAAATCTATATCAGGTATGGAATCCAACACGATTGATTTACTACCAAGCCCTGGCGTCGGCAACGAATGGACCAAGTCTTTGAAGCCTGATTCTGGTAAGAATTATTTATTGTACAGGTTGAAATAGTGTTAGTAAATGCCTAAAGATAATAAATAAAAGTGTACTAAAAATGTCTCCTTGCGAATACCTTTTTCGTACTCTTCAATTTCTCCTGAAGCGAGAAAGCCTTAAACAAGCACGACTTGACAACTTATTTTGAAATTAAAAATACCGTATTCGTTGCCATGGTTACGTTGACGCTTTATACTAAAGCTGATTAAAAGCTTTCGTACTTTCTTAATTAATGGTGTACTAGTGATTCAAATGGTTAATTGATGTATACAATTTTTTTTTATTTTGATTTTAAATCTTAAGAATTTTCGGATTTATTGATTTCTGATTATGTATTTATTCAGGTCGCGACGGTGAACAAATGTTTGAATTCGATGGTGAGTCTACGTCTGCCGTGGTGCCGGAATCACTGATGAAGCACACCTTGGGGACCACCTTCTCAGTCTCCACCTGGCTCCGTCACGCCCCACCGCCAGACCACGACAAGCATCGCAAAGAGCACATACTATGTCTCGCTGATGACCATAGTAAGTTTTATATATCAATTAGTAATTATTTATCTGTCAAATATACTTCACAGATAATGTAGTTATTTAGTTTTGGATATATGCATGGTGGTACTCTTCTTCCGTCATTTAGCTTATCTTTAGCAGTCGGAATAGCTTTTTTAGGGATTCAGGGTGTAACGTCATCGTAGCGTCGTATGCGCACGTTGTTATCGTCATTTGTAAGCGCATTGTCGCGTCGAATTTCATAAAAGCGTACAGAGTTTTCTAAAATTATTATTATAAATCCATCTTCATTTTGTATGTCTACTTACTATTTCCATGTTATATTGTTATTGGAATAAATCTTCTCTTCTAGTTTTTTCTAATCTCTTCTTTACAGATTTTCTTCAAGAACATTGCATCTAACTTTTCGGTTAATATTTTCCAGAAATGAACAGACACCACTACGCGTTGTTCGTGCGAAACTGTCGTCTGATACTTCTCTTGAGGAGGGACTTTGGAGAAGGTGATCTGAACATTTTCAGACCTGCTGAGTGGCGCTGGAAGCTACCAGAGGTTAGTAGATGAGCAGAATTTAAATTATTCTGGTAAATAGGGTAAGTACACAATGAATAAACAATATCAAATTCTGAAGCAGCGATGTGTGTAGTGTTTCCATAAAAATGGTCTTGGCTCCGATCTGACATTCTGGAGCGCTGTCAAATATCTTCATACAGAATAAGCAGCTCTTGAAACCAGATTAAAGTTTGACTGACGTTATGGATTGATAATTATTTTGTATAAATAATGAAGCTGTTATAAAATTTTGATAAATAAGATTTTTCATCAAATTTGTGTATGGCAATAATAGTGTAGTACAGGCTCAGTGTCCATCCGTTATCCGTTCAGTCCTGGCTAACCAGTCTAGCGCCTTCCCGAAGCTCAGAAGTTTAGCGCAGGCTTCACGGAGACACGACCTCATTGGTCCGAGGATTTCTGCTCGTTGGGAGACCACAGCCACGCATTACAGAAGTTCGTGGGTGACTGCACTAGGGACTGTCTATCGCGTTTGGCAATAATATTTTTGTTCATTTCTGCAGGTGTGTGACGATGAATGGCATCACTACGCTGTGAACGTACGTTTCCCGAACGTTGAGCTGTACGTGGACGGTGAGCTTTACCGCGCTCTGGATGGAAAAGGACCGGAAGTTATTGATGACTGGCCTCTTCACCCCGCCCATGGAATTAACACTACTCTCGTGGTTGGGGCTTGCTGGCAAGGTGAGTAATATTCATGACAGTTGAGGTTTCCATACCTGTATACTATGTCTTGTCTAGAATTTAAATTAAGTTCCGTACATAAAATGTAGTAAGTGATGAAAATGAGGAAATCTCCTAACACGACTCTTTGTTGGTGAAAATTAAAAAAAAATTACTCTTTACGTTCAGTGTGCTTTATGACTGACAATAATTATAGATTTGTGTGTTATTCGTTAAATTTATTATATTTTTTATTCATTCATTTTGTTTCTTTGTATGAGCCCGGAAGTTAAATAGTTCGTCTAACGTGAAATTTTCTCTGTGAGATTTTTTCTAACTTCATTATTTTTGTATATCTATAATATTATATAATATATCTGTGCTATATATAAGAAGTAAGAACAGCTTGTTACTATATGTTACTTATGCCATTTTTTTTTTAATTCTGAACCATACACTTTTTTAGCTTTTTAAATTTAATAGTTCGTCTAATTGTTAATCGATGCAAAAGACTTCGCCTATCGGTGAGTTTAATAAGATTATTCCTTTGTACAATTATGTTGCATAATTTAAATTTGTAAAAGTAATTGTGTCATATGTCAAGTGAGACTGTATAATTTTTGAAAATTTCAGTTGTTTTTTCATTAGTTTTCAAATAACAATGGGTCGGGGAAAACCCGTGAGTGAAGAGCTTCGAAAGCGAATAGTTTGTGGGGTCGATGCTGGCAAATCAAGCTACCAAATATCTGCACTACTTTTCATACTAGACGAACTATTTTGCATAACGAGCTCATATACTGTTAAAAATTTTGCTGTATTTTTATTTAATAAGTTTTCTGTTTATGCAATATTATATACAATTAATTAATAAGCTTAATTCTGTAATTTCCTTAATGAGAAATAAATATCGTAATATAAATATAAAAGTTACGCTCAGTGGCAAATGTGCGTTAAAAAGTGTCTTCATCATCAGCATCCGGTGTTCGTTACATGGCAGGTCTTGATTGACTGTATAAATGGGTGGAGTGAATATTTAGGTAACATAATGTATGGACGTCAAAAAGAAATACATATTAAATGCTTCTAATTTTACATTTACTGCCAGTTCCCAAATCTAGAACAGAAGCGAAGAACTGGCAATAAACTCTCCGCCACTCAAAGTCAAAGTAAAAAATCATTTATTCGTATAGGTAACACAATGTACACTTATGAACGTCAAAAAAAAAGAAATATACAATAAATGCTTCTAATTTTACATTAACTGCCAGTTCTCAAATCAAGGACGTAGAACGGCAGAGAAGAACTGGCAATAAACTCTCCGCCACTCAAAGTCAAAGTAAAAAATCATTTATTCGTATAGGTAACACAATGTACACTTATGAAAGTCAAAAAAAAAGAAATATACAATAAATGCTTCTAATTTTACATTAACTGCCAGTTCTCAAATCAAGGACGTAGAACGGCAGAGAAGAACTGGCAATAAACTCTCCGCCACTCAAAGTCAAAGTAAAAAATCATTTATTCGTATAGGTAACACAATGTACACTTATGAACGTCAAAAAAAAAGAAATATACAATAAATGCTTCTAATTTTACATTAACTGCCAGTTCTCAAATCAAGGACGTAGAACGGCAGAGAAGAACTGGCAATAAACTCTCCGCCACTCAAAGTCAAAGTAAAAAATCATTTATTCGTATAGGTAACACAATGTACACTTATGAACGTCAAAAAAAAAGAAATATACAATAAATGCTTCTAATTTTACATTAACTGCCAGTTCTCAAATCAAGGACGTAGAACGGCAGAGAAGAACTGGCAATAAACTCTCCGCCACTCAAAGTCAAAGTAAAAAATCATTTATTCGTATAGGTAACACAATGTACACTTATGAACGTCAAAAAAAAAGAAATATACAATAAATGCTTCTAATTTTACATTAACTGCCAGTTCTCAAATCAAGGACGTAGAACGGCAGAGAAGAACTGGCAATAAACTCTCCGCCACTCAAAGTCAAAGTAAAAAATCATTTATTCGTATAGGTAACACAATGTACACTTATGAACGTCAAAAAAAAGAAATATACAATGAATGCTTCTAATTTTACATTAACTGCCAGTTCTCAAATCAAGGACGTAGAACGGCAGAGAAGAACTGGCAATAAACTCTCCGCCACTCAAAGTCAAAGTAAAAAATCATTTATTCGTATAGGTAACACAATGTACACTTATGAACGTCAAAAAAAAAGAAATATACAATAAATGCTTCTAATTTTACATTTACTGCCAGTTCTCAAATCAAGGACGTAGAACGGCAGAGAAGAACTGGCAATAAACTCTCCGCCACTCAAAGTCGTAGTAAAAAATCATTTATTCATATAGGTAACACAATGTACACTTATGAACGTCAAAAAAAAAGAAATATACAATAAATGCTTCTAATTTTACATTTACTGCCAGTTCTCAAATCAAGGACGTAGAACGGCAGAGAAGAACTGGCAATAAACTCTCCGCCACTCTTTTTGACCGTCAAGTTTTTTTGTTTTACACAATGTTTGTAAGGAGCTGCAACCATAACACCATGTTCCACATGATATCTTAAATAATTAATTATAATAAAATAAATTAAAAACAAATATTTATCCTTGGCAGGATGCGTGGTGTAATGAGATCACGCACTTACATTCTACAGCCCCAAATCTATCAGTTTCTTTGATCATTTTTATTTCAAAGACAAGCTGGCAAGGCTGATCACCTGCCTTCTCTCTGATACATTCTGACACTGTCTGTCATTTTTGAATTTGCCTGTTTTCTCACGATGCTTCACCGTGCGTGCGACTGTTGGATGCGCATAGTCGTGATATATTCCTTAGTGAGCTGACCCAACTAAAAAAGCGATGTTAAGCGCCTATCTGGTACCTTATCCGGATAAAGTCTTTTAAATTACTACTTAAATATTAAGTGGTTGCCTGGAAGAGATAGCTAGAGCTTTTTCGTTTCATCAATTGTTTCTGCTTGTTTTTAATTATCTGAACTTGAATTGTCTCGCTTACTTCACGTATTTTCATTTTGTAAATAAAATATTATAGGCACAGAAAGCGACATGAAGCACCACCTGCACGGATGGATGGCAGGTCTCGGAGTGGTCGAAGGTGAAGTACAATCTCCAGCAGCTTTACGCTGCGCCGCTAGATGTCGCGAGGGATTGTCTCTGGCCCCTGATCTATGTAAGTATATTTGTTTAGATTCTATTGCCAAGACATTCCAGCCAAGTGTGTTGGTATGATTATAGTATCTTATTGTCTATACTAATATCAGAGAAAGAAGCAAAGAAAAAACATTTGTGCTTTTGTATGTATGTTTGTAATGTTTTTTCGACATAAACTACTGGACCGATTGACAAAATTCTTGCACCATTAAAAAGGTGATCTTCACTGACTAGCATAGGTTATTTTCAAAAGAAATGGGGATAATGCCTAATAAAAATGCAATATTATAACTATTGAAAAAATTATCCTTAAAAAATCTGCCATTTGGTGTGCTGTGGAAACTATTGATAATAGAACAAAAAATGTTATACAGTATCATAGAACGTATATATCTACATTTCAACCCATAGTCAAATATATGTTGGCCCATCCCGAGTCGGAACTCCAGAACATCGAATGATTTTGCGATTTAAAGGGTCAGTTCTAAGACACTGAAGTTCTAAAAAAAAATCTTTAGTATTATAAAAAAAAAAGTTTTGCCTTTGAAATTTTTGTTTTTATTTTAAACAATTTATTCAAGCTAAAAGTCCCTGGACTGATTAAAAAATATTTCATTACCTAATAGCTAATTCTTATTGAATTTTTCAATAGTTTTTTTAAATTTATTAATATCGGAGATTCTACGTAAATGATGATCTATAAATATTATCTATATATATCTTTTATATATATAAAGATAATGAATGTTAGGGTGTATCTAATAATCTGAAAGGAAGTAATTAAAAACTAAGAAAACTAATTTAAATAAATCTTTTGTTAACCAATTATATATATACAATTAACCGAATTAAATAATTATAAAATTATACTATATATACTATATATAGAATCTCTCTCTAGTTGTCAAAATTAAACTAAGGTTTATATTAGTTATATTCTCCTCTTCAAAGATTTTCTGTGTCTGTGACTTCAATTGTTTATAATATATGCATCCCTTACTCGCAGATCTGAAATCCGTATCGGTAGAGGGAGACGGCGCATCCGAAGTTGAGACTTTAGTACGTCGTGTCGCGTACGGTGATGCACGATCTTTCCCGACCCCTGGAAGACGGAACGTACATCTTGATACTACTATTACGTGAGTTTTTTTTAGAGATTTGGTTTAATTTTACAGTTTGAATTGGCCAAGCAACGCATACATTATTTTTTATATTTTTTATATATACACATGAGACGTAGTAAGGGCTGTCGCAACATCTAAGTGGCGGTGGGCAGACCTGATAGCGCGCATGGACAAAAACCGATCGGCTTTTTGAATGGAGATTTCGTCAGAACAAAAGACCGAGCAGCCGCCCACCGACTAGGTGGCCTAACGACTTCTTCAAGAAGGTTGACTTCCAGTAGATGTCCAAAGCAAAGAGTGCTGGAGGAATAGAAGGATTCCTACGTCCAGAAGTGGACCAATCTCGTGACTAATCGTTTCCAAAAAAATGGATCTATACAGGATTTAGCACATACGCTAGGAAGCCTAACTTTCATCACATTCAAGTATTATTAAATTCCAACAATATAATCAAACATCAAACTGATAATCTACTTTTTATCAAGTCGGCTAAAAAATTTACGATATTATATCGAATGGACAATATTCGGGAAAAAGTAATTTAAAAAATCCCAGCTTTATGTTTTTTCCTACTGTTTATAACTAAATGTTCCTTTTAGTTGTGATAATGGCCGTGTGATCAAAGCAAGACCGGCTGAATCTTACGTAATGGTACTCTCGCCCCAAACACCAACAATCCTACTCAACGGCAGTTCTGATGCTGCAAGGGATTACGCTCATTTCAGAGCGGGTCTTCCGGTCTTTCCGGACTTGGAAGTTAAGGTTTTGTCGCGTGATAGGGATTCGCTGAAAGGTAAGTGAGAAATTTGATTGTAAAAAAATCTAGAATTCGATTCAAACTTGTCTACCAATGTCAAAGTTAAACTTACTAGATTAGTGTAGGTTTATTTTAAAAGTTAATCTATGTACTTATCACTGTACATTAAGTTCTATTTACATAAAATCGTTCTAGAAAAGTACTTCTAGTAAATAAAGTCTTCCTAAACACACATTTTGTATTCATTCTAGTTATATATAACTGTTTTTTTTTTTCTTGAATCGTGCATTTAACACATATTTTGATAACTGGAAGCATCCTTTTGAAACCTTATACAAATTTACAGAAGCAGAAACACAAAAATTAGATTCGTGCGTCGTATCCGTATATCCGGCTTTGAATCCGGATCATGAAGCGCTCGCTCTGCGCGGACACTCGGTCCTGCCCGCTTCGGATATCCGGGCAACGCTTACTCGGGACGGAGTCAGTTTAACTGGTGCCGATACTGTGCATAATTATCAAAAGGTGCGTCGACAATTTGGCTGTGCTTAAAATATTTTTTTTTATTTACAGTTCAAGTAATTTAACTTAAAAATAATTTTCAGGTCTTACGTGAAATCGAATATAGCAACAAAAAGCCTGCCTACTACCTCAACCGCGTGTTTAAGCTCACGTGCTCGGAACTCAACGGACGCTTTACGAGTAACGAATACGTGCAAACGGTAATAATTTTTCTTTATTAAAATTATATTTTACTGTATTTTTTTATAAGAATATCTACCCAAAAAGCAAATGCTGGAATAATTCCAGTCCATGTACTTAATCACCTCAATTTACCTTAGTCTCTAACTTTCATCATCGAACGTCAAGGCGGAATACAAAATACCATCCGTATCACCTGGAAGTCCTGGTTCCACAACTGAGCGTTTCTTAATATATGTGGAACCAGCTGCCCACTTAAGTTTTTCGGAACCAATTCGACTTAGGGTCCTTCAAGGAAAGACCGTACCAATTCTAAATAGGCCGGTAACGCACTCACGAGCCGTCTGGCAAAACATCAGGTGAGCCTTGTCGAGCCCGTTTGCCCTATCACAAAATCAAAACAGGTTTTTTAATATTTTTTTATAGTGAGCATATCAGCATTAATTCTTTTGTAACGTATAACATAGATTTGGTAATATGGAGTAAAAATAATAACCTCTGTTATTTAAAGCATTCCGTTGGCCCAGGAATTGTACAATTTAAATGATATACTAATCTAATTTATAAAATTTTCAGTTGACAGTGGTTCATCCTCGAGCCGCAGGTGATGTACACGCTCAAAGGCCCAGTGGACTGGCCGATAAACTTGACGCTGTTGTCAGAGATAAGGTATTTAGGAATCTCAATATAAATTATTACTCGTTTTTTTGTGTTTGGTCCTTCGAACCGGAATATTTTATTTTTAGTCTGGTGAGGCGGCAGTGGCCGCTCAAGTTCCACGTGCGTTCGCTGCTCACGCCCTGCACTCCATACATTCCGCTGATATGCCTTCACCGCGTTTATTGGATATTCATCATAGTAACAGTAAGTTTGAATTTTTCTTCTTAAATTCTAAATAAACGCGAAAGAGTTGACTTGTCTAATTTTTTCAAAGGTTTTTTTTTGTTTTTGCCCTCTTTTGAACCTGCAATACTCCCTCGTCCATTGACTTACGCAAGCTAGGCTTAAGACCAGTGTGCCATGGCCCATAGCCTTTCTAAAATTCACCCCTAAAATATACCCCTTTGTAATATATACATATGTTTAATATAAAAAAAAACAATTGTTCACTTAAGGTTTTAGGAAGAAATTACTGTTCTTAACTAAACATAGTAAGTAAATTTTCAAGACGTAAAGTGAAAAAATCCAATAGCCCCCTTGTTGAGAAACTCTGCTTTAGGCCAAACAGTTGGCTGTATTGATTATTTTTTACATCTCCCTTTTTTTCAGACAACAACGTAGCCCTCGTGATCGGCGCGGTTTGCTTCGGCGCCGTGGTCGTGCTTATAGCTCTGGGGATCGCCCGCGCCCGCGCATCGCGACACGACGCGACATCGCGCGACTCACGTGCGACTGTCGCGCGTCACCGTGTGCCCGCGAACGACTCTGAAATGGCCTGGGACGACTCTGCGTTGACTATCACTGTCAACCCCATGGACGAGGTATACTAAAGATATCTGAAATACTAATTTATAAAAATAAAGAACAATTATGGATCATGTGTGTATGTTTGTGATTGTAAAATTGTGTGTCCGCAACTATCACTATACACCGAATAAAATTGTTTATAATGCAAAGCAGCTAACACTAGTAGTGGTCGTTGTATCTATATCTTACTCTATCGGCCACAATAAGTGCAAAAGAGAAAAACGTACACGACCCACCTCTAGTCTCTCTACCGAGTCAAATCTAAACTAAGTCTCTCCTCCGTCATTGCTCAAATAAGTTACGAACAGCTCTATACAATCCAAAAATAGCAATAATACTGCCTTCAACAAACACAAAGCGCCATCTATTGAGTATATTCAGTATATCTATAGTATTTAGTGGGTTTTGTATTAACAATTATGTTTGAACTCCGCAGAGCGCCCCTAAATGTGGCGTGTCGACGAATGGCGCAGTGGCGTGTGACAGCTCGGACGAGTCCTGCTCCGATTCTGACACTGACAGGCATGATTCTTCCGACGAAGAGGATGAAGGTAATTGTCACCTAAACACGTCTTGTTCCTTCAAAATATATGGGTACCATTATTTTACGAAATCAACCAATTTTAAGCTATTTTTTCTGTGATTTTGTTATTTGAATAGAATTATGTTTCCAGAGAATCGATTCAAGACTAAATTGACACATAGTTGCCACTGAGATATTTTTCATAGAATTTATCAAAATGCGTTGCGGTTATTTATTTCAGTAATACAAGGAAAGCAGCACAAGTACAGAAACATAAGCCAGCTAGAGTGGGACAACAGCACGATGTAAGCGTGCCGTCTCGCTCGCACACAGTACTTAACGCACTATCGCCCTCTCACTCTCGCCCGCGCAAACACTATATCTCCGTCTCGCTTGCACAAAGGGATATGTATTGATATTTGGATGAGAAGAATATAATGATCGCATATGATCCGCAAATTGTTAATAGCTATTTTTTAAATATTAACGAAATTTGTATTTTGTTGTTTTTATGCATGAGTTTTTTATCTGTTCTTGTTGTCTTTGACATCTGTGTATATGTTGACAGTTATTTCGTCATAGACAAGTTGATATGTTACAGTTAATTAGTCGCGTTTATTTAGTAATACAGTCAAAATCTATTATAATCATATTTGATCGTATGTACGACTGTACACTACTTTCACTCTACAGTCAAACCCGTATACAACGGCATCATATAGAACAACATACTGGTTATATTGACCAAAACCAGGGGTCCAGGCTGAATTCTTTCAGATAGCTTATTACAACATATCTCTATAAGCGGCTACATTTGACTGATATTTTCGGTCTAACGTCATTAAGATCGCAAAACTAACGTAACAAAATACGTATACGTCAACATGCAGTATCATTCTCATTTCTCTCCAATCAGTTTGTTACGTATCCGAACACAAGACGCAACAAAACATGTCGTGAAACTTTTGAAGTCAAAATTGAAACTTTATCTTAATAATGATAAATTCTTTGAGTCGCAAAGAAAAAGAAAACAAATCGCTGTAGAAGAAAAATCGCGTACATCAAAGCTTGAGAGTGAAATTCCAATCAAAGTTCGCGGCTATGATGTATCACACTCGACAATCTCAACCATTTGGAAAGAGATAAAAAAAAAGTTCAAACACCTATTGGGAACAATTTATTGAAGCAAAACAACGAAGCATACTAAGATTGAAGCGTTGCTAAAGTGGTTTAAATATTAAAGGACAAATAATGTGCCAATAAATGGACCAATTCTTCAACAAGCAAACGATTTTGCTCTGGTTTGGTGAAGTTTGCTCGTCCAGTTGGATTCAACGATCGTTCGCGAAAAAATGAGTGGTGAAGCTGCCAGTGTTAATAGTGGTGTTGTAGAAGTACAAGAAGTTCAAGAGGAGAATGAAGAGCAGAAAGAGACTGAACAAACAACAATTTGCCAACTTTGGATGATGGTCCCGAAGCTGTATTACGAAAAATTCTTCATTTAATAAACAGTTTTCCATGCAGGGAAATTATGATATGACAACTACAAAGTGCGTACTGTTATACGAGTTTGTGGATTCAAGTTTTAAAAAAAAAACTTATTTTAATTATCTATATTTAATAACTTGAAATGATTAATACAAATAAAAGATTTAAAACTCGTAATTAGGATTGAATAAAACAACCGTTCTGGATAAGATCTCTAAGCAGACTGACTGCTACCAAACTAATGGTTTTTCTTTCCTTTTACTTATGATGACATGACTGTCTTTAGTATTGTGTTAGCATTAAGGTTTACATCTTATGGGTATAACAGTACGTACTGAAGTGTTTCAAACAAACTACAATAACAGATTTTGACTGTATTACTTATTTGTTTTAAATTTAAAAAAAAAACTGTTTCAAGCAAGACTCCAGCGCATTAGCAAATCGCGGATCGAAAATCTCGAATATATTCATCAAATAGTATTTAGAATTAAAATTTTATTTAACTCATATCAATAAATGTCCCATCGCGAGAATATCGCACATTTGTATAAGGAATTGATTTTGTAAAATGTTTAAGGGACAATCGGTTAGGTTAGGCCGAAATGGCCACGTCAGTCTCAAAATAATCATATCAGATTTATACGTAATTGTTTCGCTTGCTTTAGTATCAAAGGCTTTTCTATGTTTCTATATGAAATAGTAGGCGGTTGTAAGAATAGTTAAGTATGTAAAATATATTATAAGCGGTTCGAATACTATATTTTCGCCCACGTTTCGTGACTTGTAACTACGACCTCCACCCGGAGTATTTGCGTGAATTCTTAAAGATTCGATTCGTTACAAGTCCCCCATACCAGCATTTATTTAGTACAAGCGTTACGTACAAATCCATGTAGTTTTATCCCTTTCGAGCTTTTTGACGGCTTAAATTATATTAGGTACAGAGTTTGAAATATAGACTTACACATATACTAGGTCACTACTAAACTATATATATATATTTTGAATGCGTTAAGATTTTTACTAACAATTAGATAAGTACGTGTTAGTGTGCGCACGCACAAGGGGGGACACCCTAAGTAAGTATAGTTAAAATGTTTCTCGTACGGCACATGCATATCAGCCTTAGAATTATCGATTGGCGGTTTTTGTTGATTTTGTCGGTTTTATGCGTTGCGCGTGCCGTCCGGTTTTTTTTAAACGCGATTTTTTAATTAGTATTACAGACAACGTACCGCAAAATGCGGGTAGAATATACGAAAGGGCTCATGTTTTATGTTGTAATGAGGGTAGTTGTATTGTTTATGGCAGCTTATTAAACCCGACCTTATAAGCAGATTTTCTTTAATGTTTTAGTGCCATATCTATGCTTTGTCTCTAACTACCGTCCAATGTCCTTTACGATAAATTTAATACGTTTTGGTCCAGCACTCGATTCACAAATGCAGGCGTTTTGAAATATTTTCGTATTATTTTATGGTAGCTATTCTATTTTTAATTTTTTTTTTATTCTGTATTAACTGTATTAATTAGGTACTTCTTTGATGTATGAATTATTATATTTTAGCTAAAAATAAAGTTGTTTTAAAGTATAACGATGTTTTATTGTACCCCAGAATCCTTTTTTTTTAACGAACGAGCTCAGTCTACATATTCATAGTGTTAGCTTCTAATATTTATTTAATAAAATTCTAAACATTTTTATGAAACATATTCTTAAGAATCTTGCTACAAGTGCGCATGTGCAATAGTTACTCATTTGACTCGTTCGGTTGTTTACGAGTTGTTACGAATTGACTCGACCATCTTCCCGAAGCGGGATGGTCGAGTCGGAGGAGGGAGTTGTGATTATAAAAGAGGTTGGAACACATGCGCACGGGCCTCTGAACTTACAGTTCACGTAAAATCAGTGTAGTTAATTATAGTGAATTAAGTCATCATTGAAGTGTTTAATTTCCTACCCTGAGAACTAGATCAACTACCTCTAACAATTCAGAAGAGCGGGATGCAGCGAAGAAACTGATACGGTATATCATATCCTTGTTGTAAAGGATTTACGCCCACGAGGTATACAAAATATATTTTTTTTTTCCATTTTTGTATCCTAAAGATGTAGGTATTACTTTTTTCATAATATTCAAAATCGTTCGTCATTTGAGTAAATTAAGTGTTATTAGACAAGTTTTACAGCGTTTTATGCACGTAAATTTGTTATTTAATGCAAAATTACATGTTTTTTTACCTACCCGTATGTATAAAAAGTGTACATAGTAATTAACTTTTAGCTTTTATCGCAATATTATCTAAATTAATACACAAATCACTCAATTGTATGACTTCACTATTCCGTAAAATAGGTCAATGGAAGTTATTCGAAATACATAATTTAAATTTAATACTTTTTGATGAACTTTTTCTCGGCCGACCGTCATATTTCTTAGTTGAGTCATTGTTGAGATTTACTCGGGCTACGTTAGACAGATTTTTATTTTGATATATACTTTTTGTTAATTATAATTGATAATAGCTACGTCCACTATTTAGAATTGTATAGTGAGTGTTAAGGTCACTCAATTTATAAAGTTAAATTATTTTACGAAGTAACGTTGGTTTCGTATTTTAGGTTTTCTCTATACATTTGTTATGCTATCAAAAGTAGCTTACGAGTATAAAGTTCTGTTCCTTTATTAACGGAAGACTGTGCTATTGCGTAGGAAGCGTGGAACTGTGCTATGTTTTAGGATTTCTAAAGCTTTTCCAATTATAACCTCTCGGCCCTGTCTTGTCGTATTAGTTTTATCGATAAAAATCAAAGCTTCCCAACTGCAGGCCTTGATACCTACCTAACATATATGAAAGAAAAGAAGTCCTATACTAGTATAATTTCTTGTTTAATTGTAAATATGATCTTGAATTGTCTGATTTTCTTTTAACGCTCTAGAATGCATACAACATTTTACGTTATTTTTAAGAGCTGTTACATTACATATTTTTATAATACTTACCATTTGTATGAAGTCGAAATAAATTTAATAAGTATATAGGAAAATTTATAATCTTTATTTATAAGAGGTTATTAGGGTAGTGAAGCGTTTATTTAGCTAGTTATAGAGGCGTTATGTGAAATAATATATAGTATTTTTCACGCCTTGGGTGTGAACTGAGTGCTATTATAGTAATTTGTATAATTGATCCTGTCAATCCATCCAGTTTCGGGGCCTATTCAAAAAGCAAACAATCAAATCTTGCCTTATAGTATTCGTATATTTTTTATAATTTTCACAATTTTTAGAGATTCTTAGGTGAGTTGAATATGACGGCGCCACTATCAATATTTTGTAAAACTGTTGGCGCCACTATCAATGTTTTGTAAAACGACGTGCAACGGGCTATTAGTCGAACGATCGTACGATGTGTCACTCGATCCCCACTACAGAACCAATATAAAGCAGCGCGCGCGCACAACTCAGGCAGTCGTTCGTCGACCATTGCCTTGCGCGCAGCGGGTAGAGACTGAGTCTCCCCGCGCGCCTGCAGCCCTCACCAAGGGCTATATGCCCGCCCCCGTACCGCCCTGTATCAGCAGGGCGCGAACAAAAACACCACTTGAAGGGGGCATACGCCCCGAACAAGACAAAACACCCCCCTCGCGAGGGAGGGTGCAACAATAACTACGCGACCATTGCCCGGTGCACTCGTTACGTAGTTACCGAGTAGCCTTTGAAATATTTACCTTTTGAATTAATTGTTCATTAAAATCGTATTGAATTAAGAGACTGAAATTATAATTGGAATTAATCAAGTGATTCGGAGAAAACTTTGTGTTTGTTATTTTAACAATGTCGGGGCCTGACGCTACATCAGAAGTTGCGGCTGCTATTAGTAAAAAAGAAAGACGGTAACGATCGGTTGTGTGTAGATTACAGAGAGCTCAATAGCAATACTCGTCCGGATAGTTACCCACTTCCTCTAATCAGTGACCAAATTAATAAATTGCATGGAGCGAATTATTACAGTATTGTAGACATGGCCTCAGGCTTTCATCAGGTGAAGGTCCATGAGGATTCAGTGGAGAAGACTGCTTTTGTAACACCAACAGGCCAGTACGAATTTCTGACGATGCCATTTGGTCTTAAAAACGCTCCACAGGTTTTCCAAAGGGCTATTAATTCCGCGCTTAAACCTTTAAAAGATGACAGGGTCTTAGTTTATATGGATGATGTCCTTTCGGCATCGAAAACTATTGATGAGGGCCTTTCTCGCCTAGATAAAGTACTAGAAACTTTATCCCATGCCGGATTCTCGTTTAACTTGAAGAAATGTTCTTTTATGAAAAAGGAGATTGAGTACTTAGGTTATGTCGTGTCCTCAGGAGCTCTCAAACCTAATCCGCGCAAAGTTCAAGCTTTACAAAATGCTCCAAAACCATCCACAGCTAAACAGGTTAGGCAGTTTATTGGATTAGATACATATTTTAGACAATTCATTCCAAATTTTTCAAAATTACTTTAACCCCTGTATCCACTAACTTCAGGCAAAGGACGTATTGTATGGACTGCTGAACATGAAAAAATTCATGGTGAAATAGTTAGACACTTGACAACAGAACCAGTACTCAAAATCTTTGATCCATCTTTGCCCATCGAGTTACATACCTATGCCAGCAGTGATGGATACGGGGCTGTCTTAATTCAAAAGTATGACTCTTCCACATGTTGTAGCTTATTTTAGTCATAAAACCACTAGTGCAGAAAGCCGTTACCATTCATACGGATTAGAAACGTTGGCCGTTGTAAAATCCGTAGAACACTTTAGACGCTATCTCTATGGCCGACATTTTACCGTGTATACGGACTGTAATGCTTTGAAAGCCTCTCATTCAAAAAAGGACTTGACACACAGAGTTCATAGATGGTGGGCTATTCTACAATCCTATAATTTTGATATTGTCTATAAAGAAGGTAGAAGTATGGCTCACGCTGACTTTTTATCTCGGAACTCCCCTCTAGATGTTCAAAACGATATAGCAAATTCTAAATTAACATTTCATAAACCTCAACTTTCTAAAATCGTGAACTTTTCAGAACTTGACAAGGGATTGTTATCTGTAGAGCAACAACGAGACTCTGAAATTTCAAATTTGATTTCTAAAATACAAGCGAATCAATTACCCTCTGAAATCCCACACACTTACGATATTAGGCAAGGCATACTGTACCGTAAAATAGAGCGCGCCAAAACTACTAAGTGGTTACCCATTCTCCCAAACTCTTTAATATGATCCCTTATTAGCCACGTACATAATGACATAAAACATCTGGGTTATGAAAAGACACTAGACAAGTTGTACGATCTCTATTGGTTTAGTAACATGTCCAAATATGTAAAGAAGTTTGTAGATTCCTGTGTGGTTTGCAAGTCTTCAAAGGGTCCATCTGGTTCCCAACAAGTACGCCTGCATCCAATACCCAAGGTTCCGCTCCCATGGCACACTCTCCACTTAGATCTTACAGGAAAACTCAGTGGTAAGAGCGACCGCAAGGAGTATTGTTCCGTCACTATTGATGCATTTACAAAATATGTCTTACTGAAGCACACATTGACACTGAATTCCGTTGACGCTATTAAAGCAGTGAAAGACTCTGTACATTTGTTCGGAGCACCAAGGAGAATAATAGCCGATCGTGGACGCTCTTACGACAATACAGATTTCAGGGACTTTTGCAAAGATAACAATATTGAGTTACCTTATCGCTACGGGAGCCTGCAGAGCTAATGGTCAAGTGGAGCGCGTTATGCGAACTCTTAAGAGCCTACTTACAATAGCTGAAGGTAATTCCGACAGGTCGTGGCAGGAACAGTTAGGTGAGATCCAACTAGCACTGAATAGTACTCGATGCAGAGTTACGGGCTTCACCCCAATCGAGTTGATGTTTGGAGTGCAAGGTAACTCGTTAGGTATTTCCAGAATAGCTGCGAATATTGATAATCCTAGTAGGTTAGATTTGGAAGCGGCACGGTCTAGTGCGTCAGATAATATAAAGAGACTGGCTCAGTCTGATGTCATTCGCTTTAACCGGGGTAAAGGCAAAATAAGGCCCTTTGCCATTGGAGATTTCGTTTTCACGAAAAATGAACAAAGACATCAAACTAAGTTGGACCCAAAGTATAAAGGCCCCTATAAAATCATTGCTGTCCTAGAAAACGATAGGTATGAATTGAAGCTTGTTAACGGGTCCAATGGAACGTATAAAGTTGCCCATGAAAACCTACGCGAAGTACCCCGTGGTACATTAGGTTTTTTAGAAGTATCCGAAACTTATAATGATCATGCCGTGACGGCGGATGCTAGCCAAAGTAATTTTGTTCATGAAACTGATCGCAATTCGTCATTACTTAGCTATAATTCGTGACGCTGAGGATGAACTTTCTGATAGCGACACTATATCTGTTAATAGTAGCACTATGTCGGCTAGTTCACGTACCTTGAGCGCTAATAGCAATAGTTTAGAGAGTTTATCATCAGAATCACCAGATTCTATCAGCATTGTGACTAATGCCATTGTACATCATGATAAAAGCTAGTAGTAAAAAAAATGGGAAAGATATTAAAGTGATATAAAAAAAAAAGAAAAAAAAAGAGAAAAAAAGAAAAGAAGTACTATATCAAACAATGTAGGAAAGGGTCATTGCAGGGAGTCCGGTCCAATGACACGACAATAGGGGTTGCATTCTGGTCTAGCATTTTGGCTATAGAGATTGCAATCCGGTTTAGCATTCGCTACAGAGATATCTGGTCTAGCTAACACAGCTATAGAGATTTCTGGTCTAGCGCAATCTAGTCTCCGGTTTTAAAAACTGATGAGAGGGATTTATCCAGTCTCCGGTTTTAAAAACTGATGAGAGTTATTTGTCCAGTCTCCGGTTTTAAAAACTGATGAGAGGTATTTTATTGGTGTCGGGACGTGACGACCCCATCGCCCACTGGTGAAATAACCTGTGACAGAGGTTATTTCACCAGTGCAGTCAGTCAACCCCCTTCCTAGTGGAAGTGCCATGCTGTTGCTTTCGGGCTTCAGCCAAACGGGCAGGCACGACCGGGGCAGTACCACTATCTCACAGAAAACCGGCGTGAAGTGATGCAATAGGTTCATCTTATTGTACTCGCGTTTCGTGCGGTGAGTGAGACTCCCGAAGCCCATCAATTCCCCCCCCCCCCAGAATATGAAGATGCAGTTTAAACTGAGATTACACCAGGGGGGTACCACACGTTTCCGCTGTGAAGAATCCCCCTCTGAGCATCCATCATCGGAACAATCAGTATTCGGTGGTGGATGCACAGGCTGCCCTTCGTATTCTGGGGTGGGCAAAAACTGCGCAAAAAACTATAGGTTTCGATCTCGGGGCAAACGGAAGAATTTACCGAAGGCATCCCCTTCCACGCTCTCAGTGGACTTTACCAATGTTAGGGGGCTCAACTCAGCGGTTCACTTTCACCTCGAAACTGCGAAGCCGGCCTTATTCTTCCTTACTGAGACTCAGATATCCTCCCCGGCTGATACTTCCTACCTCTCCTATCCGGGGTACAAATTGGAACATTCATTTGTGCCGCGGGCGGGAGTTTGCGTGTACGTCAGAGAGGATATCTGTTCTCGTCGCCTCGGGTCGCTTGAAGGAAGGGACCTATCTAGCCTCTGGCTGCGCGTAGACTGCGATGACCATCCGCGATTCTACGCATGCCTGTATAGGTCCCATAGCGGAAATACCGAAACTGACCGACTCATTGAGCACATCCAAATGGCTACAGATTCCCTGCTCGAAGGGGTTCCTACCGCTGAAATCGTGATACTTGGCGATTTTAACGCTCACCATGCCGATTGGCTCGGCTCGGAAACCACCGATCACGCGGGAAGATCCTTTCACGACTTTGCTTTAGCTTACGACCTGTCACAAATGGTCCCTGCGATTACGCGAATACCAGATGTGGATGGTCATAAACCCTCTTTGTTGGACCTTCTGCTGACCTCACATCCGGAGACCTATCAAGTCTCTGTTTACCCGCCATTGGGTTCATCGGATCATTGTGTGGTCCGGAGTACTGTGCCTACTACGCGCCCTCCTCGGCTCCGTTTTTCGGGTTGTCGCCGTATTTGGCACTATCGGTCAGCAGATTGGGATGGGATGCGGTCTTTCTTTGCGTCCTACCCTTGGGGGCCTATGTGCTTTTCGTCGGAAGCTCCAGATTCCGTCGCTGCCTCTGTCGCCGAAGTGGTTCTGCAGGGCATGGAACTCTTTATTCCATTTTCTGCGGTGCCGATCGGTGGCAAGTCACAGCCCTGGTTTAAGCGTTCTTGCAAGGCAGCATCGCGTCGAAAGCGAGAATGCTTTAATGCATGGGCGGAAGCGGCGATATCTCGTGATGCCAATACCAGCGAACATAAAAAAGCATATAACTCAGCCTCCAGGTCCTTCAAACGGGAAATCGCTAAGGCAAAGTCAGAGCACATCGCCAGATTTGGCGAGAGACCAGAAGGCTCGAGTCCCCGGAGGGAGTTGGGCCAATCGGCCAAAGCTGTACAAGAGAATTTTTGTCAGCCATCCATTCCACCGCTGCACAGGGAGGATGACTCGCTCGCCCACACTGCGAAGGAGAAGGCCGACCTCTTGGGCTGTCTCTTCGCGTCCAACTCGACTTTGGATGACCGAGGGGGATCACCACCGACGATTTCGCGGTGTGATTATTCAATGCCGGAAATTACATTCCGGCAACGTGCTGTTCGCAAGGTACTATCTTCCTTGGACATTCATAAGTCGAGCGGGCCGGATGGTATCCCTCCAATTGTGCTGCGTACTTGTGCTCCTGAGTTGGCTTCGGTCCTGACGCGCCTATTCCGCCTATACACCTGTACTCGCTCGGCACTGTCCCGAAGTGCTGGAAGACCGCTTCGATACATCCGATCCCTAAAAAAGGCGATCGCTCTGATCCGTCCAACTATCGTCCAATAGCTATAACCTCCTTGTTCTCCAAAATAATGGAATCCATTATTAATGGCCAGCTCTTGAGGTATCTAGAGGGCCACCAGCTGATTAGCGATTATCAGTACGGCTTTCGTCGTGGTCGTTCGGCTGGTGACCTTCTAGTATACCTTACACATAGATGGGCAGAGGCAATTGAGACCAAGGGGGAGGCGCTAGCGGTTAGTTTGGACATAGCGAAAGCCTTCGATCGGGTGTGGCACAAAGCACTACTCTCGAAGCTTCCAGCCTACGGGCTTCCCGAGAAATTATGCGACTGGATCTCCAGCTTTCTGGCCGATCGGAGCATCAAGGTCGTGCATGTTCCGACCTTAAACCCGTGAATGCTGGGGTCCCACAAGGCTGTGTTCTATCCCCGACCCTGTTTCTTCTGCATATCAATGACATGTTGCAACTTAGCAACATTCATTGCTATGCGGACGACAGCACTTGGGATACTCTTTACACTGGCCGGGCAGGTATTTCTCGGGCAGTTGTCGATGAGTACCGGAACAAACTTGTGTCTGAAGTCGAAACTCTACTACGTGGAGTCTCGGACTGGGGTAGACTAAACCTAGTCCAATTTAACCCCAAGAAGACACAAGTTTGCGCGTTTTCCGCGAAAAAAATACCCTTTGTCGCTACTCCTCTTTTCGAAAACACTCTTCTTGAAGCCACAGCCAGCATCGGAATACTTGGCGTTGACATATCGAACGACGTTCAGTTTCGCGGTCATTTGGAGGGAAAGGCTAAATTAGCCTCCAAAAAGCTTGGTGTGCTCAGCAAGGCGAGACGGTACTTCACTCCGGGCCACCGCTTGCAACTCTATAAAGCGCAAATACGGCCCCACATGGAATACTGTTCTCACCTCTGGGCGGGGGCTCCCCAGTACCAGCTCCTTCCACTTGACCGTATCCAACGAAGAGCGGTTCGAATCGTCGATGACCAATCCCTCTCCGAGCGGCTCGACCCTTTGGCGTTGCGTAGAGATGTGGGGTCACTCTGCATCTTCTACCGCATTTACCATGGAGAGTGTTCAGAGGAGTTGTTCGGATTAATACCTGCAGCTGAGTTTCAGCATCGGACGTCGAGGCAAAATACAAAATTCCACCCCTATCACCTCGACGTCCGACGTTCCACGACTGAGCGTTTCTCAAGGCAATTTTTGCCGCGCACCACCGCTATGTGGAACCAGCTGCCCACTGAAGTATTTCCGAACCAATTCGACTTAGGGTCCTTCAAGAAAAGAGCGTACAAATTCTAAAAAAAGGCCGGCAACGCACTCGCGAGCCCTCTGGCATTGAGAGTGTCCATGGGCGGCGGCATCACTTAACATCAGGTGAGCCTCCTGCCCGTTTGCCCCCTATTTTATAAAAAAAAAATTGTCCAGTCTCCGGTTTTAAAACTGATGGGACTTAAGAGTTCTAGTACGCTGAAGGGGATACGCCGGACCAGCTCATTATTGTAATCGTTCATTATTGAAACTGTTATTAGAAAAATGTGTCAGGATGAACGAACAGTTTTTTTTTGTCTGTTCCCAGATGCCCAAAAGGCGCTCGAGGACGAGCGTATGTCAGTATGGCCGTGACGGCGCCACTATCAATGTTTTGTAAAACTGACGGCGCCACTATCAATGTTTTGTAAAACTGACGGCGCCACTATCAATGTTTTGTAAAACGACGTGCAACGGGCTATTAGTCGAACGATCGTACGATGTGTCACTCGATCCCCACTACAAAACCAATATAAAGCAGCGCGCGCGCACAACTCAGGCAGTCCCCGAGCTGAGCTGTAAAGGCCCTTAAGGCCAACAGCGAGATTCGATACAAAAAAAAAAAAAACTCAGGCAGTCGTTCGTCGACCATTGCGCGGTGCACTCGTGACGTAGTTACCGAGTAGCCTTTGAAATCTTTACCTTTTGAATTAATTGTTCATTAAAATCGTATTGAATTAAGATACTGAAATTATAATTGGAATAAATCAAGTGATTCGAGAAAACTTTGTGTTTGTTATTTTAACAATGTCGGGGCCTCACGCTACAAATATTTTTATAAAGTTTATTTTTAACAAAATTAATTGATTTTAATTTATTAAAATTTTAATCATTACCTTAATTAAATCTATAATATTTTATTTTTAGAAGTTACAAGTCACTTTAATATTATAACAAGGTTCTTACTTATTTATTTATATTTTTTGTTTATAATATTAATTTTACCATTTTTAGAGGTTTTTAGGCAAGGTGAATATTTATAGCTTTTTTTTTAATATTAATTGTTATATTATATCATTTTACAAAATCTTAAGATAATAAGGTGCTTTGAAAAGTAAGTAGTTTTCACCATTTTTAGGATTTCAAGGTTAGATTAATATCAAATTATAACTATGTTAGACGAAAATTACATTGAAACATAATACAGTATATATATACTTGAAACAATATATATAATATTAATATTAATATTTAAAATTTTCATTTAAATAGAAATTATCTTTATTAGAATCGATGCCAATCCTTTTAAGATTCAGATGGCGGGAGTAGTATGACTAGAGACAAAAAGAATCTAGGGTTATAGTCCTGAGTTACGAAATGGTTTTAAGGACGAGGCATATAGAAGTCGAACCTCGTGGTTATTTCATTGGTGAGACTAAAGCAGCTCGCTTCCCAATGCAGTAGGAGCAAGACTATAGGGCAGTCGTAAGTTAACCTTACCACAAAAGCCGCAGTAGATCGAATAATTACGCAGGCGTTGCCTCACGGCACTACCATCACAGGACTACGCAGTCCCAGCATTTAGCCACAATAGTCAGGCACGCGAACGACGATTGCATGAATAATGCAAGCCGTGAAAATACAGCAAACGGCTGATTCATTTTTTTTATATTACAATTACTTTATTTGACAAAAAAAAAACATTACATTTTGTATTTACATTTTAAAGGTTGTAAACATACAATAGGCAACGAAACGTTGAGCTACAATATTCATTTTGGTTAACCTTACACAATATGCTTCTATGACCACTAGCGTTTGAATTAGGCCTAGCCTGTATCTTAGACGTTAGTTCCTTCCAGTGTCAAAAAGAAATTGGTTAAGTAGTTTGTCATTAGATATTTATTAATATATAATCTACTTAAGTTGTTGCAATGGGTTAGACTGTAGTAAGTGTATACTTCGATCAAGATTTTTAAGTCTTGTGGATGAGAAATTTGAATACGAGATATGAATTTAGTGTCGTTAGGCAAGTGTGGATGGAAACTAATATTTATTGTTAAGATTTTCTATTTAAATTAAATTGTAAACAATATAACAGATTGAAGTTAGAAGTTTTAAAATATGATCTTGGTCCCAGAATTCAATCCGGACAAAATTATGACAATTTGTCAAAGAATGTGAAAGAATTACGACTCTACGACATTATACGACATACGCATATCACGATTATTTTCATACACGCAAAATAGCATCGGTGTACGGTCTAAATTATTGTTTACGTATATCTCACGAAGAGGCTACAAATTTAAATCCGTGGCAATACAACATATTTCTTAAAATCGATTGGTCAAATGTAACGTTCCTTTGAAGAAAGATTCCGATCAAAGTTGATGTCTAGAACCTCGAAAGGAAAATGAAAATATTTTAAGTGTCTCAAAGATTTTTCTGGTTTTGAAAGTTAAGAGGAGTTATTTTCATTATTGGCAACCGTTAATAGAACTTGTTATTACACGTCCATAAAGTAGAAAAACGTCAATATGAATGAAGTGATAATGATAACAGTGGAATCGCTATTACTATTGACCGTTGAATAGTCGTTCATTTGTAAATCCAATTAAAGATTAACATTAATAAGGAAATGGAATGAAAATATAGATACTTATTTGTAGCTGGGTTCTTCAAATAAGTTTAGCGATTGGTTTTAAAACATGTACAGAAATTAAGATAGAGCTAAGCGACAGGTTTTTACCCGTAATACGGCCTGAAAGAAGATCAAACTGGGAACGGTAAAACAAAAACCAAAAAAAAAATCCAGAACTGATGGCCTGGTAATTTGTGCACTGTCCTACTGTCTTAGGCTGTGCACTTTGCCCTCTACCGCGAATTAATAAGTGGACAATACTTCAGTCAAGGGTGTTGCATTACACTGGACCTTGCAAGAGGGTACTATTAGAAAGCTGATGCTATTTGTGGTTTTAAGTGAGCAAGGGTTGCAAAGGTGATGAATGGGAAATTAGTAAACGAAGTCTAATTTTACATACATATTGCTCCCAGCACTTAAAGTTGGCACTGCTGATAAACAAACTTGATTTACTTCAGATGAATTGGACTCTGCAGTATGTTAACATTCAGCAGAGCCTAGTCGTTCATGGCTTGTTTTTTGTGGGGGTCGTATTTGACTGTAATTCACTTTGGGTTTATTATATTACAAATGACAACAAAATTGCGTTTTGGCACAGCATATACCGGAATCGGAACGGAAAAAAGTCTCAATTTAAGTAACAAATCTAAAACTTTGATGTTATTTCATGTCGACAATTTAGCTTGCTTGTTAAGACTGTTATAATTTTTATATTAAAACTAGTATGTTTATAGTAAAATTACATATGACTTTTCTACATATATATATTCCCTGTGCATAATCAATACTTGACTTACACTAACAATAGTTTTCTTTTTATTATTTGTCTTAGTAGTGGATATGAAATACTTTTATTTGTGTCTGATGATAAAAATATCGTTCAACAGAATTGATAAGATATTGTAATGAAATTGAATGTAAGGAAATTATTGTATCAATTTGATCGGTTACCAATGAGTTTATATTTGACAAATTATTTGATAAAGTAATGTCAAATTTACGTCATCTCCAGAAGTAATAGTATCCTAATAAAAGCGATGGCTGAATATAATAAGTAAGTTTTGAGTGAATTGAAATATGTTGTTGAAACATAATACTGAGAACAAGTAGGGTTGTAGTAGTAGTTGGTGTTATTCATATAATTAGGTATTTTGTGAGAAATGAAAGTGCTTCAAGTAATTGTTGTGCTTACGATAAGATTTTTTTTATGATTTTAATATATATTTTTGTTAAATTTATGTTTTGAACACGAGACTAGAATATCAATTTTACATGATAAAATCACTTTTGTATAAAGGATCATAAAGGGATCACAATAGATTTAGTTATGTAAACTTTATTGTGAATCTGCTGTGAATATGAAGAGGTTACAGCAGATTTTGTTATTTAAAACTATTGTGAATGTGAAGAGGTCACAATAGATTTGGTTATGTAAGACTATTGTGAATGTGAAGAGGTCACAATAGATTTGGTTATGTAAAACTATTGTGAATATTAAGAGGTCACAAGAGATTTGGTTATGTAAGACTATTGTGAATGTAAAGAGGTCACAAGAGATTTGGTTATGTAACACTATTGTGAATGTGAAGAGGTCACAATAGATTTGGTTATATAAGACTATTGTGAATGTAAAGAGGTCACAAGAGATTTGGTTATGTAACACTATTGTGAATGTGAAGAGGTCACAATAGATTTGGTTATGTAAGACTATTGTGAATGTGAAGAGGTCACAATAGATTTGTTTATGTAACACTATTGTGACTATGAAGAGGTCACAATAGATTTGGTTATGTAAGACTATTGTGAATGTGAAGAGGTCACAATAGATTTGGTTATGTAAGACTATTGTGAATGTGAAGAGGTCACAATAGATTTAGTTAGTAAGACTATTGTAAATTATTGATAAAATTGATGACTTGATATTTTAAAAGAGTACCGAGAGTTTTTTACGCCGGCTTTTTCTCTCGGCCTACACCCTGTGTCTTCTTTGCCGATGAGTAGGGATGTCTACCGAGACAAATTCATATATTCCTTAATAAATGAACATAAATAATTAGTAACGTCACAATGGATTAAATTTAACTCTCTGTAGTTATAGATGTAATTCAAAAGTTAAAGTTAAAATTTCGTTTCTAATTTGAGTTGTATGTTACAAAGCATTCTTTTTTTTGCGAGACGCAAACATTGTCAGGAAAGGCCGACTGTTAGCTTCTAATATTAATTTAATTAAATTCTAAACATTTTTATAAAACATATTCTTAAGAATCTTGCTACAAGTGCGCATGTGCAATAGTTACTCATTTGATTCGTTCGGTTGTTTACGAGTTGTTACGAATTGACTCGACCATTTTCGCGAAGTGGGATGGTCGCGTCGGAGGAGGGAGTTGTGATGATAAAAGAGGTTGTGACACATGCGCACGGGCCTTTTCTTCGTACAAGTTTGAAGTTATACAGTTCACGTAAAATCAGTGAAGTAAATTATAGTGAATTAGGTCATCATTGAAGTGTTTAATTTCCTACCCTAAGAACTAAATCAACTACCGCTAACACTTGTTAATATTTCAGTTTTCTATAAATTAAATTTTAATTTCAAAAATTCTTAAAAGGCCGGCAACACACTCGCGAACATTGAGTTCTATAAAAAATACTTATAAATAATATTCTTGTTTGTATTTAACTTCAACAAAGTCATAAAAATTCTTAATAGGCCGGCAACGCACTCGCAAAGCTGACATTGAGATTGTCCATGGACAATCTGTTCGTTTACCACCTATTCCATAAAAAACAGTAATTGGTAATAATCTTGTTTGTATTTAAATTTTCTTAAAATTTAAATACATAAGTCATAAAAATTCTTAAAAGGCCGGCAACACACTCGCGAATACTTCGACATTAAGCGTGTACGTTAACGGGGGTATCAGTTAACATCAGAAAAGGCTCCTGCCCGTTAAAACCTGTTCTACCCCTGTTCTATAAGAAATACTAATAAATAATATTCTTGTTTATATTTAACTTCAAATAAGTCATACAAATTCTTAATAGGCCGGCAACGCACTCGCGAATTTGACATTGAGATTATCCACGGACAATCTGTTCGTTTACTACCTGTTCCATGAAAAACAGTAATAAGTAATAATCTTGTTAATATTTCAGTTTTCTATAAATTACAATTTTTAATTTCAAAAATTCTTAAAAGGCCTGCAACACACTCGCGAACATTGAGAGTGTGCATTAACGGCGGCATCAGTTAAAAACATATAAGGCTCGTGTCCGTTACCCCTGTTCCAAAAAAAAAACAGTAATTGGTATCTTGTTTGTATTTAAATTTTGTTAAAATTTCAATACATAAGTCATAAAAATTCTTAAAAGGCCGGCAACACACTCGCGAACACTTCGACATTAAGCGTGTACGTTAACGGGGGTATCAGTTAACATCAGATAAGGCTCCTGCCCGTTAACACCTGTTCTATAAGAAATACTAATAAATAATATTCTTGTTTGTATTTAACTTCAAATAAGTCATACAAATTCTTAATAGGCCGGCAACGCACTCGCGAATTTGACATTGAGATTGTCCACGGACAATCTGTTCGTTTACTACCTGTTCCATGAAAAACAGTAATAAGTAATAATCTTGTTAATATTTCAGTTTTCTATAAATTACAATTTTTAATTTCAAAAATTCTTAAAAGGCCTGCAACACACTCGCGAACATTGAGAGTGTGCATTAACGGCGGTATCAGTTAAAAACATATAAGGCTCGTGTCCGTTACCCCTGTTCCATAAAAAAAACAGTAATTGGTATCTTGTTTGTATTTAAATTTTCTTAAAATTTCAATACATAAGTCATAAAAATTCTTAAAAGGCCGGCAACACACTCGCGAATACTTCGACATTAAGCGTGTACGTTAACGGGGGTATCAGTTAACATCAGAAAAGGTTCCTGCCCGCTAACACCTGTTCTATAAGAAATACTAATAAATAATATTCTTATTTGTATTTATTGTAATAAAACAACGTGACTGAGCGAGTACCGGAAAAGAACTGAACTTTATTTTCTAAAGACAAAAGTAAAGAATCTCATAGACAACATTTGATGACACTCTGGTACAAGATGTCGCTAGTAGTAGGTACATCTATATTTTGCTATTTATAATACTCCCACTCAAAATATAGATACTATATAAACAAAAGAAACAATTACACTTTAACAATACCTAAAGTATTCAAATGTTTATAATATTTTACAGCAGCGAGACTTTTTGTAAACAAATCTGCAGGCATATTTGATGTACATAGATAATTAACACTTATAATGTTTTCATTAATTAATTCTCTACAATAATGATATCTGACATCAATATGCTTCGTTTTATTATGGAATACAGGGTTTAACAACAATTTCTGTGCGCTCATACTATCATTATATAAAATGATCTTATACATACTTTTAGTAAGTTCAAATTGTAAATTTCTCAAATAAACTGCCTCTTTGCAGGCTTCTGATATGGATACATATTCAGATTCGGTACTAGAAAGTGTAATACATTTTTGCTTACTACAACTCCAAGATATAACAGACCCAGACAAAGTATAACAAATTCCTGAATATGATTTCCTATCATTAACATCACTGCACCAGTCTGCATCAACATGATATTGAGATTGAGAATACAAAGAAATCATCGACATATAATGTCACGATGGTTTTACTGCTGCCAGCAAATTTTGTATATAAACATGACTATTTGGGACTTAATATAACCATTAGCTAACATGCAACCATCCACTTTCTTATGCCATGCACGAGATGCCTGTTTGAGACCATATATAGCTTTGGTCAATTTTAAAACTTTATTATTTGGACAGACATAACCTAAAGGCTTTTGCATATATATTGTCTCAGACAGATCTCCATTTAAGAAAGCAGTTTTCACATCAAGATGTGTTACTTCTAAGTTGAACTGCACTGATAATGCGAATAATAACCTAAGTGTTGTATGCCGTACTACTGGAGAAAATGTTTCACTATAGTCCACACCATATTTTTGACTACACCCTTTAGCCACAAGTCTGGCTCGATAGCGGACATTATTTTCACTATGACACTTTTTTTTTAGAACCCACTTGCACTTAACTATATTGCCACTTGCAGGAATATCAACAACTTCCCATGCTTTGTTGTCTTCAAAGCTTTTCAGCTCTTCTTTCACTGCCTGTTCCCATTGCTCCTTCTCTGGTCCCCTTAGTGCTTCTTCTAATGTCAGTTCATCACTAAAATATTCATTACACTGTTCTGTGCACATATATCCAAACCTTTCTGGTTTTTGTCTCACCCGTTGTGACTTTGATGTGGTTTCTGGTTGCTGTTCTTCCTCAGATGTCATGGACTCCTCCTCTGGTACATAGGTTTCATCCATGTCATTCGTTAAAATGAATGAATCCTCTCCATCATGGTCTGACACCTCTCCCACTGAAGATGTATGTGGACTATTTTCTGCTGGTTTGTCTTCTACCACTTCCATTTCAATCATATTTTCTTGATGAGATAACTTTTCATTTATGAAGACAACATCTCGACTGGTTATAATAGCCTTTGTTGAAGGATTGTATAACCTATACCCTTTGACATCCTCAGGGTAACCAACCAGTATGCATTGTTCTGATTTCTTGTCCCACTTACGTCTTCTCTCCTTGGGTATATGTCTCATGACAGTACTACCAAAAATCCTTAAATGACTGAGGTTGGGTTTGCCTCCTGTCCACAACTTGTACGGTGTACAGTGGTTCAATCCACCTTTTACAATTCTATTTTGTAAATAGACTGCTGTGTCTATTGTCTCTGTGTGCTGAAGCCATTAGGCTTCAGCCCAAAATTCCTTGCCTAATCTTGCATCAAATAAAAGGCATCTTGCTTTCTCGATCAGAGTCCTATTCATACATTCACAAAGCCCGTTTTGCTCAGGAGTATAGGGATTGGTTCTTTGATGAATTATACCCAGTTTCTTCAAATAATTATCAAAATCTCTGTTACAGAACTCTGTGCCATTATCACTTTTTATTTTACAAGTATTTTTATTTTATTTGACGTTGAATTCTCAACTCTTGCTTTATATTCTTTAAAATATTGTAAAGTCTCATTTTTACCTTTTAAAAAATAAACATATGTCATGCTGCTGTGATCATCAACAAAAATGAGAAAGTACCTTGATCCTCCTAGCGATACATTCTCCATTGGGCCACATATATCACTGTGTACTATTTCCAATAGCTTAGTACTCCTGTTCCCTTTATTATCGAAGGGCAACCGACTTTGCTTTCCTTCACAGCACACTATACAGTTGGACTTGTTGATGTCGGCCTTCTCAGTTAATTTGACCCCCTCCACAGCATCCTGCATTTTATTCATGTTATCACTGTTGACATGTCCCAATCTACGATGCCAAACTTCTGGAGACTGCTGTTGCTGCCACCAAACAAGATGAAGTATTTAGTTTATAAACTCCATTTATAAGTGATGCAGTCGCTACTAGAGTGTCCTGTTTATTAAATATCTCGCATCCATCGCTTGTAAAATACACCTTGTTACCCTGCCATATCAGTTGGCTTACTGACAATAAGTTGGTAGATAATTTGGGCACACACAACACTTTTTCAACAGTTATGTTAAAGTCACATCCTTCAGTTGATGTTGTTATGTTTACTTTTCCACAACACAACACTGGGATTTTATTCTGGTTAGCAACCATGATTTCCTTGGTGAACCCAGAATAACATTCGTCGACCATCCAATCTTTATTGCTTGTCAAATGCGAACTTGACCCAGAGTCGACATACCAGTCACTCTTGTCAAATATTCTGCTAAAAAACACGGCACTGAATGCATTACTTGTTTTTGACGATTTATTTTCAGAATTCTTATAAGATTTATCTTTATAAGTGCATTGATTACGGTAGTGGCCATGTTGTTTACAATTATAACATTTGACGTGTTGTTTTTCTTTGACAGATGTCGACATTCGTTCATTCTCACCATTTTTTTTTTTTTTTTTAATAATTCTATGGCCTGGTAACGAGACCTTTAAGCCCATTCTCACCATCTTTCTTGTACATAGACTGTGTACTCTTTACACTCTTTGATTTTTGATTCTTGCGGAAACAAGCAAACGCATTGTTGGCATCACTGTCTTCCGGTTCAATGTCCATCAATTTCCCTTTAATGGCGTCGGTTGTGATTATCATGCCCGAATGCTCGATTGCCATTATCATGGGCATATATTTTTCAGATAATCCAGCCAACATGATAGATCCGATCCACTCATCACTTATGCCAAAACCCGTACCTTGTAATTTCTGACCAGCTTCAACAATTTGTGTTACATATGACGTCATCGAAGTGCAATTTTCTAATCGAATAGAAATTAAATTCCTCAGAAGACTTATTTTTCTTGTAAATCCCGAGTCATCGAATAACATCTTCAATTTATCCCACAATTCTTTCGATGTTGCTACATTCTTTATATGAACATAAAGAGCCGGGTCAATTGTTAGAATCAACTTCGCTTTTGTTCTCGCATCGTCTGCAGCTGCTGGAGCAACGTTGGGCTCAGGTTTGATACACCCAACCATTCCCTCTAAGACAAGGAAATTTTCTGCTGCGAAACACCATTCACTGTAATTTTCACGCCCTTGCAGTTTCGGCACACTAATGTGATAGTTCGAACTGGACGCCATTACTGATGCCTGACGCGACACAATAAATCTGCACAACTCAACACACTTAGTCCTATTCTGCCACGAATTATTATTATCGATAATGTCCTGATAATCAAAAATTATACTGTCGCGAGAACTAAGTACTTTTTATGAGCCAGGAGCGGCCTGGGCCCATAACCTGTAATAAAACAACGTGACTGAGCGAGTAACGGAAAAGAACTGAACTTTATTTTCTAAATACAAAAGTAAAGAATCTCATAGACAACATGTGATGACATTCTGGTACAAGATGTCGCTAGTAGTAGGTACATCTATATTTTGCTATTTATAATATTTATCTTCAAATAAGTCATACAAATTCTTAATAGGCCGGCAACGCACTCGCGAACTTGACATTAAGATTGTCCACGGACAATCTGTTCGTTTACCACCTGTTCCAAGAAAAACAGTAATAAGTAATAATCTTTTTAATATTTCAGTTTACTATAAATTACAATTTTTAAGTTTAAAAATTCTTAAAAGGCCTGCAACACACTCGCGAACATTGCGAGTGTGCAGTAACGGCGGTATCAGTTAAGAACTGTTGTAATTCTTGTTAGGGCACGATAATTATACACACAGTATCCGTAATAAAGAAATATATTTACTGTTTAACTTGGAAGTGATATGTCTGCTTCCTACCACGATACACATTGGAATGAAACAGAAATGACCTGGAGCAGAGTGAGGTAAAGACAATTTGGCGCCTCGACAAGATGGCGGCTCGATCGCTCATTCAAATGACAGGAAAAAGTCAATACAATGATTAATTTTTGCAATATTACTCAAATAAATCAACATGCCCCCTCAAAAATTAATTCTTGTACAAATCAAATGCCTAAACAGAACTATATAACTTCCAAGCGAGTCTGGGAAAATACAAAAATAATGATCCAACATTTGTTGCTCGGATAAGGGAAAACCCAGAAAAACCTTATCAGATCATTTCATCATCTTAAATTCGATACATTATATACATTACATATAATTATCAGAACACAATGAATATAACAGAATAATTAAATTAATAACAAATAATAGCCAACTCATTAAATATTATAATTGTAAACCCATGTTTCTCCTCATTTCATGAAACGTAACCGCTGGTAATGGTTTTGTTAACGCATCTGCAGGTTGTTGACCTGTGGGAATGTATTTTAGCTTTATTACATTTTTCTCTATTTGTTCCCTAGAAAAATGTCTGTCTGTCAGTTAATTGTCTTCATATATTACAATAGGAGTGGATATATCAATATGAATACTCCTTACCAAAGATTTAAGCCATAAAGGCTTCATATAAGGCCATATACTCAGCCGCTGTGGAGGAGGCTGCTACTGACTATTGTTTCTTTGTTGTCCAGGTTATTGAACAATGTTCAAACAATTTAAATATATACCCGGTTGTACTCTTTACATCATTACCTCCCCAATCGGAGTCCACATACCCAGTTAAGATGTTATTATATTCACACCTTTTATAACATAATTTAAAATCAGTTGTGCCTTTTAAATATCTAAGCACTTTTTTGAGGCATTGCCACAATTCTTTATTATTTTAATTTGTGTACCTACTTAATATATTAACGCTAGTGCTTAAGTCAGGTCGAGTACATAGCATTATATACATTAGACAACCAATTAAATTGCGACATGGAGCAGTGTAATTTTTTCTGAGTTTAGTGCTTCATAATTGAGTTTACTATCCATAGGAGTAGTTGCAGGTTTTTGTTGCAATCCTGCATGCAAAATTTATTTAAAACTGTTTTAATATAAGCACTTTGATCTAACATTATCATATCATCGCAACGAGTTATTTTAATTCCAAGAAATAATTTAATTTCATGTAAATCTGTCATTTTAAATTTACTCATTAAATATATTTTAAAACTGTTTATTGTATTTACATTAGCACTCACTATTACCAAATCATCAACATAAAGTACCACATATATATTTTTCTGTATATCTCCTTTATTTAGTATATAAATACATCTATCTACTGATGAATTCTGAAAACCCTCCCGCCTAAGAGACTGTTCAAAAATTTCAAACCAGTATCTAGCGGCTTGCTTTAGCCCATATAATGCTTTATTTAATTTACACACATAACCATTTTTGCAAGACTGGAACTTTTTTCTGGAACTTTCATATATATTTCTTCCTGTAGTACCCCATTTAGAAATGCAGTTTTTACGTCCATGTGATGTACAAGTAAATTATATTGATTAGCAAAAGCAATAATAAATCTAAAACTAGCTATTCTTGCAACAGGTGCAAAAGTCTCATTATAGTCTATGAGATATTCCTGGCTAAAAGCCCTAGCAACGAGTCGAGCTTTATAGCGTAAAGGCTTTCCGAATTCATCATTTTTTATATTAAACATCCATTTGCAATCTATAATATTTTTGTTATCTGGCCGTGGTACTAAAGTCCATGTTTTATTTAAAAATAGAGAATTTAATTGCACCTTCCCAATGAACTCTATCGTCTCGTGTTTTAATCTCTTGAAACGAATTTGGTATTTTACACAAAATTGAACTAGCACACATAAGGTTATCATCGATTTCTTTATAAGAAATAGGGGGACGACTTTAAGCCTATCACTCCTACGTGGTTCAATACAACTGGTTGTGTCCTCATTATTTACGACCACTGAAAGATCATCAGAATGTGCATTTGGTTGTTCAAATTCGACGATGTCATGGTTAGTTTTGCGAATTTTCTGAGGAACTTCATAATCATCAGATTTACAGGTATCTGATTTATATCTGTCAGTTTTTTGAGACTTTATTGACTTTGAAATGTTGTCAATGTTAACATTATCATGAGAATTTACTATATTCTCTTCAGGTCGCAACGCAGGCCTGGATTGAAGTAATTTGTCTCATCTACTATGACATACCATTGTAAGTCCGGTAAAACTATCGATGGTTAAAATATTTACTCTCTAGACCCTTCGTGTAAAACCAGCCATATTCTGCTGCTGGACAGGCAGAGGTAGGCACGTAAGCCATCTAATTGTGCGAGATTTTGAAAAATTTGTTTATTATTATCATATTAACAGATTTAAGTTCTACATTTTATTATATACCCAAGAATTTACAAGAATTTCATTACTCTTTTCAGTATTTACAATAAATCCTTTAGCTTCAAGAAGTGTTCTAGCGTCCTGAATATTTTGTAAACATTCAGTGTAGCTGGAGGACATAAACTTAATATTTCTTGTGTTAGCTTCTAATATTAATTTAATTATTCTAAATTCTAAACATTTTTATGAAACATATTCTTAAGAATCTTGCTACAAGTGCGCATGTGCAATAGTTACTCATTTGACTCGTTCGGTTGTTTACGAGTTGTTACGAATTGACTCGACCATTTTCCCGAAGTGGGATGGTCGAGTCGGAGGAGGGAGTTGTGATTATAAAAGAGGTTGTGACACATGCGCAGGGGCCACTTTCGCTTCCGACCGCCGACCCGTGCGGATGTCTGCTCCAGTGCTCTCTCCGTGTGAGTCATCAGTGCTGTAGTGCCATCTCGCTCGCTCCGTGTGAGTCATCGCCGCTTGCCAGTGCGCACGCGCTGTCCGACCGCTGCCTTGCTGCCTGCTGCCCTCTCATTGGTCAGTCCGATCGCTGCCTTGCTGCCTGCCGCCCTCTCATTGGTCGCTTCGCTTCAATTTATGAACGCGGGTTTACCTGCGGCCCTCAGATAGCCACCTAACGGTGCCAAACGGTTATCTGTCGGTTAACGCCTTGTGCGGGAGTGTTTTTGTTGTAATTTATAGATTGTTCGAATTTGCTTTGTTCAGTCTCTGAATATAGTTTACTTTTAGGAACATCGCTGACCAAGAAAAAGGTATTTTATAACCTTTTATCCACTTTTTTGATAAACTACCAGTGAGCGCGAGGTGGCGCGCGCGGCGCTGGACGCGACTGCCTATAGTAGGCTGTGAGCAAGCTCCTTCATCCTGGATTCCCCTTTTGCCTATGATTAAATTCTTTTTGACCTTCTTTGTCCTTTTCTGATTTTGATGCGAGCTTGTAGTCAACTAATCGCTTACTGAATAGGTACTTGTATACCTATGTTCCTTGAAGTTGTTCTTTTAGATCTTTTAAGGCTATATAGAATAAAGTTGTGTCGTGTGACTGAGTCTTGGTATTGTGTGTCACATTGGAATCCGTATCCATAAGTAATTTTAATAGGTACATATTTCTTGTTTCCGCAGACAAGAACACTGTGAGTGGCCTCTGCTAAACAAGAAGTAGCTGTAGCATTTGGTTTCATTTGAAACCTGCGTCCTATATTAATCCTGTTTGAGATTGCGGTCTTTTCCTCTGGGTTCAAATTGGGTGCATTGATTAGAATACTTAGATAAAAGTTGTAAAGTGTAAGCTTACTGCAAGATCAAACTGTATGTCTTCACCTGGAGTATTAGACTTTGATGGATCTTCTCCCGATACCTGCAGCAGTTCATTGTCTCATCCAGCGACAAGTGGTCGTTAGGGCGGCGGCCGTGCGTTACCTGTTACGCGACGCTTTTGGTTATGTACGCCTTCGTTCGAGGATACATTACAACTGGATTTACACACGTGTAGTTACAATTTCAATCAAATGAAAACTGAGGGTAGTATTAAAGTCTCAAAGCTCAATGTATAATAAAACTTCACTTACAGGTAAGTCATATTGACGATTTTGTGTTGTACTTTGCCAAAACATGGTAGGGAAAATACTCAAAATGCGGTATACCATCAAAAGAAGATTCTTCCTTATCCTTGCATAGGTTCCCTCTTCCGTCCGAGAATGGGCCTCTGAAGTAAGTAGATCGGTTAATCTTTCCAATATGGACCGTCGATATTTGAGGTTTTAGAGGGGCGGGGAGGGGGTTGACGGCTACTTCGGAGCTTTTATATATACTCTAGGGGTAGGGCAGACAAGACCATGTGGATAGTGGGGTGCTCTGATTCGGTTTTGGGTACTTTTTTGATATTAAAAAAGTACAGGATAATACAGAATTAGATAATACAGAAAGTTACAAACAATGAAAAAAATATTTTCAGCTATAAATTTCATTTTAAAATCCACAACAGACCTTATGCAATCCAACTTTTTCAAAATTCCAGTAAGCAATTTTTTTTTTTTTACTAATGATTTATTATTTTATAACCTGACCTGAAATAACATAAATCAAAACTTACTTTAACTCATCCGAGTAAGGATTAAGCCTTCTGCCAGATGACCTAGTAAGTCTGGGCATCGCAGCAAATTCCTCGCCAGGACTAGTCAGCCCACTAGGACCAGCAACCGGTTCGTCAAGGATCGGCGCAGAAGAGGAGGCCGTGACAAGCGGCTAATTTGAGTCCAACACTTGCACTTCACTTAACTCTTCAAACAATGGGCTTCGGAGACGCCATGGTAGTCAAACGTTGTAAGTTTATAGGAGTACGTAAAACGATTTCTACTGCAAGGGTGACAAACGATGACTGGACGCCATTAAACAAAATGAATGGCTTAAAAACAAATTTAGTGATCACCAAAAAGTATCGATACCCGAGTAGTATCAATATTTTCAATAACTTTTGTACTATCTACAAAACAAATATGGGCATTTAAACCGATGATCCATATTAGAAAGTTTAATGTCGATACCAGAGTAGTATCGATACTTTGAAAATTTTCGGAACCCTACACTAAGTGATTGACGTTTGACATCAATTATTTGTCAAATATATTTTGTAATTGCGTGTTGTTACTTACCAATTTGTGTGAAAAGTTTTAATAAATGTATCTCATGAACCGTAAGTTTGCGCAACCTAAATCTTTGCAAAACTCTTTCTTTTAGTGAGTACTATCTACAAAAAAATGGGCATTTAAATCGACGGTCCATATTGGAAAGATTATCCAAAACAGCTTCACTATTAACTATGTCTAATGAAAACTTTATTTTTAGTGTTAAAGTTTGGGCTAAATTTTGTTTTCCTAATGGTGATGGGACATCCATTGAATCATTAAAAACTGCCCAGCATAGGATACTATGTGAAAATCATTTGAATGAATCTTCATTTACCAGCAGCGATAGGAAAAGACTTAACAAGTTAGATTAAGAGTGAATAGAGGAGGATATAGACCAATTAAAAAACAAACATTGTAGTCCATATAGAGCAAGTTATGACATCCAAGTGAGTATTTACATTCATATTCTACCTAAGTCAAATAGACAAATTTTTATAGTCATGCTTTTTTACATAGAGGTAGGTAGGCAGTACATTTCTGACACACATCTAGGTGATATATGGATGATTAAAAGTTTTCTATTTTCTCCATCCACTTATTGGATTTGTTATCTTTTTCGAATTTTTTATTCAATTATTTTTGTATATTTTCCAGGAACCATCAACTAGCAAAGGTATTTTGTAGGACTTGGACGTGAAAAAGTTCAGTGAACTTACACCTCAAAAGCAAACGCTGTCTAAGAGATGCAGAAAAAATCTATCTGAAATAGTGAGGCTCTGAAAAAAGTTTCAAGGTGATAAAAACTCCAAAAGATCTATATTAAGTGTACTAACATCAAACGAACCTAGCAATGAAATATTAAAAAGCACATTAAATAATTCATTTTCTTTACTATTACAAAGCCAACTGAAAAACTTTATAAGAAAATTAACTGGAATGAGATGGACACTGGATGATAAAGTGAACGTCTTGAGCATCTATAAGAAATCAAACTTTTGTTTTATATTATTGATTAGGTTATTTTGAAAGAAAATATTTTTTTAACTGGATTATTATACATAATTATAAGTTTATAATAATACAAATAGTTTTAATCCGGTATAAAAAATTGGTTTCTTTCAATGTGTAAAAGCTATGTTAACCAAAGACAATACTAGGTTATTTTGTCAGCTCTCTCAAGGCATTATTGAACAAAATTCCAATGGTATGTGGAATCAACAGCCCAGTAATACAGACAGTAAAAGAAATCACAAAAGACCAAGATGTCAATGATAATTTATGTAAAATGGCTTTTGATGAAATGTCAATAAGAAAAAATCTGACATATAACGTAAAACTCAATGCTAAGGCCGTACTACTGTGCTAGCAAACCATAGTCGAACTTTCATGGTTATCGGTGTTCGAAAATGCTGGAAACAGCCAATAGCATTTTACTTCTCAGGAGATTGTGACACAGCAGACAAGTCAGCAGCTCTTGTCGAGGAGGTAACCACTTCTTTAGAATATTATACAAAATGTGGTTGAATATTAATTTTTACAAATTTACATTGGCTTGTTTGCTTGAGTGCATGTTTAAAGATTTAATTTTTTTTTAAACGGTATTTCCAATTTACACTAGATATACAAATAAACAGAAAACTAAACATAGGTTGGTATAATAATTTAATTAATTGAACAGCGGAAAGATATTAAAACTTTTTTATGACTTATTTATCCATTGAACCATGACCATCCATTGACTTATTTATCCGCTAGTGGCCTTTGGCAATTATTTCCCTGCATCAAGTAGTTGTTAGTATTGCCTTATTGCCTAATTAAAATAACTAATAATTGATGTACCTCTGCTGTACCATATTTATTTTCTTATTGCCGCTTGACCTGTGATTGGTTAAAATTGTTTTGAGAATAAGATCATAACCTTCCATTGCAGGTACAGTAAAGTGGAGCCACATAGAGGAGTTTTATAATAAAGATCGCGAGAATCCCAACCGTGTTTGCTCCAGCTTTAACCCAGCACCACTTACAACCAGTACAGAATGGCAAACAGAAAATCAAAGAGCGCCTAGCAGATCAAATTTTAAGCCATTCGGTTGCAGTTGGAATATTTGCCAAAGTAAGTTTCAAAATTTTATTGAAAAGTACTTCCGTCCGCGATGGCCTCCTAAACTACTTAACCGATTTTAAATTAAATTGGCACACCGTGAGCGGTCTGGTCCAACTTAAGAGATAGGGTAGCTTAGATCTTTAATTATAGTCGCAATTTTATTTTATTGCAAATTATTTGTCTATAATTAATTGACAGTCACAATTATTCGACTGAATTGAGTAAGTGATCAATAGATGGCACTGCTATGGTAAACCGACAAACGTGTCATATAAGCTACAATTCAATATCATGATTACCACGTGTTATTGAGGCTAAAGTATGAACTTTTTTAATTTTTGGTGTTAGCCAACCACGTGTTACTTAGACCGAAGTGTAAATCAAATTCAAATCTAAAACCACATTCTATGGCAGCTAGTAATTATATAATTTATTTTACCTTCAGATGAATGATGACAAGACGCCCCTGGAACAACTGTCGCTGGACAAGCTTTTCGACTGAACGGAGATTCGACCGACAGGAAAGAGGTATAAACACTTATTATAATAATACTTGACATCTGTAATTGTGGATGTGATCCAAACCCCACGTCGGTCCAATTAAAAACTAGCTTAGGCAATTAGTAGCAGCGTTTTTAATACGCTGAAATTATTATTCTTCGAAGACACTAAACCTAGCTGCGCAACTGAATATCCCTGTAACAGCCAGGTGGAACCTCCAACCTCCCAGGGAAATTAAGTGGCATCGCCGACTCAGCTACGCCTACGTCTGGCTATGCTCTCGGGGTGTAACTCCCATGATTTAGTTAATCGTTATGAAACGAATAACTGTATGTAGAAGAGAGTGCCTGCGTCTGGCTATGCTCTCGGAGTGTAACTCCCATGATTTAGTTAATCGTTATGAAACGAATAACTGTATGTAGAAGAGAGTGCCTGCGTCTGGCTATGCTCTCGGAGTGTAACTCCCATGATTTAGTTAATCGTTATGAAACGAATAACTGTATGTTGAAGAGAGTGCCTGCGTCTGGCTATGCTCTCGGAGTGTAACTCCCATGATTTAGTTAATCGTTATGAAACGAATAACTGTATGTAGAAGAGAGTGCCTGCGTCTGGCTATGCTCTCGGAGTGTAACTCCCATGATTTAGTTAATCGTTATGAAACGAATAACTGTATGTTGAAGAGAGTGCCTGCGTCTGGCTATGCTCTCGGAGTGTAACTCCCATGATTTAGTTAATCGTTATGAAACGAATAACTGTATGTAGAAGAGAGTGCCTGCGTCTGGCTATGCTCTCGGAGTGTAACTCCCATGATTTAGTTAATCGTTATGAAACGAATAACTGTATGTAGAAGAGAGTGCCTGCGTCTGGCTATGCTCTCGGAGTGTAACTCCCATGATTTAGTTAATCGTTATGAAACGAATAACTGTATGTTGAAGAGAGTGCCTGCGTCTGGCTATGCTCTCGGAGTGTAACTCCCATGATTTAGTTAATCGTTATGAAACGAATAACTGTATGTTGAAGAGAGTGCCTGCGTCTGGCTATGCTCTCGGAGTGTAACTCCCATGATTTAGTTAATCGTTATGAAACGAATAACTGTATGTTGAAGAGAGTGCCTGCGTCTGGCTATGCTCTCGGAGTGTAACTCCCATGATTTAGTTAATCGTTATGAAACGAATAACTGTATGTAGAAGAGAGTGCCTGCGTCTGGCTATGCTCTCGGAGTGTAACTCCCATGATTTAGTTAATCGTTATGAAACGAATAACTGTATGTAGAAGAGAGTGCCTGCGTCTGGCTATGCTCTCGGAGTGTAACTCCCATGATTTAGTTAATCGTTATGAAACGAATAACTGTATGTTGAAGAGAGTGCCTGCGTCTGGCTATGCTCTCGGAGTGTAACTCCCATGATTTAGTTAATCGTTATGAAACGAATAACTGTATGTAGAAGAGAGTGCCTACGTCTGGCTATGTATGCTCTCGGAGTGTAACTCCCATGATTTAGTTAATCGTTATGAAACGAATAACTGTATGTTGAAGAGAGTGCCTGCGTCTGGCTATGCTCTCGGAGTGTAACTCCCATGATTTAGTTAATCGTTATGAAACGAATAACTGTATGTTGAAGAGAGTGCCTGCGTCTGGCTATGCTCTCGGAGTGTAACTCCCATGATTTAGTTAATCGTTATGAAACGAATAACTGTATGTAGAAAAGAGTGCCTGCGTCTGGCTATGCTCTCGGAGTGTAACTCCCATGATTTAGTTAATCGTTATGAAACGAATAACTGTATGTTGAAGAGAGTGCCTGCGTCTGGCTATGCTCTCGGAGTGTAACTCCCATGATTTAGTTAATCGTTATGAAACGAATAACTGTATGTAGAAGAGAGTGCCTGCGTCTGGCTATGCTCTCGGAGTGTAACTCCCATGATTTAGTTAATCGTTATGAAACGAATAACTGTATGTTGAAGAGAGTGCCTGCGTCTGGCTATGCTCTCGGAGTGTAACTCCCATGATTTAGTTAATCGTTATGAAACGAATAACTGTATGTTGAAGAGAGTGCCTGCGTCTGGCTATGCTCTCGGAGTGTAACTCCCATGATTTAGTTAATCGTTATGAAACGAATAACTGTATGTTGAAGAGAGTGCCTGCGTCTGGCTATGCTCTCGGAGTGTAACTCCCATGATTTAGTTAATCGTTATGAAACGAATAACTGTATGTTGAAGAGAGTGCCTGCGTCTGGCTATGCTCTCGGAGTGTAACTCCCATGATTTAGTTAATCGTTATGAAACGAATAACTGTATGTAGAAGAGAGTGCCTGCGTCTGGCTATGCTCTCGGAGTGTAACTCCCATGATTTAGTTAATCGTTATGAAACGAATAACTGTATGTAGAAGAGAGTGCCTGCGTCTGGCTATGCTCTCGGAGTGTAACTCCCATGATTTAGTTAATCGTTATGAAACGAATAACTGTATGTTGAAGAGAGTGCCTGCGTCTGGCTATGCTCTCGGAGTGTAACTCCCATGATTTAGTTAATCGTTATGAAACGAATAACTGTATGTAGAAGAGAGTGCCTACGTCTGGCTATGTATGCTCTCGGAGTGTAACTCCCATGATTTAGTTAATCGTTATGAAACGAATAACTGTATGTTGAAGAGAGTGCCTGCGTCTGGCTATGCTCTCGGAGTGTAACTCCCATGATTTAGTTAATCGTTATGAAACGAATAACTGTATGTTGAAGAGAGTGCCTGCGTCTGGCTATGCTCTCGGAGTGTAACTCCCATGATTTAGTTAATCGTTATGAAACGAATAACTGTATGTAGAAAAGAGTGCCTGCGTCTGGCTATGCTCTCGGAGTGTAACTCCCATGATTTAGTTAATCGTTATGAAACGAATAACTGTATGTTGAAGAGAGTGCCTGCGTCTGGCTATGCTCTCGGAGTGTAACTCCCATGATTTAGTTAATCGTTATGAAACGAATAACTGTATGTTGAAGAGAGTGCCTGCGTCTGGCTAAGCTCTCGGAGTGTAACTCCCATGATTTAGTTAATCGTTATGAAACGAATAACTGTATGTTGAAGAGAGTGCCTGCGTCTGGCTATGCTCTCGGAGTGTAACTCCCATGATTTAGTTAATCGTTATGAAACGAATAACTGTATGTTGAAGAGAGTGCCTGCGTCTGGCTATGCTCTCGGAGTGTAACTCCCATGATTTAGTTAATCGTTATGAAACGAATAACTGTATGTAGAAGAGAGTGCCTGCGTCTGGCTATGCTCTCGGAGTGTAACTCCCATGATTTAGTTAATCGTTATGAAACGAATAACTGTATGTTGAAGAGAGTGCCTGCGTCTGGCTATGCTCTCGGAGTGTAACTCCCATGATTTAGTTAATCGTTATGAAACGAATAACTGTATGTTGAAGAGAGTGCCTGCGTCTGGCTATGCTCTCGGAGTGTAACTCCCATGATTTAGTTAATCGTTATGAAACGAATAACTGTATGTAGAAGAGAGTGCCTGCGTCTGGCTATGCTCTCGGAGTGTAACTCCCATGATTTAGTTAATCGTTATGAAACGAATAACTGTATGTAGAAGAGAGTGCCTGCGTCTGGCTATGCTCTCGGAGTGTAACTCCCATGATTTAGTTAATCGTTATGAAACGAATAACTGTATGTTGAAGAGAGTGCCTGCGTCTGGCTATGCTCTCGGAGTGTAACTCCCATGATTTAGTTAATCGTTATGAAACGAATAACTGTATGTAGAAGAGAGTGCCTGCGTCTGGCTATGCTCTCGGAGTGTAACTCCCATGATTTAGTTAATCGTTATGAAACGAATAACTGTATGTAGAAGAGAGTGCCTGCGTCTGGCTATGTATGCTCTCGGAGTGTAACTCCCATGATTTAGTTAATCGTTATGAAACGAATAACTGTATGTAGAAGAGAGTGCGTGCGTCTGGCTATGCTCTCGGAGTGTAACTCCCATGATTTAGTTAATCGTTATGAAACGAATAACTGTATGTTGAAGAGAGTGCCTGCGTCTGGCTATGCTCTCGGAGTGTAACTCCCATGATTTAGTTAATCGTTATGAAACGAATAACTGTATGTTGAAGAGAGTGCCTGCGTCTGGCTATGCTCTCGGAGTGTAACTCCCATGATTTAGTTAATCGTTATGAAACGAATAACTGTATGTAGAAGAGAGTGCCTGCGGCTGGCTATGTATGCTCTCGGAGTGTAACTCCCATGATTTAGTTAATCGTTATGAAACGAATAACTGTATGTAGAAGAGAGTGCGTGCGTCTGGCTATGCTCTCGGAGTGTAACTCCCATGATTTAGTTAATCGTTATGAAACGAATAACTGTATGTTGAAGAGAGTGCCTGCGTCTGGCTATGCTCTCGGAGTGTAACTCCCATGATTTAGTTAATCGTTATGAAACGAATAACTGTATGTTGAAGAGAGTGCCTGCGTCTGGCTATGCTCTCGGAGTGTAACTCCCATGATTTAGTTAATCGTTATGAAACGAATAACTGTATGTAGAAGAGAGTGCCTGCGTCTGGCTATGCTCTCGGAGTGTAACTCCCATGATTTAGTTAATCGTTATGAAACGAATAACTGTATGTTGAAGAGAGTGCCTGCGTCTGGCTATGCTCTCGGAGTGTAACTCCCATGATTTAGTTAATCGTTATGAAACGAATAACTGTATGTAGAAGAGAGTGCCTGCGTCTGGCTATGCTCTCGGGGTGTAACTCCCATGATTTAGTTAATCGTTATGAAACGAATAACTGTATGAAGAAGAGAGTGCCTGCGTCTGGCTATGCTCTCGGGGTGTAACTCCCATGATTTAGTTAATCGTTATGAAACGAATAACTGTATGTTGAAGAGAGTGCCTGCGTCTGGCTATGCTCTCGGAGTGTAACTCCCATGATTTAGTTAATCGTTATGAAACGAATAACTGTATGTAGAAGAGAGTGCCTGCGTCTGGCTATGCTCTCGGAGTGTAACTCCCATGATTTAGTTAATCGTTATGAAACGAATAACTGTATGTTGAAGAGAGTGCCTGCGTCTGGCTATGCTCTCGGAGTGTAACTCCCATGATTTAGTTAATCGTTATGAAACGAATAACTGTATGTTGAAGAGAGTGCCTGCGTCTGGCTATGCTCTCGGAGTGTAACTCCCATGATTTAGTTAATCGTTATGAAACGAATAACTGTATGTTGAAGAGAGTGCCTGCGTCTGGCTATGCTCTCGGAGTGTAACTCCCATGATTTAGTTAATCGTTATGAAACGAATAACTGTATGTTGAAGAGAGTGCCTGCGTCTGGCTATGCTCTCGGAGTGTAACTCCCATGATTTAGTTAATCGTTATGAAACGAATAACTGTATGTTGAAGAGAGTGCCTGCGTCTGGCTATGCTCTCGGAGTGTAACTCCCATGATTTAGTTAATCGTTATGAAACGAATAACTGTATGTTGAAGAGAGTGCCTGCGTCTGGCTATGCTCTCGGAGTGTAACTCCCATGATTTAGTTAATCGTTATGAAACGAATAACTGTATGTTGAAGAGAGTGCCTGCGTCTGGCTATGCTCTCGGAGTGTAACTCCCATGATTTAGTTAATCGTTATGAAACGAATAACTGTATGTTGAAGAGAGTGCCTGCGTCTGGCTATGCTCTCGGAGTGTAACTCCCATGATTTAGTTAATCGTTATGAAACGAATAACTGTATGTTGAAGAGAGTGCCTGCGTCTGGCTATGCTCTCGGAGTGTAACTCCCATGATTTAGTTAATCGTTATGAAACGAATAACTGTATGTTGAAGAGAGTGCCTGCGTCTGGCTATGCTCTCGGAGTGTAACTCCCATGATTTAGTTAATCGTTATGAAACGAATAACTAACTGTATGTAGAAGAGAGTGCCTGCGTCTGGCTATGCTCTCGGAGTGTAACTCCCATGATTTAGTTAATCGTTATGAAACGAATAACTGTATGTAGAAGAGAGTGCCTGCGTCTGGCTATGCTCTCGGAGTGTAACTCCCATGATTTAGTTAATCGTTATGAAACGAATAACTGTATGTTGAAGAGAGTGCCTGCGTCTGGCTATGCTCTCGGAGTGTAACTCCCATGATTTAGTTAATCGTTATGAAACGAATAACTGTATGTAGAAGAGAGTGCCTGCGTCTGGCTATGCTCTCGGAGTGTAACTCCCATGATTTAGTTAATCGTTATGAAACGAATAACTGTATGTTGAAGAGAGTGCCTGCGTCTGGCTATGCTCTCGGAGTGTAACTCCCATGATTTAGTTAATCGTTATGAAACGAATAACTGTATGTTGAAGAGAGTGCCTGCGTCTGGCTATGCTCTCGGAGTGTAACTCCCATGATTTAGTTAATCGTTATGAAACGAATAACTGTATGTAGAAGAGAGTGCCTGCGTCTGGCTATGCTCTCGGAGTGTAACTCCCATGATTTAGTTAATCGTTATGAAACGAATAACTGTATGTTGAAGAGAGTGCCTGCGTCTGGCTATGCTCTCGGAGTGTAACTCCCATGATTTAGTTAATCGTTATGAAACGAATAACTGTATGTTGAAGAGAGTGCCTGCGTCTGGCTATGCTCTCGGAGTGTAACTCCCATGATTTAGTTAATCGTTATGAAACGAATAACTGTATGTAGAAGAGAGTGCCTGCGTCTGGCTATGCTCTCGGAGTGTAACTCCCATGATTTAGTTAATCGTTATGAAACGAATAACTGTATGTTGAAGAGAGTGCCTGCGTCTGGCTATGCTCTCGGAGTGTAACTCCCATGATTTAGTTAATCGTTATGAAACGAATAACTGTATGTTGAAGAGAGTGCCTGCGTCTGGCTATGCTCTCGGAGTGTAACTCCCATGATTTAGTTAATCGTTATGAAACGAATAACTGTATGTTGAAGAGAGTGCCTGCGTCTGGCTATGCTCTCGGAGTGTAACTCCCATGATTTAGTTAATCGTTATGAAACGAATAACTGTATGTTGAAGAGAGTGCCTGCGTCTGGCTATGCTCTCGGAGTGTAACTCCCATGATTTAGTTAATCGTTATGAAACGAATAACTGTATGTTGAAGAGAGTGCCTGCGTCTGGCTATGCTCTCGGAGTGTAACTCCCATGATTTAGTTAATCGTTATGAAACGAATAACTGTATGTTGAAGAGAGTGCCTGCGTCTGGCTATGCTCTCGGAGTGTAACTCCCATGATTTAGTTAATCGTTATGAAACGAATAACTGTATGTAGAAGAGAGTGCCTGCGTCTGGCTATGCTCTCGGAGTGTAACTCCCATGATTTAGTTAATCGTTATGAAACGAATAACTGTATGTAGAAGAGAGTGCCTGCGTCTGGCTATGCTCTCGGAGTGTAACTCCCATGATTTAGTTAATCGTTATGAAACGAATAACTATATGTTGAAGAGAGTGCCTGCGTCTGGCTATGCTCTCGGAGTGTAACTCCCATGATTTAGTTAATCGTTATGAAACGAATAACTGTATGTTGAAGAGAGTGCCTGCGTCTGGCTATGCTCTCGGAGTGTAACTCCCATGATTTAGTTAATCGTTATGAAACGAATAACTGTATGTTGAAGAGAGTGCCTGCGTCTGGCTATGCTCTCGGAGTGTAACTCCCATGATTTAGTTAATCGTTATGAAACGAATAACTGTATGTTGAAGAGAGTGCCTGCGTCTGGCTATGCTCTCGGAGTGTAACTCCCATGATTTAGTTAATCGTTATGAAACGAATAACTGTATGTTGAAGAGAGTGCCTGCGTCTGGCTATGCTCTCGGAGTGTAACTCCCATGATTTAGTTAATCGTTATGAAACGAATAACTGTATGTAGAAGAGAGTGCCTGCGGCTGGCTATGCTCTCGGAGTGTAACTCCCATGATTTAGTTAATCGTTATGAAACGAATAACTGTATGTTGAAGAGAGTGCCTGCGTCTGGCTATGCTCTCGGAGTGTAACTCCCATGATTTAGTTAATCGTTATGAAACGAATAACTGTATGTTGAAGAGAGTGCCTGCGTCTGGCTATGCTCTCGGAGTGTAACTCCCATGATTTAGTTAATCGTTATGAAACGAATAACTGTATGTAGAAGAGAGTGCCTGCGTCTGGCTATGCTCTCGGAGTGTAACTCCCATGATTTAGTTAATCGTTATGAAACGAATAACTGTATGTAGAAGAGAGTGCCTGCGTCTGGCTATGCTCTCGGAGTGTAACTCCCATGATTTAGTTAATCGTTATGAAACGAATAACTGTATGTTGAAGAGAGTGCCTGCGTCTGGCTATGCTCTCGGAGTGTAACTCCCATGATTTAGTTAATCGTTATGAAACGAATAACTGTATGTAGAAGAGAGTGCCTGCGTCTGGCTATGCTCTCGGAGTGTAACTCCCATGATTTAGTTAATCGTTATGAAACGAATAACTGTATGTAGAAGAGAGTGCCTGCGTCTGGCTATGTATGCTCTCGGAGTGTAACTCCCATGATTTAGTTAATCGTTATGAAACGAATAACTGTATGTAGAAGAGAGTGCGTGCGTCTGGCTATGCTCTCGGAGTGTAACTCCCATGATTTAGTTAATCGTTATGAAACGAATAACTGTATGTTGAAGAGAGTGCCTGCGTCTGGCTATGCTCTCGGAGTGTAACTCCCATGATTTAGTTAATCGTTATGAAACGAATAACTGTATGTTGAAGAGAGTGCCTGCGTCTGGCTATGCTCTCGGAGTGTAACTCCCATGATTTAGTTAATCGTTATGAAACGAATAACTGTATGTAGAAGAGAGTGCCTGCGTCTGGCTATGCTCTCGGAGTGTAACTCCCATGATTTAGTTAATCGTTATGAAACGAATAACTGTATGTTGAAGAGAGTGCCTGCGTCTGGCTATGCTCTCGGAGTGTAACTCCCATGATTTAGTTAATCGTTATGAAACGAATAACTGTATGTAGAAGAGAGTGCCTGCGGCTGGCTATGCTCTCGGAGTGTAACTCCCATGATTTAGTTAATCGTTATGAAACGAATAACTGTATGTTGAAGAGAGTGCCTGCGTCTGGCTATGCTCTCGGAGTGTAACTCCCATGATTTAGTTAATCGTTATGAAACGAATAACTGTATGTAGAAGAGAGTGCCTGCGGCTGGCTATGTATGCTCTCGGAGTGTAACTCCCATGATTTAGTTAATCGTTATGAAACGAATAACTGTATGTAGAAGAGAGTGCGTGCGTCTGGCTATGCTCTCGGAGTGTAACTCCCATGATTTAGTTAATCGTTATGAAACGAATAACTGTATGTTGAAGAGAGTGCCTGCGTCTGGCTATGCTCTCGGAGTGTAACTCCCATGATTTAGTTAATCGTTATGAAACGAATAACTGTATGTTGAAGAGAGTGCCTGCGTCTGGCTATGCTCTCGGAGTGTAACTCCCATGATTTAGTTAATCGTTATGAAACGAATAACTGTATGTAGAAGAGAGTGCCTGCGTCTGGCTATGCTCTCGGAGTGTAACTCCCATGATTTAGTTAATCGTTATGAAACGAATAACTGTATGTTGAAGAGAGTGCCTGCGTCTGGCTATGCTCTCGGAGTGTAACTCCCATGATTTAGTTAATCGTTATGAAACGAATAACTGTATGTAGAAGAGAGTGCCTGCGTCTGGCTATGCTCTCGGGGTGTAACTCCCATGATTTAGTTAATCGTTATGAAACGAATAACTGTATGAAGAAGAGAGTGCCTGCGTCTGGCTATGCTCTCGGGGTGTAACTCCCATGATTTAGTTAATCGTTATGAAACGAATAACTGTATGTTGAAGAGAGTGCCTGCGTCTGGCTATGCTCTCGGAGTGTAACTCCCATGATTTAGTTAATCGTTATGAAACGAATAACTGTATGTAGAAGAGAGTGCCTGCGTCTGGCTATGCTCTCGGAGTGTAACTCCCATGATTTAGTTAATCGTTATGAAACGAATAACTGTATGTTGAAGAGAGTGCCTGCGTCTGGCTATGCTCTCGGAGTGTAACTCCCATGATTTAGTTAATCGTTATGAAACGAATAACTGTATGTTGAAGAGAGTGCCTGCGTCTGGCTATGCTCTCGGAGTGTAACTCCCATGATTTAGTTAATCGTTATGAAACGAATAACTGTATGTTGAAGAGAGTGCCTGCGTCTGGCTATGCTCTCGGAGTGTAACTCCCATGATTTAGTTAATCGTTATGAAACGAATAACTGTATGTTGAAGAGAGTGCCTGCGTCTGGCTATGCTCTCGGAGTGTAACTCCCATGATTTAGTTAATCGTTATGAAACGAATAACTGTATGTTGAAGAGAGTGCCTGCGTCTGGCTATGCTCTCGGAGTGTAACTCCCATGATTTAGTTAATCGTTATGAAACGAATAACTGTATGTTGAAGAGAGTGCCTGCGTCTGGCTATGCTCTCGGAGTGTAACTCCCATGATTTAGTTAATCGTTATGAAACGAATAACTGTATGTTGAAGAGAGTGCCTGCGTCTGGCTATGCTCTCGGAGTGTAACTCCCATGATTTAGTTAATCGTTATGAAACGAATAACTGTATGTTGAAGAGAGTGCCTGCGTCTGGCTATGCTCTCGGAGTGTAACTCCCATGATTTAGTTAATCGTTATGAAACGAATAACTGTATGTTGAAGAGAGTGCCTGCGTCTGGCTATGCTCTCGGAGTGTAACTCCCATGATTTAGTTAATCGTTATGAAACGAATAACTGTATGTTGAAGAGAGTGCCTGCGTCTGGCTATGCTCTCGGAGTGTAACTCCCATGATTTAGTTAATCGTTATGAAACGAATAACTAACTGTATGTAGAAGAGAGTGCCTGCGTCTGGCTATGCTCTCGGAGTGTAACTCCCATGATTTAGTTAATCGTTATGAAACGAATAACTGTATGTAGAAGAGAGTGCCTGCGTCTGGCTATGCTCTCGGAGTGTAACTCCCATGATTTAGTTAATCGTTATGAAACGAATAACTGTATGTTGAAGAGAGTGCCTGCGTCTGGCTATGCTCTCGGAGTGTAACTCCCATGATTTAGTTAATCGTTATGAAACGAATAACTGTATGTAGAAGAGAGTGCCTGCGTCTGGCTATGCTCTCGGAGTGTAACTCCCATGATTTAGTTAATCGTTATGAAACGAATAACTGTATGTTGAAGAGAGTGCCTGCGTCTGGCTATGCTCTCGGAGTGTAACTCCCATGATTTAGTTAATCGTTATGAAACGAATAACTGTATGTTGAAGAGAGTGCCTGCGTCTGGCTATGCTCTCGGAGTGTAACTCCCATGATTTAGTTAATCGTTATGAAACGAATAACTGTATGTAGAAGAGAGTGCCTGCGTCTGGCTATGCTCTCGGAGTGTAACTCCCATGATTTAGTTAATCGTTATGAAACGAATAACTGTATGTTGAAGAGAGTGCCTGCGTCTGGCTATGCTCTCGGAGTGTAACTCCCATGATTTAGTTAATCGTTATGAAACGAATAACTGTATGTTGAAGAGAGTGCCTGCGTCTGGCTATGCTCTCGGAGTGTAACTCCCATGATTTAGTTAATCGTTATGAAACGAATAACTGTATGTAGAAGAGAGTGCCTGCGTCTGGCTATGCTCTCGGAGTGTAACTCCCATGATTTAGTTAATCGTTATGAAACGAATAACTGTATGTTGAAGAGAGTGCCTGCGTCTGGCTATGCTCTCGGAGTGTAACTCCCATGATTTAGTTAATCGTTATGAAACGAATAACTGTATGTTGAAGAGAGTGCCTGCGTCTGGCTATGCTCTCGGAGTGTAACTCCCATGATTTAGTTAATCGTTATGAAACGAATAACTGTATGTTGAAGAGAGTGCCTGCGTCTGGCTATGCTCTCGGAGTGTAACTCCCATGATTTAGTTAATCGTTATGAAACGAATAACTGTATGTTGAAGAGAGTGCCTGCGTCTGGCTATGCTCTCGGAGTGTAACTCCCATGATTTAGTTAATCGTTATGAAACGAATAACTGTATGTTGAAGAGAGTGCCTGCGTCTGGCTATGCTCTCGGAGTGTAACTCCCATGATTTAGTTAATCGTTATGAAACGAATAACTGTATGTTGAAGAGAGTGCCTGCGTCTGGCTATGCTCTCGGAGTGTAACTCCCATGATTTAGTTAATCGTTATGAAACGAATAACTGTATGTAGAAGAGAGTGCCTGCGTCTGGCTATGCTCTCGGAGTGTAACTCCCATGATTTAGTTAATCGTTATGAAACGAATAACTGTATGTAGAAGAGAGTGCCTGCGTCTGGCTATGCTCTCGGAGTGTAACTCCCATGATTTAGTTAATCGTTATGAAACGATTAACTATATGTTGAAGAGAGTGCCTGCGTCTGGCTATGCTCTCGGAGTGTAACTCCCATGATTTAGTTAATCGTTATGAAACGAATAACTGTATGTTGAAGAGAGTGCCTGCGTCTGGCTATGCTCTCGGAGTGTAACTCCCATGATTTAGTTAATCGTTATGAAACGAATAACTGTATGTTGAAGAGAGTGCCTGCGTCTGGCTATGCTCTCGGAGTGTAACTCCCATGATTTAGTTAATCGTTATGAAACGAATAACTGTATGTTGAAGAGAGTGCCTGCGTCTGGCTATGCTCTCGGAGTGTAACTCCCATGATTTAGTTAATCGTTATGAAACGAATAACTGTATGTTGAAGAGAGTGCCTGCGTCTGGCTATGCTCTCGGAGTGTAACTCCCATGATTTAGTTAATCGTTATGAAACGAATAACTGTATGTTGAAGAGAGTGCCTGCGTCTGGCTATGCTCTCGGAGTGTAACTCCCATGATTTAGTTAATCGTTATGAAACGAATAACTGTATGTTGAAGAGAGTGCCTGCGTCTGGCTATGCTCTGGGAGTGTAACTCCCATGATTTAGTTAATCGTTATGAAACGAATAACTGTATGTTGAAGAGAGTGCCTGCGTCTGGCTATGCTCTCGGAGTGTAACTCCCATGATTTAGTTAATCGTTATGAAACGAATAACTGTATGTTGAAGAGAGTGCCTGCGTCTGGCTATGCTCTCGGAGTGTAACTCCCATGATTTAGTTAATCGTTATGAAACGAATAACTGTATGTTGAAGAGAGTGCCTGCGTCTGGCTATGCTCTCGGAGTGTAACTCCCATGATTTAGTTAATCGTTATGAAACGAATAACTGTATGTTGAAGAGAGTGACTGCGTCTGGCTATGCTCTCGGAGTGTAACTCCCATGATTTAGTTAATCGTTATGAAACGAATAACTGTATGTAGAAGAGTGCCTGCGTCTGGCTATGCTCTCGGAGTGTAACTCCCATGATTTAGTTAATCGTTTTGAAACGAATAACTGTATGTTGAAGAGAGTGCCTGCGTCTGGCTATGCTCTCGGAGTGTAACTCCCATGATTTAGTTAATCGTTATGAAACGAATAACTGTATGTAGAAGAGAGTGCCTGCGTCTGGCTATGCTCTCGGAGTGTAACTCCCATGATTTAGTTAATCGTTATGAAACGAATAACTGTATGTAGAAGAGAGTGCCTGCGTCTGGCTCATGCTCTCGGAGTGTAACTCCCATGATTTAGTTAATCGTTATGAAACGAATAACTGTATGTTGAAGAGAGTGCCTGCGTCTGGCTATGCTCTCGGAGTGTAACTCCATGATTTAGTTAATCGTTATGAAACGAATAACTGTATGTTGAAGAGAGTGCCTGCGTCTGGCTATGCTCTCGGAGTGTAACTCCCATGATTTAGTTAATCGTTATGAAACGAATAACTGTATGTAGAAGAGAGTGCCTGCGTCTGGCTATGCTCTCGGAGTGTAACTCCCATGATTTAGTTAATCGTTATGAAACGAATAACTGTATGTTGAAGAGAGTGCCTGCGTCTGGCTATGCTCTCGGAGTGTAACTCCCATGATTTAGTTAATCGTTATGAAACGAATAACTGTATGTAGAAGAGAGTGCCTGCGTCTGGCTATGCTCTCGGAGTGTAACTCCCATGATTTAGTTAATCGTTATGAAACGAATAACTGTATGTAGAAGAGAGTGCCTGCGTCTGGCTATGCTCTCGGAGTGTAACTCCCATGATTTAGTTAATCGTTATGAAACGAATAACTGTATGTTGAAGAGAGTGCCTGCGTCTGGCTATGCTCTCGGAGTGTAACTCCGATGATTTAGTTAATCGTTATGAAACGAATAACTGTATGTAGAAGAGCGTGCCTACGTCTGGCTATGTATGCTCTCGGAGTGTAACTCCCATGATTTAGTTAATCGTTATGAAACGAATAACTGTATGTTGAAGAGAGTGCCTGCGTCTGGCTATGCTCTCGGAGTGTAACTCCCATGATTTAGTTAATCGTTATGAAACGAATAACTGTATGTAGAAGAGAGTGCCTGCGTCTGGCTATGCTCTCGGAGTGTAACTCCCATGATTTAGTTAATCGTTATGAAACGAATAACTGTATGTTGAAGAGAGTGCCTGCGTCTGGCTATGCTCTCGGAGTGTAACTCCCATGATTTAGTTAATCGTTATGAAACGAATAACTGTATGTAGAAGAGAGTGCCTGCGTCTGGCTATGCTCTCGGAGTGTAACTCCCATGATTT